>NC_060039.1:10859166-11543750 GCF_905333055.1 Maniola jurtina
TTCGGTTGTTACAAAGCCAATTACAATAATTGGTGTCGGGCTCGGGTTATAATAACTTTTGTAAATTAGACGGTATGTAAAACATTACATTTGATATGCTGGGTGCTAATATTAATAATCATTTTAAGTACGTATAAAAGTTTTGCAAATCTTCTTTTATACATATATACATATACCTACATGACTGACTACTACTACACTGACTACATGATTGACTGACTGACTGATCTCAAACACAGCTCAAACTACTGGAGGAATCGTATTTTAAAGCTCGATAACACTAAAAACTGTCACCAACCTTCTCGGCTTCCTGTAGGTACATAATTATAGCTTATTTATTATTCACTATGCCGGCCGCAAGAATCAAACTGCGTGTGACGAGACGATATGGCTATAGCCTATAATATAATAATTATTGTGTTACGAATACATCGACATATATAAGAAATAAGAATTTATCATTTTTGTTAACTTTACAGGAAACAAAATAGTATGTAAGCCACCCGTGCCTTTTTCCTACCTATGAGAATGGATCGATTTTTCGTATTTGGAGCAAGGAATTGAGAGGTATTGACAGACGAATGAAAATAAAGTAGGTACGTGGTAGTTGATACAAAGGTTCTAAGTAATATTGGGCAGGCTGATTGGATTTGCGGCGTCCAGATGTACTTACCTACTTCAAGGCTTGGCTTCTGTAGCTTCTTGGCTGGTCTAAATTTATGTAATTCTAGATACTCTTTTATCGAACCGCGGTAGGTGATTATTTATAATTATTTTCCACGTGTAAAGCCTCCAAAGCACAGTAATTATCACAAATACGAATGCAAATATCATGTGATTCAATGTTATTCCTTGCAGGTGTCGATATGTGCGTAGAATTAACATAGCTTACATGCCGGAAAAATTCAACGATTCTATAACAATAATATGGTAATAATCTGAACGTATCATGACCATTCTATACTAAGAAGGTATATAAGGTACTACAACATTTCAATTTAATAAGGTCACATAAGGATCACTTCAAAAGCGAATTCACTGGAAAAGAACTTAGGCACATGATAACTATACCTATTAAGGGTAATATAAAAAAGCTAAGCAGTTTTCTTATTAAGTGCATTAAAGTGGAAAATTTTATGGCCGTACTTTGAAAATTAAGCTTTAAAAGTTCGAGATTTTTAAAAGTGTCCGTAAATTTTACCTGCCATGCCGTGCCGTGCTCATATTATTATTAAGACCTGGATAGATCGACACCTCCCACGTAAGTTGTTGTATCCCCAAAACTACAACTTTTCAGTAGAGCGTTTTAAAGATATAAATTGAAATTAAAACTCCATTTTTCAATATATTTTTGTGAAATTCGGTATTTGGTTATAGTTTACAGTACTTTCACATATTCTGAAAGATAATTTATGGAAATACTTCACATTTCTGAGATTTTGTTCATACAACATTTTACGGCGTGTTTCATCATTGTAAAATGTTGTATAAGATACTTACAACAAATTACGCTGGAAAAAACGGGTTGAGTGTCATCGTATGTATTAAATACAACAGTGTACGTCGTTTAAAATTAAAAAAAAATGTAGTATGTGTAGTCCGATTCATCATTTCCAACCAATGGATATCCACTACTGGACATAGGTCTCTTGTAGGGACTTCTATATGCCACGGTCTTTCACCACCTGAATCCAGTGGCTTCTTGTGACTCGTTTGATGTCGTCTGTGCACCTAGTGGGAGTCTGTCAACGCTGCGCCTTACAGTGCGAGGTTCCAGCACCTTGGGACCTCAACGTCTATGGGTCCTTCGAATTATGTGCCCCGGCCATTTACACTTCAGCTTCGCAACCCATTTATGCCGGTTACTCTGATTTTCCTACCGATATCCACATTCCAGATTCGATCACGTAGAGAAACTTCAAATATAGCTCTTTAATTGCCCGCTTAGTGACTCTGAACTTTCTTATGAATTCCATTATAATATGTGACCATATTATCTCGGATCCATAAAATGTCATCACTGGTAACACGCACTGTTCGAAGACTAATTTAGTTTCCATACGCTGCCGCCGAGTCGAATTCGTTGGCTGACCTGTTTCTTGAAATTGCACTTACCTACCTGGTCCAGGTATCTGTTCCAGGTTTACACACTTTTCTATAATTTCGAGTGCAGAGCCCTCAACGATTACTGGGTGGGCCGAGACATAAGAATTAGACATAATTTTCGTCTTACTCATGTTCATTTTCAGGCTCATCTGTTGTGAAACTTTGCAAAGGTCATTGAGCTGTAAATGTAGAAACTCTGGGAAACCTAATGAGGTTTCCCAGAGTTTCTGCGATAGTGACTATGTCATCGACAAATCGAAGGTGAATTTCTTTTGATATTAATGTCAAGTTCATTCCAATCCAAGCTTAAAGATAAGGACGTCTTCCAAAGCAGCGGTAAAGAGTTTCAGAGAATTACGTCACAATGTGCACTCTGTCACTGCAATTGGACTGGCCTAGTCTGGTCCTATATGTCGACTGACATGGTGTTTTCGTACAGGATTCTATTTCAGCATTTGTATGAACAGGCAGTTGTTTCAGCATCTTAATAGCGACCTTAATACAGCCCCAGTTTCCACCAAATCAAAAACTTTCTCATAGTTTACAAACGCTTAGCAAAGAGGCAGATTATTATAATAGCCTTCAGTTATATTATGCATAACATGTCGCAGCTTATGAATGTGACCTATAGTGCTTAAGTTTTTTCAGAATCAAGCTTGTTAGGGATGCTGAAAGTCATCGAACTTATTATTGTGACGATTCATAATCACTTACGATAACAACTGCAGCTTATAGACATGGCTTAGCAGCGAGATGAGTCTATGACTCTTCTTGAGTAATGTTTGTAACTTTGTAATTTCGTTATGCAATGAACTAGATTAATTTGAATATAAGACTCACTAACCTTTTATGCCCACATTGCAACAAATAAACCATTACTTATTATTTATTACGGTATTATCGCCATGACGGGATTGAAAATCCCCTCATAGCGATTGGAAAATCGCTGAAAGACCTTAAGTAATAGTTTGCCACCAGCTTTCAGGAATTCTACTGTGATTCTGATATCACCGAGCGAATTTTTATCCTTGAGTTGTTTGAGAGCCATACTTATCTCGTATAAACTGGCATCTGGGATATCTTGGGTATAGTGTCCCGTCAATTTAGCTCTGGGATCTGTATCCAAATCTTCAACAAGTCTTTGTATTGTATTGTGTTGTATTGTGTATAACTGTCCATAGAACTTCTCCACTTATTTCAAGAGCTCAAGTTTAGCTGAAATGAGGTGTTGTCAGTTTTTTGTCGTATCAGCAGGCCCTGTTTAGTAGACAGATCTTTCGTGAATACGTTTGAGTTCCTGTTCCGCTCTATGGTATCTTTAAAACGAAATTAAAGATCCATAAGTCACGTGTTTGTACAATAGAGATCTGCCAGTAGGTAGGTGCATCTGCTGAAGACTACAGTATCATTTCTGGCCTTTTTCTGGCCATGAGCTTTAAAATCATAAAAAATATTTGTTATTTTTGGATGA
Organism: Maniola jurtina; assembly: GCF_905333055.1. Classification (NCBI taxonomy): domain Eukaryota; kingdom Metazoa; phylum Arthropoda; class Insecta; order Lepidoptera; family Nymphalidae; genus Maniola; species Maniola jurtina. The sequence continues at coordinate 10,862,744 of NC_060039.1, forward strand.
TAGGTCGTAAAGAAATTGGACTCCACCACCTGGCAGGTTCTACCAACCTATTTATTGGAAAGGTAGGCTCTGAAATAATATATTGCAGTAGTGATTTTTTTGTTAATTATATGGTAACCTAGTGGTATGATGAGCCGATTAGTTATTTCATTGACTATCATAGGTTTACGTCGCCATCAAACTAAATTTTAACATAGTTTTACTGTATACAATGTCGTATGTAAGAAAAAAACAATGTCATAGCAATGTAAAATATAGCATGTAATCATACAACAAAATTTTGAGAAATAAATGCCGAAGTAAAATGTTGTATGTATCACTTAACACAAAATTTATTATAATTCTGCAACGTAAACGGTTGTATGTCATCATACAATACTGTTTTTGGGTGTCCTCAACGACGTAAATTGTTGTATGTAATCTATACAATAGTTTAGCTTGGCATCACTATTAAATTACTAAAATACGATAATGAAATAAAAAAATGCAAACACAACCGTGACATATCAGTGTCTTGAGTTACAAACATTTCATTTAAAGTCCGGCGTGATCTGTTGTATCTGATACATACGAGGCGCAAACGCGCGACTTCACCCCACATAAAATGTTGTAAAGGTCGATATGATATTTTACGTCGTACTCGTTTGAAAAATACAACATTATACGCCTCATAAGTACCTTAAAAAACAACATTTTTAGGATTTTTTTTAATTGAACATATAAAATAGATAAAAATAGACATTGTTATGTAAAAAACGCAAAATGGCAATTTTGTGGCTTACAACAACTTACGTGGGAGGTGTCGAGATATAACCTTGTTCCTCCTTCATCATTCTACCACAGAACAGTGAGAGACTGTGAAGGTTGGCACCTTTATGTGGTCAACATCCAATCTAAGAAGCTAACCTAAGCTGTCGAATACTCTTCCGTCGTCCGTGTTTTCTTCCATACGTCACCAAAATACCTTCAAGGCAAAAGTGCATAGGCACCTTCAAGGCAAGCGCGCTCCAACTTAAACCTCATCTTTGCATTTTATTACGATTGATTATAATATATGGTCAAGCGCAAACGTCGTCGCAATAAAGAGAAATAAGAAGTGAACGTTATTCTGAACGCGTGAACGATTATTATGCATGGAAGGCTGTATGATGCACAGCTGGGAACTATGGTAACGACTCAAGAGTCAGGATTGCTGCGGTGCGGTTGCTATGACGTGCTCTACAATTCATATCAACAGTTCTAGTAATACAATAACAACAATGAACAAGTTCGAATTGCGCGTAATTGTATCTGTCCCAGCCTTTAGAAGGTGGCGGGAAGCAGGTGGATGAGGAAGTTAGAGTAACTAACTTAGGTTTATTTGTATAAAAAACTTTTTAAAATTCTCAGTGTGAAGGATGTTTTTATAATAAAAATAGCGAGGATAAAAAAAGGATCTGGCACAACGGGAGATCGAAGTGCACCAGACACCCAGGCGGTGAAGGTGAAATTGCTTGCGATGGCGTGCGGTGCGGTTGTAGAAAAAGGAGGGTGGAATGAGATCAAACAACTGTTCAGAGCACTCCCCATTATAAAGGCGGTAGAACACACCAAGAGAGCTTACGTCTCTGCGGTGCTTCAGGCTTTCCAACGGTTAATTTAATATAATTAAGCCGGTTAATTTATTATGGGTAGGATTATTTAAACGATATGAAAAATTGGGAATGAGTTGCCAAACAGCTTCGATAGTTCTAATAAGTTTAAATGATTTTGTAAACTGGTGATAACGAAAAAGCATACCCGGCTGGTAACGGCAACTTGCGCTGTGTCCATACGATGCTTGATGTATGCTTACGCAACGATTACGTAGCCTATGTGAACGACACAGGCTACGTAAGCGTTGCGTAAGCGTAGACGTAGCGCGTACCATTGCGTTGTAATGTATGGAACTATATGAAACACTGCGTAAAGCGTGGACGTATGCGTAACCCGGTGTGTTAGGGTTTACTCGCATCACTAGCAAGTGTCACGTGTACGTGCTTGGTGTGAATCGGCCTTTAGGTGGAACAGGTTCTAGAAAACGCGCCGCGCTGTCGTAGGCGTTCTGTTTGTTTCAACCTCATCTATATTTTAGTCCACCGACTCAACAAAAAGTTTTACTAGGTTATAACTTTGGTTCATCTACTAATTTACCAACCAACTGGACACATCCAGTTCACGCTGCAAAGGAGCTACGGATCAACGTGATTTTTGAGCATGGTAAAAATCTGAGGTGTGATTTAAGTTACTTCTATCAAAGAGTTTCTGCTAGATTTTAAAACCTTAATATCCACGGACGAAATCATGGGCATCAACTATTATGTAAATATAGAAACCGGAGTTATATAAACATAATTGAAGAGAACATTTTTAAAGACCCATGAAAATATAATAACTTTGGTTCTTTGAAATGTGGACTCCCACCTAAGTATATTCAGGGTATTTTCTTCTAATGTTATGTAAGTGCCTACTTCTTATTATTAATGTACTAATTCATGAATTCTTCAGTGACAAAGTTGCGTGGAAGAAACCGGCTGAGCTTTGAGTTGCCCACAAGACGGTGTACTGAATTGTTACATCACTACATAGTATAAAACAAAGTCGCTTCCCTGTCTGTCTGTCCCTATATATGCTTAGATCTTTAAAACTACGTAACGGATTTTGATGCAATTTTTTTTAATAGATAGAGCGATTCAAGAGGAAGGTTTATATGTATAATACATGCATCCTAAATCCACGCGGGCGTAGCTGCGGGCATCAGCTAGTTGATAATAATGTAATTTTTTATGATTTGAAGAGATCAACCAGGTACTGACTGAGTTTTTGCATTTGCAATCTGCATTACGGCACTAGTTGCCCTTACAAGAAACTAATATCATAAATGCAAATGTGTTTATTTGTCCTTCAATCATGCCACAGCCGCGGCAAGCAGCAGATCAGCGTATTTTTTGCTCAGATAATATTTAGGGACCTGGAGAGTGACACAGGCTACTTTTTTCCCGGAAAATCAAAGAGTTCCCACGGGATTTTAAAAACGTAAATCAACACGGACTAAGTCGCGGGCATCAGCTAGTACCTACATAAATTTTGATTTTGATTTTGACTAGTTTCGTCCACAGACCGATAAAAAGTTTTTCTATGCAGTAATTTATAAAACTCCCTCGTGCGTCACAGCTTGTTATTCAGTTTGTTGTTCAATTGGTTGCGAGAGTTCATAGAGCATGCAGTTTGTTGTATGAGCCAAAGTGCAATGAGGTCACAGTGTAAGTAATCACGCAGAATTTACAATTTGAGGACCAACTTAATCCACGCTCTTGACATAATACTAATCAGCACAAAACATCCGGAGTCTAGCTCCAAAGTTGTCATTGTCACGTGGCGAAAATCGCTTTTGTTCATCCTATAAAATTTTTCAAAAGAAAAATAAAACCTACTTCAAAAACCACAAACACTAAAAAGTAAAAAAAAAAAAAAATTTTGTTTATGAAGTCGAGCGAGCATAATAAAAGAAACTAGAAATCCAAGTGTGAAGCTCGCCCGACTTCATACATACATTACACGTGATGAGATGAAAGTACGAAAATCAAAATTTCTCATTTATAATATTAGTACCTATGGACTAGTTTAGATTATGTCCAGCTGTGGACGCAAAAAGTTATTTGATTGATACCTACATAATATAATTACACCGCTAGACCGCACTTCGATGAAAATATCGTTGGCCGTGGCATAATTAAATCACAGGTCATTTCGGTGGATTAAATAAATAAAATTTTAAAGACAGAGTGCCTATTGAATATTGTTCTTTTTAATTACACTGTGGTTGTGAGCTTGTAGTTTTTGAAGTTTAATTGGAATTGAAATGATGAGTAGATATTTATAGCAGAGAGGTTTCCATGCACCGTAAAGTTATGAACTTATGAGTCAATAATGCGTTCATTTTGAATACGAATTGTAGGCAACAAACATTATGAATTTGAACTCAATGAAATTTTGATAAAGACTAGCTTGTGTCCATGACTTCGTCCGCGCTTTATTCTAATCCTAATTCATGTTATCAATGTGAAAGTTTGGATATCTGTTACTCCTGCATAGCACAATAAATGAGCCGGTTTGACTGAAATTTTGAATGAAGATAGCTTATATCATGTTATATATTATGTTATATTAACACAGCCTCTATTTTTATCCCAGAAAAGTTCAAAAGTTCCCGCAGGAATGACTATAACCGAATTTCAAGTGAATATAAGTATATCTTACGATAGCTTCCCGAAGACGTAGGCTACTTTTTATCCTGTCAAAGCGTTCCCACGGGATTTTCAAAATTCTTAAATCCACGAGGACGAATTTGTCTCATCAGAAACATTTGTTCCCTAGGAAATATAATAGAATGATCATTGATGTGGGTGGGACTACTCTGTGATTATAATAAAATTAATAACATTTTATTAGGTACCTAATTCTGTGCATCTAATTTCTAAACAGACTACAGTGTAGTATAAGTTCACTCTGTTAAAGTTCCGTAGCGCGTCGCTACGCCACGTTGTTCGGCAAACAGCGCCACCTGCCTACACTCTACGCCGGAGAAAAAAGTGGGAGAATAAATTACGTTTTCCGGAAAACAAAATAGCGCCATCTAACGGAAAATAAAGTTCCTTCAAGTGTGTCCCATTCATATTTGAACCATTACGTGGAAGTGCAGTTACATGTCACTAGATGGCAGATCAAAAATTTAAAATCACCAGAACTTAATTACACTTTTAATACAAATAGTATACTTAATTATGTTACATAAAATGTTATGTTTACATAAAATTATTGTTTAAATTAATATTATTATAAAACTGAATTGCTCAAAAAAAGTAAATCCCCAAACATTAATTAAATACAATAGGAAAAATAATTTACTTCACTGCCAAGTGCCATCTACTGTACAACAATTTAACTCTTTTGAATACATTCCCTCAGTATTGTATGAATACACCACTAGATGGAAATTTTCCGAATAGAAATACTTAATTTAGATTTTTGAAACTATATATATTTTTGAAGAAGGACGATTTTAGAGCCTTTCCACATGATCAATTATTTTCAAGCGCTGACTACTCGTTTTACAAACGCACGTCGAGAGCGTTGTGTAACATTGTGTATGTCATGGATTAGAATAAAAGGGTGCATACACAATAAGGCTGGGGGCACACGGTGCGTTGCGGCGCCGCACCGCAAAGATTTCACCGTATCAGCGGGCACACGAGCGGTGCGGCGCCGCAACGTTGTTATGTCGCACCGACACCGTAGCAGCGTTCGTTTACACCATATAATATGTATGTATTCATAAACAACTGAGCGGTGCCGCTCCGACGTAGCAACGCATTCACCCCTCCCCGCCTCGTCTCGGTGGTTGCAAGTCCGGTGCGGCGCCGGAGCGCTTCGTGTGACATATTTTTTAACCCCCGACCCAAAAAGAGGGGTGTTATAAGTTTGACGTGTGTATCTGTGTATCTGGATGTGGCATCGTGGCGCCTAAACGAATGAACCGATTTTAATTTAGTTTTTTTTTTTTCAACGCATCGTGTGCCCCCGCTCAACAGGTTACAACTGAATTGTCTAGGCAGTGCGTGTAGTTCCGTCTGGCGCGCTTTCAACTGTTTCAACTGCAAGTAAAAATATCACTAAGTGCAAAGACACTACGCTGAGATATGTATATTGAGCGCACTTTGAGACACTGTTAAAAGAAGACAAGCAGTCATAGTGCCCTCTATAGATTTTAACTTTAAATCTACAGCTACATCTGCGCGTCATGAACTCGGGATGCGAGATGCGATGCGAGAGCCCATGACGCGAATCTATATGTGCATACCTGCGCGACTTCAATGCAAACTGTGAACCTCATTGGAATTGTGAACCTCACTAGACGAGTGATTCCCACACTGTAAACGCGTTTGAATCGTGTTATAGTGGTGTAGGTGTGCAATGGCGCTGTGGCGGTAATTAATACATTAAATAAGTATATAATATCGTGACAGGCGACTCATACAGCTGACGTTCCCGCTTCGTAATCGCTTTGGTCACGCAGGTTTGGATGATGCTTAGCTGTTTCACGTCGGAGCACCAACATGCGACCACGCGACATACTACAAATCTAGGCAGTCCAATTTACGCCGAGAAAATTTGTTGCTGTCAGTAGTATTGGAATATTACTTTTAATATTATTGTAGTATGCGACCCTCAATGTTGCATGATTTGTTCTGGCGTAGATTAGCCTTTAGGGTTAACGTAGGCCGAGCGGAAAATTCTGCATGCTTGAGCACTCGTCTCGCTCAGTCAAGTCTATAATCTAGGCCTTAGATTAGAACCTTTACCTATTATTAAACTTACACTACTTACCTACCTAGTTTTTCCAAATAATTGTTAGATAATATTATCATTGATTGATTTACGATACAAAACTTCAGTAGGTTATAAGTATAATCGATAAATAATTATAATTAACATAATACAGCTTAACCATAATTAAATCTGATACGTGACTTAAGGTATAGATTGGCCTTGCAGCGTCTATGTATCCTGCCACGTATAACCTAAAGACTTCTAAGGCGAGAGTGAATATCTACTTATGCAATATGCATCTTCTAGGCAAGCACGCTCCAACCTACACATCGTTTTCAATAAAAAAACTGTGCGGTAAAAGCAAGCTTTGTGGGAATTAGTTGTGACAGCGCATTAATATCAATCTCCATTGAAAGCAATGCTAACCTATGTCTGTTGACTTTATGATTTGACTTTGGTATCTTAACTGTCTGTGAGTCCATTGCAGTACCTATTACTTATCCCAAGAAAAGCTCTACCACTTCTCTCTACTGTGAATAATGGAAGGGGCAGCGACTCTTACCAATGAGGAATAAGGCGCAGAGAGATAGGTATTGCCCTTGATTCTAGAAGAGAGCCATAGTTTTGCTTATTCTTACGGTATTCCTTTACATAGTTCCTATATCGCGTTTATATATCGAATATATCTTTAAAGTGCATTTTACAACTGCGTTCGAGAATCTCAATAAAGTTGATTCTACGACACGTTTCGTAGGTGGTGAAATCTTGTAGGTAGGTGTCTGCATTTCAAAATAGTGTTGTAATAATGGTGAAAACTAGCTAGGTGATAAAACAGATACCTATGATTTGTGTGTCCTACCTCCTTGTTGGTCTACTTCAGTGGCTATCATAGAATGAATTTGATTTAGCTGTTGATTATAAAGTACCGGGATCAAGTTCCAAATAAAGTAATTGGAGGTTTCGTCAAATAATTCTCAGTTACTTTGCATTGGAAAGGTTCTGTTATTATACCTACTTATTATACCCCGTGCTAAAAGAACGTTATTTATATTATTATCTTCTATACCTACTGATTTAGTGATAACTTTTGATTGAAATTCTAGTAACTTAAGTATTTATATCTGGCACGAGTCTGTCTGGTCTAGTGGGACACCTATAAAGTTCTTATTCACTACCTATTGATAAGAAAGTTCCTTATTGAAGTTATACAATAAAGTTAGTCTCAGTCTGAATAATCAATGCAATCAATGTGAAGTTAAAGTAAGTTTGCTTTTAGTGTTAACAATTAAACTCTCAGATAGTAAAATCAACCCGTATAATGCAATGTAAATCGGTCGGAGCGCAAACAGCAACTGAAGCTTGTCGTTCCACGCCACGTCCTCGCCCTAGCGCCATCTTTTCGTCTCGATGGAGGGGGCTCTGACGTCACGACCACAGCATAACTACCAACACCAAGCAACACCGAACGTGAGAACGAGGTGTTGCCAACACGGCCATGCTGCATGGTGCCCGCCCCGGGCACCCCACGAGTCGGGATAAAATTACTGCAAAATAAACAACCGTTAACACCTGATTCACATTACCTACTTGTAAGGATCCTTCCTAACTTCCTAAGGAATATTGCCCATTCATTGTCACTTATCACTTCACAATCATACGACAGCTTGCAACTTAACAAGACACCTCCACTATGTACTCGTAAGATCCAGGAATATTGTCCATTCGTTATCACTCATCACAACAACAGCTTTCAATTTAAAGAACAAAACAACCGCATCTAAAGGGACTTTGCCACACTTAGGGGACCAGATTTGTCGTAGTTGAAAACCAACTGCACTTAAAGAGCGTTTCGCTCACTTAAATGCAGCAAGTTGGTCAAGACCACTTGCACTTAAAGAACATTTCGCTCACTTAAGCGTACCAAGTTGGTGAAGACCACTTGAAGATCACTTGCACTTAAAGAACATTTCGCTCACTTAAGTGTACCAAGTTCACCTTCAAGTTCCAAGCATCATAGAAGACCACTTGAAGACCACTTGCACTTAAAGAGCATTTCGCTCACTTAAGCGTACCAAGTTCGCCATCAAGTTCTAAGCATTATAGAAGACCACTTGAAGACTACTTGCACTTAAAGAGCATTTCACTCACTTAAGCGTACCAAGTTTGCCATCAAGGTCAAGCATCGTAGAAGATCACTTGAAGACCACTTGCACTTAAAGAGCATTTCACTCACTTAAGCGTACCAAGTTCGCCATCAAGGTCAAGCATCGTAGAAGATCACTTGAAGACCACTTGCACTTAAAGAGCATTTCACTCACTTAAGCGTACCAAGTTCGCCTTCAAGTTTAAGCATCGTATTCCAATGTGATATTTTATATTCATGGTACAATATTCCCAATTATCTTTCGAATATTTTATCAAAGTTCAAGCTTCGTATCCCAGTGTGATATCTTATATCCATGGTGCAATATTCCAACTAATTAATCTTCCAAAATTTTATCACGGCTCGCTGTATCAATTATGTTGCTATACATACTTAATTTTAAATAGATTATTCAACATAATACACAAGGTAGCCTTGCCAACACGGTTTTTAATACTCCATGAATATTCTTTAAAGAAGCAATGCATTAGCACTCACGATTAAAATCAGATCATACCTCTTTACTAAATCTCAAAATCCTTTACTAAATTCTGAACACATACTCAATGCCATAGCATCGTGCACCCACACAGTGCTCCGACACTATTCATCCACGTATGCAATCACCACATTATCTTTATCTACCGCGCATCCACGCAAGGGATCACCGGTGCCTAGTTTACCATAATACAAGGTATTTGATCTCATAAGAATCATATTTGATCTCATCCATTTTATTTTAACTATCAATGCTTTATTATTATAAACGGATCATTTGATTGTAAAGCTGGTGCTATCAAAGTTAACTTTAAATAATTATTATCATACTAAAACTATCACTTTTTAAACTAATCAATATCTTAACTGCAGTTATATTAATGATTTCACTAGTTCACTGCATTATTAATTACGAGGGTTGGTCACCAAATATAATCTTATAACCCACAAACTATTTTAATTCATGAATTACTCTAGTATCAAACAATAATAATAATTGGTATTTCATATTCCATATATGCAAATATTAATTACGCTATCTCAAATAATTATTAGGCTACTTAAAAATGATAAACAGAGAGTCATGGATTATGAGCGACACCGATGCATGCCACTGCCAGAACCAAGACTTTCTTTTTAACTCATTCATCTGTCCATTCACGCAGGGAATTCATCTACTGCCACTGTATGCTATCTAATATTTCTATTCGCACAATATACTCTTACTGTCACTCTTTATTATTTTCGGCCTGTCCTGATTATAGCACAGAATTGCAGCTGAGAGCATAAAAATGTTGCATTTGTCTACCCTCTTATTGTAATCTTTTAAATGAGAATTTCTCAAGTTAATAATACCCACTTAGCTATCCGGACAAGAATATTTCTTTGTTCAACGCAAATGTGAAGCTTTTACCCACATTTGTAATATTAGGTATTAACTACCAACATAAATCATAGTTATTTTTTTTTTAAATATTATTCTAATTTGCATTATTAATGATATACTATGACTTTACAAACTAAATAAAGCTTCATTATCATATTATACACACCACAATCCGTAATTATTATTTGTTTTTGAAGCAGGTACCCAACAAATACAACAAAACTTTTGAATTGAACAGACTACAGGCAATAGTTCTAACTCTGAAGAGAAATATTACTTTCATCGTTACTAGTCTGTCTGTGTCTATTTTATTAAAATATAATGTATAATCCTTTTACCTTCGTTCTAGTTCAATCTAATCGACTTGTACATGTATACAAAACGGTTCTCTGTTTGGATGGACAAAAAATAGCTAAAATGCTTTCAGAGGTCAATGTGTATACGAGTCTACTATTACATTATTACATTACTTTTCTCGGGGATAAACCGAATCGGATCACTCTGTTACATTCCGTTCAAGCAAGTTATTACTCCCTAGTACCCAATAGGTACATACCTATAATGTAAAAATAAATTCGCTTAACGCAATTGAATCAAAAGGAATGTTAATACATTTTGTTTTTTTTTTATTACCTTTTTGTAATTCTGCTAAAAACCCTTGTATCAACAAAAAAAAATTCAGCTTTATCTTTAAATAGAAACCTTACGTAAAATTATTCATCTTGTATGCCAAAAGTACGCCCTAATATTATAACGATCTAGTCAAACATCATATTGTAATGCATGGTAAATTATTTTGACGATTCAAAAGCATTTGTAAAAGTTTACTTGAATTATTATATCATATTCTATTCTAGTCTAGTCTATTCTATTCTATTGTATATTGAATAGTATATCGAAAAGGGGATGCCTATGTCGATGAGCACGCAGAATATAAAAAAATAAAACTAAAACTTCATATGTAAATAATCTTTACTGTAATAACTTAAAGTTATTATCTATCTAATTAATTATTTACTTAGGTAGCACTAAGGTAAACCTGTACAGTACTTATTTTAAACTGCAACAAAGCCTCTTTTTTAAATATTTACTGATTTAAATAACCTGTATAGCAATAATAATAGATGAAACAAAAGAAACAATATTTAAACAAAACTAAAAAAAAATGGCTAATCCAAAAATGTTACTACAGTGTGCATGAACTATTGAATGAATATACCTCAATAATATGATAATACGATATAAGAAGATTGTGATAACTTTGTTAACCACTTTTTATTTGTAAGTACTTTTTTTTTAAAGTCTGATTAGTTATAATAGGACATAATTTGAAAACTCCCATAATCTTTATTTATATGTGACCTTTTTATTTTATTTTTATTTAATGACCATATAATTAATTCATAATTTTTGCTATTCATATTTCATATTTCATAAGAATTGTAATATTACCTTTGATTATTTACATATGTTTTACTTTGCAACGCCCCAACGGGGCTTCATGTTGTAATATTATGATATTTTTTTTTTTTATTTATGATGTAAGACATGAATGCAAATAAAGAAGAATAAAGAATTACCTCTATAAAGATACGAAAATTCTAAATATAAGTCACTCGTACGCGCTTCAAACTTGTATTCCTATCAGGAAAATAATAACAGGATATATACACTCCCAATTATGCTTTAAAAGAAGAACAATTACGAAAACTTCCCTAAAAACTAGTATTATAAACGTATGGATGTTATTACTTACCCACACAATTATTCAATGTAGATAATATGAAGTACTAAAATGGATACTTGATATCATGTGCGTAAGTACCTACCATTGTAAATGTAAATAGCTGTAATTCCTGATATCTAAAAGACTGTTATGCTCTTTATTGATAAATAAATGTTTTTAAACTGAAATCCCTTTACTAACGATTTTGATATGCGCGGACAACTACTTCCAGTATCTATAAACGCCTCGTGACATGTATCAAAAATATACACTTTTTAACCCCATATATTATGTAACATTTACTTACAATTAATATAATAACTTATTATTATAATATTAATATTGACATTTAATTAAGAGACATGTTACCATAGAAATTAATTCACTTTTTGGTCTCATCAGGATTATTTGTACGGATTATTCCTGATGAGTATTAAATATTTGCATGCTTATGAAGTAGAATATGAAGGTCGCTACTTAGTTATAATTTTGAACTCAACAACTGATATTCAGCAAATAAATAAATTTCATTTCATTTCAGTATACGAGTTCGGGATTGGTTATCATGATTTATATCTCTGAGCTAACATTTCACTTGTGAAGTTTGACTAACCTAAGACATTCTTCGATTACTTTTACCACTACCACTATAACATTTTAACTTGTTCGTCTACCCACATGTTTAATATTTTTATTATAAAAACTTCTATGTAAATAACTAGCTCAATCGTCACACGTTTTTAAATTATTATCTTCTAAGGACGTATATTACTGATGCTACTATAATAATTGACCCACTATAATTTAAATAATATTTTGTTCGAAAAAAAGTTGGGACAAACGTGAATTTAACATTTAGTTCCAAAATAAAATTCGAACAAACTAAAAATTAACCATTTTAAAAACATATTCCTTTGAATTTGGAACTAAAAGACAATTTCGTTTACCGATCACTATTCCCATGAGGGCCACTTATAGACTGTACGCAATATTAAATCGTGCCAGACTTTTAGCTGATACCTTCAACTTAGTTTAGTAACGAATTATCTCACCTGACTATACAAAAGTTTGAGAATACGATTTAGTAATTTAAACCATATTCACTTAATCTTTAATAATTATTCAAAGTACTCACAGTTTCGGTATCTTTACGAGATACCTTATTACGTTTCCATCGCGGCCGACGGTGTCCTGGCACTTGAAGACCTCTAGGTGGAAAAGTACGTTTGCGTTTCGACCGATTTTTCCTCAAAGCGTAAGTTACTACACACTTCTGATGTTAACAATTAAACTCTCAGATAGTAAAATCAACCCGTATAATGCAATGTAAATCGGTCGGAGCGCAAACAGCAACTGAAGCTTGTCGTTCCACGCCACGTCCTCGCCCTAGCGCCATCTTTTCGTCTCGATGGAGGGGGCTCTGACGTCACGACCACAGCATAACTACCAACACCAAGCAACACCGAACGTGAGAACGAGGTGTTGCCAACATTAGAGGGTTCCAAAGTTCGTTCTTTCTAGTTGACAAGGAAATAAACTAGTGGGCAAGGATATTGGGTATTAAACTTTCTTGAAGTAACTTAAATGTCTAATGAAAACTGCCATACTCATTCCAGGGGTGTCCATATCACAGCCTGCATCATCCTTACCTCCAAGGGACAACAAAAGTAGAGAGGTGTCTCTGAGGGACAAAGATACTACTCCGTACCGAGGAAATCCGTAGTTGATCCAACCTGAGTGACCGACATAGGGTTAACAAATTAGTAACCTGAAGTGACAGTCATGTCTGACGCAGAAGGCTGCGTACCAGCAAGCGTAGTGTGGGATGACCTCAAGCTCGCTGGAAGGTAACAGGAAGTGAGTAGATAAAAAAGGTGGACCGTGTGTGGTGAGACGCTCTCGAGAAGGCCTAAGAGTGAGATTTATTGAGCGCACTTGATTTTACTCAGACTTTAATACGAGATATAACATCGGTCTCGTTATAACGCTGCCTTAAGTATAAGCAAAGTCAGAGTGCGCCCTGCCGTGGATACAAACAAGCTGATTGATTGATTGATTGGAGTATGTGGAAACCACGCCTCGTATTCGTAACTTTGTCTGTGTTTATCGAGTGCGACACAATAGCTTGCGTCATTAAGCGAGATTGCTTTTTAATTGTGATTCATTATTGTAGTGGGTACGAGTACGAACACCGACGTCAATGGATTGCTCCCACGGCTCACAAGTCTCTATTTACGAAGCAACTCGACAGTTTAATGAAAACGTGTAGGAATTTGTGGGCTCATGCAAGCTTGAACTGTAGTTCATGACGCGATTATATAATTGTAAGATAGGTTTAAGGTTATAAAGTCTCTCTGTGTTGTATTCCTCATTGCTGAGAGTCGTGGCCTCTTTCCATTGTTCACAAAACTGAAAGGGTATCAATCAATAGGGGGAGGGTAGGAGTTTTCCTGGGGTAATAATCTATACTAATAAATAAAATTGGAGTGTCTGTCTGTAATTTCAAAATAACTACCACATATTAAGGTCATATGGTTATTTGAACGATACCATAACTGAATCACACGTTTTTAAAATTTTTGTCTGTCTGTCTGTCTGTCTGTCTGTCTGTCTGTCTGTCTGTTTGAAAAGGCTAATCTTCGGAACGGCTGAACCGATTTTAACGGGATTTTCACATACAAGTAGAGGATTGACCAGGGTGTAACATAGGCTACTTTTTTAACCGACTTTCAAGAAGGGAGTTGTGTTTTTCTACCTATGTACATCGAAATCTCCGAGATTTCTGAACCGATTTGCGTCATTTCTTTTTTAATCGATAGAGGAACTTTGCGACATTGTTTCATAAAAAATTTGGATTCCATCTCCTCAATCCTCATGCTGCAGGGGATCTGACCAATCCACGCGGGCGAAGCTGCGGGCATCAGCTAGTAATGTAATAAATTTACTTACCAGATTTTTCCACATTTTACAGTAAATGTAACTCGCAACTTCATCTGTATGGAATTAGATTTTTTAAATCCCAAGGGTACTCTCCGATTTTCCGGGATAAAAACACGTAGCCTATATCCGTATATGGGATGCAAGCTATTTGTGTAATTTTCGTCAAAATCTGTCAAAAGAATGGGTCGTGAATAGCTACAGACAGACAGACGGGCATACTATATCATTTGTAATGTCTTTGTTCCACACACAACTAAAAGTAGTCAGACTTCAAAGTTCCAGCTCTTAAGTTTTTAACGATTATTTTATCAGAATATGAGTATCCAACACTCTCTAAGGCACGGATAAACCGATAATACTCTCAAATACTGAAATTCTCTTATTTTATCAAGAATCGAACCCAGGACCTTTCTCTCGTCAAACCGCAGCGCTTACCACCTGCCGTTGTTTTTTGTAGTTAACCGCTTTTTAGCAAAAAAACGGCAGCGTTATCTTCAAATCGGATTCGTATTTTATCGCAACATTCTGGCTTAACTTTTTACGCGCGTAAAATGTACAATGTACATCCGTATTTTTTTATTTCCGCTTCTTTATTCAAAATATGGGATTCTCAAGATTATTTTTAACCCCCGACCCAAAAAGAGGGGTGTTATAAGTTTGGCGTGTGTATCTGTGTATCTGTGTGTCTGTGTATCTGTGTATCTGTGTATCTGTGTGTCTGTGTATCTGTGTATCTGTGTATCTGTGTATCTGTCTGTGGCATCGTAGCGCTTAAACGAATGAACCGATTTTAATTTAGTTTTTTTTGTTTGAAAGGTGGCTTGATCGAGAGTGTTCTTAGCTATAATCTAAAAAAATTGGTTCAGCCGTTTAAGAGTTATCAGCTCTTTTCTAGTTTTCTTGTAGAAAAGAAGGTTATATAACCGTTAGTTTCATAATATTATGTCAATAGACAAATGTCAAGCTGTCAAGATGGACGTTGCCTAAATACATAATTATTTATTTTGAAAATGATGTTTTGGAAAACTCAAATACTTTGGATCGTCGGGGGTTGTTATAAATTTTTAATTTACACTTGTGCTGAAATGCTTCAGAATATGTTTTATGTTTCCGCACAATTTCCTTGCGGATGTACCTACTCTCCTTTGTATTCAAGGATCTAGTAGGTATTATCTACTTGGATTTATTTCCATACTAAAGTTTGAATGTAGAACGGAAGTTTTCGATTATGGGTTTTTTTATTTCGTGCCATAACATTTTATTCTAAGATACTTATTTGTTTTCTTTGTTATCAAATATTAATCAAAAGAAGCTACGTTTTTTGAAAAATTGTATTTGTGTTATAGTAGGTATGATATGCTGAATAAGAGTGAAACCAAACTTTTATATAATAGTTCCTATATTTGCATTATGTTATCCGTCATTTTTAACCCCCGACCCAAAAAGAGGGGTGTTATAAGTTTGACGTGTGTATCAGTGTATCTGTGTATCTGTGTATCTGTGTATCTGTGTATCTGTCTGTGGCATCGTAGCGCCTAAACGAATGAACCGATTTTAATTTACTTTTTTTGTTTGAAAGGTGGCTTGATCGAGAGTGTTCTTAGCTATAATCCAAAAAAATTGGTTCAGCCGTTTAAGAGTTATCAGCTCTTTTCTAGTTTTCTTGTAGAAAAGAAGGTTAGATAACCGTTAGGTTCATAATATTATGTCAATAGACAAATGTCAAGCTGTCAAGATGGGCGTTGCCTAAATACATAATTATTTATTTGAAAATGATGTTTTGGAAAACTCAAATACTTTGGATCGTCGGGGGTGTTATAAATTTTTAATTTACACTTGTTATACACATATTTTACCGTATATAATGCACGAAAAGGAAGATAATATTTCCACCTTGGTGTCAAGTATATTGAAAAAGGCTCACACGTTATTGGACATAAAAAAATTCTCATTACAAATATTACCAATGCCAAGGGGATTTTCTTAGATATAGATACGACAGGCATATCTGTCTAGAAATCTCAGGGCTACCTATGAAATCTATTTTGGGAACGTTAGGGATTTGTTTAGAAAACTTATGGTATAGACAGGTTTAATTAATTTTCCGATGCAATTCTTCTCGTATGCAAGTAAACTTCTTGTATTGAGAGTTATTTTTTTGTTCCGTTTGCCGTAGAGACCCTGGTTCCACGGAGTCTTAATGCAAAAACCTTTCACCGAGATTATCAGTGAAGAATAATGATGAAGAAGGGTTGGATCATTTTTTACCCAAAGGATCAGCCTGGCTGTCCAGCGCGAAAATGCAACCTGTACCAATGAAACTATTTTACACGGGTGGGATTTGTGTAGTAATTAGATGAGGCTAGCTTTAATTTTAATTACCTTCAACATTTTAAATTTAAAAAAATCTTCTCGTAATAGGTAGGCGAGAAAGCTCTGCACATTACTATTTGCGGTCCAGTAATATAGGGAAATAATGTTTTCAATTAAGGATTAAGTTTTAATATAAGTTGATTTGTTCATGGGAGCGACATAACCACGAAGTGATAAAGCCCCGGCAAAAAATAAAGACTTTAAAAACATTTTAAAATTGCCAGATAGGTAGAGTCTGTAGGTGCAACCAGTTAGTTTAATTCATACGAGCTCGACGCCAAGTTACCGCTATTAGCATCAAGTTTGTCGGGCATATTCACAACTTGTTGCAAGCCGCCAGTAATTTTGAACTTTAAACTGAAGTTGTAAATTTTACAAGTTTTCAACATTGGCCGCTTCATAATATACCTAAGGAAATAAAATAGAGTAAATATTATTGACACATACGTAGGCATAATATGCTAGTTTTTCCTGTGACTTTGTTCACGTCGATTTCGTGGATAAAGATTCTGCCGTAATTACTAAAAAATGCATCTTTAGTGGGGTTGTACGTTAGAAAGAAAATAGTGCAAAATCACAAGTTAGTAGTTACTAGACCAAGCGATTTGAGCCGTACGTTGATATTGTGCCAGTCAGTTAGTTTCTTTTTATTATTCATTATTTATCTATCTATTATTAATTAGCGATCACCCATGGCATCGCTTCCGAGGGAAGTACGAAAAATCCAGCCTTATTCCTTGTTTACTTATAAAAGGAACGTTTGGCAAAAAATTCAGCTTTCTAGGTTTTTAAGGATTTGGGCTGAGAAATGATGAATTAGTCAGTGAGTGAGTCAGGACCTTTATTTTTATTTATTTGTGACACGATTGTGAAAAAAAAAAAAACTATCTCATAGTACCAACTAATATAATATTTGAAATGCACCTATTTACCTACCCATTTTCTACATTTAGGTGAGTACCTACTTGTAATTTATAGCTTTCACGCACAATTCTCAGAGGGCAATAATACATGAAAAACTACGGGTACCCTTATAAATCCGAAGCAGCCAATAAAACTCTTCAATACATTTCGACAAGTTTTAACCGGTTGTTTTTCCTTGCGTATTTTTTGGGTAGAAGGGTCTCAAACTTTATTTGTCTAGGATGCCTATAAAAAGTTGGGACTAAAATTTACGCTGACTTGGAGCAAAAAATGTTATCACGCTATTCATCGGGGTCAACGTACTTTTATGTGACTTATCTCGCATACTGTGAAATGAATTCAGAATATGCGAGAGCCTGGTTAATGGTGAAGCTCAGATCTAAATATAGGTATACCTAGGTACCTAAAAGGAAAAAATACCTGACTGACTGACTGACTGAGTTGCAGACGAAATAACTGACTGACTGAAATAACTACTGGACGGATCGGGTTGATAGGCAACAATACAAAAAATAATCGAGCAAACATTTTATTCCATTCAATATTACACAATTTACCTAGTCAAAGGATTTTTTTGCATGATAAAGAACCTTAAATTTTATTAGGAATACGGGGGATCCTCGCATAAAATTTTCTGGGATTGGACGCCTTGCTGACTAGATGAAAATTGGGACTACGTTTCACATCGTCAGACGGTTTTATGGTGGTCGTATGTTGATACAATTTCATAGATGAATATAATATTACGGAATTTTCGTTATTTCGGTATTTTTTATCCCATAGTAAATTTTGTAAAGTAGTGATAAAAAAAGAATACCCGGCTGAGTTTGTTGTGTACTCTTCTCAGACTTGAGTGCGTTTGGAATCCTCGTAGCTTTAGGTAATTATCACCAAGCATCATTGTTTGACAATCAGAAAATGTACAATAGTATCTGATTTGAAAAAATGACTGATAGCCCAGTAATTTGGTCGTCAAAAAGGGGCTTATCTGGAAAGTTTTCAGAAAGTTATGCAAATTGGTGGTTTTATAGATTTCGATGTGCTCTTTCCGAATTTTTATTTTGCCACCTCGTACCTTTGCCGCTCGCGCCGCCATCTTGGAAAAATGGCGCCCAAAAACAGTTTTTTCACGATAACTTCTTTCCCATTCATTTTACGACAAAAATTGCTATGTAACAATTAAACTAGAGACAATTTCCTACAATTTGTGTAGTCACCTTTTTTTGTAGACTCAATAGTTTCAGTGTACGAGCGCCACAAAGCCCACTCCAACACTCGTTTTGGCTAAATAACTCATTTCCACACCACCATGTGGTAGAGTGAGTGGCGTGATTTTTTTTATGGTATCTCCAGGAGCCGGTAGTCACCTTCAATTTAAGCCATCACTTCGTTCAGATAATACTAACACTCTTCAGAATTCTGCTCGAGATAAGAGTAAATATACTGCATCGCAGTTTCGATCTCATGTGAATATGGACCTTTTTTTTGGGTTTCGAACCCAAAGGATGCCAACGGGACCTTATTACTAAGTCTTCGCTGTCATCCGTCCGTCCGTCCGTCCGTCCGTTTGTCTGTCAGCGGGCTGTATCTCGTGAACCGTAATAGATAGAGAGTTGAAATTTTCACAAAATGTGTATTTCTATTACCGTTATAACAACAAATAATAAAAATTTCAAAATGGCTGACATAAAAAAAAAACAAAAAAGTAATGTTAATTCTTGTTTGATGGTACGGAGCCCTTCGTGTGCGAGTTGGGCTTGCACTTGACCCATTTTTTTATTTTTTTAGTTTGTAGTGCGAGGTAAAATTTTTCATGCACGAATTGCGATATTGTGTATTGACTGCGACCACATTATAAACATGCTCGAGACGCCGAAAAATCGGTCAAGTGCGAGTCCAACTCACATAGGAAGGGTTCCGTACCATAATACAGGAAATAATGCTCTTTTTTATTTTTTTTCATGACGGCTATTTTGAAATTTTTATTATTTTTTATTATAACGGCAATAAAAATACACATTCTGTGAAAATTTCAACTTTCTACCTATTACGGTTCATGAGATACAGCACGCTGACAGACAGACGGACAGATGGACAAGCAAACGGATGACAGCGAAGGCTTAGCAATAAGGTCCCATGGGCATCTTTTGGGTTTAAAACCCAAAAAAAAGGCTCATATGCACGTGAGATCGAAACTACGATGCAGTATATTTACTCTTATCTCTCTATATAACTCTTTAGTGGGCTTTGTGGCGCTCGTAGGCTGAAACTATTGGGTCTACAAAAAAAGGTGACTACACTATTTGTAGGAAATTGTCTCTAGTTTAATTGTTACATAGCCATTTTTATCGTAAAATGAGTGGGAAAGAAGTTATCGTGAAAAAACTGTTTTTGGGCGCCATTTTTCCAAGATGGCGGCGCGAGCGGCAAAGGTACGAGGTGGCAAAATAAAAATTCGGAAAGAGCACATCGAAATCTATAAAACCACTAATTTGCATAACATTCTGAAAACTTTCCATCTCATATTACAGAATTACTGGACTATGACTTTGACTAACAATTTTTCTCCTTTCTTCTATCTCTCTCTCAGCGTCGTACTCCTCATTTCTGAGAGTCGTGACCCCTAATCACCTAATGTTAGGAGTTTTCTTGGTTTAATTATGCGTTGAACTTTCAGATTACATTTTCAACGTCATATTTTTAAACAGAGTTTAAAATAATGCTTTTATAACATCATTTGTAAAATTCATGTAACATAAATCAACACCGCTTAAAACTATGGCAGTAAATCTGAGCAACTTCCCGCCTTGCTCACGCTTAATTTTTCAAAGCTCACACTAACAAACGAATGAAGACAAGGTGCCCGACTGCTAACCTGGCATCTACCATTAGTCTGAGATGAAAGTACAGCTGGGAAGAAATTGGTAGTTTAAAAGTAAGACCAGACTCTGCTCCCGTAAGTCTAATCGAATATTGCTTAAAATCACTGAGAAACTAATTAAGTAAACTAATTAGTTCGAAACAAAGCGAAAAAAATTGCTTGCAGGCACGAAAAGATCTGTGTTTGCCTGGACGGTCTTTTTTACTTAGAAATCACGTCCATATAGCCTATTTGTGCTTCGATGCTCAACACAATTATTTTTCGCCAAAGATCTATACTGGTTGCTGGCAACGTAACTAGAACAGATAGTATAAATCGTGGCAATTTTATAGATGCTTATTATGCACCACGAAATGACCTCCAAGAGACGAAAAAGCTGCCAGACCCGCATGTGACGCATTATATTGTAACCGACTTCAAAAAAAGGAGAAGGTTTTTTTGTATGTTTGTTACGCGATTACTCCGCCAAATATGAACCGATTTTGATAATTTTTTTTATTTGGTAGGTCATACTTTCGAGTAGTTTGGTGAAGATCTCATTTATAGTATCGTTGTCTTTTTAGCTTTTTACGGCCCAACCGTTAAATCGATTTTGACGACATTGGGTACAATATAGGCTAGTTTAGACTCGGAAAGTCAAAGAGAACCTAAATCCAAAATTTTCAAAAACCTAAATCCACGCGTACGAATTCGCTGGCATCATCTAAGTAGTACCTAATGAAATAAGTTCTTCTTAGTTCTTACTCATATAGATTTGACTTAGGGGTCTAAATCGATCTCCAACAATTATATGCCACAGAAGTTACACGACTTTCAGTAATGAGGAATACGACAAAGATCGAGAGTACCTACTGGAGACATTTGTCAGCATTGTTAACGACTGCCACAAATCCAACCCCCCCGTCGCGTCGTTAACCCTTCGCGAAACAATTAATATGATTTATGTTGGAAATAAAAACTCTTAGAGGCGTTTTAGCTTCGTTCTTTTCAATGCTTCTCGTAATAAAACGTGATTTGTAGTCATCTTTAATTCAGCAACAATGTAAAAACAGCAATAATATCACTGGAATGTTGGAAAATGTTAATGCTTTTATGAGTTCTACATATTTCTGTTTTCTTGTAGCAATATTAGCATTTAAACGAAAAAATAGGTTTATGGGCTCAATAAAAATTGTCATGTCCCTTCGAGGTTAATTCGTATCCATGTTAGACTGAATCGTCACTTACCATCAGATGAGATCACAATCAAGGGCTAACCTGCAGTAACTAAAATACACCAATAGATAATAATTAATGAATACTTAAGTTGTTTTATTTTTTGTTAAATTTCAATTTTTATAATTAAACAATTATATACAATTATAATGAGTACAGTATTGTAGAAGCTTGTACAAAAGTTATAATAACTCATACTGTCGTATCTCTTGATTGCTTTTTGGACCTACTAGGGATATTGGTTTAAAGCTGCCATAGGTATAGGTACCTTCCAAATAAGCCCGTCTCCATACTAGATTGCATCCACAGTGACAATAGTGGTATAGCAAGCAGATGGTATTTGTTGCCATCGTCATAAATAGCTAAAAAAATACACCAATAAACAACAACCATTAACAAGCTATGCAAGCTCGTGCAAAAGTTAAAGGTACTCGTACTGACGTATTTCAAGTGTTCCCTTTGCCTTGAATAATGAATAACACGGCGCAGATAGGTAAGCAAGGAAAGGGTAAGGTAATGACTCTGCTTGATAATGTATTTCGACGACCGTCTTGACGCACTGGAGATCCTTACTATATGTATATCTTACTATATACGTAATACATACATATACAGGAACAGAGTTTTAATCAAATAAAGTTAGTGTTAGATTCCAGTTAAGGGTTAACCTGTCGTCGTCGTATAAGTAGCTGAAACACTATGCCAATGTTAAATTGATACAAGCAGATGGAGGCTCTGACAAAAGTTATAGGTACTCGTATTGTCGCATCTCAACTGCGCCCTTTGGCTTGAATAATGAATGACAGGTGTAGACGGGTAAGCAAGGAAAGGGTAGGTAGGTAATGACTCTGCTTTATAATGTATTTCAACGACCGCCTAGACGCACTGGAGAGCCTTAGAATAATTTTTTTATTTAAATAAATACAAATGCTTTCGAATTTTCAAGTGAATTTGCCAGAATACAAAATGCCTTTCTCACCAAAAAGAACCAACAAGTAACTCGGCGGTTGCTCTTTTCGAAAATTCATTTCCTTAACAATAAATTAGAATAAAACCATTTTTATTTTATTTGGTAGGTAGATAAATATACGATTTATGCACTTCGACCACGCGGATATGGGTTTTTAAAATTCCTTGAGAACTCTTTACTTTTGTGGGATAAAAAGTAGCCGATGTCATTCTCAAAGTCTTTAATTAGGCAGGTATGTATATTCAGGCAAAAAATCACGTTGATCCGTTGTTCCGTTGCGACGTGATTGAAGGACAAACCAACAAAGAAACAAACATTTGCACATTTGTGTTTCTTTGTTGGTTTTATATGGGTAGGGACAGGTAGTGATAGCAGCAGATGGAATATCGAATAATCTTCTTCCGCAAAGTAGCACCTGCTTCTATCCAATACTATAGTATTTATTCGGGTATGAATTTATGGACAAAACAGTGAGTAAATCAGGTAGTGTGATAAATATCCACGCTGTGAGTCAGTGCACACGGCTAATTCCCGAACACACCTGAGCCCACTGGATGTTTGTTTATGTACCAAGTAACTATTGTGTTTAGATCGTAGGTAGATATTTTTATTTAAAAAATCGGTCAAGTGCGAGTCGGGCTGGCTCATAAAATTATACGGGTTCCGTACCATCGTACAAGAAATAACATATATGTTTTTTAAATTTTCATGGCGGACGTTTTGAAATACTTAGGTACTTATTATTTGTTGTTATAGCGTCAAATACAGATTCTGTGATTTAACTATTACGGTTCACGATACCTACAGCTCGCTGACAGACAGACGGACAGGCGAACTGACGGACGGACGGACGAACAGCGGAGTCTTAGTAATAGTGTCCCTAAAAACTAGCTTGGATCATTTCCATCAAATTTTCTAAAATTTCAAAAATATTCTGGTGAAAACCATATTGAGACACTAGCCCTTATAGCTCATTTGACGTAATGGTACGCTGGACGCGCTTAGACACTGGTCATCATGAAACACATTGTGAACACTAGATACTTTAAATTATACTAGACACTCTAGGAGACTAGACATTGTCAGCCAGAACCGTTTAGGGAATAAGCGATTACACAGAACGAAGCGGATTGAGACTTCTTTCATCGTAATAATTCAGAGTTGCTACAGTAAAACGAATGAATGAATATTTATTGATCAACAATAATAATTGGTTACATTAGCTTATACGGGATCCTGACCCCTAAACTAGGACAAACAAAAAAAAGTGGCTATATTTCAGTGTTGAAGAGTCAACCTGATTTATTGGGCAAATAATAGATAGGTAAGCTAGTTTTGTCATCAGAAGAGGCATTGATCATGATATTTAGATACTTATTTAAAATTAATATTAAAATAAGGTGCTTAGGTAAAATTGGTAAAAAATTACCCAACTTAAAAATTAAGTCATTCAATGAAGTTTTTAAATTAGAAAACTTGTTGGAACACTGTAAGTAGGTATTAGAATTATAAGATACTAGCTGATACCCGCGACTTCGTTCGCGTGGATGTAGGTTTTTTAAAATTCCCGTGGGAACTCTTTGATTTTCCGGGATAAAAAGTAGCCTATGTGCTAATCCAGGGTATAATCTATCTCCATTCTTTTCAGCCCAATCCGTCCAGTAGTTTTTGCGTGAAGGAGTAACAAACATACACACACACACACACACACACACACACACACACATACAAATTTTCTCCTTTATAATATTAGTGTGACTAGAAGTAGCTTTTCTATCTTTATGCCATACGATTTATTTTGCATCCGCATCACGTAAAAACTGCAAAGCGTTGTACTTCTATCTTGTTACGGTGTCATAAACTCAAGACAAAGGAAACGCGAAAATTGTTCAAAGCGTAGTTTGCTCGAGAGAAGCTGTACGTTCAAGTTTTTTGCAATAAAATGAAGCCTCTTTCCAACAGTTGCAATAAATTACGTATATTTTGTAAAATAAGGCATATTCCTTGGGAGATTAACACAGGAATTTATAGTTAAGATAGAGCCTTCTTTAGAGGACGATTCAGACACGTGTCATACACAACTCTTATGTATTGCATAAAGGTTGAATATATTATTAGCTATCTGAAAAAATTAAATTTCAAAATTAAAATACACCCGACACATTTTTATTACAATTTGATTGGACACTAATTTGTATTAGTCGGATAGTAATAACCGGTCTAATAAGAAAACTAGAAGAGAGCTAAGTAACTTTCAAACAGCTGAACCGATTTTCTTAAATTATAGCTAAGAACACTCTCGATCAAGCCACCTTTCAAACAAAAAAAACTAAATTAAAATCGGTTCATTCTTTTAGGAGCTACGATCCCACAAACACACAGATACACAGACACACACGTCAAACTTATAACACTCCTCTTTTTGGGTCGGGGGTTAAAAAGGGACGTTAGGGAGCTGTCAAAGAAATGTCAAGAGAGAAAAAAGAGTACTTGATTTGGATATACGTTTTTGGGAAGTTAAGAATTGAGGAGTAAAAAATTGTATTGAGGAAAAGATATTGTTTTACTAACTGAGTGATCAATAATGTGGATTTGAATTATAATACCTAAGTATATGATTTCAATCAGTGTTTTATTAGGTATGTTCCTAAAAGCCTCACTTCAATGATATATATTCATTCACACATCGTTTATCGTAAGATGCCCAGAAACGGGGCCGGGGGTGTCTTACAATATTAATAGATGTTCTTACGGAATCACAAGTATTTGTGACACATCACACAACATCTAAGATTTACAAAATACCTATGTAAACCTCCATAAAAATGAAGATCAACATAGTTTTGTGATGGTACGTGGATCGTCTCTGTTTAATATTTGGTGATTGGCTATAATGAGGAAATTATTATAAATAAAACGGCTAAACTCAGGGACACCTTTAGCATTTGGAGTTATATGTTAATACACGTAATGCCAAGTATATGGCAGGCACAATACGTCGGGTGGACAATGTAGACGTCCACAATCAAACTACCAGACTTTCGCGGTTTAAAAGAAGAACTTTATCTTATAGAATTATTATTTTGACTCATTCTACTCTCTCAAGAGAAAAACCTGAGGAGAAAAAAAAAAAAAGTTTAATTTATACGTTCTGGCTTGAATGAAAGGTCGGTTGATACATGTATATGCCGATTCGGCCATCTTCTACTGACCAGAGCTCCTTCTAGCACGGGGGGATCCCTGCGCCGGTATCCGGTCTTTTAGCATTGTTATGGGGCTGCAGTCAACTTCCCTATTTGCGCTGCGAAGCGTTTTCAATTGCCTAGGTACGTAAACCTAGGTTCTTTTCAATGAGCTCTGGGCTCGCCCCTTACCATGGTATATTTTGGTATATATATTCATTTGTTATATTATGTCTAAATTGGCCAATTTAGAGGTCGGGAAGTCGCTGCTTATAAGACATGGCGTGTATTGGTGTGCCGGAACTCTGCCGCCAGGAGCCACCTAATCGACCGTGTGCCTTTTTTTTAATTAAATCCGACTTTATAAGTCATGGATATCAAATTAATAGTTCTCCCGAATTATGCTTTCGAATGTCCCTAGGTTTTACCAGAATACAGTGTCGTCGCTCGATCTCCCAAAACCTCGGCGTAACAATGACACACAAAAAAAAAGGTTTATACCTGCCCTTTTTTTTTTGTCCGCTCGCAGCCATCGATGCTCGCTGCCTCTCGTACATTTCTTGAAATGATTATTAACCGCGATGGCACCGTGGTTAAGTCATTTCTCTATCTACTAGAAGGTCAGGGTTCGAAACTTTGGCAACTATTCCTAAATCTTTCGTAGTTGTATACATTACAATTAATTTAAAACATCACTTGTTTAGTGCAGAGAATAACATCGTGAGGAAAACTACAAGTCTGAGAGTTCTCTATGAAGTCCGCGCTCAGTAGTGAGCCGGTGAAAGCTGTCCATGTTGATGAAGACTATGTTGATACCGCGGTAGCTAGTAGTTTATTAGTACACCACCTTATTTTAGCTATTGAGTGATTTTTTTCTACCAAATCAATAATTGTAACGACAAGAGTCATTCCATCAGACTGCATTAGACTGCTAATTCAATTCTAATCCCTATTTAATGCTGAATAAGAGCTAGTATTATAAATAGGTGCACTGCTGAAAAAAAAACCTAACCTAATTTTTACTTAATAATAGGAAATTGTGATTGGTAAATAGGTCATATGAGAAAATCTTAATATTGGAGCTCAAGTTAGTTCGATACATGGTTTCTTTGTATCTTTGGCTTTGTTAATATTACAATACGATAGTCTAGCCTCCAAACAAATTGAATCTCCATTATTAAATGTCTAGGAAAATGTATCTAAATATAGCAAATAAAAGATGATAGTTATACCCAAGTGCATTTATTTCTGGTAAATAATTGTTTATTTACTCATACAGTTGAGTATTTAGAAAAAAAGAAGAGAAACTGAATTTATTATTTAGACTGGAAATTAAGTAACTTTATTACATTAATTAATTCCCGGCCGAATACTTGCTTCCTAAGCCATACTAATTATTGAAAGGGAAAAGCAAATATTCAGAACAAAAAACCCTTTCGGCTCTAGATATTATCATTTTTATCTAAAAATACACACATGCCCACATATTTAATAGAGATCTAAAAATACACACATGCCCACATATTTAATAGAGATATTATCTACAATTCTTATTTCTATAATAAAGTAAATTTCAAGGACACACATTACACAGTTTTATACAATCAATCTAGATATATTCAGATCCCAGCTCCGCAGTTAGTTATTTCGTCTCAATTAAACACTTTGGTTTAAGAAGTTTAATTTTATGTTCAAACGTGGAGTTAACTCATTGTGCGGTCTAGAGTATAGATACGATTTTTATAGCCTCGTATTCATAATTTAAGGATTATGTAAATCATTACAAACAAAATTTCTAGAACCCACCTCTGCTAAAACCAAGTTGTGGATCCCCGATTTACGTCATATAAAATACAAAGTGTGTAATACATTATCTGGATTCATTTCTAATTAAATCAATCAATTAATTTAATTAACTAGGGTTGTGGAGCTGATTTCAAAATAATCTAGTCAAAATAACACAAAATATAATACGTCACCCAATATCAGCTTCTGTCGGCTCAAAACACACACTGATTAATTAAGATTTTACACTATCAAATTTTACTAGTTACTAATTTTAACAATACTAAAATTATTGTTTCAATTTTACAATTTTTCTTTTCTCAAAACTTTAATTTTGAAATATCGAAATTAATGTCGAAATAATCTGGAATAGAGTGATGAGTCTCGAAGGCTGAGGGCCCGAATGAATCCTTCTCGACGACTGTCCTTTTGCTAATATCGTCTCCCTTCTCTACCTTTCGACTTTCTCCCTCTTCCTGTAACAGAAAAAACACACGAGAGCATCTGATTCGTCTTTTGATTGTCTCCTGCGCACCCCTGAATTTTTATTGGTGGACAGAAGAAATGGTGTTTCAAAGTTCCGCCTTTTGACACACCTCGGTGTTCCTGAATGGTCCGATTTTGGCTTCACAATTATTTCTCATGTTCCCATGGTGTTTTTTTACTTTCGCGCAATCTGGTTGCAATATATGGCATTGTTTATTACACTTACAAAGATTTCTAAGTTAAAATTGACGACTTTATCAAATTTATGACCGACCCTAACGCAATTTTAAAAACTTAAGCTAATTTATTGTTTGTTTATGGATAGGCTCAAAGAAATTTTGTTTTAAGACGTATTTCTCAGTATTTAATTTATTTCATTTCTTTATTTTTTTGTTCTACCATTCTTTTAACATTTAGAGTGATTTATCTCTCAAGCAGTTTGCTTTCTAAAAGCAAAACTTAAAGTAACGGCCATAAAAAAATCTATGATGAATAGGTATGACTATCTCACACTCCCCCAAAATAGATTTTTAATACACGTAGTAATCCCCCTTTTGTCCCTGCAGCTGTGCTAGTTGTTTCAAAATCTATTTTTCTCCTTATCTGTATTAGAACGTTAGTATTAAACCTCCCACGCCTATCTATTATCCCCTCGGGCATGACCATAACTACTTAACTCAGGTATCTCTTTGTTTAGTGTACCCCAAACTACCTGTTTTCTGTTCCTTTCAATACTCTGGTTTTACCTATCTTTCTAGTTATCTACATAGTACCTAAACAAATGAATGGCATTGTAGTTACCCTTAACTTTATCAGTATGAACGTCTATTAATGTATATACATTATTATATGGAACTGCCCCTATTATGTACGGTCCTTCATATAAGCGCATGAATTTTTTTGTCAACTTTTTATCCGCATCTGACTTCGTAAAAGTCTTAAGTTTCACTAAATCTCCAATTTCGAATTGTATTAACTTATGATTTTTGTTATAATGTAATTGCCTACTTTCGGCCGCCTTATCTATGTTTTGTCGTGCCTGTTGTCGAATCTGTTCTAACGGTTCACCTTGTAAGTCTGCCCTCACCGATGAGTCAGTGTTGAAATCAGTCGATAGCAGAGTACGTTTTCCATATATAATCTCGTTTGGCGAATATCCCGTTGTAGTATGTATTACCTGATTATAACAATCTTCTATATCCGATAATAGATCTACCCATGAACGATGCGATTTGTCGCAATACGTCCTGAATAATCTACCTAACTCTTTATTAACCCTCTCTGTCGAATTTGGCCGCGGATTTCTAACAGATGTGTGCGTTAATTCGATACCTAGTTGGCGAATACCTAACTCGAAAACTTTTGAAGTAAAGTTCGCGCCTCTGTCTGAACATAATGTCTTAATTGTGACCTGCTTATGAAACTTTTTTACACAAGTTAAAGTAGCCTTCCCACTAGCCTGGCGTAGTGGGTATAGTCTGATTAACTTACTATAAGCATCTTGCATTACGAATATGTATTTAAAACCAAATCGTCCTGCCGGTAAAGGTCCAAAAATATCGCAAAAAACTCTCTCTCCTATTTCCTTCGCTATTACAGTTTTTATCGGCCCCGTGTGCGTTTCCAAAGCATGTTTTGACTTCTGACATGCCTCGCAAGCTCTTACAACACGACCTATTATACGAGACATATTTGGGAAATAATATTGACGTTTCATCAGAGCATAAACCTTGTATCGCCCGAAATGACCTACTTCTTCATGTATGCTAACTATCAAATCCCTTAGTATGTTCTCGGGAACATATAACCTTAAGATATCCCCTTTTATGTCTCTTCTATAAAGAATCCCTTCTTTAAGCACGTAGTACTTTGATTCAGAAGTGTCTGCTGTTTGCACGCGTCTAATTACCTCACTAGCAGTCTTGTCGCGACTTTGATAACTACCTATCTCTCTCCATCGCTCCCGCACTAATCGTCCTAATGATGTTTTAAATAGATTCATTTCAGGCCCCGTGGCCTTGTTAGTTAATACATCAGTGGTCCCCTTCAAGTGTCGAGACAATACGTCTGCTACAATGTTTAGTTTACCTTTCACATGTTCGACTGTGTAATTAAATCGCCCTATATAATGTACCCAACGTATCATCCTAGCACTCAATAGTTTGCACGTCTGCAAGAAAATCAGACTTTTATGATCAGTCCTAATGACTAAATTCGCTCCTCTCAAATATGTTTCAAACTTTGACAAACTGAAAATGATGGCCCATAGTTCTTGTTCAGTAACTGTCCATTTGCGTTCTGTCTCTGTCAATGCTTTACTACAGAACCCTAATATTTGTTCTTCACCAGCTTCATTCAATTGATAGACATAACCCGAAACCCCCAAATTACTGCTATCGGTTTGTAAATAATAAGTTCCCTTAGGATCTGGGTGTACAAGAAGTATCGTGTCTATAAACAATTTCTTGACCCTTTCAAAACAATCGTTAATTTCCTCTGTCCATGACCATTTCGTATTTTGTTTTAATAGGTCACACAGTGGTTTAACCTCTTCGCTATATTTTGAAATAAATCTTCTGAAATAATTTATTAATCCCAGAAATCCTCGTAATTGTTTTATAGTCCGAGGTATAGGGAAGTCTAATATGGCTTTAACCCGTTCAGGATCCATACGTACCCCGTTAGTATTTACTATGTGTCCTAACAACTTTACCTCTACACATAAGAACCGACACTTCTCTAACCTTCCAGTTAAACCTGCGGTTTCTAATTTATCTAACACTCGATCTAAATGTTCTAAGTGTAACCTTATGTCCCCGGTAGTGAATATGACTATGTCGTCTAAATAGTTTACGCAAAACTCTCGTACTCCTACTAGGATATAATCCATTGCTCTCGAGAACCCTGCTACAGAAGTCTTTAAACCTTGAGGTAAAACATTATAAGTATACGTCTTCCCCATGAACGAGAACCCAGTATACTTCCTAGAATCTTTATGCAAAGGTATTTGAAAATAGGCATTATTCAAATCAATTAAACTGATATAATTTACTCCATGAAAGGATTGTAAAATCTCAGATGTGAGTGGAGGCGCGCCCGCGTCACCTACCATTTTCTTATTCAACTCTCGTGCGTCCAATAAGAGTCTTATTGACCCATCTCGCTTCTTAGTGAAAGTGAGAGGACTACAGTAAGGAGTCGCTTCCTGTCTGATCACGCCTAGTTTTTCTAACTCTTCTAATTCGGTTTTTACCTGTTCTCTATATGCCAAAGGTACCGGATAACTGTGTTTTACAAAAGGTGTTTCGTCTAACAGCTCAATAACGTGTACGTACTTGTTTGTCAAACCTAAACCTTCCGTAAATACCTTACAGTGTTTGTTTAACACAGGTAGTAATAATTCCTTTTGTTCATTACTTAAGTTCGCGTCATCTAATTTAAATCCCTTAAATTTCTCATTATCTAAATTCATGTCTAATACACTTTGTTCCACTGGCCTAGAGTTTTGATTTAATATTAAATTAATAGTGGCTGCGTTTGTCTCTCCCCCTAACCTTTCGATTTTGCAGTCCGAATTCAGCCTAACACAAGACCTAACGCCCATATGTTCAATAGTCAAAGTGTGTTCACCATTACAGTTCACTATTCCTTTTACCCGCTCTAACCAATCGTATCCTAGTATCAATGACCTAGGAAGACGTCGCATAACTAGTACAGGTGCTTCAACTAAAGTACTACCTAACTGAAACTCTATTAGCACTAACCGATTTGTGCTTTCACTTCGCGATCCAAACGCGCCTTGTATTTGAATTGCTGGAATAGCGATCTCTGGCAATGTCCCATGTTCTCTTAGAATAGAGTCGTACAATTCCCTAGTTATTCCACTAATCTGACTTCCCGTATCTATGAGTGCACTCATACTTCTTCCATACAATCTAACACATACTTCAGGTAACCTAGGTAAAGAATAATCAACACTCACATCGGTTTGTTCATCTAATTCATGATACATTGTGTACACATTCAAACCTCTCCTCATACAAGTTTCACAAGTCACGCCTAACTCATTACACTCTGTTACATTTTCAAACTGGTTTTCCAATAAGATTCCTATACTCCTAATTTCAAATTGACTACTATACTCGTTATAATCAACGCCGCCTCTTAACAACCGTTTAAGTCCCTTATCTCCGGTCCCCAAACTCTGTCCTGGCTTCCATCCACTATTAATTAAGATTCTATAGACTACACCTGTCCCTTCGTGATCTGAGGTCTTTCTGACGCCCGTGCCACACAAGACTAACTGACTTGACCTCGTTTGTGTTGGGCATTCTAGTTTTTTGATGAACCCTCCCCCACATTCTTAGACACAGTAAGATTCTCGCCCTCTTTCACGAACGTGATAGCCGGCCTAATTTGTTTAGATTCGGATACCGTAGGCCTGTTAAAGTTAACCCTAGAACCTAATCGACCACGATAGCCGCGTCCCCTCGTCGAATTTCCCCTAGCTCTCCAACTTCTTGTTGACATTGTTGCTACAATAGGTCGTCTCGATGGTGACTCATTGTATCGTCTACCTCTGTAATTATTACTAACAGTACCTCTCGTAAATTGCCTGGGTTTTTCAACAATATTTTGCTCTATGTTTCGAAGAAATTTCGCTCCGTTCATGATGTTAACTTCCTCTGTTCTAGTAAACCATAATCGTTGTATATCTATAGCATAATGTCGCATAATAGAATTGACCAAATCTCTCTCACTAAACGCAATAGTTAATGACTGCATTGATTCTGCTTGCTCAGCAAAATGTTCGGACATCGACATTCCCGAATCGCTTGAATATACCGCATTAATCAATTTATATCTTATAGATTCCTGAATTTGTTCGGTCCAATAATTTCGTCTAAAATCAATCTCGAAGTCAGCGAACGTAGTCCAGCCCTTCGAATACAAGTCCATAACCTTCCGAGCATGCCCCGAGATGCAACCTAACGCTATATCTATTTCGCGATCTAATCCATTTACCGCCCTTATATATTTCTTTAATCGTTTTAGAAAAACGATGGGGTTAGTGAATGGTTTTCCGTCGAAATTTGGTTTAGTTACTGACGGCTGTACAACATATAAATTCCGGGTCTCAGATAATGTACTTGTGCTCGCGGTTTCAAGATTTGACCCCTGCCTATCAGATTTTTCATTTTCATTAATCCCGTTCGACTCGTGTGAAGAAACGCTCGCGATTTCATTTGAACCGGTATTTGAATTTAACTGTTGTAATTTTGCTTCGAACTCGGTGATTTTTTTTCGAAATCAACTCTAATGTAGCATTCCCTAAGGTCGTTGTTTGCTCGCTCGATTCTACGGTACTAACATCGCTTTGCCCCGCACCTACTTGCTTTGCTCTACGTCCCTTCCTACCTGAAGACATCTTTTTTTTTTTTTTCAATTTGACCCTATTTCTTTTACCAACTTTGGTACTATCTTAAATATTTTTAATTTTTTACTTTCCGTGTAAAATTTAGTAATATGCAAAGTTGTAATTAGAATAATAGTGCAATACTGCTATAATTTGCAACCACATGCGCGAAGTGCTTTGATTATATGAATTCCCAGACTTTAAGCAAAATTTGTTAAGTCTAAGAAATAAGCACGGGATAAATAACTCGGTCTTTGTAATATCCTCTCTGAAAACCTGTAAATTGTACATTTATAAGACACATAGCTTATTTCTGCTCCTGCTCCCCCTATACATAAATAAATGTAAATGTACAACATATATATATAAAACAACATGCAGTGCGTCCTTAAAACTTATAATTTATAAATAGTAATGTAAGTTTATAAATTTTTCTCCCTCAAATACCCAATCACAATTTCTACGTTGTGTTATTTTTATGTTAATGTAAATCTAGTCATATCGTTATTTCGAATACGTACATAGATCCCTGGTCACTCGGCATCATATTTCTGTGATGGTACGTGAATCGTCTCTGTTTATTATTTATTATTTATTTTCGTCTCACTTTGGTTTAAGAAGTTTAATTTTATGTTCAAACGTGGAGTTAACTCATTGTGCGGTCTAGAGTATAGATACGATTTTTATAGCCTCGTATTCATAATTTAAGGATTATGTAAATCATTACAAACAAAATTTCTAGAACCCACCTCTGCTAAAACCAAGTTGTGGATCCCCGATTTACGTCATATAAAATACAAAGTGTGTAATACATTATCTGGATTCATTTCTAATTAAATCAATCAATTAATTTAATTAACTAGGGTTGTGGAGCTGATTTCAAAATAATCTAGTCAAAATAACACAAAATATAATACGTCACCCAATATCAGCTTCTGTCGGCTCAAAACACACACTGATTAATTAAGATTTTACACTATCAAATTTTACTAGTTACTAATTTTAACAATACTAAAATTATTGTTTCAATTTTACAATTTTTCTTTTCTCAAAACTTTAATTTTGAAATATCGAAATTAATGTCGAAATAATCTGGAATAGAGTGATGAGTCTCGAAGGCTGAGGGCCCGAATGAATCCTTCTCGACGACTGTCCTTTTGCTAATATCGTCTCCCTTCTCTACCTTTCGACTTTCTCCCTCTTCCTGTAACAGAAAAAACACACGAGAGCATCTGATTCGTCTTTTGATTGTCTCCTGCGCACCCCTGAATTTTTATTGGTGGACAGAAGAAATGGTGTTTCAAAGTTCCGCCTTTTGACACACCTCGGTGTTCCTGAATGGTCCGATTTTGGCTTCACAATTATTTCTCATGTTCCCATGGTGTTTTTTTACTTTCGCGCAATCTGGTTGCAATATATGGCATTGTTTATTACACTTACAAAGATTTCTAAGTTAAAATTGACGACTTTATCAAATTTATGACCGACCCTAACGCAATTTTAAAAACTTAAGCTAATTTATTGTTTGTTTATGGATAGGCTCAAAGAAATTTTGTTTTAAGACGTATTTCTCAGTATTTAATTTATTTCATTTCTTTATTTTTTTGTTCTACCATTCTTTTAACATTTAGAGTGATTTATCTCTCAAGCAGTTTGCTTTCTAAAAGCAAAACTTAAAGTAACGGCCATAAAAAAATCTATGATGAATAGGTATGACTATCTCAGTTTTATACTTTTAAGTGCGAGATTCACCCTTCTTAGTGATAGGTACTTACTCATAATTTCATAGAAAAAACAATGTTTACTTTAGTGTTGACAAAGCTATTATATGAGCGAGTAGACAAAGGCTGCAAAGCCTTGAAAGCGATGGATTACGTTATCAACCCATTGGGGATGCTGGCAAGTTGCCATCTCAACGAGAGATCAACAGGTCAGCTACATTGGGAACAAATTACGTAATAAAACTACTTGCTAACAGTAAACAGATGATATTCATTCGATACTAGTAAACACCACCACAGTTTACGACAGTTAGGGAACTCCTAACAACACTTCGACGTCACTGGTAGCTGTCAAATGTTAGTACATATTTTGACGCAGGTAGCTCTAAATTAGCCCTATTGTTCTTCGAATTTACGTCACCATAGCCTAATATTTGACATATCGTCGATTCAGGATCAAATTGAGAGCTCTATCGCTCTAGTTCACTCTGACACTACTAACACCACTCTGTATACTTGTACATAAATGCTTATTTTAAAATACAACAAGACGCAATAAAAAAAAAATCACGACTGCCACTAAGCGCCATGCCAGTCATACCACAAAACTAAAATTAAAAAATAAAACGCATTTGAAAATGGCTGTATACAGCCGCCCCTGCAACTTCGCAACCTGTTAGCTATACCAGTTACTCTGGTTCTCCTACGTATCTTCTCAATTCTCATCTGATCACGTAGACAGAGTAATAAATATATTGATATCAGTATAATAACGTAGCATTAAAGTTATCAATCCCACAGTGATCTGAACGTAGCGTGTCGTGAAAGCTGAGAGTTAAGTGAATAGACCGCTGGGGCAGTTGGCAAGTCGCCCGACCAAAATGGGATCAACAGGTCAGCAAAATTGCGCCCTAAGCCATTTACGTTACGGAACAACCGCGTCACCCTTGTTACATTAACAAACATCTCGGGGAAATTACTAAAAGAGGAATAACATTCTAAATCGTGCCTTAAATGGCACTCTTTGGTATTTTATGGAAGCGCCATACCAACGCTAAGCCATTCTACATCGTCAACCGATAGATCCACTCCTGGCTGTCTTTACGCACTTCTATATGCAAAGCTATTCTTCTATCGCCTACCCACCTATTGAGGGTTTGACAGACCTGCAATCGGTGGACAGACGCAGCTGCGCTTGCCAGGGCCAGTTCACCAATCCAGCATTTAGGACCCCTGGGGGCATGGAGGTTCCCTCACAATATTTTCCTTCACCGTTCAAGCAAGTGATATTCAATTACTCGAGTCCCAACCTCCCGAATAGGAGGCCTTAACCACTAGAGTATCACCGCTTTTCATCGAAAAAGAAAAGATTGGGAGAAACGTAATGGTATCTTTAAAAAATCCTAAATCCACGTGGACGAAGTTGCGAGGAAAAAACTAGTGAGTATTTTAGTCAGGAAATAAATTAAGTGGTATTTTCGTACAATGAATGAAAATTGGCGTTTCATGTCTGACAAATAAGTCCATTAGCGTTGGCAGGCCGCCCTTTAATATCAACAGGTCCAAATTGCTATATAAGCATTTCATATCACTATGCTGACGCCAATCGGGTTCGATGTTAATAACTAAAGCGATGTATCCTGATTAATATCTGAGTTAAGGTGGACGCACATTATTAGATTTCCGTAGCCGAAAAGTGCCGATGGGACCCTGTTAAGCCTTCGCTGTCCGTCCGTCTGTCTGTATCGCATAAACCGTAATAGGTTGAGGGTTTAAATTTTCACAGAGTGTGTATTTCTATTGACGCTATAACAACAAATAATAAAAAAAAAATCAAAATGACTGCCATGTAAATTAAAAAGCCGGCCGAGTGTGAGTAGAACTCGCGCAAAGAGGGATTCGTATTTTTTCGACATTTTGCACGATAAATCAAAAACTATTATGCATAAAAATAAATAAACGGGAAGTACCCTATAGGTTTTCTTGACAGACACGACGGATGGACGGACGGACAGACAGACAGACAGACAACAAAGTGATCCTATAAGGGTTCCATTTTCCCTTTTGAGGTACTGAACCCTAAAAATGAAAATATCCATAATATTGTACGATGGTACGGAACCATAAACTCTGTGAAGTAGTCAAATTTCCTCCTATGTCCTTATCAGCAGCACAATCAGTAAGTAGTACAACACGGCTTTTTCATTGACAAAGCGTTGCACAAGCCACAAGAGAGATGTGTCGCATTGATTGCGCTCGGGCTGCAGATTTATCAACGGCATCGGTGAAAAACAAAAAATGCAATGCAGTATGGCTGGCCCATTGCTGATGACTAAATAAAAATCTGTTGCATAGATACTGGTCTGGACAAAAAAGGCCTTCAACGAATAAATGCGGCACGATGAGTGCAAAATGATGTGCGATTACCAAAGCCCCATCGGTTTATAATAAATACAATGGGCTGATTGAAAAGCTTTTACACTTTAGTATGCTCATAGATATTTTTAACCCCCGACCCAAAAATAGGGGTGTTGTAAGTTTGACGTGTGTATCTGTGTATCTGTCTGTGGCATCGTAGCTCCTAAACTAATGAACTGATTTTAATTTAGTTTTTTTTTTGTTTGAAAGGTGGCTTGATTGAGAGTGTTCTTAGCTATAATCCAAGAAAATCGGTTCAGCCGTTTGAAAGTTATCAGCTCTTTTCTAGTTGCTGTAACCTTCACTTGTCGGGGGTGTTATTGTTTACTTTGTTGTACTTGTTTACTTTGGGGTACTTGTTTACTTTGTTATTTAATAATATTTTTTTCAACTGATCCACAAGAGTTATCAAAATAGTTATAAAGCAGCGGCTTTGATTGCAGCTACGAGCGAATTTGTATGTATGCAGCAGCAGCATCGGGCGCGCCCTATAAAGTGCGAAAATAATAATGGCTGTGTAATTACAATAATAATATTATAATTGTACAATCGTTTTATTAGAAAGATACTTCAAAGTTTATTTATTAAGTACTAGCCGATGCCCGCGACTTCGCCCGCGTGGATTTAAGTTTTTTGAAATCCCGTGGGAACTCTTTGATTTTCCGGGATAAAAAGTAGCCTATGTGCTAATCCAGGATATTATCTATCTCCATTCCAAATTTCAGCCAAATCCGTCTAGTAGTTTTTGCGTGAAAGAGTAACAAACATACACACACACACACACACACACATACAAACTTTCGCCTTTATAATATTAGTGTGATGTTCCTTACTCTATTAGATCGTAGTACAATAATAATAATTTGAGTAGCTTATTGGCACTCGTAATAAGGGGGGAAAAATACTCGAGGAACTTGACTTCTAAACCAATGACTGACTCTTTCTATCTTTCTTTTATGTCGTTGTTTTTTCAGTACACCCTTTTTATATGCCACTATTATAGATTTAAACCAAATCTCCTGACTTATATAAATAAATCACGACATTGATAAGAATCTCGTTTACCGCGTATGCCGGAGTTCGTAGGCTTCGTAGGTATAATAGAAACTACAAATACATCGAAGTATTGAACATGGTAGATATTTGCTAGAATGTCAGGTCTGTATTATTAAATTTTCCGCTGCAGCCCGGCCAGAGGCACATCCGTGTCATTGGTTTGTCAGTAAATTGTAA
The DNA here is from genome assembly GCF_905333055.1 of Maniola jurtina. Lineage (NCBI taxonomy): Eukaryota > Metazoa > Arthropoda > Insecta > Lepidoptera > Nymphalidae > Maniola > Maniola jurtina. The sequence goes on from NC_060039.1 coordinate 10,901,889, forward strand.
TCTTCTTACTTTAAAATGAAATTGAAATAAAATGTTTAGTGCTATAGGGTAACAATTATTTAGAACCATGAGATTTTTTTATTCAGATACAAGTATTTCATTAAACCCATGATACTCCTTTGGTTTCTACATGGCATCGTACTGGAACGCTAAATCGCTTGGCGGAACGGTTTTGCCTGTAGGGTGGTAGTCACGGCCAAAGCCTCCTACCAGACCAGATAAGAGAAATTATAAAATTCCAAACCCCTGCCGGGAATCTAGCCCGGGACCTCCCTCTAATAAGAGGAATAAAACCATGAGTAATCATCATCATCAATCCATCGCTGGCTCAGTACTGAGCACAGGTCTTCTCTCAGAATGAAAAAAAAAACTGACAGCTTAGTGGTTAAAATGTCGGCCTCCTAGTCAGAGGGTCCGCGGTTTGAGTCCGGGCGCGCACCTCTAACTTTTTAACGGTGAAGGAAAACATCGTAAGGACCTGCATGCCTGAGAGTTTTCCATAATGTTCTTTCTCAAAGATGTGTAAAATCTGCCAATCCGCACTTGGTCAGTGTATTTCCAAGACTTTGCAATTAGGCATTGTAAGGTCTACATCTCCTGAGGATGCTCCGGTGTCGGGGCGAAACGCGCGTCGAGTGGTGTTGGGATTTGTGTGCTGCTGCGTGGTGGTGGTGCGTGTGGCTTGCTTGGTGGCTGGCTTTTCCTGGATGTTTATCAGAGGGACGGCGTGCGGTGCATGTCGCATGCTGCATGTTGCACCATACAGCTGATTTCGTTGCTTGGCGGATTATAGCAAATTAAGCTTTTGGTTCCTTGTACATCATGGACTTCCGCAAAACAACGCCTGCTTCTATAATACATTTCCAAAAGCTGCTAAAGATTGGACTGCGCAGTTCTGTCTTCCCGGTCTGGGCTACACGCTCCGTATTACCTGCGCAGTTAAAACTGCACAGGCAAGACGGAGCGTGTAGCGGGAGTGTTATACCTTAGGAAACATAAATTAATAGGTATGAAATACAGTTTTAACATGCAACTCCTTTCTGTTTCTTCAACGCTCTTTTTACGTGACGCGACCTATTTATCCACTATTTTATAAAAGGAATAGTATGAGAAGACGCGGTACTCTACGGCACGGAAGTACTCGTATCTAATACGGCATGGAATGTTGGAATGTGCGACGGATGAAACTGGGCGAGTGCCGGGACCGGCCGGCTTTACGACTGACCCGGTTAAAACATTTTGATGGCAAAATTTGTACGTACAGATTAAACTAAATTTTAGTGTTGCAATTTTTATTTTAGACGGGTTAATTTCACCTGTCGTGGCTCATATGGCGAATTTAGAGTGCACCAAGGGGTCTGTCCCAGGCCTCGAGTCCAGAGGGACTCTTAATCGTGACAAAAGAGGACTTATTCAGTGATGCCGGCTTGGGCATCTGATGGTTTTAGTCTGCAATACACGCTAACAGCACGTACCAGTTGATTATCTTGGTTAAGCAACGTTGGCCGCAGTGAGTTGACTGGATGGGTGACAGACTTTGATGATCTAAATTTGTTTCAACCAAATCTTGAGAGCAATGATGTTGTGCTAATAATTAATCGTTTAATACTTAGTAAATCACAGCAGAGTAGTCAACAGAAGGCTTTGGGAACCTACTATATTACTACTATATTATTATATGCCGCGTGTTATCTCAAGAAAACACCTACTATTATTATATGCCGTTGTGCTGCGGTGCTGTCAACGTTTCATAGCAAAACTTCTTAAAAAGATCATAAGGAACGCAGATCTATTTCCCATAACGATTCTCCAAGCAAAATCTGGCAGTTATAGCTTAAAAGTTAAAATTTAATATTAAAACATCATTAGGAAAACCAAGGCATCCAATAAACCACTAGTCTATAAACGGTAGGCGGGAACTATTTCATTATAGCAGAATGCCTTTGTAACAGTAATCAGGCTTGTACAACCGCGGTTACATTTGCCGATATTACACCTACACTACATATTATTAGGTTCAAAGCACATTGGTACCTAAAGAACACCTTATGGAACCGTATGTGTTGTCATAACCAGTGATAACTTACGGATCCAAGTAAAAAAGGCTCAGTCATCGACCGATGGTGAGATCTATTCAAACTTGCTCAGCAAGCTATGGAGAGGGGTATGTTAGGAGTTTCCCTGAGGGATAAGATCCGAAATGAGCAGATTCGCAGGAGAACCAAGGTCGTTGATATAGCCCAAACTATTAGCAAGCTGAAGTGTACAGGCCGTTAAAGCAAGCGTACAGACACGACAGACGGACAGATGGACAGACGAACAGACGGACAGACAGACACACAGACAAACAGACAGACAGAAAAATAGACAGACAAACAGACAACAAAGTGATCCTATAAGGGTTCCTTTTTCCTTTTGAGGTATGGCACCCTAAAAATGAGGTTGTAGTATGAAATAGTGTTATAGATTCTTTGTTGTCTACGTAACAAACATTCAAACGGTCCTTCGAGTTCACAGAAGTTTTTTTTACAGTTCATTTCCGCGATCAGCCGTTTGCGAGGTAGTCGGTCGGGGTTCAATAATTATTATCGATTTCAGCCGTAAAGAGCCGTAAAAACATCATAATATTATAGATCATGAAGTGTAGATTTATTTGTACCCTATAAAAACAAATCGCCGCAACTTAAATTGCGGCATTTCATTTTTATACATTGTAACAGGTCAAATCAACTCTGTCTATCAGTCTTCTTTCTGAAAAAACTTTGTCTATTTTCCAGCCCAGTTTTCTATTCATGGCTACGGAGGCACTGGGCGTCACTAAAAACTGGGCTGGATTGGACGTAGTAGTTTCTCAACTATCGGAAATTGAATGTCCCCGGTTTGGACTCTGACACCGTCGAGTGTCGTTGACAAACTTTTGGTTGCCAATAACGTTAAATACTTTTTTAACCCCCGACCCAAAAAGAGGGGTGTTATAAGTTTGACGTGTGTATCTGTGTATCTATCTGTGGCATCGTAGCTCCTAAACTAATGAACCGATTGCAATTTAGTTTTTTTTATTAGTAGCTTGATCGAGAGTGTTCTTAACTATAATCTAAGAAAATCGGTTCAGCCGTTTGAAAGTTATCAATCAGCTCTTTTCTAGTTACTGTAACCTTCACTTATCGGGGGTGTTATAAATTTTCAATTTACACTTGTTACCTTTTATTAATGAAATTTAGAAAATATACCTTACGTACAAAGGTAAAACCATTTACCTATTTTCAACAATGTAAATAGGATATAATACTACACACTTGTTTAAATTTGCATTTTATAACAGTTATAGAATACACATTCTGTGAAAATTTAACTCACTAATTGTTATGGTTAACGAGATACATCTCGCTGATCGACAGACGGGCGGTCAACGGGTGCCTAGTACTAGGGTCCCGTTACCCTGCTACCCTACGGAACCCTTGATAAGTACAAATATACGGGATCTAATAGGTACAAAGTGTCAGAAATGGGGATAATTTGCTACTGTTTCACGGTGAATTGAAAAAAGCTATCAAAATTCAATCTGCCTCCGTGGCCCTTAAACCTTTATTAAATAGCGGCGCAAAGCTCCCCTTCCACGCTCACGTCCAATAATCAAAATGTTTAAGCTCAAATTAGGGAAATGGCTGCCAATTTTTCAATGTCACGAGTCATTAGATAGGGGAGAGCTAAGGGAGGGCTTAAAATAAAACAAAGGTCAGAGTCGGCTATGATGACGACATCAAATGGCGTAATTAAATTAGCCCGGCTAAAGCGGGTCTCGTGGGGATTTGAGGAGAGCACGCTTATCCCAAATGTCTTTTTTTGTATCATTGAGCTGGGTTGACACGGTTAACTGTTGCATGTTAAATATATTAACCCCCGACCAAAAAAGAGGGGTGTTATAAGTTTGACGTGTGTATCTGTGTATTTGTGTATCTGTCTGTGGCATCGTAGCTCCTAAACGAATGAACCAATTTTAATTTAGTTTTTTTTTTGTTTGAAAGGTGGCTTGATTGAGTGTTTTTAACAATACCTAATTCCAGAAAATCGGTTCAGCCGTTTGAATGTTATTAGAGGTTTTGTGTCGGGAGTTTTTAAATTTTTCAATTGAAAATATGTTATTATCACACATTATCGTAAATAAATAAAAATGTATCTCATCTGCGTCGGTAAGTAGATATAGTGTACCGTGTGCTTAGGCTTAGTATGAGATTTTAGTAGGATTTTACACAAGGTATTTGACAAAATTCGAGTGACAAAATGCAATAACATCACAGTAAAATGGACCTTGACTTCCTTGATTTAAATAAGAAATTACAGTACCTATGAGCGTACCGTAAACTGATCGTAGTAGGCTACAAGTACTTCATTCTGTGGGTTGGGATTTTCACTTCTCGTAGCGTGACCGTAGAACATTCTACGCAGGTTACAGAATACATTTTATTGCAAAATTTACTAGATGACCAAAAAAAAACCTACTAGCTGAGACCTGCAACTTCATTCCCGTGGATTGATTATGTTTTTTAACATTTAAGTACGTTTTATGAGATAAAATTTATCCTGTCGCCAGGATGGCCATCTTTGTGCCAAACTTCATTACGATCGGTTAAGCAGTTGGCCGTGAAACTGTAAGAGATGGGTAGACGCCCTTTAGTATTTATAATATTAGTATGGAATAATGGCTTACATTATAATAACGCGTGATTGTAATAAATAATTCATTATATCTGTCGCCACTTTCGAACGTAAGGGTCACCTCCAATAATGATGATAAATACCTAATCATTATTTTGAAATACTTACCTACTAAATAATGATACGGAGTGAAGGTAAACATCTTGAAAAAACCCGCTTGCCTAAGAAAACTGAAATCTGTGAAAGTGGAGTTAATACTATGCATTCACATTTCACCCTTAATTTATAGAATCGGTAAACCCTTGTTAGACATAGTCGAGGCAAAGTCAGGGCGCGTTAGCTAGTTTCCACTAAGTGGTTCCATTCAGGTAGTATATTCGCTGCTATAAATCAAAGGAGAGTTTACAAATTCATGACAATGCAAAGTTACCGAAGGCACGGTTTAGGAGGGTTGATTTATTGACGTAATCTACACATCACAGGCCGGTGATATGAACTAACGTTGGCTGCTCTCCTTCTGCGTCGATTTCCTCATTGCTGAGGGTCTAGCCCTTTCTATTATATTATAATATAATATCTTTTCTTAGTTAATAATATGGTTAGCTCTCAGATTCTTTCACATAAGATGAAGGTGAAGTGCCCTAGTAGTGACGCCGCATGCCAATCGATTGTAAAAGTTATGCGATGCTGACTCAAGTCCGTAACTGGATGGGTGACCAACTTTAGGATTAACAATGAGCCTTTACCTGTTGTCCGTACCTTGGAGAGCATGTTGACTGAAGTCGAAGTCGTTCTTTCTTTCAGTCGAGTCGTACGTACAAAGGTCTGGAAGCATTATCTTACTAATATTACGAGTATAAACGCGAAAGTTTGTATGTATGGATCCATGTTTGTATGTATGTCTGTTAGTCTTTCACGCAAAAACTGCTGGACGGATTTGTCTGAAATTTGAAATAAAGATTGATTGATACCCTGGATTAACACATAGGCTACTTTTATCAAATCAATGAGTTCCCACGGGATTTTTAAAGACCTATATCCACGGAAAATAGGAAGTCGTGGGCATCAGCTATCCTGTAGAAATCCTTCAATACTTGTATTTAATTGAAGAGGCCCCGACTCTCAGCAATGAAGCTTACAACGTAGATAGAATGCTACAATTTCCATGCTTTGCCGTGTTCGGGTATGAAACGCTTTTAATGAGTAGTATGCTGATTACAGTGTCACTCTACTCGTTAGTGACTTTTCACACCTACACTTAAACGTTTTTGAACGACCCTACAGTTTTACAGTCTACAAAGTGCCCACTATGAAGCTAAGAGCCATTTTGTGGTTTTCACTCTATAGCCAGTTTACATTTTGTACTATAATCTATATGTATTGTATGTCTATGACTATATTGTAATTATATATACATATTTATTTTTTCTTTTTTAATGAAAATATTACAATGAAACTTAAAGCTAGCCTTATCTAATTACTATACAAATCATGCCCGCGTGGAATGGTGCCAAGAATACTGGCTGCATTTCCGCGTTTGACAGCCAGACTGATCCGTTGCGCAAAAAATGAGCCAGCCCTTCTGCCACCCGATGAGGCTATTGTAATTGCTATTTTAACTTGGGTAAACAGTGCTCTGCCTTTATAACCTGCATGCCACTGCTTGGAATAGCTAGGACCAAATCTCAGCCAATGTAGAAATCAAAAAATTCCAAATGACTTCTGCTGGGAATCGAACTCGTTACCCCCATTTATAAGACTAGAGCACTCACCAAAGCGCCAGGCAGGCTATCCATTCTAATATAATATTATAAATGCGAAAGGGTGTCTGTCTGTCTATCTGCTCGCTTTCTCACGGCCCAACAGTTTAACCGATTTTGATGAAATTTGGTACAGAGTTAGCTTACACCTGGGCACCGACATAGCCTATTTTTATCCCGGAAAATCAAAGAGTTCTCACGGGATTCCTAAAGGTCCATCCGTTTAACCGATTTATATGAAAGGTTTAGAAGTAGCTTGCGTCCCGGAAATTGACATAAGCAACTTTTTATCCTGGAAAATCTAAGAATTCCCAAGAGATTTTTATAAAAACCTAAATCCTCTCGGATGAAGAAGCGGCCATCATCTGGTTAACAAATAAAGTCAAGTTATACAGCGCTGATAGTTAGTTATTATATTGCAGCACCTACTGTCTTCAATAAACTTCAGCAACAGGATTCGAGCCATGAAAACTTTCAAACACTTTATAGTTCAAACTCGCGTTGAACTGCAATCGATCTTTAAACTACGATCACAGCTACTAAAGTATAAAGGATATCTTCGCACAGTGAAAGAAACTTTCAAAGAATACAATCGTGTGCAACCAAGTAGATTCACTGCTGAAAAGGCTTTCGGTATTGAATCACAGTTAACCTACATAATAATGTTATTTTGGACTAGGTACCTACTTAATGCTCGGCATACGTTCCACTATGACTTGCACGCTACTAATGAGTATTATTAATTGTTAGTTGATAGTACGAGTATATCGGAAACCTTCCCGCAAGTCCCAACACTACTTACTGTAGAAAATTACAATTCAATCCGATGAACGATGCGCGAACGCATAGGTAAACAAGTGTAAATTAAAAATTTATAACACCATCGACAAGTGAAGGTTACAGTTACTAGAAAAGAGCTGATAACTTTCAAACGGCTGAACCGATTTTCTTGCTAAGAACACTCTCGATCAAGCCACCTTTCAAACAAGAAAATCTAAATTAAAATCGGTTCATTCGTTTAGGCGCTACGATGCCACAGACAGATACACAGATACACACGTCAAACTTATAACACCCCTCTTTTTGGGTCGGGGGTTAAAAATAGACAGGCAGACAGACAAATATTATTTTTATAAATAACATTATCTTTTGTTTATTTGAATTAATATTATCAGTTTATTGTTTTGGATCAGTCACAGTATTTACAACAAAATAGGGAAACCTTCTAAAACTTATAACCACCAATCAGTTAGTTATTAAGTAGAGACCATTCAAAATTCAAAATATAAATATTTTTATTCAATTAGACTTTTCAAGTACTTTTAAATCGTCAAAAGCATTTAACACTAGCTCAGAATGCCTTTCCTACCGAGAAGAACCAGCAATAAACTCGGCGGTTGCTCTTTTCAAACATTTTGGAAGTAGGCACATGGAAGGCAGACAGTTGACTGGCCAGGGGTGTAATGACAATTCAGATACAAGAGTAGGCTTTCTTGTGAAAGCAACATTCCTGTTCGCATCCGTCAAAATCACATTAGCACCACTGTAGCGTGACTGAAGGACAAACTAACAACAGACTCTCTTTCGCATTTATGATATGGGTGGTCATAAACACTTCTAGGTATAAAAATAATGCTTAGGTATAATGAACAACATTTTGTTAGGAAAGTAACAAAAAATGTCTGTCAAGGCAACATGAAATTGAGTAAAAAATATCGCTTACCTGTATAAAATTTTAAATCGAAAAGATTAAGCCAAGCGATTATCCCTGCAGAAGAAAACTTTTAACCGTATTCCCACTTAGATTGCGTCTTGTTATTGAAACGCTCAACACCCGGTGCGCTACGTCCAGCGATATAATGTTCCGCTAGATGAGGCGCTTTATAGTTTTAAAGATAAATCAGATTAAACCATATTTTAAATAGTACTGATGCTCGCGACTTCATTCGCGTGGATGTAGGTTTTTTAAAAATCCCGGGGGAATTCTCTGATTTTCGGGATAAAAAGTAGCCTATGTGCTAATCCAAAGTATAATCTATCTCCATTCTAAATTTCAGTTCAATCCGTCCAATAGTTTTTGCGTGAAGGAGTAACAAACACACACATACACGCAAACTTTCGCCTTTATAATACTAAGTGTGATAGTGTGATAAATGCTTCCGGCTGTACTGACATGGTAAATAGACGTAAGCTCGACTAATTTGGAGTCCCTGTCAAAAAGGACTCCACCTTTCACAGGGACTCAGCTCGCAACGCGTCATGATTGAAACTGCGTGCCACTCGCGCAGGGAGATGGCTGTAACTAAAAATACGTATAAGCTTTATAGTAACATTTTGTTACTATGAAGTGCCGCATCTAGTAAAACATTTATATCGCTGACTACGTCCGAGTAACCGTGAAAAAATTGCACGAGAAAGGAAATTTAATAAGGACGTAGTAAACATTTTCAACGTCCATGGTAGTAAAATAAATGCAATAAGACTGATAAAAACTTTTTTAACCGTACCGTGAATTCTTTCCGCGTAAAATAAAATCCGTATAAAGTCTGTAGTAATAATATTTTTAACGTTACTTTATTCCACAGGTAACAATTTTAGGGAAAAATCGAGAGTCATTCAGAACTGTAGCGCAGCCCCTATCTAGGTTAAGAGATCCTTGTATAAAATCAAAACCTTGGAATAACATAGACATTTGAAGAGAATTGCGTAAGATTTTACACTTACATACTTTTTTTGAGGTACAAGATAGCCTTTGACTGCAATCTCATCTGGTGGTAAGTCTAATATAAGAATAATGCTGTCTAAGTTGGAAGCGATCTTACCTGGATTGGTTTCTACACGGCATTGTACTGGAACACTAAATCGCTTGGCGGCAAGGCTTTGCCGGTAGGAGGTAACTAGCCACGGCCGAAGTCTCCCACCAGATAAACTTATAATATAGGAAATAAAATCGACCTATCTATAATCTACTGATTGATAAGTTACTTAGCAACGTTGTTATTTATCAAAATACACCATACTATTTTTAACCCCCGACCCAAAAAGAGGGGTGTTATAAGTTTGACGTGTGTATCTGTGTATCTGTGTGTCTGTGTATCTGTGTATCTGTCTGTGGCATCGTAGCGCCTAAACGAATGAACCGATTTTAATTTAGTTATTTTTGTTTGAAAGGTGGCTTGATCGAGAGTGTTCTTAGCTATAATCTAAAAAAATTGGTTCAGCCGTTTAAGAGTTATCAGCTCTTTTCTAGTTTTCTTGTAGAAAAGAAGGTTAGATAACCGTTAGGTTCATAATATTATGTCAATAGACAAATGTCAAGCTGTCAAGATGGACGTTGCCTACATACATAATTATTTATTTGAAAATGATGTTTTGGAAAACTCAAATACTTTGGATCGTCGGGGGTGTTATAAATTTTTAATTTACACTTGTTGACATATAAAGATGGCCTTTACTGTCGATTTCGGCCATTATACACTTTAGGTAAGTCTGAGCAAAGTCAGAGTATGCTTTATAGAATAAACTGTAGATCTCGGTCGAAGTGCCATACAGAATCGTTTTTTTCCCACTCAGTTCGTACTCAGACGAATATTTTCATCGCGAAAAATATTCTTACAGAAGGAAGTTGAGTAGATTAAGACGACGGCCCCCTATTATCACTAACATCGATAATAAATTACTATAAATATAAGAATTGGAATTCTCTTAGTCGAGTTGTAGGTAAGGACCTAGGAACCGACCGTAATATTATACTAAGAGAACTCGATTAATGGAAAGGGGTCACAATACTCAGTAATGAGGAGTACGACGCTGAGAGAAATCTAAGTACTAGTAGGTTTATAAATATGTTTTCGAACTGTAGACAAGTTATATTTAGCTAAATTATAACAGATTTATATCACGGGGATACGCACCATAAAAGGTAGAAAGGCGATGTAAAATTCACTGAGGAGTCAAATTGGGAAGGGTCGCTATAAATTTAATACCTATAGACTGGTAGATAGGTACCTAATAGATCAATTATGGTGGCATACTTATAGATAGGAAATTCAAGTTCGGAGCACACATTATTTGGAAATTGAATATGAGATAGAATTTTAAGAATTGGAGATTGAATATTAGCTAGATATTCTATAGAGTATAGATATCTATGAGTTATTTTAAAATTGAATATTTTAGTAGGTAGGCATCTTATAAAGAAAGTACAAAACCTGATCCAACATGAAAATTCGTTTGTTTTTACGGTCTGATGCAAAAGGGCTTTATCACAAAAGAGCCTAAACAATAATTTCAGTCATAATCAACTGCAGGTAAACGTACAACTGAGATAACAAAATATTGTATTAATATAATTATGTTAATGTATCACAAAGTAAATAAATATTTAGTTTAGATGGAATCATGCATTTTCAAAAACAGAACAAAATGTATGGGTAGGTGTCTCATAGAAGAGTACCTACCTACTCACTGATAATATTAGAATATATTTATTTCATGTGCCCTAGTGACCTTTTCCCGCCTTTATAACACTTCCCTCCATTCAGCAATATTGTGCGATATACCTACCTACTAGGTACAATAAAAGTAAAGAACTTGAATAGGTTTATAAATAAAGTTCACATCAAAGAGTAAAAAAACGACTACTACAATATAAAGATACTTAAAAGATTCTAAATAGTTTTTTTTTTACTTTTTGAAATTAAAACGATGGTTTTATATTAGACACGATAGACGGACAGACAGACAGACAACAAAGTGATCCTATAAGGGTTCCGTTTTTCCTTTTGAGGTACGGAACCCTAAAAATCTAAAAACCGTGAATTTGTGGTTAAATCACACAAAAAAAACGTGCTCACGAAAAATTTAATTTACTAAATCACATAGGTATAGATGGCGCAGACCATTATTAACTTGCAGAGTTCTACATAAAGGTGTTAGGTATATCTTGTACAACGGTACGGAACCCTTCGTGTGCGGGTCCGAGTCGCACTTCACACGGTTTTTTAAAAATATTTTAGCAGTTTGTACGATATTTATGGCATACAAAACGTCAAACTAATAAAAAGCTTTTAAAAACGTACATCACTGCTCCTAAAAGTCCAATAGGAACTTCCTAAAAGCCAAAACTATTAAACGAAAAGGCCAAAAAAAGAATAAGCGCGATGGAATAGCACTGGCAGCGAGAAATGTCGCATCTGCCATGTAATCCCTCGAGGTGAACAGCTGCGATGTCGAAGCACTTTGCTGTATTATGTTGTTGTAGCCGTTTGTACTTTTGACGTTTCAGCGCGATTCGAAACATATTGTGCATTTATAACCACATTTAACAGGGTTCTCTCTGTCACTTACTCCATACAATCGTAGTCCCAATTTCATTTGAATATTAAGCAACCAAAGTCCTTGAAAATTTGAAGACATATTCTAAAAACTAATATCTGTGCCTGTGGTGTTTTAGATTTTTCTAAAAATATGTAGTTTTAAAATTACAGGCGCTCAAAGATTTGTATGTGAACTTTTAAGACCGCGCAACTTTGAAACCGAATATTTTAACGGAAATCTGGAAAACCACAGACATAGATATTATTTTCCGGAACGTTTCTACAAAATTCCATTGAGTATGATTGGTTAGTATTTCAATGAGAGACGAACTACGTTTGTATGGAGTGAGTGACGGAGAGACCCCGCTTAATACATACGTACACGTAGCTAAATCTTATGGTGCTGCCAAATTGCAGTTATACAATGATTTACAATATTATTGAACATTAACTAATACTACTTATAACATTTACTAACAAACGTACCCACAACCAAACCACATCGTATCTGCAAAATTTCAATTCAATCGGACAGTTGAGGAACGTCCTAAAAGCCAAAAATATTGAACGAAAACGCCAAAAAAGAATAAGCGCGATGGAATAGCACTGGCAGCGAGAAATGTCGCATCTGCCATGTAATCCCTCGAGGTGAACAGCTGCGATGTCGTAGCACTTTGCTGTATTATGTTGTTGTAGCCGTTCTTACTTTTGACGTTTTAGCGCGATTTCCTTTTAATATCTATTCGAAACATATTGTGCATTTGGAACTAGATTTATACATACTCGTAGAAACACATTAATGTAAATTTTATGGTGCTTTAAAATCTTAAAATCTTTTTTTTGTTTCACCATAAAATTACAACCAAAAATTAGGTTAAACCACTGATGCCTAAAATAAGTTGTACACTCGTGTTATAGGCATCAGGGCTCTCCCACATTGCAGTTATAAATGATTTGAAACAATATTTCAAAGTCAAAGTTCATTCAAATTCATTCAAAAAAAAAAAATTCATTCAAAGTTGGTACGTAGACTTTGGTTGAATTTGTAAGATAATGTTGTGGTGATAATAATTAATTACGCTAACTTAAAACTAAAGTACTAACGTTACAATGATTCCAGACCCACCCCGGTCTGAGAAGAGCTGACGACGAACTCAGCCGGGTAATAATAGTAAGTGGTGATAATAAAAAGAGCAGATTTTTTTATTATCACTAATTCACAAAATCACTTAAACCTATTAGAACTATCAAAGCTGTTAGGCAACTCATTCCCGAGCTTTCTTATCATATATTTTTTTTTTACTTTCCACTGTTACAACGAAAAACATTATACCTGTCAATCGTGGCTCCAGCTTAAACCACATGGGTTTATATGCTGGAGTTATATCCTGAACCATACCTACATAATTATACTGAATTTGCTATTCTATATTTCTTAATACTAATACGTAATTGTAAACATACATACCATACATACATACTAATGCATACTATACCTATCGACCACTATTCCTTCAGAGTTTTTTTTCTGCCTTTTTTCTGTCATATTCTTTTATTTTGTCCACCGCAATCACCGGGAACTCATTAAATAATTCTTTACATTGTAATAGTGGTTTTCAATAACTTTACGTTGTATAAAAACTAAAACGTAATTAAAATAAATACGAGCATGAGCCGTAAAATCGTCTATCCGTACAATATCGTGTGTGCTTTGGCTAAAAGAGCAAATTCCTAAATCTAGTTAGTACTTTGTTCTCTTTGTTGCACCAATCTGTCCAAGAATTCCCTCGTAAAGTACTGAAGAACGTAACAAGTGAAAATCACAAACTCCCACTCACAGTCAGCGACGACGGTATAGTTACTACAAATAAACTTTTAATGTAATTCGATTTAAAAGTTTACTTGGCAATGGAGTGTTCTGTGAGACTACCTACTGCTGCAAACTGCAAACTGTAGTTTCAACTGCTTGGTACCATAGGTACAGTTAATAACTAAAATCGCTGAAAATGTAAAAACCGGAAATAAAATTGCCAGAAACTTTATTGTGCATAGTAGCGAAATAGTGGTTAAACTGTGCTGTGGAGAAAACTTTTTGTCGTGAGAACTATTTTTGAAGTATTTAGTTTGAACTGATGACGGGAGATGCGATGACGAAATATAGTTAAAGTGGCAGGCGAAACCTGGACAAGAAAGGCAAGGGATAGAGAAGTATGGAAAAGGTTAGAGGAGGCCTTCCAGAGGGCAAACAGACACCAACCAGGCGGAAACTTATGTCGTTCCGCGATCTGATATGGTTCTTGTATAAATGAGTGTATAATGTATATTGTAGCAGAAATTAAATGAAATAGTAAGTGTACCAAATAATGATCCCGCGGGCGCGGGGATTGCCGTCTTGACCTGTCGCGTACTATATACAGTAGATTCTTCACTGGTTCCTAAATATAGCACTGTGCCGAAAAAAACTGTTTGGTTATAGCTTTTGCCTATAATATGGTAGTCAAAGAATCACTACGAAATAGTAGAAGAAGAACAAGTGTAAATTAAAAATTTATAACACCCCCGACAAGTGAAGGTTACAGTAACTAGAAAAGAGCTGATAACTTTCAAACGGCTGGACCGATTTTCTTGGATTATATAAGAACACTCTCGATCAAGACATCTTTAAAAAAAAACTAAATTAAAATCGGTTCATTAGTTTAGAAGCTACGATGCCACAGACAGATACACAGAAACACACGTCAAACTTATAACACTGTTTTTGGTTTGGGGGTTAAAAAGTCTACAGCATGCTACAAAATATTTTCATGTGATCACAAAAATCATTAATTTAAATTTAGGACAGCATGAAATTATATTTCAGTAATAAAAAGCAAACAAGTTTATTATTGCATTCAAAGAGGCAAGTATTACACGTCAAACTCGACATCTCATGATTAACGACTGAAAGTCAGCCACAGTGCAGCTCCAAGATTGATATTCCGTTCGACATGGCGCAAATCCGTCGGGGTTTACATAATACCACGCACGTTCTGTAAGCCGATTTGCCTTTCAATAGTAGAGGCTGAGAACCAGAGTAACTGAAAGTATTGGGTACAAGGAGTGGAGTATCCATACTAATATCCATATTAATATTTTTGACGTATAATGTATGTTATGAATAATAAATGTCTATGACTATGACGATCTCCTTAGCACAGTGGTAAGGGTTGTGGTCTTATTAGTGGGAGGTAACGGATTAGATTCTTTGCCAAGTAAGTTAGCGTTCGGTACATGTAGAAAACGTAGGGGTTATGGGTTTTGTAAAAACTGTCCATACCTGCCCGCGTTAACTCGCTTCTACCTTAAACAACGTCATCACTTACCACCAGGTGAGATCGCAGTCAAGGGTTAACTTGTATATTATGAATAAAATAAATAAATATCCGTAGGCTAAGAGCCATCCATATTAATTATTTAGTTTTATAGTCTGTAGTAATTATAGTCTTCTGACTTGCTTGTAGCGTTCGCCATTATGCAAAAATAACACATAACGATCAGGAAGCAAATAAAAGCAACAACTTTTTTACAGGCCATTTATTGAAGCATGTGTCGTTTTAAATATAGGTATCGATATAAAGGATGTAAATAAATTCCAGCGAAAACTAAGCGCTATCATAAACTACTACCTAAACAACTTATGTCTTAAGCTTGTAGATTTATAGATTTAGTATTTTTCAAACCCGCATCGTATGCTCTGCCTACGACGCGGCATTGATCCCGCGGCGCCCGTCTACGCAACGTTCGTTGACCTCTACCGTCAGACAGATGTTTAATTTCCAATAATTTGAACTTGAAAAAATACAGGATTTCCTCGTTTTTGCTAGCGTTCTAATAGAACATTGTACATCTATGATGGCATAAAAACACTGTTCAGTTTTCAGTAGCTGGAACAATCTGAATGCGCTATTAGGTAGACATAACGTTTTACGGTACCGTAGACGTTCTATCTCGAGGACATTAGCCTTTCAGTCGCTCAACAACACCCATAATGGCGTCATTGAATAGACCCTTTCTGAATCACGCTTTTATGTGAATTAAAGAGGTCGGGTTAACGTGCAGTTTTTTTTTAGTTGGAGACTACGAACAAAGCGGGAAGAATTCTCGTTATAAAGTAATTACGATCTTTTCAGATTAGCCTAATTTTGGGGCAACACTTTCTCTTAAAAAGACTTAAGCTTTTCAACGAAAAAAAAAATACTACTTTTTTAAATAAATAAATCTTTATTAACTTAACAAAACGTAGTGGTTACAAGATTCAGTCCTGCCCCCTGATGAAATGAATACTGTGTTTCAGGATTTTCTACTTACAACTTACTTTCTTGAAGTGCCACTTCTTCTTCTTTCTACTTTGTCGTATCACTCTTGGCAAAGCGGTCGTGGTCATCACGAAGCAACGTCTTTGAGGGCAGATGTTATGCGCCTCACGAGCATTCGCCACTTCTCCCTGCTGGCTGACAGCCTGGTACACTCGTACAACCTGGTACACGCCCACAGCAGACTTAATTTGGTCGGTCCATCGCATGGGCACCGATCCGAGCAAATCGGACGCTACAACTAAAAAAATTCAAAACAATTTTCAAACTTGATAGGTATCCGAATTATATTATGAAGTTTATCCGAACGGAAGAAATTCGTTAAAAGTTATGTAATAAAACCGGCGCGGGCGTTATAATTAAATGTTCACCATATTTGAAAGTGAATACAAAATGTTCTAAAACTTTACTAGGAATCATCAGGTGTTTAGCAGTTTTCAGAGTTCCGTACCCGATATGTTAAAAGGAAATGGTGCTACTTGGTCTGTCCATCTTTCACTGCTGCTGTATTTCAGTAACTACTGATGTTTTCGACTTGAAAGAATTAGTTTGAATAATGTTTGCCAAATTTTATCACAAACGCAAGAATTTATAAAATACTAGAGGATGCCCGCGACTTCGTCGTCGTGGATTTAGATTTTTAAAGATCCCGTGGGAACTATTTGCTTTTTTGGGATAAAAAGTTGTCTATGTCAATTACAGGGACGCAAGCTACCTCTGTACCAAATTTCGTCAGAATCGGTTTAACTGTTGGGCCGTGAAAAGGTAGCAGACAGACAGACAGACAGATAGACAGACAGACAGACAGACACACTTTCGCATTTATAATATTAGTATGGATATGGATTTTCTTTTAAATATTTTGCTAAAGGCAAAGTTACCCTGTACCTAACAGGGTAACTGAAATTAGGTAGCAGATATCAATACCATGTATATTTTAGAGTAAGTGTTATATTAAACTTAATAACAATTATTAATTTATATAGGTAGATATTACTAGCTGAAGCCTGTGACTTCGTCAGCGTGGATTTAGGTTTTTAAAATCCTGTGGGAATTCTTTCTTTCTGGGATAAAAAGTAGCTTATGTTACTCTCCGTCCTTTCAACTATCTCAATGCTAAAAATCAAGTCGATCGTTTGCTTAGTTAGGATGTGAAGGAAGGACAAACAAACAGACTTTCGCACCAATAATATTAGTATTAGATATCACTTACTATAGTTTAAACGCTGAAAATACTTTAGGTGGAGCGCATTAGCCTAATTATTATGCCTAATCACTATTGATTAAACGGAAGCTAGAAAATAAAAATATTAATATAATTATAAAGTAGCTACTAAGTTTATTGGAACAAAGTGGAAAAAGATTAAAGGCGATGTCGTAATAAAAGCGACAATTGACTGGCGGGTGGTTTCCGTCGATAAGAGAAATATCGGTTTCCAACACATTTTTATTATGATGTAAAGTTTGATTTTAGAATTATAAGTTACTAGCTGATGCCCGCGACTTCGTCCGCGTGGATTTCGGTTTTTCGGTTTTTCGAAATCCCGTAGGAACTCTTTGATTTTCCGGCATAAAAAGTAGCATATGTGTGCTAATCCAGGGTGTTATCTATCTCCATTCCAAATTTCAGTCAAATCTGTCGAGTACGTGAAGGAGTAACAAACATACACTCACAAACTTTCGCATTTTTATTATTAGTGTGAAGTGTGACTAAATGATGGGGAAGAAACGAGGGGTTGTCGGTCCCTTGTGTTCCGTCGTCAGCGATGGAATGAAACGTTTTTAGGTTTCTAGTCGGTAGGAGTCCGACATAACCACTGTGCTCCCCCGTGGCTGGTGGTATCCATGACGTATTTCCCTCATGAAAAGAAAAAAAAAAGGCAGCTAACTTCCTTCTCGTAACTAGATCTACCAACCCAGATTATGTGTCCCAGGTATACCTACATACTGCTAGGTGATTCGCTAACTCAGTGTCTAACACTGAATGATACCCACCGAGGTGGGTTGGTTCTATATTGCTGCTTCACTGGGTGATACTAAAATATTTTTTCGTAGAATACCTTCAATGGATTAAAAAATGAGCTCAGTGTCTATCATTCAGTGTTAGACACTGAGTTACCGAATCAACCCACTGGTCCTGGCAATGCCCGTTGAGCATGCACATATTTGTGTGGAAAACTTGTGATGAAACGGCTTCCATCGCTACCACAAAATAATATGTAATAAGTATTGATCGTACCGAATGAATAATTCATCCCCTTTACACCAACGCGACTTGTTATCGCCTATAATTCTGTATGAGCTTATAATAATAATATTATTTTCTCCTCGGCTTCTTTCGAGTAAGAAACCTTTCAATATTCATGATCATTACGTGAACTGTACTCTAGTTTAATGTGTTTTTTTAGATCATCGCATACGAATTTCGTTTTTAGATTTCCGTAGGAAAAAGGGAACCCCTCACTTCCTTGTCTGTCTGTCGTGTCTGTCAATTAAAGGGAATCAAAACCTCAAGAGTACGTCCCGTTAACCCAGAATCATGTGCCAAGTACTTAGCAGTGTCTTATCTAGAAGAAGCAAAGGAAAAATTCCGAAACCCCTTAATTTGTGGTTACATCACAAAAATACTGTTCAAATTTAGTTAAAATCAGTTGAATGCATGGGCCGTGAAAAACTAGCAGACAGACAGACAGATCCATTTTTGCATTTATTACTATGGACTTCCTTTGAGAGTAGGTACAGTTGAATAAGACTTTAAAAGGATGTAGAGTTATGAATCACCAGCATCGAGTGATAAATCTTTGAACTTTACTCGTATTTCTAAGATCAAACCGATTACAGATCATTGTATTATCTTGATTCAAAGCAGACTTTGAAACAAATTACTTCTCAGCTGAGGCAATGACTTTGATGTTAGATCAAAGGATTGTTGTATTTAATAACGGATTGTATTGTCCGTTCATTTTAATTTCCCCTTTTTATCTATCATTTATATCTTTCTAATCGCTTTGTGAAATAAAATTACTTAAGGCTGAAACAAACAGAACAGTAGTATCCAACGCGGCTCTAAAGGCCAGCGCATGCTTATCGAGTTAGTACCTAGCTATTTTTGAAAAAAACTTGAACTCACATTTATTTAATTTGCAAATATTAAATAAAACTTAGTTATCAAAAAAAACCTTACTTGCAAAAAAATGCCTAGTGCAGGCTAATCAAGGCAAGGTAGTATCCAACGCGGCTCTAAAGGCCAGCGCATGCTTATCGAGTTAGTAGCTAAATATTTGTGTGTGTGTGTGTGTGTGTGTGTGTGTGTGTGTGTGTGTGTGTGTGTGTGTGTGTGTGTGTGTGTGTGTGTGTGTATGTTTGTTACTCCTTCACGCAAAAACTACTGGACGGATTTGGCTGAAATTTAGAATGGAGATAGGTAATATCCTGGATTAGCACATAGGCTACTTTTTATCCCGGAAAATCAAAGAGTTCCCACGGGATTTCAAAAAACCTAAATCCACGCGGGCGAAGTCGCGGGCATCGGCTAGTATTAAATAAAACTTAGTTATCAAAGAAAAAATTTACTTGCAAAAAAATGCCTAGTGCAGGCTAATCAAGGCAATGTCGAATGGACCAAATTAATAAATAAGCAATATAATATCAATAATTCACATCTTGATAAGTTACCTAGCAATGTAGTTATATTTAAAAAAAAAATACGCGACGATTTGAGAAATGCGCCCTTTTTGAAAGGCGCTGGTTAAAAAGGCCATACAATTTCTAACAAAAGAACATTGATAAGTAACTTACAGACAAATTACAAATAGATCGATTATATCAATTTACAGAAATTATATCCAAGCGATGCCGGGGCGGATCAGTTAGTTTTATGATAGTAAAGATGATTATACCTACCAGGAAGATAAAATAAACCAATTTTTGCTTCAAAAGCTTTTATTTCACCACATTTCACAATCAGAATAATGTAAGTAATAAACAAAAACAAATATTTACGTGGAATGGCCTGCAGGTAATAAACTAAAATAAACATATTTCACTTCACCAACAATCACTTCATAATTGCTTGTGATAGCCGTAAGAACTAAAGAGGCACAAGAGCCGCAAAAGGCGCAAAAAACCTTAAGCTAAAAGGAACGTGTTTGGTTAGTAATGAATATGTATGTCAGTAGCATCGGGTCCAAAGAAAATATGCGTGTAAATATAGGACTCAATTAAGGCCATTAAGCGCAGGAAAGCCTTAGACATGACCGGTATCCTCTTTCAGAGAAAAATGGAAAAATTGAGCAAAGCAGGAATATTTGAGGATATAGTCAATGTAGAACTTTGCACTTTACTTTAGTTTTCCGAAGGGCAGAGTAAGGCCGCCCTTATTTTGCACGCGAGTTCGTATAGAATTCGGTCGTGCGAACACGTACAGAAAGGCATGAATGATCCCGATCCTTCAAGTACTATGAGACTGGATTGCACTCACGGATTCTCAACACATACTGTGAACAACAACACATACAACACAAAACTCATAATTATGAATGCGTGTGCAAAGTGAGCGCATCTCATAATGGTGGGATACGAACATATTTATATAAAGAGATACTCAACCTTCAATAGTGGAGAGTCGAGAAGAAGATAGGTCATGTCAGCGCCGATCTCTGCTTATGTCATAGCATATTCATCGAAGCGACCGCGAGCCAAATCTACATAATG
Organism: Maniola jurtina; assembly: GCF_905333055.1. Lineage (NCBI taxonomy): Eukaryota > Metazoa > Arthropoda > Insecta > Lepidoptera > Nymphalidae > Maniola > Maniola jurtina. Next base: position 10,922,688 of record NC_060039.1, read on the forward strand.
ACGTCATAAAAAGCACTTTCAGTATTGAAAAATGATTTCATGATTGATGAAATTCGTGAGCCTCTTGCGGCTCTGACGATTCTTGCGCCTTCAACTGGTCTTGTGGGCAATTACCTTTAATAAACAAAAATACGTATTTAATAGTTCAATACTCATATTTTCATTTCATTATGCGGTCGCTTTGGCATTCGTTCTATAACTGAAACAAAGTAATTTAATTAATGAAGTAGCTATAAATTGTTATTCAGTGATAGGTATCTTTTATTCAATATCATACAAATGAACAGTGTTTTCTTGACAACGGTCTGCAGTGAGGCAAAAGTTAAGTCACACCCCTGACATTTAACGAACTGATTTAATTACCTATTACTACTACCGGCATACCGGCCTGTCTATACACGATTTATATGTGTGGGTAAGAGTAGGGCTAGGCACGCTGAGGTCTCAGCGAAGCCAAGGAACATTAGTGTTTCTTGATCAAGATTTTGGGCAGAGGCGGATTATGCTCTCAGAAGCTCGAGATGACATCAATAAATGAGTCCCCCGTTCTCTATTATTTTAATTTGACGCGGTTTTTACTCCTATAGGGATCTATGAAGTGAATAAATAATCAATAATCATACATTTTATACTTACGTACAGTTTAATTTTTATCCAAATTGGATTAGGACCTACAACGGAGGCGGACTGTGGCCTAATGGTCAAGGCATCGGGCGCGATTCCCAGAAGATGCACGTTCGAATCCTGCCGGTCCCGCAATTTTCAATATGTATTTAAAAATTATTTGGATAAGTAATTTTTTTGAGTAGTTAAAACATTATCACAAAAAATTAGAAATCCAAACATACTCTGGTTTACAGAACATCATTTCACTAAAGGACTTATCGGTTTGGAGGTGTCATAGACCTCAATAGCTCAACGGTTATAAGAGCGGACTGAAATTCGAAAGGTCGGTGGTTCAAACCCCACCAGGGGAATGTTAGTCGTGATTATAATGACTAATATTCTTTTAAAAAAAAATAGACCCGAGGTCCGCAATGGACCGCGACCTCCGGTACCTTTAGTCCGGCACTGATTTTGGAAACTCCAACAAATGTTAAAAATCGTACAGATGTAGTTGAATGAAAGAGGGATCTAAACTACGTATTTACAGCATTCCGAAACTGCACACTGCATTCAAAAAGCTGTATTTGATGAATGCAATATCAATGCGCCAATATCCAAGTAACTTTGACGTGTGCAGGCAAACATCCATCCGAGTCAACAGCCTGTAAAGCGAGTCCAAATTAAAATGAGTGTGAAACTCGATATCGCTCGATACCTATACCTATTAACCATTTTGTTTGCACTGCAAAACCGTTCCTTTGACAGAAAACTACTGAAACAATGTTAGTCAAAATTTTATATTTTAAAAGACTAACCCCGGAAATATAAGAGCTACCACAATATTTAAAAAAAACTCTGGTACTACAATTAATGTTCATGGGCGGCGGTAATCACTGAACATCAGCTGATCCACCTGCTCTTTTGCTCGCTATGTTTAGTTAAAAACAGGTATAAAATATAATATAAAAATAATAATATGTAGGTATTAAAATAAAAATATATTCTGAGGATTGAATAGCAGTAAGTATAATAAAAAAAATCAACCATAGTTCGCCCGAAGTTGAGGGTTAGGTATCAAGGTTCTGCATAAAGAAGCCAAAACAATTGAAACGAAGTGATTGTCAGTCCACGGCTCACATTTATTCGTCTAGTAGGTACTTACAACTAATCTATTAATTAAACTATGCAATAAATAATCACTTTTACACTCTAACTTTTAAAATATATTTTGCTTTTATACACATTTGACTTATCACATCATTTAGCCTAACAAATAAATTCTCTACAAGTCAGTGTAAAGAGCTGCAGGAAGACATGTGACACCGATCTAGGGGATGACTTTCCATTGAATAACATCTAAAACTATAATAGGTTACTATTAATGTGCATCCACACCTGTGCACGTGCACGAACCGTGCACATAACACACACTGAGCGGACGCAACACTCTATGTGGGCACGAGCATGTCGTGAACGCGTACCTATACAGGGTGTAACCGGAACGCTAGCAAAAACTTAGCGTTATTATTATACTACCTTAACATAATCCAATGCCAATAACCATTTGCCTTATCTTGTAGTTTTAGTGATTTAATATTTTTTCAAACACGCATTGTATAGTATACAAAACTCGTGCCAATGCCTCACCTACGACGTAGCATTGACTTCGAGTGACCTATTTACGGAACGTTGGTTGACCTCTAGCGTCAATCAAATGTTTTATTTGCAACTTTTAAATAATACAGGATGATTTCGAATTTTCTTCGTAGTTAATTTATGGTATATTATCAGTAATCATCAGTACTATCACCTGTCTTCGTTTTTGCTAGCGTTCTGGCTACACTCTGTATATTATCATGTTTGTACTCGATCCAAAAAACTTACGAACATCATGAGCATGCCACGCACGTGGACAAGTCCACACTATGTGCTTATGATGTGCATTGCTTGCACAGTTCATGCGATTGCGCAGGCGTGGATCCACCTTTATATGTGCAACTGAAAATAGTACTATTTATCCAATTAAGCGTATAGCTCTAATCGCGACTTATAATTATTTAACTGTCGCAGAGTTCCGTCCTTCATCTTATCGAATCATCATTATATTATCGAATTTAAAACGAACCAAACCTGACGATATTAGGTAGATAAAAAAAAATCCACTCAATAATAATTGTAGATTACTTTTTAGCAGAAAGTTCGTAATAAAGGATCTACTACAGACGCATAGAACACATTCTGAAATTCTCCTTGAAAAATAAATCAACGCGGTTCTGTATAAAATAAATAGTAAGCACCACTTTTCTCGGGCTTTAGCGAGCTCGCAAACAAGCATTACAAAACAACATAATATTAAGTACATGATACATTGACGCATACATTTGGCGAAGTAGCTAAGTTAAACTTTTTCGTATTTACAATATTCATCCATTCTTGGTTTCAAAAATTCTTGAGACTACCCCCAAAATTTAATATGAAAATAATTTATTTACCTCTAAGTACGTAAAAACTCCTTGGTGGTATCAAGATAAAGTCAAAAATTAAACTCTTGTAGTCAAAAATATAACCACAAACGAACAATTCATATTTTTTAAACAAATATTTAACAATCCCATAAAACTAAAAAGCAAATAATATACAATACTTACAATAGATAATACAATCAAAAAATAAAATGATGATTTTTAAACCACTGAGCTACTAAAACTTAACCAATGGCAATGACGTTTTCGCAAACACACCGATTTTGCAAACAAAAAAATTAAACACAAATAAGCTCTTTACAATTTCACTAATTTTTAAAATGGAAAATCAACCCCTTATCGGTAGTTATACCTATATTAAGTATATTTGCTTTAACAGCGTAACACTATAATATATCGAAAATATTTCTTGAATACACATAATACAAATTTATTACCTTTGAAATAAATTTACCGCGGAACTGAAATACGAGAATGCTCTATACACGCTTAAGGTTCTTTCAAACATGCCACAATCAGAACCACACCGCAGTGACAAAAATATATTGCCTGGCACCAAATTATACAAAAAGTGTACGAATTTTCCAATCACACGTACGAAAATTTGCTGTCGCGTACAACGGCTATTATCAACGTGTGATCAATACAAAACACATTGCGGCTAGAGACGTTGTTATTTTGTGCCAACTGGACCTCATTACTAAGCCTTCGCTGTATGTCCGTTGGTCTGTCTGTCCGTCCCTCTGTCTGTCTGTCTGTCAGCGGGCTTTATCTCAGAAACCGTAATAGGCAGAGAGTTGAAATTTTCACAGAGTGTGTATTTCTATTGTGGCTATAAAACTAATAATAAACATTTAAATGGCCGCCATGTAAATCAAACTAATTTAAAATCACATAATCTTGTACGATGGTAGAGAACCCTTCATGTGCAAATCTGATTCGCACTTGACAGGCTTGCTGTGGTTGCGACAGCACGTCAGACAGTTTCTGAAGCGACAGCATGATTACACAACCACGGTAGCTGCCAGGCAACATTTTTGGCATTGTGGTGTGGTCCGATAGAATAGACTCTTACAGGGGTTGTTTATACCTAAAGCTTATTTAATAGAGCAAGAGAATAAAGCATAAACTTCTTGCGGCATTGTGGCACTCGTAAGCTCAAAGGTAGTTTAATGTTTTCATTTTCAAAAAGTCTGCGTTATAAAAGCGGGCAGTTTTCCAGAAAATACATTTTCTTACTAACATATTTTAATAAGTAGGTACGTACGTAGTATAGGGATTTTTTTTTGATAAACTTATTTATCCGGGCATCTATTATAATATTAGTACTTAATTGAATTCCATATTTATAATTCGACGAAATCTCATATATTTATCAGTTTTGTTTCATACATATACTTAACCTTTTTAGAGGGTCAAAACTTGGTGAATTTTCACAAATTAATATTGAGCTCTCATAATAATAATTAATTTCATGTAATCTGCTTTTCTTGAAATGTTCAACATTTCTTACTGAAATCTTTAAATGTAAGAATTTTTAAATCGAAACTGCCTTCGCCCCTGTCCAAAGCTACGGAATCAGAAACTTTTCAATAGAGACGCAATATTGAACGGGACTGAGCTATTCTTACGTTAGTATTGACTAACGTAATATTTCTCGAGTAACATCAGTTTCCATTTACAGTACAGCATAACTTTTACATTACTTTTTCAATTATTATGGTACACGGAGACACAGAAGTTTTAAAACGTTGCAAACCATTTAAAGCGACTAATATTATACTTAATATTTTTAGAACAGAATTTAATTTAATAATAAATTAATTATTTTTAATTTAATGGAAAAAATAAGATTTTGTAACTTTGGAAGTAAGTATAAAACATTTTAAAACCTCTGTGGGCACTTTTTGACAACTAGATGCAAAACTTAGGACAAGTAGGTACACGACATTTAAAGCTTCAGAAATTTGATTATTTAATAGGTATTTACGAAAATTTTTCTATGGCTAGTTAACAAAAAATATATTTTAGGATATTATAAATATGGTAAATGATCATTACAATAATCATATTAGATAGAAAAATAAACCAAATTTTTGAGACAAGCTCAGAGAGCTTTAAAAATTAAGTAATTAAAAATATACCAATGTAAATTAAGATAACAGAAATCTCGTATAATTTTATAATTATAGAATAAGTGTTTCACAATATATTAAATCTGAATTAGAATTAAAACAGATATAGAGAATATTATGATTAGTTAAAACCCTGTTGTAGAAGCTGTGTGAAGAGTAATTGACACAGAGAAAGCTCGGAATGAATAAGAGCATACAAACATACATCTGTATTTAACAATGTGACCGTAAAAACAATAGTAAACTCTGTTTATAATACAATAATAACGCTTAAGTACGAACACAATGTAACTTTACAATTAATCAGTATGTTTTTTTATTTTACATTCTATATCTAAATACCTACATGGATTTGACACAAACAGATTATCCAGACATTTATAGATAATGGTCTCTTGTTGAATGGATCATGAAATCTCACCATAAAAAAACCTAATGTAAAGTATACAGTCCACTCTCATTATTCATTGTCCGATAAAAATATTGTACCTACGTATTTTTTGTTTTATTAGTAAGTAATTGCCTATTTATAAAACAAGGCTGTAGCTACTGTAACTCATAGCAGAAAATCATTTTTTTAAGAAAAAGTTTATATCAAAAATAGCAAAGTAAAAACAAAGAAATTACTAGGTATATTTGATATTAGTACTGAACCATAAGTAATAATTGAATGTAACAATTTTTGAATAGGGGTAAAAATCTCGTAATTTTTCCGTTGACCACTTGATCTACGGGAATATGAATAGACAGACAAACATTAATTTCTGTGTTGTAAGTATAAGATTTACAAAAACAAAACATCCACAAATAGTGAGGCTGGAGTGTATATAAAAATATACCTACAAATTGGTAACAATGCCTACATTCAGATTAAATACCGCAAAGATCAGTGATTAAAGTATGAAACAAACCGAACATGCGACGGAAAATGCATGTGTTTAGGTACCTATAATTTATAATAAATTATGGAATGGTTACGAACCAGAGACACACTGCGTTAACAAGGCTCTCTCCGTCACTTACTCCATACAATCGCAGTTCCAATTTCATTTGAATATTAAGCAACCAAAGCCCATGAAATTTTGCAGACATATTCTAAAAACTAATATCTGTTCCTGTGGTGTTTTAATTTTTCTAAAAATATGTAGTTTCAAAATTACAGGAGCTCAAAGATTTGTGTGTGAATTTTTAAGATCGCGTAACTTTGAAACCGAATATTTTAACAGAAATCTGGAAAACCACAGGCATAGATATTAGTTTCTAGAATATGTCTACAAAATTTCATGGACTTTGGTTGCATAATATTCAAATGAAATTAGAACTACGTTTGTATGGAGCGAGTGACGGAGAGACCCCTCTTAAGGGACCATATAAAAAAACTTTGGAGATTTAATATTTTAATAATTATTATTTTTGGAATATGTCTGTACTATAGGTAATAATATAATTTATTTGACATTTCAATAATACATACTTTATAAGTCTTTAATATTTTGTGAACATAAATAGAAGTGGATACAATTTCTTAAAGAATTCAGAATTAAGAATAAAAGAAGTCTATCTAAAAGAAATTTAATTATTAACTTTAAATCGGAAATGATAATTGATTTTTCTTTGATTTTTTACTATATTGGTAATTATGATTACCATGTTTTTTGTGAATTATTAAATCAAAATTATATATTATAGTAAATCATAGTTTATTTTTCAATCGCTACAATTTAATTTTTTGGTACCATCGCAGCTGACATTGCTTTATTTTCATCTCTTTCTCGGTACATTACAATGGATTATTATATTTTTCTCACATTTTGGCTACATTAGGGCCTGTTAACAGAGCGTGCTTCACAGTGTGAACGTCTGCTTAAAGTTCCTTGGGGATTCGCATAGGACATGTTTCCGTCGCGCGTTTTGTATGTTTCAAGCTTAATTTGTAAGATGAAGACTAATATAGAGGAAATCGAAGCTCGTGGAAGAGGAAACTGTAACCAATAAGGAGAACTGGGCTGTAGTTTTGAAGACACGATGCGGTTCCGTTGGAGGAGGAAGTTTCGGTGCGTGGTCTTTTCAAACTTAGCTCATTTACTGCCACTGTGAAATAAAATCAGTGATAAGAATGTGATTTCGCGTCGTCTAACACAGAACAGCGATGGCTGAACCTAGCCTAGTGGTTAAAACACCCGCCTCCTATTCGGAAAGTCGGCGGTTTGATCCCGGGCACGGCTAACATTTCGAAGATATAATATTAGGTATATCACTTGCTTTAACGGTAAAGGAAAAATCGTGAGGAAATTTGCACGCCTGAAAGTTCTCGATAATGTTTTGTGTTGATCATGATGATGAACAGCATTATCTATTGGTTCATGGACTACGCCTCCTCAATCTTGTGAGAAAAAATAAAAAGGCACAAAGTAAAAATCATTAAGCAATATTTACTTTAAATTGAGCTATAAATAACCTGTAACCATTAAATATTCCATAAAGTATAACAAGTTTAATATTAGTTACAAAGTTTCCTTTCATCCGTTAAAATTATGATCACGAAAATCCGCTAACAATTTGAGAAGAAACTTCAGTTTGCGGTGCGCGTAGTTTTAAAATATGCAATGGAATACTGGATAACCCCACAGTCCGCGAAACTGACGATTTGGAATCATAAATACAACACAATATACATTTATAATATTTCGTGTCGAGGTTTTTGTGGGCTTACATACAACAGTTTAGGGATATTGCCAGAAATATTTACAACACATCGGGCCAAGAGGTACCTTTTAAATAATATTTGTTGAGTGAGTCTGTACAGTGCAAATATGAAATTGGGAACTAGATACAATGTAAAATGCCACCCGTATTTTTTTATTTTTGAGTTAGTAATTTTTGTTGAAAGCTAATAATAACAATCAAAAGTAACTTTTAACTAACGATATTCCTCCTTCATCAATTGTTATTCAGAGGTGGGCAGGCATATTCGTCATCGCAGGGCTAGACTATCGCCCCGGCCTGTGTCATTTATCCAGTCTAACCAATAAGCACAGGCATTTATTGATCGCCAGAGCCAGTACCCCAGTGCTAACCAGTAGGAGGTACTATAGGTGGGTGAGGTTATCTTTTGGGCTTGAAGCGCTAACAGAGGTTATAAGTACCCCTTACCGTCCTCTAATTTTCAACCCCCAACCTAAAAAGAGGGGTGTTATAAGTTTTACGTGTGTATCTGTGTATCTGTCTGTGGCATTGTAGCGCCTAAACGAATGAACCGAATTTAATTTAGTTTTTTTGTTTGAAGGTGGCTTGATCGAGAGTGTTGATTGTGTTTCGTTGTTAAAATTAGGTCTAGTTTCATACAATTTCATATTATGTGTCCTTTATGAAGACAACCTGTTTAGTAAGGCTTACCAGTAACTGTCTGTTTCTTTATGTCCGCAAACTTTTCTCCGGGACCAACTTCATCCGGGATGGTGGCGGTGCAGGTGAGCTGCAAACGGCCGTGCGCCGGCGTCCGCAGTTCCGCGATGGATACCCACAGAGATATGGGGGGAGGCGCCAGGATTCTAGGCTTCTCTCGAAACTGGTAATATTATGTGGAACTGAGATAATCTATATTTGAGGAGCTGGAGAACAAAATGGTATAAGTGCACGGATCAAAATATTTTTTCTTGAGTCCAGACGTTTTGGCCCACTGAAAACAAATTTGAACTCATTGCTAAGCAAATCGGCCTAAAACTGTACTGCAATGCAAAATGTCTGTCTACTAAATAGATGATTTCATATCCGGGTAAATGCCTAGAAAATCTAAATAGATTTTTAGAAATCCTGACGAAACTCTTTGGTTTTTGGGACAAAAAGTTGCTTATGTCCGACCCCGGTATGCAAGGTACGTGTATCTCAGTACCGAATTTCATTATAAAATCACTTAAACTGCCCATCAACTCTGAAAAGGTAGCCAACAGACAGCCAAACAGACACAGTTTTGTATATATAATATTAGTAACGGTTTGCCGATTGGAAAACGGCCCTGAAGTGATTAGGATTTTCACTAATATTTTATTCAATCTAAAAGGCATAAAACATCTTGAATAATTAGCTTAGACGACTTAATATAAAACTAGTGCGATTTAGACTCTCAGTCTTGAACAAAGATCCAATAAAAGATTAAGTATTAGATACTTTCATTGTCTAGATCGTGATTTTGATAAAAAGTTGCGATAGCACTAGCCGCGTCGTAGTCAAAGTTTTTGAGTGGACTTCTTAGTTCTTATCTTGAAATAAATAGATTACCTACTAATATTTTATATCTGGGACAACAAAGGTCAATTTCGGATATCCAAACTTTGACTAGATTAAATTTTAAGCTTATAGTAAAAATAGGAAATAGGGTTATAATAAAATTAGGGATTAGATATTTTGTTGAATACAAGCAGGTGTAACTTTGTAGAAGTCCATGATGTACAAGAAATAATGAGCTTAATTCTCTTTTATCCGCCAAAACAAACAAATATGTATGGAATAACGATATCTGTATGGAATAATAATATACAGCGTGTGACATTACGATATGCAATTGCAATTGTGCATTGTGATGTCTACATCTCCTGAGAATGCTCCGGTGTCGGAACGAAACGTACCATACAGATTTGTCGGATGGATTATAGCGAATCAAGCTCGCTGTTCCATGTGCATTAAATATTTTGTCTTATAGCGAAATATGAATAGCAGGTCAAACCTTAGCCATATCTTCGCTCTGTCCGTCCTTCAAAGTGCACTTGCTTTGCTTAGTTAAGTTGGCAGGCGAGGGGGTAGTCGTTTCGCTCACCAAAGCCCAGTACTTGGCCGTGTAGTTGAACTCAGGAGCTATGTATCGGTGCTGGTGTTTCCTGTGCCTGTACCCGCTGCCGCCTTTGTTCCTCGTAGAGCTTGACACTCGGTAAGAGAAATACCTTATTGATTCTTCGGGCACCTAGAAAAACAATTTACTTAATAGTTTGTTCATCTTTGATCATTATAAAATACGCCTATTTATAAAAGTTTTTGTTGAACAGGTTTCTAAAACAGGCTTACCTACTTCAAAGGAGTGGGTACCTATGGCAAATTTATTAAACTTACCTTTTTTTAAACTAAATACTTAGATAGGCATAAGCTTAATCGCACCAAAATAGATAATTATACAACCTAAGTAAGCGCCTAAGGTAGAGTCATTATTATCATCATGATCAACCTATTGCCGGCTCACTACTGATCACGGATCTCCTCTCAAATGAGAAGGGTTTGGCCATAGCCACGCCAGCCCATTGTAGATTGGCAGACTTCACGGACATTTTGAAATCATTATGAAGAACTCTCATGCATGCAGGTTTTCTCACGATAATTTTCTTCACTGTTATAGCAGGTGATATATGATTGCTTAAAACGCACATAGCGCCGTAAAGTTAGGAGTGTGCCCGGTCTTGAATATTGTCCGAATTCTTGAATATTATGAGGCCTCCCACAATGCTCTTTTTCTTTGCCCTCGCCTTATCCCGTTACGCGGGGTCGACTTCCCAGACTGCTCGTTATTGATAAGAGAAAATATCTCACCTTTTCATTATCAATGTACCACGTAAGCCGAGGCGCGGGGGCAGCTGGCGCACTCGTGCAATTGGCTCGGATAAATCCACCAATCACAACGTCCGGTTTGCCAAATGTTATTATCGGTGGATGCTTTTGAGAATCTGATGAAGGACATAGAAGACTGAGTATTTGCGCAATCTAAGTAATGGAACACAACTTCCTTATAAAACATAGAAATCTAAGTAGATATTTGTGCAACCTGAGTAAAGGGATTCACTAAATGTGAAATACCAAGAACGAAATCTACCTATATTGATGAAAGAAATTATTTATTAATCTTCGGTACTAAAAGAAAAGGAAAAAGTTTTCAAAGCGTTTCGAGTTTACCTGCAGGTAGGTAAGGGTAAGTTCTAGAAACTGAGATTTAGGTATCAGAAAGTACCTAACAGAGATCTAGATTTGTCTGAGTTTCATTTGTCTATCAGATTTTAAGACAGTTACCTTTCAAAATCGTCCCAGTTCACTTTGATTTTCAGAAAAATATCGGCATAAATTGCTGTCCAAACTCCCCTTACATACATACATGTGCTTAAAGGTCTGTGGGGGTGATTAGAGACAATTGAAATTAAATCTATTGTTCTCGGTCTTTTAGGTATAATTCAATTTCACTTACACACGACAGTCAACTGGTGAGGAGGCGAGGCGGCAGTGAAAATGGGCGTCTCTAGGGAGACCTCGCACCAGTAAAGACCGGAGGCAGTCGGGTCCAAATTATCTATCGTAATGGAGTTCTCCGTCACGAGCGACATCTGCAAAAGATATCTGTTTTATCTCTGTACCAATTCTTAAAAATTCCAACATCAGGCATCGAACATTTTTTGTAAGAATCGAATCTAATACAATATATTTTTTGAGAAATAAATTCATTTCTAATTTTATTCTTTAATTTAGTTTAATAAATGATTGCAGATGATTTTCACTTTGCTAATATATTCTGGGAAATTATTTAATATTTTCAATGTAATAAACTGAATGTTTTTTTTACAAAGGGAGGTTTTAGTTTAGTAGGACTGCTCTGGTACTTAAGATCCTGTTATACCTATTTAGCAAATTAATCCCGCAGAGGTTTTTTTCAACAACTTTTAAACAAAGGTTCGTTAAAATGAATTTCCACTTGTTTCCATTTTGCTGAATTGAAATTTTGATAATATGAATTTAAAACTTCTGCACTGAACTATTCTACCGCAATAAAACAATGCTCGATGCGATTTTAGAATTTTAGTACCTGTCTGCTGCGAAGTTTCTAAAATGTGCGGTTAGGATGAATACATGAATATATAACTGTTTTGCGGTTTTGATGCATTCGAATATTTGAATACTTCAAACGCGTTATTGAAATGTTTAAATTTTCTTTTAAAATATTAACTATAAGCTAACCTAACTTTTAGCTAATGCAGGTACAAGTCATATATTTACCTATCCGCGTGGAATGATGTTCAAGAATACTTATTTACTTGTTACATTCTCACGCTGAACAGTCAAGATGATTCTTTGTGCCAAGATAAGCCAGCTCTTTTTGAGAACTCTACTTGTCTACTAAATTCTTTATTTGATAAGGTTATTACAAAAAAGGTCAGTGGATCGTGGGCCCGAATTGCCCCTACAGTGGTGATGTCGCGTAAATATTCCAAACTAAATAATTCCTGCATTTTTTAAAGGTTTTCGTATTAAGTATTTGGTATTGTAAGAATTTTCTCAAAATCCTTTCTAAGTGAGAATATACGTTATAGAGAGAACCTACATGCAAAATGTCAAGTTTTTAGATCCACCAAATTAGGATGTGGATATTGTCAGTCAGTTAGTCACGATACCTACATGGGTTTTAAAAAATCCTCGGAGACAAATAAACAAGAAAAGTAGCCCGAGTCCGTCCTCGGGGTGCAAGCTTTTTCTGCACATTTCGTCAAAATCAGTTTAACACTAACGGATGGGAACAAGAAAAACTACCATTAGCTACGCACACTTTTGCATTCCATACTTAATATTATAAATGCGAAAGTGTGTGTCTGTCTGTCTGATTCGTTTTCACGGCCTAACCGCTGAACCGATTGGTACAGACTTAGGATAAATCCCGGGTAAGGACATAGGCTAGTTTTTATCCCGGAAAATCAAAGAGTTCTTACGGGATTAAAAAACCGATATTGACGCGGGCGAAGCCGCGGACATCCTCTAGTAATAAATATTCTGTCATGAGGCGCCATCATCGATGGGCACCAACCAAAGCGCATCGTTTATGCGTTTCTTGCGGTTTGAAATGATGGAAAAAGTACTTAGATTAAACATGAAACCAACTAAAATTTCAACTCACATTAAGTTTCCCTCCAGGAAAGGTATAGTTGGTGTAAGGTGGGACGCGCTCTCTCACGTATTGCAGGAGCTTGGCGCCAGTCCTCAGGAACTCCACCTTGTACAGCAGCTGCGGAGGGACCTGGTGCAGGCAGCGCAGCGTGGCGGAGCCGCCGCGCGCGACCCAGCTGGGCGCGGTTATCCGCACGTCCACATCTGTCGCTTGGCCGGATCCTGGAAACCGCGAATCCGTTAAACTTTCTACAACTTGGACATCACAGTCGATTATCACTATTAAATCACTATATAGTCTAGTCATTTGGTGCTCAAAAAGTGCCTTATCTGGAATATTTTCCGGGAATTATGCAAATCGGTGGTTTTATAGATTTCAACGTGCTCTTTCCGAATTTTTCATTTTGCCACCTCGTATCTTTGCCACTCGCGCCACCATCTTGGAAAAATGTCGTCCAAAAACGACGACGTTTTTTGACGATAACTTTTTTCCGACTCATTCTACGATGAAAATGGTTATGTAACAATTTAAACTAGAGACAATTTCCTACAATTTATGTAGTCACCTTTTTTACTACTCATATTTTAAACTATCTGATGTCCGCGACTTCGTCCGCGTGGATTTAGATTTTTCGAAATCCCGAAGGAACTCTTTAATTTTTCGCAAAATTAAAGATTTATCAGAAGAAAAATTAAAGAGTTATCAGAGAGTTAAGAGAGAGGATATTATTTATCTGAATTCCTCAGCCAAATCCGTCTTGTAGTTTTTGCGTGAAGGAGTAACAAACATACACACAAACTTTCGCCTTCATAATATTAGTATGATGTGAAAGTGTATTTGTTTGTGTGGTTTTGTTGGGGTGTTGGTTTATTTGTTGTTTCTTTTTGGTTGGTCCTTGAATCACACTGCAACGGAGCAACAGATCGACATGTTTTTTGCATGAATATACAGACCTGAAAAATGACAGGCGTTTGCCGCTAATAAATAATAATTGCGACAATGTGACGATCGCTATACGCTATATCATTTTCTTTGGCCAAAATTATACTTATCTCACTATATTAGCAAAAATGCATTGTAGCAGCTAAAACGGAATATAATATTTAGCCAAACAAAATTGAGACTAGCTAGGGCCTAATCATCGATTTGTGCTGATTTCAGTCAGATCGAACTGTCCCATTAAACTATTGGAGTTTATGGCTATTCTCTACCCATGTTTTCGCAAACAATTTATGCATTAGACCTATATTTGGTCACATGTCCCACCTTAATTTTAGTATATATTAATTAAGTATGTAGATGTTAATTCAATTAATTTTAAGATACATTGTAGTGTTAATAGTGATCAAGTAAAAAAAGTTTTCTTTTCTTCTTTTCTTTTCATTATAATAATCTCCTATGTAGCTGTATAGTCTCCATTAATATGGGCTGCTGTGACCGAAATTCGTTCAGGGGAATATAATATTATTATTTTGCGAGAGCGCCCGAATCTGCGTCCTTAATTTGCGGACGTAGACCATAATATCTTGCATGAGTGAACAGCTTGTACTGAAATACAGTATTGTCTCTCAGACACTAAGCCAATACTTTAGCATCTCCCAGGGGGTGAAGGAAATTAATGAGTGAACTTCAACTGTTTACAGGACAGAACGTTAACTACGATAAACTTTAGTTGCTTTGAACGATCTCGGCTTCGAAGAATGTATTACTTGGAACTACTGTTCTCTTGACTTCCTACCATGTAACGTTTTGGTTAAACCTTAACCCTTTTTAGGGCTCCGTGCGAACGGGATCCTATTACTAAGCATTTGCTGTCCGTCCGTCCGTCTGTCAGCCGGCTGCATCTTGTTAACCGTAATAGGTGGAGATTTGAAATTTTCACAGACTATGTAGGTATTTCTATGCGGCTATACCAAAAAATAATAAATATATGAGAATGACCTTGCAAATAAAAAAAAAAAACCAAATTTCTTGTACGATGGTACGTGTGCGAGTGCTACTTGCACTTGACTGATTTTTATTTAAGGTAAAACTGGTGCTAATTCGGTTGCACTCAATTTCTCAACTAAGCTCACAGGTCTAGTAGGTATTGCTTTCTTTTTCACAATGTTCTCTGCGACAAAGATAGAATTATTATGATGGAGACCACCATTCGCGATGTTTTACGATACAGTAGTTCAAAATACGTTTAAATGCTGCATCTCTACTAATATTCACCGTAGACCTGTAAGTTATGGACAGTGGAATTAAGTTAAGGGAATTAACACCAACAAAAGATTTTGAAAATGTCAATAAGATCTCTAAAACCATAAATCCACGCAGACGATGTCGTGGATATAAGATACTTATATAAATAAAATGGCTCAGTTAGAACATTCCTCCTTCCAGTTATCGTAGAATATTACGGAATGTCACCATTATTTTTTGTTGTAATATCTGTATACAAAAGAGGGTAGATCACAATTCTAACGTAATCACTGAAGCACGTGACCATTATCCTTCAAAAAGACTCGTGTCTCAAGCTTTGTATTCCTCCAGTTAATTTAGATACCGTCGTCTCGTTATTACAAGGATATTGCTTATTTTATTCATACAAACAATATAGTCCAAGAGCATGTAGGAAATTTTGAGGAAGTGCTTTTTACTCGACTCTCTTTTACGTTAATAGCACAGCATGTCACAGAACTTAGGACTTATTTAAATCTCCCATTCTGAAGGACAGATTTACGGCAACGCACAATCATGTTACGTTAGTTTACTAGAAAAGTTACATTAGGGTATCTGCTAGCAGATGTAGTAGATGTGTGTAGCAGATGTAGTAGATATTATAAATGCGAAAGTGTGTCTGTCTGTCTGTCTGTCTGATAGCTTATCACGGTCCATCCGTTTAATCGATTTTGTCGAAATTTAGTACAGAGGTGGTTTGCATCCCGGGGAAGGACAGAGATTTTTTATCCCGGAAAATGAAAGAGTTCCCACATGATTTTAAAACACCCAAAGCCACGCGGACGCTGTCGCGGGCATAATCTACTTTACCATAAAGTGTAAAACTTAAGAACTACTATAATAATACTATACAATACTAATACTTTCAACCTTTATCAAGCACCTCTTCAAAATTTCCAAAGGGCTCTCTGGCCGATATAAATAAGGCCCTTACATGAAATGCGAGTTTTCCGGTCCAAGACGGTATTTGGATAACAAAGACTTTGTGACGTAAATATCGTAAGACGTTTTATAATGTAAAGTAGACGGGACAATGGAATATCGTAATAGCGATTTAGAGAAGATCTGTTGGGATTCATTTAATGGTCTCATTACAAATACCTACTTTTGGCGCGGTTTAAACTGACGTTAAACCAAAAAATAATTTTTATTTTTATTTTATTATTTGGCTTTACGTAACATACTATAACTTATCCGGGGAATAAGGTTAGTATAACGCTCTCTCTGATTTTGTATGTGATTACTGATTACGTAACTGACAGAACGTTATACTTACCTACTAACATTCCACGCATAGGGTATAGTAACTGACTAACAAGGCAGTGAAAATATAATTCTGAAATAAACTGATACTGCAACAGCTAATATCGTACAAAGGTCGTTCCTATTGTTAGCTGATAAACATTGCCAAGGCTGTCGCTTTAATGGCGTTTCGATGTATAAAGGGGTCAGTTTGTTTTATGAAGCCGGTTCGAACGTAAACACTTATGAGAAGGCACGTACCTATACCTGTATTATGAATGGTTACCTATAACAAGGGTTGGTTTAAAACAGATCAAAAAAACCATTTTTTGTCTAAATACGTTTCAAAATGTTTATAGTATTTTGTATCTTCAGAAAAAATAAGGAACCCCTACAGAATCACTTTTTTGTCTGGCTGTCAATACCCGACAAAAGAATAGAAACCATAAGCTATTTCCTGTTGACCTAGAATCATGTTTGTCAAGTAACAATGTCTAGCACAAGTAATGGGAAAACCCGGAAACCGTGAATTTGTGGTCACATCACAAAGAAAAACTAAAAAGTGTTATTTCTTGTACGATGGCCTTCAGAAAAGAACATGTTTAAACACTATCATTCCAAACATTCGTTTAAAACAAGGCCAACTCGTCTAATACTGTACCTACCTGTAAGTTCAAAAGTTGCACAGCTTTTTATTCGATTACCAAATCATTTTCTGGAGTTTTTAAAAACCCAAATCCACGCGGTGCAAGTCGCAAGCATCATTTATCTTCTAGTATTAAAATATTAATTTTAACGAGTGTACTCATCCCCTGATGATTTACGCGAGTTTTCATTGTATTTGCCGGTCGCCATGCTAGAGCTTTGTTCAAACCGAGGCTTCACGGCTCGCAACTGATTTAGGGTGACCAGTCAACATTGAGCTATGCTGCGCTGTGCTGTGCTTAGCTACGAGTAAGTTAGCTTTTTTATAATAAAAACAGCGAGCAAACAAGCAGACGGGTCACCTGATGTTAAGTAATTACCGTCGGTTATGAACATTTGCTGCATCAGAGGAACCGGCAATGCCTGGCCAGCCTTTCAGGAATTTTTTGGTCCGTCCCTTGAATAACCCTGGTGGGAGGCTTCGGCCGATGCTAATTACCACCCTACCAGCAAAGCAGTGCCACCAAGCGATTTAGCGTACCGGTACGATGCCGTGTACCAAAGGAGCCCCTATAATACTAGCTAGTCCTAGTTTAGGGGCCAGGACTCCATGAAACATTTATGTGCTTTGGTAAATAAATTTTCATTTCATTTTTCATTTCATTTCATTTCTTGCTTTTAAACACAGCAGAGCCGTACAAAGCATAACACAGAAGAGTTCGTTTGTATCTTCATTACAAGGGGAGCAATAGAGCATAGTAGAGCACAGCGCAGCATAGCTCAGTGTTGATTGGTCACCCTTATCCCCGGCCGTTTCATAGATTCGTCTTTTTTCATTAGCAAGCAAATGCTGGTTGACATTTCAAACTGCAGCATAGAGAGATTTGAATTGCATAGAAAAAACTTTCGTATAGATACTTTCATATTGCGGTGCTCGCAAGGGATTTTTTATTCCGGCTTAAATAGACATTTCTTGGCATAAGCAATGAGAAAAATATTATGTTCACAAATACGGCAAACTAATTAAAAAAAATTCAGCGTGCAACCTGAGGTCTTAGAGAGTAGGTAGGTAGCTTTTCAATTTTCAAGTAATTTAGTACTGACACAGTTCACTCTGGTATTGAGGAAAATATTTTACTTAGTAGGTAGGTTGATAATTATAATAAGGCTGTGATAGCCTGGGGGTTAAAACGTCGACCGTCCTTTCGTGGGGTCCGGGATTCGATCGCAGGCGCCACCTCTATTTTCTTGGAGTTATAAGCGTTTTATGCCACTTAAGATTAACAGGGATGGAAATCATCCTCGGTAAAGTAAGTGATCGAAGAACGAAGAGTATGAAAGATGGTTAAACATGGCCAAACCTTCTCAATCTGAGAGGAGACCCGTGCTCAGTAGTGAGCCGGTAATAGATTTATGAACCATATGCCGGCTCATTTTCAAAAATGGAATCCTGTGCGTGGTTAGTCTTACAAGCGCGCATAGATAAATACACCCAGTAACTTTTTCTGCTGTAATATGATAGGGGCTTGGACTGAAGTAATAAAATTGATGTTTTTTATAGCGGTAGTTTATGGAACTAGGATTAATTATAAAGAAAATAATAAAAAAAATAGATTTTGGAAAATTTTAACATAATTAATATTAACGTCACACTGTACGGAAGGCGATCAATGATGTTACAAGGCATAAACGTCAAATATTTCTCCATTTCAAACATAAAAAAGAGTGATTTTTGCGGGAAATAATTTATATGTTAAAAAATTGATAAATACTTAAATAATATCATGTTTTTTATTTAATTTTATTATATTTAATAATAAATTCTAGCGTCATAAATTATACAAAACATCACATGATATTTTTATTACTACAGTCCAAGACCCTATATTGGTATTTGTCGCGAAGATGTTGAATACCCTAGCATAACAAACGACCTTCACAAGTAAAGTGGAATGGGCACTAAAACAAAAAGCTAGCGCTCCATTCAAGCCATCAACAAAAACTCTACTTCAAAAGACTGTGACAAAAGTATTAGTGGATATTGTTCCGAATACAGTCGGTATAGAGAAATGTGTAGATATTACGAGTATTATTAGATTCATTATGTTACTTTGAAGCATAGACGATGGATATGAAACAGGATAAGAGATTTTTTTATTCGAATACAAGTTAGTTCTTGACTACTATCTCACCTGGTGGTAAGTGATGATGCAGTCTAAGATGGAAGCGGGCTAACCTGGATGGACTATGGCAGTCAAAATTGAATCCTATTTAAATATTATAAACACAAAAGTTTGTAGGTATGTATGGATGGATGCATGGATGTTTGTTACTCCTTCACGCAAAAACTATTGGATGGATATGGCTGAAAGGAAAGGAGATAGATGATATCCTGAATTAGCACATAGGCTACTTTTTATTCTGGAAAATTAATGAGTTCCCACGGGATTTTTAAAAACCTATATCCACGCGGACGAAGTCGCGGGCATCAGCTAGTATTATATAAACATGACAAGACATAGGGATAGGCAAGTTGACGTGTCATCCGGTGTATGATTCCGCCCCGAGTTCCTGTTCCGGAAATAGGCGTGTCTTTGGTTACTTCAGCCTTATTCAAAGTTTATTAAATACACATAACTATAAATGTAGAGAATGGTGGAAAGAAAGTGAAAAATAGAGTAGATAGAGTATGAATTATAGTAATATAAGAGATAGATAAACATGTGAATGCAGCTATATGCACGGCAGGAAAGTTGACGTGTGATCCGGTATATTTCCGCCCTGCGTCATCCTGTTCCGGACAAAGGCTTCTCTGTGGTTACTGGTTACGTCAGCCTCATTCACTTCATTTAGTCACTATGCATATTATAACGTTACTATGAATATAGATGGATGAGAAAGGCTGAGGACCGGGTATGGTGGCACTCTATAGAGAAGGCCTTTGTCCAACAGTGGACATGCACAAGCTGATGATGATGATTATGTTAATTATAAATAAATATGGATTGGCGCGAATGAAAGAAAAAACAGAAGTAGATAAAATATGGACTAAAGTAATATAAGAGATAGATTGTTATATGAAGGCAGCTATATTAAGACGTGTGACAGGTGAGTTGATGCGTCGTCCGGTGTATACTTCCGCCCTGCGTCATTCTGTTCCGGACAAAGGTTCCTGTGTGGTTATTGGTTACGTCAGCCTCACTCAAAGTTAATTGAATACATATGACATTACAATAAATATGGAATGGTGTGAGAAAGAAAGACGAAAATAGAATTAAATACGGATTAAAGTAATATAAAAGAGAGACAAACATGTGAAGGCATCTATATTAAGATGTGTGACAGGTGAGTTGATGTATCGTCCGGTATACACTTCCTCCCCGCGTCATCCTGTTCCGGACAAAGGCTTGTGTGTGGTTACTGGGTTACGTCAGCTTCATCCAAAGATAATTAAATACACCTATAAGTATCGAGAGTGATGTAAAAAAAAGAAGTGGAAAGAGTATGAATTAAAATAATATAGGAGCTAGATTGACTTCAGAAGGCGCTATACACTTCCGCCCCGCGTCATCCTGTTCCGGAAAATGGCCGTATGTATGTAGTTACTGGTTACGTCAGCCTCACTCAAAGTTTATTACCATTGAATTAAACACCATAGAAATGCAAACCTCATTTATTACTTGAACAGGCTTACGAAATGCGCGTCTACCTAATTACAACGGAACCCATAAATATTTGTACCTAATTTGTATCCTTATTGCTGAGGGTCGTAACTCTTACCTATTAATCATGTAAGTGTAAAGGTTTTGTTGGGTTAATAATGCAGCGGGTTCCGCGTTAATATCACGTCATGACACTAATCAGACTAATATTATAAATGCGAAAGTTTGTATTTATGTGTGTGTATGTGTGTGTGTGTGTTTGTGTTGTGTGTGTATGTTTGTTAGGTATATACATATACCTACATAGCAACTGTCATTTTCGTATTTCAGTTAGTCCACTGTCTCAGTTCAAACTGAATACGTCCTCGGATGATTAAACGTTATGTAATTTCTTGTTAGACGAGTCCCATTTGGGAAGTTACCGATAATAATTAATAATTATTGTTTTCAAGACAACCATAGTTTGATTTTAAAGTCTTGTTTGTTTTATTGCAGTTTAGAAACGTCCTACTTATATCCAAGAAAATGGCTGAGATGTGTGGCTAAATGTGAACGATTTATGTGTAATATTCCTACTTGCTTTCAGAGTTTTAAAGTATGGAGAAACTGCGAACTTCTTCCGAACTCTTTGTCAGTTCGTATTTTGCGTTCGTGGAACTTTGGGAACCAGTTAGAACTTGGAATCCTACAAAACAGTTCATATTTCAAATACATATTAGTTTTAAATATACCTACTACTTATATGTAGATGCTACGTATCTATGAGTACTAACCAACATTAAGAAACTAGAGTATTAAAATTACAAAAAAAAATATAGCAACTCACAAGCTTAAATTGTTTTCAATGTTCACTTATTTAAGCATTCCCCAATTTAAGAGAAAATTCTGCTGACTATTGTGCATATGACTCCGTAAAAAGGCAAAATAGCGTACCTATAGAAATAGTATTTTATTTAGATTTAGATGTATTTATTAATTGTAAAAATGTACAATGGGGTAAAATTATAAATGACCAATTGCAATCTGCCCTTTTCCTAGAATGCTTCTTATATTAATTAGCTGATGCCTGCGACATTGTCCGCATGGGTTTAGGCTTTATAAAATCTCGTGTGAGCTCTTTGATTTTTCTGGATAAAAACTAACCTGATATTCTCTAGGTCTAAAACTATATCCATGCCTTGTCTATGCAAAAAATTACATCGATCTATTGCTCTATTTTGGTGTGATTAATGGACAAACACACTGTCACATTTAATATTATGGAAAATTGATTGCACGCATTCCACGGACTCGTATTAAGCGATTCGCTTCCTCGTTTCTTATACGCAGTGTGAAGTTTGAAGGGCATATTCCCTTCAAACCTCCGTTTTCTCCGCCAGCTTCTTGTATTGATATCTTCAAAAGAAAAAAAGGCATCTTCTAGGAAGGCATGCTCCATCTTAGGCTGCTTCATTATCTACTATTTGGTGTGATTGCAGTTACGCACATGCCTATATTATTATAGTTAAAAAAAAGCATTTTAGAAATTGACGACACCCAAAAAATAAAAGGAGTTTTAGATAAATTAGGTAACCCAAACACGAAGAGTAAGTATTGGCTGGTGTAATTTATTTAATTAATTACCTTTTAAGTGACAAAGAGATGCGCAGTAAATAGATGTTTCAATTTCAGACTAAAATTAAAATGTAAATGAGTAGCTACCGGCGTTTAATTATGTTGGCGTTCGCGTATAAGCAATTAATTTTGTATTAAATTAAGTGCGATTACATTAGCTAATAAAAACAGTAGCGCTTATTCCTAAACTAAAGTGGCAGGATTGAAAGGATACGTGCTATCCTTTTTTTATGGAAAATTATGAAAGGGATAGCACTACATAAATAAACCTATCTGTCATATTAGTTTTGTAGTGATTATGTAGGAATAAGAACCAGTGCGTAGGTTTTAAATTTTTGATTACTTTGGATTATTGAAATGCTTTTAACCCTTGACGATACTCGTGGGGTAGTAGGGTCCCTAACGATCATATTATTTTTATTAAAATCTTTATTCTTACGAAAGTGACATGATCGAATATTCACGTGCCTATTCTAGTGACTTCAAATACTTCACGGGTGGTAGATTTTAACCATGTTTTTACTTATAGCTCAGTAAATCTGCTAAAGGTCCTAGGCCACGAGTGCAGTTGCGTACAAAATATTTTGCTAACTAGTTAATTTTGGTTTTCTTTGTTTTTCTGATGGTTCATTGATAAAAAGTTAAATCTTTATCATAAATAAGATTTATGTTAAATGACCAAAAATTACATTTGGTTTGGTTACTTTCAAGTACTTACTTAAATATTTGTTTTAAACTAGACTAGGCCTTTGAACTATGCACTAAACATCATATTATCATGAAACCGACACTTTTATGTTTTAGCCTATAAATTTCCTTATTTTTTTTTTAATTTTAATAAAACTGCTGTACAATATACCTACTATTTTACATAATTATCTTTTATATAACTATCATAAAAATAAACCTTTACTAATTTTGTAAATGCACTGGGACCTAAGTCCCCCATGAGTTTATGCTTAGTTACGTGACTGAAAATAAAGAGAGTAAGTAGTTTAGGGATTAATTTGGGTCCAGATGTATCTCCGAGTTCAGTAAACCAATTTTGATCAAAGTTAGTGGACTATAATAATATGTAAGTCTGCCTAATTTAATTGAAAAAAAGTTTATCTCAGATAGTTAGATAGATAGATAGTACAGATAGTTATCCGTACTAATATTATAAACCCGAAAGTGTGTCTGTCTGTCGGTCTGCTAGCTTTTCGTAGCCCATCTATTTAACTAATCGCTTACATCTCGGGGATGAACATAGACTACTTTTTATCCCGGAAAATCAAATAGTTCCCACAGAATTTCTTCAATATCTAAATCCACGTGGACGAAGTCGCAAGTCATCTTATGAGAATTTACAGGTATATAATTTCAATAATTCTTATATTATTATAATTAAAGAAAAAATAATCTTTATTTGCTAAACTTACCTTGTTTTAAAGTAGCAAAGAAGACCAGTATTGACCAAGACAGCCATATCCGAGGAGGCACCATCGCCCTCGTTTCCACTTTTAATTCACCATAACTTGCCGCGTCACCACTTTCACACACTTTATCATTAAAAAGTTATCATATTGTTCTTAAATACACGTTGGCACGTTCAGCATTTGTCCCACATTTCCAGATGAGTACCACCTAAAACCCTTTAAAACCTTGTTGAATTCAGTTTCAAAAAAAAATTAAAAAGAAATGAAAACTAAAATAAGGCAAAATTTCAAGCAAAAAAACGATAGATCGATTTCGTCGTTTAGCACCAGACCTACCTAAATGCACTCGGACAAAGTGCGGGGAAAAGCTAACTAATAAAAGTTTAAAGAATCCATACCTACTAATATTATAAATGTCAAAATGTGACTAATTATCTGTTACTTTTTCACGGCTCGTCCGTTTTACCGATTTTTACACACAAAGATGCATTAAATGCAAACCCAAGCAAAACGTAGTTTAACTTTTGTCCCAGAAAATCAAGAGTACTTATCCACGAGCTTTTAAAAAATCTTAATCCACACGGAAGAAGTCGTCGTCTGTTTGGTAAAGATCTAGCTGGCATTCTGGAGACAGATATAGGCAACTTGTTCTTGGAAATCAAAGAGTTTCCACGGGATTTTAAGAAACTGAAACTTACGTGGAATAAGTCATAGACTTCATCTGGGTTTCTATAAATAAGGTGCTTCAGTTCTAACACGCAAATAAAGGGTACGCAAGAATCCAAATTCGGGTTCAAATAATTTATTCAATGGACCGGAGGCATTATCATAACTAACTAAATAAATTACGTCCAGTAAATAGGCCTCCCTTTACATGTTCTCTGAATAAAGAAAGCTGGCTTTATTTTGCAGAATTCCATGACAAACACTGAAATGGACTCATACGAGTACGCTGGAATAGAATTTACCTACCTACAAAATGACAGTTCTTTTTTGCGCCGATTCGAAGCGCCCAACTGAGGTATCGGGAATTAAAATTGGTTTCAGTCAATTGGTTTTCGTGCTGACACTATGTTAAAAGATATCTCATCACTAACATTTTAGTTAATAATACGCTCACATGACGCTTACTGCTGCGTTTCAAAATCGAGTTGGTTCAAAAACAGTCCAGCGTGTATTAACAGAGGTCAGTGACGAAGAACAAGAAACATGCAAGCTTTGCAAATATAAACAACAGTCAAGTGTAAATTAAAAATTTATAACACCCCCGACAAGTGAAGGCTACAGTAACTAGAAAAGAGCTGATAACTTTCAAACGGCTGAACCGATTTTCTTGGATTATAGCTAAGAACACTCTTGATTAAGCCACCTTTCAAACAAAAAAAAAACTAAATTAAAATCGGTTTTAGTTTAGGAGCTGCGATGCCACAGACACTTACACAAATACACACGTCAAACTTATAACACCCCTCTTTTTGGGTCGGTGGTTAAAAATCAATATAAACATGGTGCAACAAATGGCATGCAAAGGTTCACAGCTATTCACGACCCGCCGCCCCATTCTCATTTCCCCTATGGAATACACTTACTAACAACACGTATATTATATTATGTACCTAGAATTTTAAGATATATTCTACGGCTGGTTTGATGGATTTACCAAACACACTATAAGTATAATGAATAATATACCTAATGCTATGAAGAGATTCAAGGTCTAAAACTTCGTTCAGAGTAACGTAATGTTATTGTTCCGTAAGTCCCAACACGCCAATAAAGGGAACGCAAGAATTCCATTCCCGTAATCGAATATTTTATTCAGTGGACAGTAGGTATTTTCATAATCCAACTGAGTATAGGTTACTCGTATTACGCAATCGGTAAGATTTAAAGAAACTAAACCAGCTACAAGATGCTATTAAGTATACCTTTGGTTGAGAAACAGACAGTCAACTAAACTTATAATACCTATGCATTGATAACGAGTAAGAGCTGTTACACGTTGAGGAGTTGGTCCTCCATCTCCAGAGATCTTCATCTGATCTTCACCAAAATATGTGACCTTGCTGAAGACAACTAATAAAAACATGGTTTTTCCTTCATATTCAATATTTCACGCGAAAGTTACGAGTATATCATGTTGGGTTAACTTGGTCACTTGACCCGATAAATATACCTATTGTGTCTTTGCCTGTGACTGCAGTCACGTTACTATTACCTCTTATGAGAGAGAGATTAGATATAAGGATACCGCGTTAGAAAGAAAGGTGTTCATTAAATTTTAGGCCGCAGTGCTGTGCGATCTGAATTGCACTTTATTGCGTTGTTACAAGAGTTGTTATCTATTTAAATGTCTTAGCAGAGTGATCCTACTCTAGATGGTGCAATTTTGCTCGTAAGTAGCAACAATAAATATCACATCGGTCTACATCGTGTGATAACATATTCACGTTGTCTACAGAATAGATGAAACCCACACGTAAATAGCAGGAGCGAGTCAGTTTACTTTTAAATTTACCTAACCTTAAAATTAACCCAACCCTAATTCACCTTCAAATGAATGCGGAGAACGTGCAAATACCCCATTTCTTCCGTCAAGTCTATTTGGATTCCCTAATTTCACTACGTCTTCAGAATTTTCAGTTACATTCACTAATCTCGTTTTGTTCAATTTTCTTACCTTTAGTTACATTTCAGGGTTCAACTTCTGCCATTAAAGAGGCACTTTTTGCTTGGGAAACTTGTGCAAGTCTTTCTAAATTCAAAATCCTAAACTTTTTTATTCAATTAAACTTATTAACAAGTACTTTTGAGTCGTCAAAAGCAGTACCATGACTGGATCCGAATGCCCTTCCTACCGAACCAGGAAGATACTCGGCGGTTGCTTTACCATGTTATTGTCGTCGTCATCTCTATTATTGAAATGAAGTGGTATATTTTTATAGCCGCTTACTTTCAAATTCAGGTCTTTAATTGGTAATGACTTTAATACCTTCGAAATACTATTTCAACTGAGAGCTACTAGCAAGAACATTTATTGCTTTTTTTCTCTTTTGATATTTTCATAGTTTCGATTGCGATTTCACCCATTTTACGCTCCCACTAAAAATCCAGCGTTATAGCTGGCTGCATGATGCTGACTGAAAGTACATTACATTATATGCCCAATATGTCAATTTATTTACTACTAGAGGACGCCCGCGACTTCATCCGCGTGGATTTAGGTTTTTAAGGATCCCGTGGGAACTGTTTGATTTTCCAGGATAAAAAGTTACCTATGTCCGTCCCCGGGATAAGCTAACCCTGTACCAAATTTCGTCAGAATCGGTTACAATTAAACGGTTGAGCCGTGAAAAGGTAGCAGACAGACAGACATACAGACACACTTTTGCATTTATAATATTAGTATGGATTAATTAAGTAATTTTTAAGTTTATGATCTGGTTGCATTCAAATAAAACAGCTTCCTTTCTTTCTTATAAGAAATCTGTTCCGATCAAGCCCGAGTGCGGTGACAAACTTTTCGCGGTTTCACTTGACGCCTGTGTTGGTCTATGGGGGCAAGTTGGGTATCGCACTAATATTATAAAGGCGAAAGTTTGTATGTGTGTGTGTGTGTGTATGTTTGTTACTCCTTCACGCAAAAACTACTGGACGGATTGGGCTGAAATTTGGAATGGAGATAGATAATATCCTAGTTTAGCAGATAGGCTACTTTTATCCCGGAAAATCGAAGAGTTCCCACGGGATTTCGAAAAACCTAAATCCGCGCGGCTAGTCAAAGATATTGCAAGACTCCAGATATTCCGATCCAATGGTTTGGAAAGGAGATTCTACTGAGAAAAGGCAAGAAACTCAGCAGTTGCTCTTCTCACGTCGTATAACTTTGCAACTATATACAAATACACTATTTTATGGGTAACTGAAAGCTCAGCTGGTTGCTTCCACGCACATTTGTCATTCAATCCCAGGTAAATTGCAAATTTGATTTTACCACAAAGATTTACGCTCTTTGAGATTTATATCTCTAGCAAATGTATTGTGAGAAACAAGAGATCAGCGGAAACCTCGTAAAAGCCGTAAATACGCATGAGTAGTTTTGACTAATAACCTGTCCCGATCATTCATTCACCCCGGCTGCCATTAACTGGGTATATTCGATACCGGGAAACTACGCTTCAAACTGTACCTCTCTCAATGAATAGCTCTAAAGGCTGAAAAGAATACCACAATCGCGCGACAGCAGTGTGGCGCGAAAGAAACTGGACGTCACTGAGATCTATGGAACGCAGTTAAAACGAGACAGATTTAAGCCACTGATATAACGGTGTCTCGTTTTAACAGTGTCTTAAGTCTGAGCAAAGACAAAGTACACTATAAGTCTCAGTCTTAGACCGGTGTACACGTCTACCAGGAGCACTTGAGCCTTGAGGGCTACAATAAAAACTGGTATGCAACATGCATTACTTAATAATAAATGAAGTGCAACACGCTTTTTGTGATCCAACACTGGAGAAATCCTTATTAAAGAATAGAATAGAATAGAATAGATTTTTATTCAAATAAACTTTTACAAGTGCTTTTGAATCGTCAAATAATTTACCACTGGTTCGGAATACCGTTCCTACCGAGAAGAACCAGCAAGAAACTCGGCGGTTGCTCTTTTCAATTGTTCAATTTACAATAATATTATTAAAAAATACATACCTACTGTCCATGATACCGAAATGAATGGTTTGGCTGGTTATCTAAACCATGACAACAAGATGTAATACGCGCGAAATCGCATCGCACTGATTTGCGAATTCGCATCCTCTCGCAGCGTAGTTTTGTGTTCTGGCCCTGAAATTGACGCAGCTGCTCGAACGATCCATCTAACTTTTCAAGTTGTCCCTGTATGTATCGTAATATTACCTACGCAGCAAACTAAAGCAAGTTTGTATCTCTTGTTATCACAAGATCAGTCCCAACACGTCGATAAAAGGTACCCAAAAGATCCCTTTCCTACGACCGGCTATCGGCCAGTTTATTTAATAAACGTTATTTAGGTTAAATATATTTTTCGTTTCTTTTCGGTCCCTTGCCGTTTTCTTTCTCTTCTTTTTTGTGTAGGTATTTTGTTATTCTAACGGACATAAGAAGTGTTCATGCAGATCCAGAGAAAACAAGAAAACATTATACGTGTTATCCGTCTGTCTGTGTAACAGAACCATTTTGATAGAAAACTATAGCAACGCAAAGCTGATCAGCTCTGCTATATAGACATATCGATAACAATAAATCGATATACTTATTCGAATTTGCTTCAAAATCTTACAAGTGACAAAGATCATGCCAGGCTTCTACCACTATCCGAAAAGAAATCTGGGTATTGACCACATGCCTTGCCATCCAAAAATCTCAGCACACTTTTAGATAACGAAAGTTATCGTGTGGCTCTAGATCTCAGTTCCAAAATGTAACAAGTCTGACATTCAGTAAGTTTGAGATGTGTGTATGGAAATGGTTCCCAATAATGCCAAAGACAAACCAAGCGATAAGTGAGTAGAAGAGTGAGTGAGTGAATAAGGAAAACAAAATAGTTTTTATTTTTATTATAATGAAACTTTTGCACTAGGGTGTAAAAATCTCGTTTCAGATTTCAGTATGCTGTCTAGGCCATTGAGGCTCTACAGACTTTAGCAATGAACATGAAGATGAGGCTTACTTACACTCGT
The DNA here is from genome assembly GCF_905333055.1 of Maniola jurtina. Lineage (NCBI taxonomy): Eukaryota > Metazoa > Arthropoda > Insecta > Lepidoptera > Nymphalidae > Maniola > Maniola jurtina. Next base: position 10,952,342 of record NC_060039.1, read on the forward strand.
ATTTCAGCACACTTCTCAATTTGTTCAAACTCGGTCATATATTTTATTACAAAAGACTTTAAAGGCAAGGAATTTTTAATTAAAGGGGGTGATTTACCTCACGGTAACTTAACGCCACACCTGCCTCTGATTAATTAACTTCTGGAACACTGAGCACTGGAAACTGTATGTCGCATCGATACGAAAATAAATCCTCTTACCTAGTGATTCTATCTCTGGGTTTAACAAATACCAAGAGCACGGAAGAGACGTGCGATGTCTTTATTATTCTTCTGTCCTCTTTATAATTAAGTATTCCTTATTAGTTTATATTAGTTTATTATATAGTTATTTTCCTTGAACCCTGAAACCACCATACACTTGGGTGCCTGGGTATACTTTGATCACCTGTTATACAAGACCTTTTTTTCTAGGACAGTGATAAATTATTACTTCCTGCTTCCAAGGTCTAACCCCACCGTTTTAAGAGGTGCGTTGATAGGTCAGTGAATAAGTCAGTCAGTTAGTTAGTCAAGACAAGTATTTTTATATTGTAGAGACTATAGAGTATAGATTAATGACCGTCTCATCCTAAATTAAGCAGCACCGTTACCTGAATAGACAGAGTAAATAATCAGCTGCCTGACAACGAATAAATTATAATCGACCTTTCGCTAGACCGCGTGGGAAGGATTTCAGGATTAAATTTAGTGCCGCAAATATGGCTCAACCCACTGCACAATCATTGAACTAAAATCACGTTCATAACGCTTGCTATGAAAAATGATAGCATTAGATTTAGACCTGGTAATTTAGTATAGAGATGGTTTTTCATTGATTGAAAATTAGCCTAATTTTTTTATATACCTACCTAATGCTAATTTTAAAATATAATTTATCAAAATTAGCCACAAACTATTATAATTATTATAATACAGACGAACAGATGGACAGACAGACAGACAGACAACAAAATGATCCTATAAGGGTTTCGTTTATCCTTTGAAGAACCCTAAATACTATGAAAAACACTTTGTGGTGACTAACAAAATAAAACAGGTAGGTGTCGCCATATAGCCTGGGATGCTGTAATAGATGCGTTTCTCTAAAATGACTAGGCCGATTTCCTTCATAAAACATTTTTTTGTGATTCCTAGACGAGGTTATGATGCAGATTTTTAACCCCCGACCCAAAAAGAGGGGTGTTATAAGTTTGACGTGAGTGTCTGTGGCATCGTAGCTTCTATACTAATAAACCAATTTTAATTTAGTTTTTTTTGTTTGGAAGGTGGCTTGATCGAGAGTGTTCTTAGCTATAATCCAAGAAAATCGGTTCAGCCGTTTGAAAGTTATTAGCTCTTTTCTAGTTATTGTAACCTTCACTTGTCGAGGGTGTTATAAATTTTTAATTTACACTTGTAAATTAGATATATATAAGTAACATCTCAGAGTACTACAACAGTTAAACGACGCTTTATGATATAGTTAGTTTGCATGGAACATTCAGGTATAATCCTCTATTGAATTCACCGTAAATGTAAACAAATGATTTAAGCCCTCTCGTCCCAATACGACCCAAATCGATTAGTCGGATGAAAATAAATAATTAGCTATCTGACAAAGGTTTCACCCCTTTTTATGTACACATTATGTACATACGTAGCAAGGTAAGGTCTTTGGTACAAATTAAAATTTACCATCTTGACATAAAGGTGATCGTATACCAAGAGACGATCCGTAATCTTTAAGGCACAGAATGGAGTGAAGCCTGACCTTTTCTTCTTCATCTTTCTTTACGGCAAAACAAACTAAGCTTTATTTATTTTAGTAAAGCGGTGCATATTGTGTACCTATGCCGCACATTTTCTGAGTCTTCTTCGTATTTTCTTAGTATAAATTTTAACCGCGAGTCAAAGTAAATAAAGATGATTTAAGTTATTATTGTCTCCACTCCACGCTGAGTTAAGTTGTTATTAAACAGATTTGTCTCCATTCCACTCCAACTGTATCGCTCCCGAGACTTATAAGGTCCAAGAGAAAGAGAAATTGAACGCATATGCTTTGCGTACACCTTTTCCTCATAGTCATATTATGTAACAAATTCTGTCATATAAAGTCGGGTAGATTATATCAGCAATTAATAAGTATCAGCGTTGATTGTGAGCTCTACGACACACTTGGTTTTGTTGACGTCACTTGTATTTTAATACTGAAACCTGCGATTTTTGCCTCCTACGGATCTTGCGGCCGTGTGCGATCTCTTTAATAATATTCGAGAGAGATTACGTCATGTGCGTAGGTTTTCGAGTACCTTTTCAAAAAATAATTAGGTACGCTTTATATTATGTGCAAAGAATGTATTTGAACATATATTTAAGACGTGTAATAAATGAGTACTTTTCTTTTATTTTACCTCGAGCTTATTACAAGATTACAACATGATTCCAGTACTCTTTTTTTCTGATGGAAACTGCGGCTGAGGCTAGTTAGTAACTAGTAAATAAATAGTAATTACAACTCTAAAGGCAAACACGTGTTGCTAAGCGATTTAGCGTTTTGGTACGATGTCGCGTAGAATACGTTTAATAATTTAAATAGTAATTAGGAATAGATAGGTACTTAGTACCTAGTCAGGATTTAGTTTTTACATCATCTTATTTGCTTGTTCACAATTTTCGTGACACAATTAACTAAATTATTTTTCGCCAAGATGTTTTCTACGAATAATTGTGGCATTACGCCGTGGCCAGGCAAGATTTCAATAGATTTCCATCGTTAAATGATAACAGGCGTGGCCTCATTCAGGCACCAGTCCGGGTTAAATAATATCAACCCTTCATGATATAAGTACTAACTAAAAGCTTTATCTACCTTTATTCCGAAATGAACCAGAAAATAATCTATCATCGAACCTGTCAATGAGCTTTCAATATTATTATGTTACATATTTTATACACCGTTCTTTTTATGTTCAGAAGAAAGACATCCCTTCTAACGTAAAGATAATATTTATGACAATGAAAACCGATGAACTAAAAAAATTCACTATTTATTTATTATATTATTTTAGGATTAATTAATAATATTAACTAATCAACAAGTGGTAGGGCAAAGTACCTACTACCAATAGGTACCCATAGTAATTTATATGTACCTACAATGCATATGTACATACTTATGTAGTGTATGAAAGAAATTCGTGAATGTAAGATAATATTAACCTCCCGAAAACGCACGCAGGCAAAATGTTGAACGACAATGTTCATAGTGATTTGCAAACAGCCATGCATTTCGTTCCCATCGTTTCGACTTTCCGTCAATGTGGCTTGAGCTTAAGTCAAATATTTGTACAGAGAGTTTTGTTTATCGTTGGTACAACACAATGCTTGATTTATGTGTTAGTACCTACTCGCAGCTTAACCGCCTCGGCTTATCTCGGACGAAATTTTTCATAATCCTTTTGGGGTTTTTGTTTTAAAGAAAATTACATGCAAAATCTTAGTTTTTAGACTTAGCGGCTTAAACGTTGGTAATGTGAGTTAGTTTATCCTTTTGTGAAGATTTCCTGCTTAAAATTGTGATTTATAGGAGTGTTTTGTGAGAAATGCGAGATCAGGAGATCCTTTGCAGGCAGCACTACGCGAGAGAGCTTTCAACTAATAACCTGCTCGACTCATTTGTCCACCCATCCCCCCATTAAACACCGTCAGTTCGACGATAGTATAGCAAACGTACAGTAGGACAAAATATGCCTTGAAAAACGATAGAGGCCTTGCGAAAAGTAGGACGTCGCCCATCCTTTTCAATATTTTTCTGTTCATTTTTGTCTTTTGAAACAAACATTTTTTAACAGGGCTCTTTCCGTCACTCGTATCATACAATCGGATTTCCAATTTCATTTGAATATTAAGCAACCAAAGTCCACGAAATTTTGCAGACATATTCTAGAAACTAATATCTGTGTCTGTGGTGTTTTATATTTTTTTAAAAATATGTAGTTTTAAAATTACAGGGGCTCAAAGATTTGTATGAAAATTTTTAAGACCGCGTAACTTTGAAACCGAATATTTTAACAGAAATCTGGAAAACCACAGACATAGATATTAGTTTCTAGAATATGTCTGCAAAATTTCATGGACTTTGGTTGCTTAATATTCAAATGAAATTGGAACTACGATTGTATGAAACGAGTGACGGAGAGAGCCCTCTTAAATAACTTTATTTATAACAATAATAAGTCAAAAAATGTGACATTAAGAGTTCAAAAAATGTAGCTTAGACCATTGAGATCATTTTATATAAAATTACAATATTTAATAGCAAACTGTAATAGCAGCGCGCGATTGCAAATAGATACCCAACTGTACGATTGCTAAACTAACATCCTAATCGATACTTAAACAAACTAACCGCATCTGTGGATTCTCGTCTCTGTTTTCTACTTACATAAAGTCCAAATTTGTAGAACATATAATAATAACGATTCAAAGAACTACAGAAAAGAAACTTGTCCTGTAATACAGCCTTCGGGTAGGTTATTCCAGCCTCTTAAATGTAATTTATGTTATAGTAATTAACTCATCCTCCGGCTTTGCGTGAGAGGTTTTAAGTAACACATATATTTATAAGTAGCTTATGCGTGGACTACATAAATAATTTCAAACCCCTATTTTACCTCCATTTACTTTTATAGAATTTTCAAAAATCCTCTCTAAGTGGATGTCTAGGTACGTCATGATAACTATCTGCATACTTTTCAGTCCAAACCATCCAGTAGTTTCAGTTGTGCATTGATAGATCAGTCAATCAGTCAGACACCTTTTCTTTTTATACAGGTATTGAGACTATGTAAAAATCTGAGACGACTTTTTTAGATTTTCCATTCCATTCCATCAAGCTGTATGCGTCCACAGCTGGGCATAGACCTTTCCAAGAGCGCGCGACCATGATACTCGGTCCTCTGCCTTACTCATCCATCCGCTCCCCGTCACCTTCTTCAGGTCATCGGTCCAGTGAGCCGGAGGTCGTCCCACACTGCGCTTACCGGTACGCGGTCTCCACTCAAGAACACCTCTGCCCCATCGGCCATCGCGTCGGTCGTTGAAATTTTTCAAATTAGCACTGTCAAGTAGACGGAGCAGATTGGTTGCTAGTAGGTTTTTAGCTGAATTTAAGTTTTCCTGTCAAGAAATTTTCTGATTTCAGTTGGCAGTCCCAGCTCTGGGCTGACAACTAACTGATCACTGTAATCCATACTAATATTATAAATGTGAAAGTGTGTCTGTCTGTCTGTCTGTCTGCTACGTTTTCACGGCCCAACCGCTGAACCGATTTTGATGGAATTTGGTACAGACATGGGCTACATCCCGGGGAAGGACATAGGCTACTTTTTATCCCGGAAAATCAAAGAGTTCCTGCGGGATTTAAAAAACCGAAATCCAGGCGGGCGAAGCCGCGGGCATCCTCTAGTATGTATATATATCTTCCTAATTTATGGTGTTATGGTGATATAAAAACTTACACCCCCGTGTCTCGGAAACCACTTAAGTCGTTAGTCCTGTGCCTAATCGCTCCAGTAGTTGTAGTATCTCGAGATCCCATTAGACTAAACCTATTGCTTATTAAATGGCTTTGGATGGAATATAGAACATGTGCGTGTGTTTTGCGACACACTTCTACATTATCCTGCGTATCTCCTTTATCTAGTTAAATAGTTTCTTGCCTTGGTCGAAATCTGCTCATAATAAGAAAATTATTATAGTACCTACAGGGATTGTAATTAAAATTTTACAAGTCGTTACGCCAGTCGGTATTTTCTTAAGCGCGGCTGATGACGCCATTCGAATTTTCCTTCGAGGGCGAAGTAAATGAAAACCAGTGATAAAAATTGTTGACCAGTTCGTTCCCGAAATTACTTTCCGAAAAAGGATTTGAATTAGAATAAACATGTTTAACATTGTTGGATAAGCTTTGTGTTATGAGGTACGCACTGAATACACCCACGCTTCTGACCTTTTAAGTAAAAGCAAAGTTAGAGCACTATGAATAGCCCACGTTAATTATGTAAAGATAATCTAAATATGTATGTAGAAAAGTCTTGACTCACTTACTGAGTGACTCATCAAAGACAGGGTAGCTAATCAAGTACCTCTTAGTTCTAACGTCGTACGTATACGTATTGTAGATTATTATTCCTTGTTTACATTATAAAGGGAACCTCTGTGTAAAATTTCAGCTTTTTATGCCCAAAGCTGAGCGCCGATGAGTTAGTCAGTAAGCAAGAACTTTCTTATACCGTATGAGAATAAAATAGAATTTTTTAAACGGTAAATGAATTGTTTGTTACCCAACTAAATGCTTAAAACGAATCTGTGAATCTGAGATTAATCTCAGCTCAGTAGAGAAATTGGCTTCGATTAGAGATTAAATATTGACTTTACGAGTCGGATTAAATTTTAAGCTCAGAAGCTTTATTATCGATGTCAATAGTCTCTTATCTCGTCCTCGTCTAAAATAACGCTTTTTAGTTTGAGAGTTCGTAGGAAGTTCTGAAGAGGTGCTTGAAAAATTTGCAAGTTCGCTCTTCTGCATTAAGGCGCTGTGGCTACCTAAGTTTCTTTCTCTCTCGCCCATTCTAACAGTTTCTATGATTGAGAAAAAATCTGTACTCTTTTAATAAAATGTAGCTCAGTCTTAGTCCTAAACAATAAAATTTTAGGTGTAGTTTTATTATTACATATATTCTTTCACAATTCACACAAACAACCACAGCGCCATCAGTCGTGTAGTATGGTAAATTATTTATTATTATATGCCAGCCAGACAGCTGAGCTGCCTAAGCAATAAGGCCACCTTTGCACACGATTGTTTTTCTGTTTTCTTCTTTCTGTGTTGTGTTCCTTTACATGTGTTTTTGTGTGCAATAAAGAGTTCTATCTATCTGCTGCTGTGGTAGGTTTCCTAGTAATATTTAGTAGTTATGAAGCCTATTCGGTATTAGCTAAAAGTAATCGAATTAAAAGACTATGTATTATAAAAAGCTGTTGATTTTCTTTAAAACATAAAATAAAATAAATAAGTGTTTAGAATTTTAAGTGATTACACAAGCAAACGCGAATTGCGATTTATTTACGATGTATTTAGAGAAGAAATGACATAATTCTTCTCATTTAAATATTGTGATTATTTATTTATTAGCTACATTGTGAATCTGCGAGCCCACTCCATAATATAAACGGAAATGAAATGTGACAGGCGGTAGGCGACGTCAGGCTCGTGATGTGAGCACACGAACCACCCCTCGACGCTATGTTATTATAATGAAACTCATCCTTCTCATCAAATGAATATATTCCGATTTTTTTTGTTTGCTTGGATAGGTATTTTTCGCGTGGCCGATACTTTGCGTGTTTAGGTCCATGCTATAAATCTAAAAAAAAACCGAAATTCACGATTTTTAAAAAGTTACTGTGTTTTGCAGGCATTGTTTTATTTATTTGTCTAGACAATCATTATTTCCAAAAATGTGCGGGTTTTTCCTTATTTTCGAAATAGTAGATAATATACCTGAATAAATGTACCTGAAAGTGGAAAAGTCCATCCTTCTCATATTTTTGCTTCATTTCAGTTCCGTACAGTTTCCTTAATGTGCAATCATGAAAGGAAATTAAACGCCATATACTTGTCACGGTGACAACTCTTGGTGGTAGCTTGCAAATTAAGTTCTATTTAAAGAACGCGAATGCTGCAAATGACGGTCTATTTAAAAAGCTTTGTAGACATTTGCCCAACGCGACTCGCTCAACCAACACTTCGGCAAATGTGCACAAGGTGACTTGATGTATATTTACAGCGTATAGCCAGCACTGGAAGACTTCCTAAATTTTGTGGGGAAAACGTCAAATATTCTTGGTAAAATTCGCAAACATTGGCCACCACTCACCGATTTTATTGGGCCATAATATGTGTATGGACTGCGAGCCCGTAGCAAATTTTGAAGAGGTGCTTGATAAAGGTTAAAAGTATCGTATCGGTTCTTCCGCACACACTAAGCCAGTATTATACAAAGATGTCAGCTGTTAGCCCAGGGTGGGTCCAGAAATATTTAAGGTCAAATTGTCACAGGTCTCTGTATTCATAAGAATTCTGTTCTTCTATCAGATCCATGTGTACGCTGTGAATATCTCAAGCGAGAATATCAAAAGATGTTGCAATAAAATCGAGATACTGCAATGCTTACATTTTCGCTTTTCTTTTTTAAGTAGCATCCACTGAGCGGGACGCTAAGTAGACAGCAATGGTTGAATTACAGAGAAGAAATGTTTAATTTTTTGCGATTTTCTCTTTGAAATTTTAAAGTAAAATCAATAGGTACGGTACTTTCTAGACATCTTGGTAATAGCACATGGCAGAAAAGCAATCTAATACAGTTTAATATATGAATACGGTAAAGCTTTAACCATTTTTTATCAAAATGAGAGTGATAGCATCCTGATGGCTTAAAGGGGGGTAGTTTGAATTAAGAAGAAACAAAAATGCCAAAACTCACCCAACTACCATAAACCAACTTTCATTAACCTTACTTAGCGCTTACTCATATTAATTAGTTAATATTCTTTCAATCATGTCGCAACGGAGCAATGCGCATTGGCTTGATTGTTTGCATTGTCACAGTTAAAGACCAGTAGAGAGGCATACTTTTCTACTGTCTATCCCAAAAAATCAGTTTTAAAAACCTAAATCTACGTGGACAAAGTCGCAGGCATTATCTGGTACTGAATAAATCTGTACTTTTCACATATACCTACCTATACTTTATTATTTTATGCTCGGTTCTGGACTCTTGATAAAGCAATATTATTATGTTATCTTTGGTTCAAAGTAAGCCAACAGTAGGTACGCCTATCACTCGACTTGTCAGATTTAATCCACTTACTTACTTCGTAAAGGCACGCTGTTTATTGAATTCGAGCCGTGAATACCGAGCCGACAATTTTAATTAATATTGTTCAATCTTTTGCGGTGATATTATGGCGGGAAATTCTTTGAACTCTTCTAATTACGATCGTTTAATGTGTTTATACTGAAAATTAGACATTAATTTCTCAGGTGATTAGGTATTTTATATTGAAATTGAGTGTTCAATGTACTTAGCTAAATTGATACACAATTTTTATATTATATCGCGGCAACTCTTTAATTTTCCGAGATAAAAAATACACTATGTGTTCAGGGTTATTTGAACTATGTGCCCTGCCCATGTTACTGCCACTTCTGCTTCGCATCCCGTTCTTTGGTCTGGTGGTTTGGAAACATTACTATTTTTGCTGCAAAGGTTAGAGCCCACTTAAAATTTCAAACTAACTCAAGAGACGCGATTGCAGAGCAAAATCATCTAATAGACTAGTATGAGTAAGTATATTTCGACACCTCCCACGTAAGTTGTTGTAAGCCACAAAATTGCCATTTTGCTTTTTTTACATAACAATGTCTATTTTTATCTATTTTATATGTTCAATTAAAAAAAATCCTAAAAATGTTGTTTTTTAAAGTACTTTTGAGGCGTATAATGTTGTATTTTTCAAACGTGGACGACGTAAAATATTATATCGACCTTTACAACGTTTTATGTGGGGTGAAGTCGCACGTTTGCGCCTCGTATGTAACAGATACAACAGATCACGCCGGACTTCAAATGAAATGTTTGAAACTCAAGACACTGATATGTCACGGTTGTGTTTGCATTTTTTTATTTCATTATCGTATTTTAGTAATTTAATAGTGATGCCAAGGTAAACTATTGTATAGATTACATACAACAATTTACGTCGTTGAGGACACCCAAAAACAGTATTGTATGATGACATACAACCGTTTACGTTGCAGAATTATAATAAATTTTGTGTTAAGTGATACATACAACATTTTACTTCGGCATTTATTTTTCAAAATTTTGTTGCATGATTACATGCTATATTTTACGTTGCTATGACATTGTTTTTTTTCTTACATACGACATTGTATACAATAAAACTATGTTAAAATTCAGTTTGATGGCGACGTAAACCTATGATAGTCAATGAAATAACTAATCGGCTCATCATACCACTAGGTTACCATATAATTAACAAAAAAATCACTACTACAATATATTATTTCAGAGCCTACCTTTCCAATAAATAGGTTGGTAGAACCTGCCAGGTGGTGGAGTCCAATTTCTTTACGGCCTATCGTCCAAAAATAACAAATATTTTTTTATGATTTTAAAGCTCATGGCCAGAAAAAGGCCAGAAATGATACTGTAGTCTTCAGCAGATGCACCTACCTACTGGCAGATCTCTATTGTACAAACATGTGACTTATGGATCTTTAATTCCGTTTTAAAGATACCATAGAGCGGAACAGGAACTCAAAAGTATTCACGAAAGATCTGTCTACTTAACAGGGCCTGCTGATACGACAAAAAACTGACAACACCTCATTTCAGCTAAACTTGAGCTCTTGAAATAAGTGGAGAAGTTCTATGGACAGTTATACACCACAATACAAAGACTTGTTGAAGATTTGGCTAAAGATCCCAGAGCTAAATTGACGGGACACTATACCCAAGATATCCCAGATTCCAGTTTATACGAGATAAGTATGGTTCTCAAACAACTCAAGGATAAAAATTCGCTCGGTGATATCAGAATCACAGTAGAATTCCGAAAGCGGGTGGCAAACCAGTACTTAAGGTCTTTCAGCTATTTTCCAATCGCCATGACGGGATTTTCAATCCCGTCATGGCGATAATGCCGTAATAAATAATAAGTAATGGTTTATTTGTTGCAATGTGGGCACAAAAGGTTAGTGAATCTTATATTCAAATTAATCTAGTTCATTGCATAACGAAATTACAAAGTTACAAACATTACTCAAGAAGAGTCATAGACTCATCTCGCTGCTAAGCCATGTCTATAAGCTGTTGTTATCGTAAGTCATTATGAATCGTCACAATAATAAGTTCGATGACTTTCAGCATCCCTAACAAACTTGATTCTGAAAAAGCTTAAGGGTCACATTCATAAGCTGCGACATGTTATGCATAACATAACTAAAGGCTATTATAATAATCTGCCTCTTTGCTAAGCGTTTGTAAACTATGAGAAAGTTTTTGATTTGGTGGAAACTGGTGCTGTATTAAGGTTGCTATTGAGATGCTGAAACAACTGCCTGTTCATACAAATGCTGAAATAGTATCCTGTACGAAAACATCATGTCAGTCGACATATAGGACCAGACTAGGCCAGTCCAATTGCAGTGACAGAGTGCATATTGAGACGTAATTCTCTGAAACTCTTTACCGCTGCTTTGGAAGACGTCCTTATCTTTAAGCTTGGATTGGAATGAACTTGACATTAACATCAAAAGAAATTCACCCTTGATTTGTCGATGACATAGTCACTATCGCAGAAACTCTGGCAAACGTCATTAGGTTTCCCAGAGTTTCTACATTTACAGCTCAATGACCTTTGCAAAGTTTCACAACAGATGGGCCTGAAAATGAACATGAGTAAGACGAAAATTATGTCTAATTCTTATGTCTCGGCCCACCCAGTAATCGTTGAGGGCTCTGCACTCTAAATTATAGAAAAGTGTGTAAGCCTGGAACAGGTACTTGGACCAGGTAGGTAAGTGCAATTTCAAGAAACAGGTCAGCCAACGAATCCGACTCGGCGGCAGCGTATGGAAACTAAATTAGTCTTCGAACAATGCGTGTTACCAGTGATGACATATTATGGATCCGAGATAATATGGTCACATATTATAATGGAATTCATAAGAAAGTTCAGAGTCACTAAGCGGGCAATTAGAGAGCTATATTTGAAGTTTCTCCACGTGATCGAATCTGGAATGTGGATATCGGTAGGAAAATCAGAGTAACCGGCATAAATGGGTTGCGAAGCTGAAGTGTAAATGGCTGGGGCACATAATTCGAAGGACCCATAGACGTTGAGGTCCCAAGGTGCTGGAACCTCGCACTGTAAGGCACAGCGTTGACAGACTCCCACTAGGTGCACAGACGACATCAAACGAGTGACAAGGAGCCACTGGATTCAGGTGGTGCAAGACCGTGGCATATAGAAGTCCCTACAAGAGACCTATGTCCAGTAGTGGACATCCCTTAGTTGGAAATGATGAATCGGACTACACATACTACATTTTATTTAAATTTTAAACGACGTACACTGTTGTATTTAACACATACGATGACACTCAACCCGTTTTTTCCAGCGTAATTTGTTGTAAGTATCTTATACAACATTTTACAAAGATGAAACACGCCGTAAAATGTTGTATGAACAAAATCTCAGAAATGTGAAGTATTTCTATAAATTATCTTTCAGAATATGTGAAAGTACTGTAAACTATAACTAAATACCGAATTTCACAAAAATATATTGAAAAATGGAGCTTTAATTTCAATTTATATCTTTAAAACGCTCTACTGAAAAGTTGTAGTTTTGGGGATACAACAACTTACGTGGGAGGTGTCGATTTATGAATTTCTAATGTAACGTGGCTAATTTGAATGAATGGTAGATGCTTTTGACGATTCAAAAGAACTTGTAAAAGTGTAATTGAATAAAAATATTTTAAATTTTGATACTTATTTTTTTGCACCCGATGACGCAAACTATATCTAGTACCTTTTAATAGACCGAATTTTACCTCCTACATCCATGACCTAGTGAGCCCGCACCCTAATGTACAAAGAAAATGTATTAGATATAATGCATTTTTGAGTACTCACTCGTCATTTTATCTGTTTTGCTTTATGTATCAGCTTTCATGTGAAAAGTACGATTTCAGTAGTCCTTATATTTTTATTGGCGAACTATACTTTAGACATGACAGTTGATACATGATTAAAAATTTATAACACCCCCGACAAGTGAAGGTTACAGTAACTAGAAAAGAGCTGATAACTTTTAAACGGCTGAACCGATATTCTTGGATTATAGCTAAGAACACTCTCGATCAAGCCACCTTTCAAACAAAAAAAAAACTAAATTAAAATCGGTTCATTAGTTTAGGAGCTACGATGCCACAGACAGATACACAGACACACAGATACACACGTCTAACGCCCCTCTTTTGGGTCGGGGGTTAAAAATGGCAAGTGAGTTCTCATTTTTTACGGACTATATTATGCACTTAGTTGATGTAGAATACCAAACCCGTTATCTCCAACCCGCAGGAACGCAGACTAGTAATTTTGCTCGGTAGAAGTTCATTTTCAAGTTATTGATTTCTTGAGGGGCATATTAGGTACTTTAGTACCAATATGGCAGTTCTACCCGCCTTGAAGTATTTTATGTGTTTATAAATATAAAAAATATTACATGACGGCTTAACTCAGTTGTTTGTTGGAGTATGCCCTTACACAGATTATTATATATTTGTTACATTATATTACATTAATAATGAATATCACTTACGATAGTATAAACATTAAATATTTTATTTTATATCTATTAGTGTTATCACGGGCTTTGTCATACAAAAAATTCTAATCTAAAAACTAAAATAGCTACGACGCGTGAAGCAATACATAGAAAAGTATAACAATACTTAATAAAAAATCACACTTAAGTACATGTATTTTCGTATTTATTTGTTTTGATCATTTGATCAATCGGCTCAGCAGAAACGGCTATTGCGACAATTCCGGTCCCGTTCTATAATGATCGCGGCAGTCTACGGTATATTCGAAGAAGGCAACCGTAGATGACAAATTACAACGTGATAAAGATATTTTCGTGGAATATTTCAGCGAAAAAATATAGGTACACCACATTTTTTCATTGAGAACCGATTTTTTTTTTTGATCATGATCTTAGCGCGTCAACAGCATATTAACTGGCTGACTCTCCCCAGCTTCGTTCGGGTGACTTACCTGTTTATATTCTATACTAGCTGATACCCACGACTTCGTTCACGTGGATATAGGTTTTTTAAAATTCCCGTGGGAACTCTTTGATTTTCCGGGATAAAAAATAGCCTATGTGCTAATCCAGGGTAAAATCTATCTCCATTCTAAATTTCAGCTCAATCCGTCCAGTAGTTTTTGCGTGAAAGAGTAACATACACACACACACACACACACACACACACACACACACACACACACACACACACACACACACACACACACACACACACACACACACACACACACACATACAAACTTTCTCCTTTATAATAATATATGTGATGTGATGTGATGTGATATAGACTTAATAAAATATAATAAACCTTCCTTATGAAAATATGTTCTGAATATCGAGTAAATATTGGCAAGCGGTCTCTCGCTCTCTTACAGTTCGCATTGCCCTAGGGTTTAGAGTTTAGATAGGCGCAATCTAAATTGATTAAACCTAATCGGGATGAGTAAAAGTATATCAAGATGTATCTAATACTTTTTTGTGCAAAACTGCAAGGTAATAACGGACGGCGTTTACAAGTGATTTACTGAACTAATTATTTATTACCAGCTGATGCCCGCGACTTCGTTCGCGTGCATAAAGGTTTTTATAAATCCCATGGGAACTCTTTGATTTTCCGGGATAAAAGTAACTTATTCAAAAAAATCTACTTCCACTCTCAGCGAAATCCGTCCAGTAGTATTTGCGTGAAAGAGTAACAAATATACACACATAAATACATACACACAAACTTTCACCTTTCTAACATTAGTGTGGTAAAGTTGCCGTGTTGGTGATGGCGATCTCACGAGGTAGTGGACAGTAGTTCAGTGGACTGGTGAGACTTACGGGAAGGTTTCTGACCATCAACATACAATAAAGGTGCTCGAAACGCAAACCGGGCAATTGAGTTTAATTAAATGTCACATACTACTCGTACGTCTCAAACAAAAACCTAAACAAAAATCACAAACTTTTGCCTCTCCGAGATCCTTGCGAAAAATAGGAACACCGTTTTCACACAATGGTACGCCGCGAAACTTTGCACATATAAAATTTTCCTCAGGCATACAAAACTTTTATGTTCGCTACCCCACCAGTTCTAATTCTATTTCCATATTATGTTACGTTCAAACTCCACAATGGGCAAATCAACATTATACGTGCAGATTTGACTTCCACTGAATTTACCTGTTTGTTAATTTATATGGTTATTTTTGCCACGTAGAGACATGCATGTTGTGATTCAAGCACAACAGCTTTCATCAGCTGTGTTTCCTCGAAACTACAGAATGGCTCTATTTAACACCCACCAGCAATGACGTACTGCCAAGTGATTTAGCATTTCGATACAATTACCCTTAGGCCGTAGCCTATTTAAACCCGTGCTCATACACAAATGAGTTCCTAAACTGGTTTGAGTATTGGTTTAAACTCATAGTAGGCCGCAATAATCTTTCAAGATTCATCCATCCATCCATCAGCCTGTAAGCGTCCACTGCTGGACATAGGCCTTTCCAAGAGCGCGCCACCAAACACGGTCCTCCGCCTTCCTCATCCACCCGCTCCCCGCCACCTTCTTCAGGTCATCGGTCCAGCGGGCTGGAGGTCGTCCCACACTGCGCTTACCGGTACGCGGTCTCCACTCCAGAACACGTCTGCCCCAACGGCCGTCGGTTCTGCGACAGACATGGCCTGCCCATTGCCACTTCAGCTTGCTAATCCTTTGAGCTATGTCGGTCGCTTTTGTTCTCCTGCGAATTTCCTCGTTCCGGATTTTATCCCTGAGAGTAATACCCAACATAGCTCGCTCCATAGCGCGCTGAGCGACTTTTAGTTTGTGGATGAGGCCAACTGTCAGTGTCCACGTTTCTGCTCCATACGTCATCACAGGTAGGACACACTCATTGAAGACCTTAGTCTTAAGGCTTTGCGGTATCGACGATTCGAAGACCTGACGTAGCTTTGAAAATGCTGCCCAGCCCAGCTGGATTCTTCTGTCAGCCTCCTTGTCGAAGTTGTTTCTACCGAATTTTATAATCTGGCCGAGGTAGTTATATTCCTGAACAACTTCGATGCTGACATTGCCGACGGTGACGGGTCTTGAGGTAACGTGTTCGTTAAACATGACTTTCGTTTTGTCTATATTCATCTCAAGACCTACTCGTCTGGAAGGACAGCTAAGCTCGATCAGCATTTCCTCAAGGTGTTGCAGCGATTCAGCCAGTATGACTATGTCATCCGCAAATCGCAAGTGAGAGATATTTTCGCCATTCACGTTTATGCCTCGACCATTCCAGTCCAATACCTTAAACACATCTTCTAGGGCACAGGTGAAAAGTTTGGGAGATATTACATCTCCTTGCCTCACACCTCTCCGTATAGGGATCGGATTCGTTTGTTGGTCTTGAACTTGGACGGCCATGGTGGCGGAGTCATACAAACATCTCAACACTTGGATATAATGCCAGTCGACTTGGCATCGCTGTAATGAATCCAGAACAGCCCAGGTCTCGATGGAATCGAAGGCTTTCTCGTAGTCCACAAACGCTAGACAGAGAGGCAGATTATACTCCTGAGTCTTCTGCATAATCTGCCGTAGCGTGTGGATGTGGTCTACGGTACTGTAGCCTTTCCGAAACCCAGCCTGCTCCTTTCTGCTTTCAAGATTAACGCACTTTTATCCAATGATACTAACCTTACACACTGAAGTGTTTGTACAAAAATCAGGCTGGGTTTGTAAATGTATTTAAAGTTGTTTTTCTATCAACAAGGAAAAAGTTAGTAAACTATGTATTTGGATGTATTCATGCGGGAACTGAGCCCAAAGGGACTCCAGGCTAGGTTTCTAATCTAAAGGTTTAGAAAGTTGTGTTTTATCAGCAAGGAAAAGTTAGTTCACCGTTTGGATGTATTCATTCAAGAACTCGGTCCAGAGGCATAGTGTGCAAAGTTGAGATTGCCCGGGCAGTATCAAGTTTGTCCATCATGTTACCTTGGCCCGTAACACATATTATGTAAATTACCGCCGACATGGGGATCCCAATCTTTACCGGCGCATTTTATATGCTTATTTCTATGTCGACTTGTTTTTGTTTTAGTTTTTTTAAGCATTTGCTTTGTATTTATTGTTGTACTCGCAACAATGGATTGTACAAATGCATAGCAAATAGATAAGCTTATTTTTTGCCTAGAATTCGTTGTCGCCTGGGTCACCCAACAAACGTTCATTGCTTCACAAATACATTTTCTTGTCTTTTGTAGAGACTTCCACAAGCCGCGATCTTACGCTGCTTGCATCCAGTGGCTCCCTGGCGCTGAGATCTATAGAGGGCACTTTGACTTTGCTCAGACTCAAGACACTGTTAAAACGCTGTCCCGTTTTAACAGTTACACTGGCATAATTCTGTCTCGTTTTAACTGAAACTTAAGTCTAAGCAAAGTCAAAGTGCGCTCTATAGATTTCATCCTGAGACTTAAGACTCATTTTGTTGTCGTCTGGAGACATATTATAAATGGTCTAGCAACACTTAATTTCCTGGTGGGAGGTCGTTATTCCAATACCATGGAACTCCAACATACATCGATTATTCCAACTATGTGGCTCGCTCATTGCCACTTCAGCTTCGCAACTCGTTGAGCTATTTCCGTTACTCTGGTTCTGTGCAATATCCACATTTCTGATTTGATCATGCAGATAAACTTCGAACACCTCTTTCCATCGCCCACTTGACTGTGAGCTTTCTTGTGAGGCCCATTTTGTTAGCGACTATGTCTCAAAGTCGTATGTCACTTTTTCAGCAGGTAAAAGCTAGATCACTCCGATCTAGCCTCTTTTTTCCCGGAATAACAAAGATTTCGTACGGTTTAAAAAAAAAAATTATTGGTATTGGATGAACTCTCTGAAAAAGCCAGTTAAGCTATATAAAATCTATGACATAATCTTCTTTAATTAAACGAGAACATGTAAACCTAGATGGCTAATTAAGTTCAAGCTATAATAATAAATTGATAGTATATAGTAATTATTATTAAGAGATGTTATGTAGTCCTACTATGTAAAGAACCTATTCAAATAATCCTATGAAAATATTACAAAAGGTTTTCCATAGACTAAAGTATGCCTGAGCCCTGGAGCTAGCATGCGTTCTCTTTAAAGTAAATAAAATATGACCGTTGTTTTAGTAACCAACGAACAGTGTAAGGGGCAACATTAAAATAAAAGCTGGAGGGTTTTAAGATACCATTAAAATATTTGCGTAACTGTGGTAAATTTTTCGTCAGATGCATTAGACGATTCAAAAATAGGCACTTATAAAAGTTTAATTAAAAAATATATATTTTTATTTATTTATAGGGTCAGTCGTGTAAAAATACAGCTACGCGGTACATAATGTTATTGACAGCACGTAACATACAGCTTTCGCAAACGGGTTTCTTCCGAGGCATCCAGTCTTCTGAGTAAAATCTAGGTCACAGGAAATTTCTCCCTCGTCGGATGCGTTATAGACGTCGTTATCTAGATGCATAATAATATATTATTTCGATTGACGGTAGTTACATTGGTAGACCGAGAATTACTGGTATTTTTTGTAACGTTACCAAAAGTACCGTTAAAAAGTAACGATAAAATAATGACACTCACACATCTTTAGACTTTATCGATATACCATCGTTACTGTTGTGTGTGTGTGTGTGTGTATTCGTGTGCGTGTGCGTGTGTTTGTATTTGTTAGGTACGATACTGTGTAGAAATCGATAAGGAGTATGGGCACAATAAAACTTCCTTCCAAGTTAGCTCACCCCATCTTAGACTGCATCATCACTTACCACCAGGTGAGATTGCAGTGAACTTGACTTCGCTAACTAATGGAATAAAAAAATATGGGCAGAACTTTCTAATTGCGCCCTAAGCAGAAAGTAAGTCAAGCAAATGATTACCAAAGTGGTATCGATAAAACTCGATGCTCAAAACCGATTTATCTAACAGGCATCCTTCCGAAGCACCCTGTTTGCAAAATGAAATGTAGGACAGAAGAAATTTCGACCTTATGTATGAACCAAAGAGTATATTATGGCATGAATAATGTACATAAATATGTAACTAATGTCAGTATGTTGGTAGATACTCTTCCTTAAAGACCGCCTACAGGATTCCGTAAAAATATTATACTACCTAAAAGCATTTATGTAGGTAGTATTTAGGGAAACTCTTCAAAGAAATATACATCATCATCATCATCATCTAACCATTGCCGGTTCACTACTAAGTACGGGTCTCCTCTCAAAATGAGAAGGGTTTGGCCATACTTAGTCTACAGTCTACATACACCTTCGAGAAGATTATGAAAACTCGTAGGTATGCAGGTTTCCTCACTATACTTAAAAGTAACATTAGTTCCGAAAAGTTAGAGGTATTCATAGTTACGTGCCCGGGATCGAACCCCAGACCGTCGGTCTGCCAGCTTTTCGTGATCCCGCTGTTGAACCGATTTTGATGTAGCTTGCATCTCAGGAAAGGACATAGGCTAGGCTTTTTATTACGGAACATTAAAGACACGGAATTTTTAAGACGACGCCACATCATCTGCTTAGCACAGACATAACTTGCATCTCGAGATGGTTATAGATGGTTTAATCCCGGAAAATCAAAGAGCTTTAAACTTACACGGACAAAGTCATGGGCGTCATCTAATCCTAATCTTAATATTATAAATGGGAACGTGTGGATATTTGGATGTTTGTTACTCAATCACGCAAAAACGGCTGAACGGATTTAGATGAAATTTGGAATGGAGATAGCTGATTATACCCTGGATTAACACATAGGCTACTTTTTATCCCGGAAAATCAAAGGGTTCCCGCGGGATTTTGAAAACTGTAAATCCACGCGGACGAAGTCGCGGGCATCAGCTGGTCAAGTAATAATTACTACCGAAACTATCTACTGTCCGAGTCACGGAAGAATAAGGAAAGTTATTCAAGGCCTAAATTGACCATTTAGCTGCTGCCACAATTCATATTTATTTGAGGCATTATTGCTATCTTATTTTATCAATAGCAAACAAATCCACTGATGATAAGCGTTAGATAGATCGAGAGTTTTGAGCGGGCAGTATAAAAAGCAAAAACCACTAGGTACCTACCCTATCGATACTAAAAATACCAACCCCGTTTCATAGATGCGCGACTGGAAGACGGATTACTCAAAGGATTTCCGACCAGTGTGCGCGTACCCTAACTTCCTCTTGCGCAGGGCATGCGCAGTACTGCGACGCGCGAAAATAAGCTTTAACGACACTGAACTTTTTGTAAAGTTTTCTCACGATATTAATATAAACAATACATCTTAAACGCAACTTAAACCTCTAGAACAAACTCATTAAGTACAAAGTTTATTGAAGGCGTAAACGAAACGAAATGCCCAACCCATTGCATATCAATAAAGCTATTACCATAGTTCTTATGAGTAAAAAAAACATAGCAAATCATAATATATAAGAGAATAAGTAAAGGGAAAACCTGTTGTTTATTTATTCGTATCAACGATTCACTAGAGTGCCGACGCGCGTAATCACTGTCATATATTATGCGGGGTGCAGACGGGGCACCTGTAGCGTCTATCTTGTTCTACGTACGTACAGAACGAGAGCCACGAACGAGCGTTTCACGTACGATCCGACGGAGCACTGAAAGCTCCACCGCCCCCGCCCGCCGCGCATCGACCCGAATCGCCCATACCAAAGCGAGATTTTCATTTTCATCAAAACGACGAGTTATTCTTTGCCAGTTTTTGAGACACGGAAACATTTTTAGGGTCCCGTACCTCAAAAGGAAAAAACGAAACCCTTATAGGATCACTTTGTTGTCTGTCTGTTTGTCGTGTCTGTCAAGAAAACCTATAGGGCACTTCCCGTTGACCTGGAATCACGAAATTTGGCAGGAAAGCAGGTCTTATAGCACAAGTAAAGGAATAAATCTGAAAACCGTGAATTTGTAGTTACATCATTAAAAAAAAAAATTAAAATGTGTTTAAATTTTTAAAGTAAAAAAACTATACCAAGTGGGGTATCATATGAAAGGGCTTTACCTGTACATTCTAAAACAGTATTTTATTTACTTTTATACATAATGGTTTTTGATTTATCGTGCAAAATGTTGAAAAAAATACCCGAGTACGGAACCCTCGGTGCGCGAGTCCGACTCGCACTTGGCCAGTTTTTACTTTTTTTCGTAAATCTCCGCGGTCGTCTATTCCAAAGGAATTAACATTTCATTCTGTTTTTTACTCCTTTGTTTTCTTATAATGTTAAATAGATTCCGTGAAATATTTGAACGTTATTATTTTATTGCTAAAGCGAGATTTTCATTTTCATCTAAACAACGAGTTATCCTTTGCCAGTTTTTGAGACACTGTAACATTATTCTTTTTTTTTTGGTAATCTACGCCGTCGTTTTATTTAAATACTAGCTGATGCCCACGACTTTGTCCGCTTGGATTTAGGTTTTTAAAAATCGCGTGGGAATTATTTGATCTTCCGGGATAAAATCACCAGATCACCATCTATGTCACTCTCCAAGTCTTTAACTATATCGATGCAAAAATCATGTTGTCCCGTTACTTCATCGTAATTGAAGGACAAACCAATAAAAACACTTTCGCGTTTATAATTTGGGTAGTGATAGAGTGCGAAAAATATTTGATTCGTTGTTTTAATAACCAAAGCGAAATTTTCATTTTCATCAAATGAGTTTATTCTTTGCCAGCTTTTGAGACACTGAAATATTTTTCTTTTGTAAATCTCCGCGGTCGTTTAATTAAAATAAGTCTATTCCAAAAGAGTTAACATTTCATTTCGTTTTCAACTCCTTCTCTTTCTAATATTGTTGTATAGAATCCGTAAAATATTTGAATTATTATTTTTATTAGCAAATCGAGATTTTTATTTTCATCAAATTAACAAGTTTGCCATTTTTTTAGACGAAAACATTCTTCAGGGTACCGTGTGTCTCGTCCGAATGAAAAACGGAAGCCCTATAGAATCACTCGTGCGTCTGTCTCAAAAATATAGAAAACATAGTTCTTTACTTATGGATTACAGAAAACCTGCAAGAAGTCATTTTGATTGCCTGGAAGAGATCGCTAGGTTGTTGTGTTTTTTCTGTACTAATTTTGTGGTGTACAACAAAAGTATATTCATTTATTCATTCATTGATATACAAATCTATGTTTTTAGTATAACATGGTGAATCTCACAATACTGTGCCAATAGACTCACTCCTCTTAATCATGTCCACACGATGAACTCACACTTGTCCAGTTTTAATTTTTCGTAAATCTCCTCGGTCGTAAATCTGCGCGGGTTTTAATTAAAATACGTCTATTACAAAAGAATTAATATTTCATTCTATTTTTGTTCAATACCTAATTTCTTTGCTTGCTAATATCATTGAATAGATTCCACAAATATATTTCTATAAAACGCTGCTTGCTCTTTGCTGTTTGTGATAATAATGCTTTGCTGTGATAATAATTAATATAATGAGCAAAAATCTGAGCTGTTACTTATTTTTGCTTATAACTTGATATCCAGTATCCTGCTATAATCTATCTACGGAGAGAAGTTAATATAGGGCTCTCTCTGTTACGTAATCCCATACAAACGAGGAAGACAAAATAGTAAGTGGGCGTTGACCATTTTGAGTAACCAACCATATAATCAAAAACGAACCTATGTTTTCACTACTATCTTTTTTCTGTAGAGTTAAGTAGTCGAATGTTTTTGCTGAAGTCTCAAAGCTCAGCAACAAAAGAGTGGGTGAAAATCAAACTCAACTTACATTAAATATTATCACATTCTTATGTTAGCTATAAAACTGGGTCACGCGTGCTCTACGAGGCACAAGATAACGGCATATTAAAATTCTTTATTAAAATTAGCCACAAATGACTAACCGTCGTAGTCGATTAACCTTACAGGTATCGGTAATAATTTCAGGGTCTACAGTGACTCGCTAATTAGAATTTAATATCAATTTATTTTGAGAGCCTATTGTTTTAAGAACAAAGATGTTTAGACATTTTTATTTGCGACAGATAGGGTAATAGGAAAACGGCATAATAAATGGGCTAGTTTGCTTAAGTTAATTTTATCGGGTAGTTTTCTTTTTGTAGTAATAAATGTTGAATGACATTAATTCATCTTGGGTATAAACTGCAGGTCTAAGATTTAAATATCTTACATCGATCTGTATCAAATGAAAAGTATTCTAACCTTATTTTTATCCTATTTTAACTTATAATTAACCCCCGACCCAAAAAGAGGGGTGTTATAAGTTTGATGTGTGTATCTGACTGTGGCATCGTAGCTCCTAAACTAATGAACCGATTTTAATTTAGAATTTTTGTTTGTTTGAAAGGGGGCTTGATCGAGAGTGTTCTTAGCTATAATCCAAGAAAATCGGTTCAGCCGTTTGAAAGTTATCAGCTCTTTTCTAGTCACCGTAACCTTCACTTGTCGAGGGTGTTATAAATTTTTAATTTAGACTTGTTGAATATGCAGTGTCATTTTGATAGCTTCATAACTATAGCATACGATTTCGGCCGTTCCATATCGTTAAAATTGATACCATCAACCTCCTTTCTAACTGGTTAAAGAGAGAAAAAATATAGTCGCTCTGCTTTCGATGCAAATCTCTTTGTGGAAGCATGAACTTGATACAGCTGTTCGGTGCTCCTTTGTAACCTTTAATCTAATTTTAGATCATCAAAGTTAACGTTTGTACCTACTTTACGTAATAAATTAGACATTTTATGGAGAAAGAGTCCGGTAAAAAGACCGCCTTCTTACTGTCTGCAGCATCAGTGGAGTGATTCGCTACCTCAGTGTCTAACACTGAATGATAGCCATCGAGCTCTTTTGACATTGGTTGGTACTTCATTGCTGCTTCACAGAGTGAAACTAAAAATATTTTTTCGTAGAAAACCTTCAATGGATTAAAAATCCATTGTGTGATATTATGAGCTTTGTTACGAGTCTCGGATCCGTATATCATGGCACGCACTGTTCGAAGACAAAAAGACAAAAACAAATAACAAATTTTTGGACAAAAAGACATCACGAAGTTTATATAGTTCAATATTATTACCTAATTGGACTCAGGATTTTAACTCATATAGACTCGACGCTATTTGCCCAGTTGATTCAACTAGTGGGTCGTTCGTCTACAGATTCAACTAGCCTCCTAAAAATCAATTGCTCCGACCCTACTAAATCCACCCCGACGCTCCTTTCCTTTAATATGTCCATCAAGTTAAATATTCGCTTTTTGAAGTCGAAACTTTCCCTACCTGCCAAACTTCCACGAGTTGGGTTTTTAGACTGATAAACGATACAAAAATTATTTATTTAATATTAGCTTATGCCCGCGACTTTGTCCGCTTGGACTACACAAATTACAAAACCCGTTTCACTCCTTTAGGTATTGAATTTTCAAAACTCCTCGCAGCCCGTTTAGTACCAGTAGTGAGAGCTGTGCGTTGATAGTCAGTCAGTCAGTCAGCTTTCCTTTTATATATACTGACTAGATCCTGCCTCCGATTTCAGCCGTGTGTATTTGGATTTTTTTAAATCAAGTGGGAATTCTCTGAATTTCCGGGATAAAAAGTGGTTTATTTCCTTCTCTAAGATGTAAGCTTACTTATACTTACCAATACTTACCAATACTTACCAATAGCTTGTATTATCGTAATTGTAATTGCCTTTAGTCTGGTCAGATGGGAGACTTCGACCTTGGGCAGATACGTCACCAAATTGCTTGACGGCACAACTTTGTCCATAGGATAGCCATTCATATAGGTAGGTACCTATTTACCTTAAAAGAAACGGCGGTAAAACGCATAAGTTGCAAAGGCGGGTCGAAAGCAATAAAGATCTTGCTTTGGGCCCTAAAACATAAGTCTCCCCAGAGCGGAAAAGGGTTTACAAGGGTTCCTCTTGCTACATAGGTAAGAAGATACAGGATACACCCTTAAGGCACTTTCATATTGGAGAACTGTAAAATCATTATTTCAAATTGTTATTTATCGTTAAGGCCGGCTCAGTAGTTTAGTGGATACGGTGAAACGTACATAAATACAAACATACATAGGTACATAGACTGCTAAAATCATAAACCTTCCTTTTGTATTTCCCATAGTCGGGTAAAAAGTCATTCAATAACGACAGATGTCAAATGACTTTGGGTGTATCGATCGTCCATTTCCTGAATGTATGAACATTTTTCTCTGAAAGCGGCCGAATTCGCTTTGTGGGCCGCAAAATATTTCGAAGCTATCAATTTTCAATAACGATTCCAAAATTGTATTTTATCGCACCTAAGCGAGCCAATAGGTATTTGAAAGCGAGTATGTGAAAACTTTAAGAGAATATTCCTAGCGCGCTCCCCAGCGCTATACAAACGTAGTTTGGTTCGCATTTGAATACTTAATTTTATAGACACGTTTTAGAAACCAATATTTGTATTTGTGGTTTGTTAAATTGTAAACACTCATGGCTCAAAGGTTTACATACTTTTTTATTAAACTAAAACTACATTTATTTGAAGTGCATTACGAATAAACTTCTAACATTTTTTCTGTTCACACTGTCAAGCAAGGTCACAGTTCCTCGAATAAAACTTCAATTTAGGGGAAGAAAATATTGTCTCCCGTATCAGAAATCTTCAAATAGGAACCATTCGGATTCATTGGAATACCTACAGTTGGGTATTTTTATTCAGACAGCACGTGTCTCGAGTTTTAACTGAAGCTTCCACACATAGATAAGGTTTTCTCGTTTGGTATTCCCGCCATAAAGTCTTACGACTCTCGATAGTGAAAGGTATATAGTTGCCTATAAAGGAATGGGACCTAAGATGCAGGGAGCTTACTGCATTAGATAGTAGGTAGGTACAAAGGTAAATATCTACTTATTTCTAAAGCAGCTGATCGTGGCAAGTCTACGGCTTTCGAGCAGGATTTGCTTAGGTATTTATTCAAGACTTTTGGAATAGGTACGTACCTAACTCGTGTTTTCGAGGATTTTTCTTCGTGACCAAAATGTTAGGATTTTATTCTACCCGAACAGAACAGGTTTGAGAAGACCCACCTCAGGTCGCCAGGTGGGATTATTCGAATTAATTTGGGTTATAGGTTTCTTTCAATAGTCCCCTATCTCTGGGAAAATTGTCATCAGCATTTCTAGGCAGGCAACAAGTTAAATACCCTCTTCCTTTCGATGAATCCCTTATGATATGATGATAGTTCCTTTTAGAACTTAATGAGACGCACCGTAGTATATATTATTATTGGCTGGGCCGTGCGATTTGTTACAGAGTACGAGTAAGGTTCGCTTCTATCAGGTGTCCACTAGGACGACTTTTTTGTATTAAAATTTGTCAAAAGGAAAGGTTTAATAGCCAAAATAGGCTGTAAAAATGTTAATAGGTAAAATATGGCTAATTGTTGCATACAACCCTGAACTGAATTGACAGATCTAAATCTAGTGCTAATCTTTTTCACAGGGAGCTTTATAAAAGGGAAGATAGCTACACAATTGACCTGTCATTTTAGTTTAGTGTAGAGATTGTATAAGTACAATAGAGTTAGCCACAATCATATACCTTACAACGAATTTTTAGGAAACTTAAACAATTCTACTTAATACAAGAGCCATGCATTACGATACTGTGATCGTGATACCTTTACATATAACTACTTGAGAGTATGAATTAGGTAAGCACTTAAAGACCTTATCCGAGTGTCCTTCCAGTGCCAAGTAGTCCCTTTATCCGAAACGGTCCTCGGAAATCATCGGACCCTCATAACTCAAGTTTACTGGTTGCTACAAGTTTATATTATATTTATTATACTGGCTGACTTTCCCTGGCTTTGCACTTAATAAGAATATTTAGTAAGTAGGCAAGTAGGGTCCATCTTGGTTTGAAAATAATAAATGCAAACGATTCAACAGTCAAGAATTTGAATTTGAAGAAAACAAATTTGAGTTTGATTGTAAGATCATAACCTAATATTAATATAATATTATAAAACAAAATAAAAAAATTATATCAACTTATATCTGTCATAGACTTTAAAACCATCCAACCGATGTGCCTCAAACGTGTTTCATTAGATACCTAGGCGAAGACGGTTTTAGACCAACAAAAAAATTGGTTGTCTGTAAAGTCGGTTTACTGACGATAGTTGAACGTGACAACAAAGGCCGATTGTGCTTCTTTGTCGCTTGTTCCGCGCTCTCGCTTGCACTTCAAGCCTTACATGGAACGCCTCAGAGCGAGGTAACGCCGCATGAGTCATGTTTTTTCGTGCGTGCAGCCGGCTATATCGAATTATAAGACGTTGTCACGTCAAAAAATTTGCGTAGTAGCACACGCCGGGTGTCCGCAAGTTTGTATATAGATACATACAAAAGGAAATGATTGACATAAAGCTCAAATCAAGTCTACAAACTTGAGAGGTTTTCTTTTGAGCTACTTTAACAAAAGAGCTTTCTTAGGCTACCTGTCCATTAATACAATCGGTTTGGTCTGTTGAACACCTCACAAACCTTACACTTGAGTTGACAGTAAACCTTACATAAATATACTATTATTTTGGACTAGAGACCTGCGCCGGCTTCGCACGGGTACCTAAGTAAAATTTTCGTAGGGATCTCAAATTTTTTTGAAAATTAAATAATATAGTCTATGTTATTTAGGAATAATGTATCTCACTACTGGTGAAAGACTTTTCAAAATCGGTTTAGTAGTTCCAGAGATTACTTCCTACAAACAAACTTACAAACTTTACCTCTTTATAATATGAGGAAGTATAGATAGAAACAGCCTCTTATTGTATCGATCGGAGAAAGTAAAATTCACTATAAATGTCTATTAGAATTTAGATAGATCACAGTTTTCTGATATAAATACGTATAATTTATTCAGGCGTGACCAAAACTTTAAAATAACAAAGTTCAAAACTTTCCAAGAGCCCGAGATTTTATCTGGTAATTAAATAATGGTAGCAAAGTTTTACTGGAGTGGTAATAAGAACTTCTCAGAGAAAGGAATAGAAACACGGACGACTGTGATAGGTAGGTATGCTATTTCTTGGAGTATTAGAATCAGATACCTACTAGATAGATCCGAAATAAGCTTCGCGTGAAATCTTATTTATTCATTCATGTAAATTTAAAATATAACTAAAAAAATTCACTGAGACTAAAAAAATATTCCTACAGACAAACTGTACCAAGTTTTGTGGGACGTAACTTAGTTAATGGTTTTGGGTCAACATTATTCACAAAATATCAAAATTTCAGGTTTCCTGTGACACGTGGACAGACAGACAGATAGGCAAACAGACAGACTGACAGCAGAGTGACATTAATAGGTCTCTGTTCTTACCTTTTGCGTACGGAACCCTAAAAATTAAAATATAGGCGCGTAGCGGGTGCCTTCGTTTATCATTGGTCGCGCCTACGATTCTCGTCGTAGCAGTAGATGTAAGGCCTACGTCTCTCATCGTAGCAGATGTCGGGGCTGCTGCTACATGGTTGGTATGGATTTTAAAAATCCTAATACCTACTAGTTTTTCATAACTTCCATAAGACTGGCCTAAACTTATAGACAGATATACCTACTTTACGTAGATAGGACCCTAACATTAGCAGTTAGCGAGAGTTTCCGACTTCAAACAACGAACATTTAAGTTGACGCCCATAAATACAAGTAGCTTCGAAAGGATTTAGTAGGGTCGCAGAAATTGATTCTTGGTTGGCTATTTGAATTTCAACTATCCGATAGTATTAGGAAGTTCTTTAGTAGATATCTTTCATTAGTTATGTAAATAAATGAACAAGTGTAACTTAAAAATTTGTAACACTCCGACATGTGAAGGTTACAGTAACTACAAAAGAACTGATAACTTTCAAACTAGCTAAGAACACTCTCGATCAAGCCCACCTTTCAAACAAAAAAAAACTAAATTAAAATCGGTTCATTAGTTTAGGAGCTACGATGCCACTGATATTTACACAGATACATAGATACACACGTCAAACTTATAACACCTCTCTTTGTGGGTGGTTAAAAAAGACGCCCTTTAAGTTTAAGGGTGTCTGACAAAGGGTTGCCACGATACAGTGTCTGGTATGCATGACGTGATTTCTAATACTATTCCGAAGAAAATTTATTTAAAAAAAATACACTTTGTACTTTGAAGTAAGATTTTTTACACCTTTATTAAATGTTATCTCCCAAAGCCTCCATGATCCAAACTTCATAGTCACTAATCGTTCCTCCCTGGTGTTGGAGACAAAACGCAGAGTACCTTTTATAAAATAACGAAGGTCTGACACGCGCTGGATCTTAGCCCATAATTAGAAGCTGCTTGCAATGATAGTCTTGACATAATATTATCATAGGTGCCACAAGATGTCTTACATACAAGTGTAAATTAAAAATTTATAACACCCCCGACAAGTGAAGGTTACAGTAATAACTAGAAAAGAGCTGATAACTTTCAAACGGCTGAACCGATTTACTTGGATTATAGCTAAGAACACTCTCGATCAAGCCACCTTTCAAACAAAAAAAACTAAATTAAAATCGGTTCATTAGTTTAGGAGCTACGATGCCACAGACAGATACACAGATACACACGTCAAACTTATAACACCCCTCTTTTTTGGTCGGGGGTTAAAAATAAATAAGCATTTTATTCCAAAGCCAGCCCGTTAGCTAAAATAAAATGTTTACTGGTTTTATATCTACGTTGTATAATCGTACCTATGAAACCATTATAACTGAATGGTACGCAAATAAGAGAGGATACTTGTCAACGATCCCCCGTCGATTTCCTACGTATGATATTATTGTTCTTATCTCTATCTGCCCTGGTTCGTGCATTCTCGGTTCCCAGATCGGTACATTTGTGATAACCAATTCAAATTGCTGTGATTGGCTGAACTTACCATGTTCTTGCTGCGACAGTGAGTTTGAGCCACTAGCGGAACAATGTTAGCCGGTCAGAAATGATTGCAATTAGTCAACCTGTTTGACGTCCGTGTTCTGTTTTCGATTACAAAAAAGCAAAAATTGTTGTTGCGATCATCAATTTTAGCAAATAGTGAAAGAGAGTCGGCCAATCAGAGGTCACAACTACCGCCACACTTTCTGTCAAACTTTGGCAGTAGGCCTGCCGAGTAATGAAAACAATTTTTCATTACTCGGCAATTATTCTAGGAAGTAGGGTTGCCACCTGCCTCTTTTTGATTTACAGGCTACCACCATCAAAAATACGGGGTTTAGATTTGTTTACGGGAGACATTGTTTTTTATTTATTATTGTATTGTTTATTATTGTATTTGAAGAAATAGGCGGTGGTTCTCTCTGAAAGCCTATTTAGATATTTCAGTTTATTTGTAAGTTTTGTATTTTTTCTCTGTATGTTGCCGTGTCTTGATTGGTAAACTGTGTTTGCAATGTGGCTTTAAATAAAAGATTATTTATTTATTTAAATAGCTTTTAAAAACTCTTCATTTTGTAAAACAAAATGTTATACATTTCATGCATACAATCTTTGCATGTTAACTTAAAATTACGTTTAACTTGTAATTCCACCTTCACAGTATCAATAGGTATCAATAGGTAGGTATCACAGTATCAGTATATCTTCACAGGAACAATCCATGGCCGTAGCCAGGAATTGATTTCGGGAGAGGTTTTATCAGGGCCGGAACTGAATCCTGTCATGAGGAAAAAAACGTTCGCTCAACTTTACCTGCCTGGTTAGTTGAATTTCGCCTTTCAATTTGACAGTGAGATAAAATACAACAATGAAAAAGCGCAGCGCAGTGAGCGTAAGTGTTTTTGGTTCAATACAGAAAAAAAATAAGTGAAAGGGAAACGAGTTCAGCCATAGCAAGATACTTCTTTACCAAAATTTTGATACTTACTATTCAGAGGTAACTTGCACCCCAGAAACGAACATAAGATTTTTATCCCGGAAATTCCCCCACGGAATTTTTAAAAACCTAAATTCATAGACCAAGTAATGCGAAATGTTTGATATATTTCCAAAAAATATTGGTTAGCAAATGCAAGAAATAGTGTAAGTATTATTTTAGGTTTAGGTTTTTAACGGTGTCCCAGGCGCAGTGGCCATTTCTAAATTTCTAGTCTGGTGGGAGGCTTGGGTCATGGCTAGTTAAATGGTTAGTATGACCCTACCGGCCAAGAAATTAGACTGCACTATTACCACTAGGAGAGATTAAAGTCAAGGGCTAACTTGTATAAAAAAAGGCTTAGATCCTAAAACCAACCTCCGCCTCTTTGGCTACGGCCATGATCAAAATCGAGTGGGTTTCGGCTACGCAGGTATTATTCTACGCATTGTCGCACAAGGAAAATATGTATTCTTTCTACTGGACATAATGTTAGTGTATGGTTTCGCCAGCCAGCCCGGCTGAATTTGTAAAAAACCGGCCAAGTGCGAGTCAGACTCACGCACCGAGGGTTCCGTATTCGGGTATTTTTTTTCGACATTTTACACAAGAAATCAAAACTGTTATGCATTAAAAAAAATATGCATAAAAATAAATAAAAATCTGTTTTAGAATGTACAGGTAAAATCCTTTCATATGATAACCCATTTAATTTATGTAGTTATCTTACTTTGAAAATTGAAAATACTAATATTTGTTCAAGAACACATGACAGACGAAGAGACGGAGAGACGAACAGATGGACAGACGGACAGACGGAAAGACAGACAGACGGACTCACAGACAGACAGACAGACAACGAAGTGATCCTATAACAGTTCCTTTTTGCTTTTGAGGTACGGAACCCTAAAAATATTTAGTTTTATTTGCCCCGTATTTTATTTTTATAATAACTTTCATAATTAATTTAAAAATACGGGGCCTGTGGCAACCCTACTCGGAAATCACTGTGACATTAAAATTAATGTCAAATATTTTGTTTTCGATTACAGACAGCTTCATCAATCATTATTAATATCTTTTCTTCGTTGTGAATGGCTGAATTTTTGAATTTCAGCCAATAAGCAGACTGTTTGCCAATTAAACGTCATAACAATATAAATTCCAGAAAATTTAACCAAATAAAACAAACTTAGTGAGAATGCAAACGGCACACAATTTATAATACGTATTATGTTAGTCGTATATAATAGATATTATAGTAGTCGTTCACTTTGGTTATAGTCAGATTGTCATCAGTAAAATTGATATTGGTTGATGTATCGTAAATTATTGTTTCGGTGACAAATATTTTTTTTTATCTATAATTTATCTTTGAACAGACTGGAATAGAATGAAGTGGAATGGAATAGAATGATAAATTTTTATTCCTGTAAACTTTTAGGTAAACTTCAAGAAAATCTATAGGGTACTTCCCGTTGACTCAAAACCATGAAAATTTAAAAAAATTTAATCGATAAAGGAAGTTTGCGACATTGTTCCATAAAAAATTTGGATTGCAACTCCTCAATCCTGATATTGTAGGGGACCTGACTACTAAAGCAATGGGATTTATAAAGTGTCGATTATATTAATTGATATTGAATGTATCTTTACCAAGTAAACACTTTGTCGGTGACCTCGAGGACCCAAGTCCTCAACCTTGATGCTGTGAGAAATTGCATTCCTAAATCCTGGTGATCCCTCGGGATTTGAGTGGTACAAAAACAAGTTGTATCCCAGGGACGGGCTTTTACGGAGAGGCAACTTTTGTTCTGGGAAATGAAAGGATCCCACGGGATTTTTAAAAACCTAAATCCACGCGAGCGAAGCTGCGGGCATCAGCTAGTTGTAAATATATTTAGAAGCTACTATAAGAATAGGTACCTATTTCCTTATATTTTTCTTGTATGGCAGCGCGCGGTTTTAAATTATAAATTGCACGACCTGTCCTTTTTTGTAATACATTTTTTTCTCAATATCTACCGCTTTATCTCATAGCAAGATTCCGTAAGACATAATACAGTGAAAATAGGCAAAATATACAATTTTTGCAGTTTCCACGTCAGTACCTGTCGAATCTTTCTAACAGCGTAAGCAGCAGAGCTGAGTTTACCATCAAGTGTTGATATATGGGTGTTCCATAGAAGCTTTGCATCTAACCGAGAAACACAGGGTTCTTCTTTATTTGATATCAACATATGAATATTTATCAATGAATTTATGTCATTTAAGTTCCTGGTACTGGGCAGTGTGAATTCAACACACATAGATTTCTTTGCATTTGGAAGTAAATTGTTAGCAATAAATCAGAGAGTGACCTGATATGGCATTATAGTATACACTGTCAAAAATTATAATATTAAAGCTGTGCGTATTGCGTGAGGAAGAGGTTCCAAGAGAGTTGCAACTTGCACGGTTTGATGCATGCGCTATTGCCAGCGAACATGAGACATAATATTATTAGCTATAGGCGTATGTCTGAGTAGGTAACGCATACGTCTAACGCAAGTTGAAATGCACCAGTGTATTCAGTTAGTTACCTATCGACAAGTTTGGAGTCGGGTGCAGTCTAAATGTGGCCCGTGTGTTTAGACCACGTTTAGACTGTCAGTTTCCCCGTCATCCCCCGCACCTCGCCACCCCGCTTGCACAAATCGAGACAGCACGAAATTTTCAAGATTTTTGGGTGTAATTTCTGCTTTTTGTAGTTCCAACATAATTATAACAATATAAAATATATAACGATATTTTTTTTACTACATAATATTCATTAAATTTTCTAGGTCTGTGGTTTTTCCAAATTTCATTAAATTGCTTCGTTGTCTAGAAAAACGAGCACAAAGTTGGGCCTTTTTTTAAAGAAAAATACACATCTTTGAGCCTCTGTAATTTTAAAACTACATATTTTTAGAAAAATCTAAAACACCACAGACACAGATATTAGTTTCTAGACTATGTCTGCAAAATTTCATGGACTTTGGTTGCTTAATATTCAAATGAAATGGGAACTACGATTGTATGGAGTAAGTGACGGAGACAGCCCTGTTAATCTCACTGCTTATTTGCTTAGTTAACCGCTTAAAGCGCTATTTAATGAGTGCTTTAATATTAAATTATAATAACATTTCATAATTATCATAAATGCTGTGAATTTCCATAACCCTGGAAAGCGTGTTGCAAGCAATCATTATAATATTAATTCATATTTGATAACATTAATATATTTATTAATATCATAATATTAATATGAATTAATATCATAATATTATTTTAATTTCGTACCTTTATATAAGTTGCACAAAAGACTACAATACGGATGGAATGTTTTATTTCTTATTGTGGCCCACGACTTCAT
Source organism: Maniola jurtina (assembly GCF_905333055.1). Classification (NCBI taxonomy): domain Eukaryota; kingdom Metazoa; phylum Arthropoda; class Insecta; order Lepidoptera; family Nymphalidae; genus Maniola; species Maniola jurtina. The sequence goes on from NC_060039.1 coordinate 10,986,676, forward strand.
CTGCATTGATTTAGGTTTTTAAAATCCCGTGGGTAACCTTTGTTTTCAGTATAAAATGTACTTAGACTATATCACTCTCCAGTTTTAAGCTGTGTTCCTGCGAAAAATAACGGACCTAAATCTGTTGATATGTTGCTGCGTAATTGAAGGACAGAAACGTGAAAAATGGCATGCCATCCAATGCAAAACAGTTTGATTTCTCGGAATAGAAATAAGCCTATGTCACTTTCTAAGTCTTTGACTCTAACCATGCAAAAAAATCACAACATTCCGGTGCTCTGTTGTGACGTTATTGAAGGAGAAACCAACAAACAAACACCCTTTCGTGTTTATAATATAATATGGCTAGCAATTTAATAGCGTGATCGATTTTTTAACCCCCGACCCAAAAAGAGGGCTGTTATAAGTTTCACGTGTGTATGCATGTGTGGCATATCACTGTGGCATCGTAGCTCCGAACTAATGAACCGATTTTAATTTAGTTTGTTTTTGTTTGAAAGGCGGTTTGATCGAGAGTGCTCTTAGCTATAATCCAAGAAAATCGGTCCAGCCGTTTGAAAGTTATCAGCTCTTTTCTAGTTATGGTAACCTTCACTTGTCGGGGGTGTTACAAATTTTTAATTTACACTTGTTAGGTATATTTATTTGAAGGCTGGCGGATCACTTGGCGCAAAGAAGTTTTACTTGTCCTATAATCCCCTTTCCTCTCAAGCTATAATATTAGTATCAGATTAAAAGTTCGTACAATCTGCCTTCTAAACCGTTGTTTATCTAGGTTACTAACGAAACCTAATCGGCGAAAGCTTATAGTTCTAATGTAATACGAATTAAAAGTTTTATTACAGAGAAGGCACTCGCTTAGTTAAGCTCGCCGAGATAACTCAATATGGATTATTGAAATTACTTACCTATTATTAAACCCCGACCCAAAAAGAGGGGTTTTATAAGTTTGATCTGTGTATCTGTGTATCTGTCTGTGGCATCGTAGCTCCTAAACTAATAAACCGATTTTAACTAAGTTTTTTTTTTGTTTAAAAGGTGGATTGATCGAGAGTGTTCTTAGCTAAGTATAATCAAAGAAAATCAGTTCAACCGTTTGAAAGTTATCAGCTCTTTTCTAGTTACTATAACCTTCACTTGTCCGGGGTGTTATAAATTTTTAATTTAAACTTGTTTCTATGTTAGCCTTTCTAGACTCTATTGCTGCACTAATATCATGACAAAATTTGGCACCAAGAGTGCTTGTATCCTAAAGACTAACATGGGATACTTTTAAACCACAAGACCAAAGATTTCCCATGGGATTGTTAAACATTTAAATCCACACAGAAATCGGGTACTTCAATTTTATCAAATAAGCAAAACAAAACTTGAACCATCAGCAATCGGAGAAAATATGACCGTAAAATTTTTCATATCTTCTCGTATTTATAATACGCGTATCTGCAAACGTGAACCCTTGTCGGTGAAATTTTGCCCCGGGGATATACACGTACCTACCTACCTATGTATTTAAGTTAAATCTTTACTACATTCAACCTATCTCATAAAACATATGCCCTTTTATCTGTACTGTCATAATATTTAACTTAAACTTATGTTGTGGTATAATTCATATCTATGAATGTTTCTTATTGGGTTTACCACTTGTAATCAAGATCAAAGGTACAGAACTGTTTAAATCTAAAACGGTCTTCTACTCCAACTAAAGGTAATTTGAAAATAGTTTTGCTAATCCAATAGGAATTTGCTAATCCATGCAGTTTGGCTAATCCAATAGGAATTTGCTTATCCATGCACCTATGTAAAGTATTCGAAAACGTACTTACCTAAGCGTTTATTAGATGGAAAGCTGAACTCCAGACGAATATTGCCGTAGGGAGTACATTGTATTGGCTGAATCGAGCTTTATTACTTTTGGGTTCTTATATTGAAACTTACACGCTTTATCGTTTCCGTCTACTCTTTTTTTAGGGTTCCATATCTCCAGAGAAAGAAGGAACCCTTACTAGGAGCAATTTGTTGTCTGTCTGTCGTGTCTGTTCAAAACCCGTCAAGGGATTTAAAACCTATAAGGTACTTGTTGACCTGGAATCATGGGCAGGTGGCAATGACTTATAGCACAAATAAAGGGAAAAATCCGAAAACCAGCTACACCACTAAAAAAATTAATGTGGTATTGCTTGTAGGTAAGATGGTAAGGAATACTTCGAGTGCGAGTAGATACGACTTGCACTTGACTTTTTTGCAGAATAGTTTTTTTTTGTGAGTTTAAGATGCCGATGATGGTGAATAGAGTCCGAAAAGTTTGATCCAAACTTAGCACGTAGTTAGGGGAAGCTTCAGTGAATATTAAATTTATTCTTAACTACAAACTGAGTGGTACAAGTCTACAAACTAAACCGGATTCGAGTTTTCAGTGTTTCTCGGATCAAGTCATCATAATAATATTATCACAGAGAGGACTCTGTGATAGTAATGCTAAAGCATAAAGCTAAAAATAATGCTAAGCCGAACAAGTCAGAACATAAACATCGAGGGGCAAGCTTTTCGTTATAATACGCCAAAACGAAGGCCAAAACCAACAAAATGCACAATTGCTTAGTCGCTTTGCAATTGTGCATTGCATTTGCGAAGTCTACCTACCTATGTCTAATTTAGCACCAACAAAACAAAATGTGAGCTCTTTACTATAGTTGCTCTACTGTATCTAGAGATCTCTTTATAGTGTATTGTAATATTGCCAGTTTTAATAATAATTGTTTTCTTTTACCCGACGGTGGGCGGCGAACTCCATATGAGGGTTATTTCTAAAGATTGGAAAATCAAAAAAAGATATAACTAGGTAAAACGATATTGAATCCGTGTCCGGGTTAAGGTTAACGTTTAATATCGATAATCGTTACGGTTTACGACTCCGGGCATAAACGCGGAAACTTTATCAATGTGTGGAAGAGTGGTCGCTTCAGTTGAAACCCAAGACACGTTCGTATACAAACGCTCACCTTAGCCCGATGAATATAAATGTTTTGACTCAAGACTGACAGTCAACTCAGGCCAGCCTTACACGGGCAGTTCGAGCAGTCATTGATAAAGCTGCCATTGATAACTGCTGCTGACCGCCCAGAATAGTGGCAACTGCTCGAGCGGTTCCATGTATGAAGACTGTAGTTCACTATCCAGTGGCAGCTTGAAGCAATCAATCATGACTGCTTCTAGCTACTCGTGTAAGGCTGGCATTAGTGGACTGATAATATTCACAAGGAGTCGCTGCTGAATATAATTATAGGTATACCTACCTACCTCATCACCATAAGACCACAGCGTGTGGAAGTCCTTGAAAGAGGCCTATGTATGTCCAGCTGAGAAAGACTTTTGGTTTGATGACGACACCGAAGCCAAAGGTAAGCTTTTTTATAACGAAAAATTATCATAAGAGTATTAATATTACTTGAATAACAAACCAAGCAATAATCCATACCTATAATATTATCTACTAATATACGAAAGTTCTGTCCGTCTATTTTTCCACTGCCAATCTTTATCGAATATGCTACTTTTTGTCCCGGAAAATCAATACGACCCCACGAAATTTAAAGGAAAACCTACATCCACACTGCAGAAGTCGCGGATATCATCTATTTGGTACAAAGGCAACTTGAAACCCGAATACAGACTTATTATACTTTTTATCCTAGAAAACCAGAATTCTTACGGGTTTTTGAAAAGAACCGAAACTTACGCGGACGAAGTCGTGGATAATATCATCTTTTTACTTAGTTTCTTTAATAGAACAAACCAAGTAAGTAAATAATATATACCTACCTACCTCCTTCTGAAATATTATGCATATTGTTTAAATATCAGAAAACAAACATGAGCTAACGAGACCGGGTAGTTAAGGGAAACATGTTCCATTAGTGAGTCCTGGCTCCCGGGGGCACGGGTTGCAAGAGATGCTAGAGTTTAGAATCCTACTCCTAATTCCAGTCTGTTGGGTTTTGTAGGTATTTCGTGTAACTAAGTTAGTTTTCGTGTGACATTCCACTTGAATTTAGGTAGGTAAGATAAATCACCAGGAACTTGTAAATGAAGATGCTCCCGGCTGTACTCAAGTTAGTCGACGAATGCCAGTTTTACTTGCTTAACTGTAAAGTAGTGGCTTACGTGGACTAAGCACCTCCTCCACCATGAGACCGGTACCATCACACTTCACACTAATATTATAAAGATGAAAGTTTGTGTGAATGTATGTATGTATGTTAGTCACTCTTTCACGCAAAAACTACAGGACGGATTTGGCTGAAATTTAGAATGAAGATAGGTTTATATCCTGGATTAACTTAAAGCTCCTTTTTGTCCCGGAAAATTAAAAGGTTCTTAGGGGATTTTTAAAAACCTATATCCACGCGAACGAAGTCGTGGGCATTAGCTAGTATTATTATAATTGTATTATCATCGAAGATAAAACACATGTTGTATGTATGTGTTGCCAGTTTCCATTCGGTGTTCTCAGCTAAATCGATTAGCGGGAACTGGTCTGAAATTCAGTTGCAAGATTTGACCACATACGAGTAGATACTAACATAAAAGCTTGTAAAAAAGTTAGGCACTTAAATTACATGTGTAACCTTTTGGGGAGTCTTGATGTGTCACGGATTGTGTAAAACGAGTTCGTCTAATGATAACACGTCAGCTGCTCATTCATTATGTTAACGAGACACTGCGGCCGGCAGTGATGGATTACAGCTCCCCACATAAATATGGGGACAAGCAGAATGGGTAAAAAACCGGCCAAGTGCGAGTCAGACTTGCGCACTGAGGGTTCCGTACTCGAGTATTTTTTCCAACATTTTGAACGATAAATTAAAACCTATTATGCATAAAAATAAATAAAAATCTGTTTTAGAATGTACAGGTAAAGAACTTTCATATGATACCCCACTTGGTATAGTTATCTTACTTTGAAAATTGAAACACATTTTAATTTTTTTTTAATGATGTAAGAAATTCGCGGTTTTCAGATTTTTTCCTGTACTTGTGCTATTATAAGACCTACCTATCTGCCTTTCATGATTCTAGGTCAACGGGAAGTACCCTATAGGTTGACGGACGGACGGACGGACAGACGGACAGACAGTCAGACAGACAACAAATTGATCCTATAAGGGTTCCGTTTTTCCTTTTGTGGTACGGAACCCTAAGAATGGATAAAACTCCCTTATATTTACAAAGGAGTTTTTACCCTCTTGTAATATGGAAACATGAGAGCTTTACAAACGGAAGATTTTCCTTCTGTAACTTGAAATATGTAAATTCATGTAATTCGTTCAGGGCGACCTTGGAGATGCTAGCACGGAAGTTATGATTTTCGCATTGAGACAGGCGCGATAGTGGCTAGTGGCTGAATTTGAATCTAGCTATACCTAAATAGCTCTGAATAAAGATTTTTCATTTTTTTTTTCGTATTATGACCAAGAAAAAAAAAAAAATATGTATATTTTAATGGATAGTGACTATTCAGATTTCAGATCACCAATATGTAGGTGTGTAACCTATAATATTGATGTTTGGGCTTTTTACCTGTGACCATAGATATGTACCTGTGACTCAATAGACACAGAATGGGTACGTACAGACTACTTAGTATATATAGCTACTTCTAAATAAGCAAGAAGTAGGTACCTATTTTTGTAAGTTGGTTTTGGCACATTTCTAAATAAATACCTACAACATTGTTTTAATTTTGGTTGAGTGAGTCTTTCTGTTTTTTTTTTACAGCCTTTCTGTATAAGGAATTCGAAAGGAAACTTTTCGATTTTCCGTGTCAAAAGTAGCGAGTCTCTGGATTCCCTGGGTTGAAAGCTCAATATCTCTGTATCAAATTTTGACAAAATTGTCAAATGGGCCGTGAAAAGCTAGCTGATAGAGAGACAGACACACAGTTTCGCATTTATAATATTTATCTGGATTCTGGTTTTCTGTGTGAAAGGTTAACCTATCTAAGGTTGTATGTAAGGTAAGGTACATATGTACTTATCTATAGTTATTTATCTATAGAAGTTTATGAAACTATGAAATTTAGATCGGTTTTCATACAAGTACAAATAAAAAGAGACAAAAGGTAGATAAAATACACTGATTTCAAACTTATATGTGTACACAAAAACTCATGAAAGTTGAATTTAAATTTAAAATTTTGCATGTACAAACATTTCGTGCATGCAAATGAACCAATGCATCGAGTGCAACGACCAACGGGCGATGAAATGAAAAAGTCAAAAAGTATGAAGCGTAGAATAAATTAATTTATTATTATGAAAACGGCCAACACGAAGGATTCCGTACGTACAACACACACAACACAACACTTGTACAAGATACAAGAATTTTTACATTTTTAGTTTGCATGGCGGCTAATTTTATTTTTGCTATCGGCAGTAGAAATAAATTCTGTGAAAACTTCAAATATCTGCATATTACGGTTCATAAGACCGCTGACAGATAGACGGATGGGCAGACGGACGGACGGACAGCGGTGGCTTAGCAATAGCTCCATTTTTTGGGTACAGAACCTTAAAAACACGACAAAATATACGAGTTTAACTCGCATCAGATTGATATGCGTCGCGTATGGTGAATGAGTTAGTTAAAATTATGCTCAACTAGCTGACGCCCGCGACTTCGTCCGCGTAGATTTAGGTTTTTCAAAATCCCGTAGAAACTTTTTGATTTTCCGGGATAAAAAGTAGCCTATGTGTTAATCCAGGCTATAATCTCTCTCCATTCCGAATTTCAGCCAAATCCGTAAAGTTTTTGCGTGAAAGAGTAACAAACATACATACATACTTACACTCAAACTTTCGCCTTTATATAGATACCTAATATTATTGTGGTAGTGTGATGTGATTAGTGTGATATTGTCTACACAGTAGGTATACGCAGTCATAATAAATAGATCTTCAAAGCAGTATCGTATGATCTAAACCACAGTTTCAGCGTACGTTCAAAACGGATAGGTATCGTGCAATTAACTCCGACGCTAACCTAAAGCGTTGCCCATTAAATTGCTCTAATCGATTGGTTCCATTTTCATAGTTTGTATTTAATTGCTTGAAACAAGCACTTACCAATATACATACTAATATTGCAACCCATATTATGTTTAATCGATTTGGTACTATTTGGTACAGAGATAGTTTGCATCTTGGAGAGGGATATAGGCTTCATTTTTTATCCTGGAAATTCAGAGTTCCTACGGGACTTTAAAAAACCCTAATTATACACGGAAAAAGTCGCGGGGATCATCTGGTTGATTAATATACGGATCCCTAAATAGGTAGGTATGTAATTTTGAACATCAGTCTATGAAAACATAAATTATGCCTAGGTACTTAGATGATTTTACTCTTTTAGACTGATTTCGTATCATGTTCCTTAAAAGATTTTATCCCCATAAAGCTTCCGTATCCGAAGGGTGCCAACGGGAACCTATTATTAATTCCGCCTCTGTATGTCTGTCAGCGGGTTGTATCTCATGAACCCAATAGAGTTGAAATTTAAAAAATGTGATCTTGTAAACTTACACGACGTTAATGCCTCCCAGTCTCATAACGCCACTGTACCTACTTACAGGTCAAAGGTCGCTGTCAACAAGTGTGAACGTGGATCGATAATCCAAAAACCGCGCCCGATTTGCCGAAGTAGGTAGGACATTAGGCCGGAAACGCATTGCTGGTTCCTCTGATGCTGCAAATGTTCTGGGCGGTGGTAATCATCATGTTGTTCCTGCTAACTCGCTATTTTTATTTTTTAAATAAAGTTGAAAACAAAAACCCGACAGCGATATCTTAATAAACGCTGAAATATTAGAGTAAAATTGTTTTTCTGTCGCTTGGTATATATTAATGTTCTTGTACATTTATATACCTACCTACTCGTACATGAGCTCAGAATTTTTTCCTCTTTCCTTCGACAACCTACTCGATACAATGGCAAAAAAATTTGGAGACCTTCACTTTTTTGATGTAACATCCGTTAGGTCTATTATTTTCGTATAAAATATAGCCTATGCCACCCGGGCTTTAACAACGAATCAATTGACACTTCATTCATCAAAATCGGTCCAGTAGTATAGGCACTACGGTGGAACACACAGAATTTGGATACAAACATAGACTGCTAAAATCATATCCCTTCCTTTTGGCTTTGCCGCAGTCGGGTAAAAAAATCTCCATCTATAGCTAAGTAGGAGTTACATAGAGATAGGTACATTAGGAATAGAAAGATTTTTAGCGTTCAAACTAATATGCGTGATTTCCATTATATAGATTGTTACGGCTATACTCACGTATTTAGTCGACGTAAGCCCGACTATAGTGCGTTTCATCGAATAGTACCTATGGCGTTATGTTGGCTCCCCTGTCTGTTGGGTGGTCATTGGCACCATATTGGCATGAGAAGACCCAGATTTTGTATATTTACATTTGATTTTCATTTCACTCATTCAAGAATATCAAATGAAAATAAACAAAATCTGCGTCTTCTTATGGAAATATGGTGCCAATGACTTGGACAGACAGGGGAGCCAACATAACTATGAAACGCACCATAGTTGCGAACCCATCCGGGGTCCTTTTACACAAGGACTCAGCTCGCTACGCACAGTTGCCTGATCAGTAGTTAGGTATAGTTTGAGCTGTGCGTTGATACATCAGTCAGTCAGTCAGCTTTTCCTTGTATATATTTAGATATAGGCTATTAATAATAGAATTTTGATATTTAGGTCGAAGCTGTGTAGAACAAAGCCGGTCAACTGATATAGGCAGCACGATATTAACCGCAAGTGCAGTACCTATTACGAGTCTACGTAACCACGCAATTAACTCAGTCACCTGTCCATTGCATTGCATCCGAGCGACGCCTATCAAATTGCCTTGCTTTACTTAAAAGTTGAACGATATGATTTTACTTCCATATGCCTATAGGATGGCTAATGTGCATACCTCTATCTCTACAGCGTATTTGATAAATCACACTAATATTATAACGGTGAAAGTTTGTATGTGTGTGTGTGTGTATGTTTGTTACTCCTTCACGCAAAAACCACTGGACGGATTTGGCTGAAATTCAGAATGGAGATAGATAATATCCTGGATTAGCACATAGGCTACTTTTTATCCCGGAAAATCAAAGAGTTCCCACGGGATTTCGAAAAACCTAAATCCATGCGGACGAAGTCGCGGGTGTCACCTAGTCATACCTAAGTATAACAATCTGTTATCTCCCAAAGCCACCGTGATACAAACTTCGTAATCGCTGATAGTTCCTCCCTGTGTTGGGGACAATACGCACTGAAACTTTCAGCTTTTATAAAATAACGAAGGTCTGGCAAGCGCTGACTCTTAGCCTTAGATCTATAGAGCGCACTTTGACTTTGCTCAGACTTAAAACGAGACAGCGTTATATCGCTGGCATAAATCTGTCTCCTTTTAACTTAAACTTAAGTCTAAGCAAAGTCAAAGTGCGCTCTCTAGATTTCAACCTTAGTCCATTAGAGCCATAAGTTCTTTCGTTGTCTCTGCTCGTTGACAAACGTTCAAACTGTAGTTCACAGAAGTATTTTATTACCTCATTTCCGCGATCAGTTGTTTGTAGTTTCCTTGCTCATTCCGGATATAGCGCTCTCTCTCTGTTACGTCATCTCATACAAATGATAGAGCCAGACAGAGAGAACGCTATACTAACTTCATTTCGCGGATAGGGTATAGCAAAAAATTCTAGAACTTATAGACGTTGACAGAATTTGAAAGTTGAAACACAACAAAGTCGGAATAAAATGGACGTAAAATTCCTTGATTTAAAGTTTTGTTTTTGTTTTTGTTTATTAAGCACACAACACAGATAATGACAATAATAATACAATAAAGCCATGAAAAAAAAAACTAGCCACTCTCCAAAAAAAAGTGTGTACATATGCAGTCAATAAGATAATGGACGTGTCGCCTAGAACAGCTTTACACCAAAAACTAAAATGTTAGAAAACTAGAAAACAGAACTAAACAATTACGTAATAATAAAGTAATCGTATCGTAACATTTATGACAAGTAAAAAAAAAAACAAAATTCATAAAGTTTCCGCTAAGTCAGTTAAGGTTCGTTTTACTTTAACGCTGGAGTATTTCGATGCTCGAATTCTATCAACGTTGGTGAGTTCTAAAATCTCGTACTAAGTTCACAGGACGGCACCATGATATCAATAAATGCTCACGCCACCTCTCCCGCCCCGCTCACCGCTGTCGTCGAAGCCGTGGCCTTATCCATACTAATATAAATGCGAAAGTGTGTCTGTCTGTCTGCTACGCTTTCACGGCTCAACCGCTGAACCGATTTTAATGAAATTTTGTACAGACTTAGGATACATTCCGGCAAAGGATATAGGCTACTTTTTATCCTGGAAAAACAAACAGTTCCCGCGGGATTCCTAAATAATCATTCGCTTGATCGATTTGTATGAAAGTTGGTATCGAGGTAGCTTGCGTCCCTGTAATTGACAGGCAATTTTTTATACTCCGTAAAATCAAACAGTTCCCACGGGATCTTTAAAAACCTAAATCCACGCGGACGAAGTCGCGGGCATCCTCTAGTAAATAATATGATACAGGTTTAGAGAAGAGATATATTTACCTACTGTTGATAAATAATAAAACTAAAGCCTTCGGGAAACCGAATTTGAAAACGAAAATAAACTCAACATTCATTTATTCAACCTCATTTATTTTTGTTACATACAATTAGCATAAAAGTTGCCTCATAATATGATAAAGATAGCGATATTACTGACAGACAATAAAACTCAGGCGTCGATAACTGAATGACAAAGAGTACGCTTGTATATTTGTAGTTTTACTAATACACCAATAGAAGTCAACGTGAGACTATTTTGCTGTTTATTTCACACTTGGGCTCTAGCTTTACATCAATATTCTTGTGTTGGACATCATGTAGCAGCAGGTCCTTCTTGGAATGAAAAGATTTCTCACAATGGGTACACTTGTGGCGACGGACACCAGTGTGGACGCTTGAATGGACTTTCAGCTGGTTGCTAGATCGAAAAGCCTTACAACAAACGGCACAGACGTAAGGCGACTCGCCCGAATGTTTCCTCATATGCACTTTCAGCACTCCCTTGGCTTTATAAGTCAACCCGCACACTGCGCAACTAAATGGTCTCTCGTTAGTATGCCAGAACATATGCTTTCTCAAGACAGTCTCAGTGTGGAACTCTTTCGAGCACACCTCGCATATAAAAGGTTTTTCAGCAGCTACGTTTCTTAGGTGAATTTTCAGTTTGTTTTCACACTTGTACACTTTATCGCAATGTTCACATTTCACTGGCTGCCTCGTTTCGTGTATGTTGTAGATGTGATCCTGAGGAATACCAATTTGCTTGCTTACTCAAGAACTTACAACAAATTGTTTATTACAATACATAACTTAGTATAGGTTCTTTCTAGGCAAGCGCGTTCCAACTTAGACCTAGACCTAGGTGAGTCTATTTTGTGGGATATTTCACACTCTAGTTGGATTCTAACACGATATTCTCGTGTTAGTCGTGCAGCAACAGGTCCTTTTGAGAATAAAAAAGGTTTCTCACAGTGCATGCATTTGTGGCGACAGACACGAGTATGGCGCTTGAATGTACTTTTAACTGATTGCTAGATCGATAAGACTTGAAACAAATAGCACAAACATAGAGCAACTTGCCCGTATGTTTCTTCATGTAGTTTTTTAGCCCCTTGATGATATAAATCGACCCGCAAACCTTGCAACTAAAAGGTCTCTCGTTACTGTGACGAAACATGTGCTCTCTCAGAACAGTTTCAGTAAGGAACTCTTTCAAGCACACATCGCAAATAACTGGCTTCTGAACTGTTAAGTTTCTTAGGTGAATTTTTAGTGTGGCTTCACTCTTGTAAACTTTGTCGCAATGTTTACATTTAACTGGTGGTTTTGTTTCGTGTGTTCTACAGACGTTATTCTAAAGAATACCAATTCACTATCTTATTCAAGAAATTACCAATAGCCGCAATTTTACTAACTCGCTTACTTGTCGTTGTTGACTGCATCATCATTTACCACCAGGTGAGATTTCAGTCAAAAAAAGTGGTATCGGAATAAAAAAGTAGGTAATATATCTCACCTTCAAAGCGGAAGCCCTCCTGAAGCCCTTCCCGCAGGTATCGCAAACATACTGGCGCACTTCCGAGTGCCAGATTAGGTGCTCTTTGATTTCATGCCTGTACAAAAACCTGTGAACAAACACAGCTGTGAGTCAAATCCGATGTTATACTCATCTATTTGGTTTGTCGTAAGCGTAACCGCTAACGAAATAGAAATAAAACCGGCCAAGTGCGAGTCAGACTCGCGCACCGAGGGTTCCATGCTCGGGTATTTTTTCCGACATTTTGCACGATAAATCAAAAAGTATTATGCATAAAAATAAATGAAAATCTGTTTTAGAATGTACAGATAAAGCCCTTTCATATGATACCGCACTTGGTATATTTATCTTGCTTCGAAAATAGGAAATATACTAATTATTTGTTCATGGACACATTTTAATTTTGTTTTAATGATGTAAACACAATTTTAGTTTTCGGATTTTTTCCTTCACTTGTGCTATAAGACCAACAGTACCTACCTGCCAAACATGATTCTAGGTCAACGGGACCCTATAGGTTTTCTTGACCGACACGACACACGCACAGACGGACGGACGGACAGAAAGACAGACGGACAACAACGTGATTCTATAAGGGTTCCGTTTTTCCTTTTGAGGTAGATACGGAACCCTAAAAACTACAGACATAAGACATAGATACTAGTTTCTAGAATGTATCTACAAAGATTGAAACTACGTATGTTTTGAGCGCATTACGAATAGACCCCTCTTAATGTAGCGTGGAAGTAAACCGATTTAAAAATCTCGAACGGCATAACGGTGCGTCGTTAGTAATCGAGCAACAGCAATAACAAGCTCGTTCTGTACCGCTAGTCCTCTGCTTTTGACAGGTTCGAAATATATTTCAGATGCTGCTATGTAAATGTAAACCTAAGGGTCCAAAATATTAAGTCTAAATTCACGTAAATAATAATAACACCTATTTCGACTTTCGTATCTAGATGATCTATTACCGGCAACGTTTCGGAAAGAACATTAATAAATAAATATAATTAGTGCCAGGAAACCTTTTCCCACGTTTATATTTTACGGTTGTTTACTTAGTTACGGGGAAAAAGAGAGCTTCTTTTATTGACTATGAAAGAAAATTGTTACATAAACTTTTTCAAGAGTAAACGTCGGGAGTGAATAGGCATCTTTTAGGCAAACGTGCTCCATTTTAGGCTGCATCATCACTTGTCAGCAGGTCTGATGGTTAGCCAAGCGCTAGACTATAAGAGCGCCTTCAAAGCCGGAAAGTGGCCGTGTGGAGGCAACGCGGCTGCATCCGCGAGGCAATCCATATACTTAATTTCGATTGATGCACAGACGCGCGACCGCAGCGTGGGTGTAGCGCCGCAATCGCGCGTTTTTATTTGTATAGATTTAAGTAGCGCGTCCATAGCGCTGCAGCCGCACTGTCTTCGCGCGGCAATTTGCGGTAAATTTGAAGGCACCCTTAAGAGTATTTATAGGTCCTTTAATTGAAAAAAAATTTCGAGGTCGGCCTTACGGAACGATATTACCACTATTGTCGATCATCAAGAAGTCTATGTACAGCGAGTAGGTACCTTTTTTGCCTAGATTTGAAATCAGCCGAATGAACACAGGACGCGCGACCTTTTAAATTATATGTGACTACCCGCGCCTGAGCGACGGGTCACCGATTTTGGGTACCTGAATAATTTGGAAGGTCGCGACCCACTTTATCTGACGTTTAAAGTTTATTTAAGGTCGCCTTAATGTTACAATGCTGAGCGTGATTTCCGATCCATTTCTACACAGCAAAATTCGGGATTGGGAATGGTCCAATACGATTTAAAAACGATTGGCTTCTAAACTTTTACTCCGTTTTGCTGATGTTTTATTTTTAAAACTTACCTATTGCACTACAATTTATGACTAAACTAAAATATTTAGCAATAAATATAATAGCAATTATAAAGTTATGTGATGGAATGAAAATCATTGTATTTAATAATACCTAGTAGTACTTACAATATTAAATTAAAACAAGGAACATAATACAATTTATCAATACTTACTTAAATGTTTTCTAAAATATTGTGTATTAGATATTGAATAGACTTCTGTGTTCTTTATTTCATAACAAGCTGATGTAGTTTTTTTTTAAATCCCGTGAGAACTCTTTGATTTTCACGGATAAAAAGTAGCCTATGTGCTAATTCAGGATATAATCTATCACCATTCTAAATTTCAGTCCAATCCGTCCAGCAGTTTTTGCGTCAAGGAGTAACAAACATACACACACACAAACAAACACATACACACAAACTTTCGCCTTTATAATATTAGTGTGATAGTGTGATGTCGGAAGTGCGTTTGCTTATTTGTCCACTATACAAATTTAAAGCCTCTATTTTACCCCCTTACGGGATGATTATTCAAAAATCTGACTCTGTAGTGAGTACCTACTTACTTTTTACCACAGATATCGCATACGTGCAGCTTGTTATTCTCCGTATGCATCCGATGGTGCTTCTTCCATGTCCTGAACTTGATGAAAGTTTTATCACAATAGGTGCAGTATCCGCCCGGTTTCTGCAAATGCACCGACCTGAAGTGGTATTGCAATGCTAGCATGGAAACACTTCTTTTGCTGCACGCGATACAATATAGTCTCGCATTATTTGGACAGTGGGTGTATCTGAAAATAATAAGTAAACTAACTTCCTGGTCAATACTTTAACGGGTATTCGAATTGTGTTGGTGCATGCAAATTAGTTACAAGTCAAATTATAAAGAGCCTTATTAGAAGTTATACCTGTGGGTAACCAAGTGAGCAAAATCTTTACCGCAATAGTTACATAAACCACACTGCAAATTATTATTATTGAGCCAATGATGGTTCCGTATATGTTCATTGACATCACTACTTAATGGTGTATCACATAAACCTAAAAACAAAGATAAAAGTCAAGAACTCGACGATTACCATCAGTAGGGACTGCCGACAGAAGTGAAAACTATGAAAATAAAAATAAAAATAAAAATAAATAAGTAAATTATAAAACAACACTTTTTTTTCCATGGCGCCCATTTTTTTGTTGTTATAGTGGCAACAGAAATACACAACCTGTGATCAACTGTCTACCTGTTACTGTTCACAAGACACAGCTTGCTGACAGACAGACGGGCGGACGGACGGACGAACAAACGGACAGCAACCCATCCTAAAATCTTTCAACATGCCCAAAATAAGTTTTTACTTCAACAAGTTCAGGCCTGTAATAACTAATAAGTAAAAGTTTAACAAAATAATAATATAACCAGACAAACTACGGTATGTTACAGTATTGTATAGGTACATCTAAAAAATTAATTAAGTAATAAAAAATAAACTAACCACATTCATTGGTAGATAGTTTTTCAACTTTATTTTCTATTATTCCACTAGGATGATGTTTGCTTTTTACATTGGTCTTGAAACATTTCTTTCTTTTGTGAGACTGCAGCAATTTATGCGTACCTTAACCAAGTATCAAAATTCAAATTAAATAAGTTTTAAATAGTGTTTTAAATTTCATTATACTAATCAATTTAAGTAATACTCACTATATTTTTTCTTACACTTTGTACATGCATATGTTTTGGTATTATTTTCACACTTGACTTTATCAAATGTATCATCTATATAATTTTTTAAACATGTTTCCACTTTGGTATCAATCAATGGTGTTTGATTTGGTGTGAAATATTTTGTATCGTAAGAAATTTCATTTAAACCTTCAAAACCTTCGTCGGTATTTAATTCTTCACACTCTTGCTCCGTTTCAGCCTTATTTTGTTTTATTAATATTGATAAATCACTATGATTTTTTTCATCAGCTAATTTCTTAAAGAAATAAGACAAAATTGGACAGTCAAAATCTCTGAATAAGCAAGTAATATTAAAACTACACTTGCATACACTTACAGACTTTAATATAATTTTCACCATTATAAATTATAAAACATAATATAAGTATGTACAAAAAAATAGAAAATTCCACCCATTTGAAGCAGAAACAAGTCAGCCAGTAAAATATTTAAGTTAGATTAATAAACTGCTCTCTCTATCTCTCTTTGTCCCTGCTTTGTCCCTTTTCATTATGCTAACTTTTCTTTAAATCATCATCACAACCCATTGCCAGCCCACTACTGAGAATAGGTCTCTACTTAGAATGAGAGGGCCATACTGGTGAAGTGCGCATTGACAAACTTCACACAAGTTTTAGAGAATATGATGGAGATTTCTGAGGCATGCATGTATCCTAATCACAATGTTTCAATAAAGTACTTCATCAATCACAATTGGCATTATAGGTGTAGCAGCCATGCAGCGTATGATAACTGATAAATAAAAATGCGCTACATATTATCACTTGTATTACTTGGGCTATATTTACAACATGTGCCTTGGTTACAATTAAAACTGTGGTAGAAAAACGAGGGCCGGAGCTTGATGCTAGACCGAGGTGTTTCGGTTTTGATGATCTGAAGTGAATTGGTTGAATGCGTTGCCCGGGGTTCGTCCAGGCCAGCAGAATATTCGAATCGTTCCGAATTCAAATTGTGTTCTCTAAGTGACAGCTGCAAAGTGTGTTGCTTTCTTCGCATCTGCCAGTCTTAAAAGAGGCTGCATGCCTCTACATAGGTGGTTGAAATTTCCGAACTTCTTTGTACCTAATCTATATTGATATTATAAAGAGAAGAGATTTGCTTGTTTGTAATAGATAAACTGTGAAAGTACTAAACTATAAAAATGAAAACTTACAGGAATGTTCACAATTGGGTACTTTTTCCAAAGGGTTTCAGATTTTTCACACTGTTTTTTAAACTCCACAAATTCTTCAATTTTCTCCTTACATTTCAAACATAGGACATGTGAAGTATATTCAATGTTTACCTATAGTGAACAAGAAAAAGTACATAAATAAACCTAATAACTATTCTTAAGAAGTCACCTCAGATAAAGTGTTTCTAATTTCTTCTTAAAGTACTTACTTATTAAGAAGAAATTAATTTGGAAACCAATAAAATACATAGAAGAAGAAGTAACTTCAGCATATATAAGTATAAAAATCAGTCATGTGCAAGTTGGACTCTCATACGAAGGGTTCCATACCATTGAACAAGAAATAATCCTTTACATTTTTGTTTAATTTCATGGCTGCCATTTAGATTTTCTATTATTTGTTGTTATGGCAGCACTAAGAATATACATTACAGAAAATTTCAAATCTCCACATGTTACGGTTCATGAGATACAGTTTGCTGACAGACTGACGGATGGACGAACAGCAGACGCTTCATACAATAAGGTAAATACTGTTGGCACTCTTCGGGTAGGAAACCCTAGAAAAACAAAAACTTACAGAATATATCCATATCTGGTATGTATTATACTTATCAAATATTTATAGGCATATCCTGTATTATTCTGTTTGTAATGTAAATTAGGCAGACTTAACATGATAAAAAGTCCTATGAACTTCACTCTCAAGATAAGGCATTCAAGGATCAAAGTAATAAATCAAAAAATTATGACTAAAATTCACAAGCTGTAAGGATAAAATCCAGATATTTCGGTCACAGTTTACTTAATTAAGATGATCATTAAAACTTATATTGATTGATTGGTTTCTTTCTATCCCCCTCTAATATCCTAATATCCTTCAGGTATTTTCAATGTCTCAGGAATTAAGGAGCTCAATGTTTAATAAATAACAGAGATAAATATAAGTAGTTACTTACTGTGAATCCAACACAATACTCCAGCAACTTTAAAATATGTAAATTTTCAACGAGATTTATTCCTTTACTGTATTTTGTGTCTGAACATAAACGACAACAATAAAGTTTGGGGTTAATTTGTAAAATACAATTCCTTATAATTTCGGAGGACATAATTGAGGATTGCTTATTATTAATTGTAACTGTCACATAACAGTTTACTGCACTTAAACTACTATTTTCTGAAAAATCCTCTCATTCATTAAATACAAAACTCAAAATACAAACAAATACAACCATATCTTGTACGTCAAGTGTCAATGTCATCGGTGACAGCTGCTCACTTTGACATTTCGATAAGTACAGATAAAAATCTATGCTGCCAGCCGGGCGTTGCTAGCTGAATGTAGAGCCGGCGGCTAAGATTGAAATACCGTCAAAATACCTTGTGCTTAACTTTAGCGGGTTTTGATATTATTGGACTTTATCGTAAAATAATAATATGTATTAAAAGCATGATTTGCACGTTGTATAACATTTTATCATAAAAAAACATGATATTTTTTATAATTTTCATTTATTTTAGCCAATTTCCGTATGTAACTAAATGAAAATTTTGAGATATTTTACGATAGGAAATAGGCAATGTTATTCCCCACATTCCTAAGATTGCCTGATGCTTTTGCTCCAAAATAAAGTAGTGTGATTTTATTTGAGAGATCAAAGTGAGTAAAAAGTGGAATAAAATTACCAGGCAATTGTAATTTTGGTGCCTTAAATTTTAAGTAAGAAAAACTGACTTCAAAAACCACTTACACTTAAAAGTTAAAAAAAATGTTTGTTTTTAAATTTTGCATTTTTTTTTTTGTAAATTTTGTTATGTACCATGAAGTTGGGCACGCTTCACACTTAGATTTCTTGTTTATTTTTAACCGGCTTCAAAAAAGGAGGAGTTTCTCAATTCGTCAGAATCTTTTTATTATGTTCGCTCGACTTCATAGTTCATACATTAACATTACACGACGTGTAGAAATAAAAAATATTTTTTTTAGTGTTTGTGGTTTTTGAAGTCGGTTTTATTTTATTTTTGAAATTTTTTATATTATTTTCTTAAAGGTCCTAAAAGTTTGAAGGGTGTTTTGAATTTTGAAGGTCTTCTAAAAAAGGGTGAGCGGTGATAGCCGGTTAGGACGATTGCCTCCTAATCGGAGGTCAGGAGTTTGATCCCGGGCACGCACGTTTAACTTTTTGGAGTTATGTGCGTTTTAAGTAATTAAACATCACTTGCTTTAACGGTGAAGGAAAACATCGTGAGAAAACGTGCATGCCTGATAGTTCCCCATATAGTTCTTAAAGGTGTGTGAAGTCGGCCAATCCGAACTTGGCCAGCGTGGTAGACTATGGCCATAAAACCCTCACTCTGAGAGTAGACTCGTGCTCTGTAGTAAGCGCGACGATGGGTTGATCATGATGATGATGATCATGAAATGTCTACCTTTGTAGATAGGTAGGTAGGAAGGTACCTAATTTAATTTTCGACCGTGCTTCCAGCCGCGTGGTGCCAATTTCGTGAACGACAAATTGAAATCTTTAATTAAGTAAATGTTATAAGGACACGTCTTAACGCCTCCACTTAACTCCGCGAACATAACACCCTTATGATTTTATAATAATTGATTTATTTTCCTAGCTACTTACTTAATAAATGCGAAAGTAATTCTGTATGTCTGTCTGTCGGAAAACATGTTACGTCATACGTGGACGGACTTGTCCAACACAGCCTCCATGAACTTTTGACAATAGGTAATTTGCGCCGCGACACGGCTACGCTGGACAGAAACGCGCGAACGCGACCGTCAACAATTGGCTTATCAAAGTCAAAGTCATTTATTCAAATTGAGTACTATTCGATTCAATTCAATTCAATTTCACTTATTTACAGGTACATAAAGGTGTTAATACATAATAAAATATTGGCCAGCTGTACCAATCCAAGTTGGCATGTAAATACCTACATTATGTGTCTTAAAAATAAATATATTATATTATTGTACACTTTCTGATTGTCAAACAATGATGTAGTGGTGATAATTAATTACGAGGGTTCCAAACGAGCCCAAGTCTGAAAAGAGTCTTCTATCGTTCTCTGTAGTGCAATCAGCAGAGCGGGTCCACATCTGTGCACGTGCACGGACCATGCATACAACGCGCATCATAAATACAAGATGTGGACGTTTTCACGAGTGGTTTGCGAGAAGTTTGCGTGCATTTGTACAAGTCCGGCGTGCACATGTGACCAAAATGTTCATGGGTTTTAGAGAGTGCGTACTAGCATTATATTATATGCACGTGTTAAAAAAAAATTAAAATTAATTACTTTTCGAAGAATCGTCAACCACTCCACCTGAATCCAAGTGAATCTACCACTGGTCCGGAATGTCTTTCCTACGCAACATACCTTATCTTCGTAACATACACGAGCGCACAGAGACAGTGTCACTTACTATATAAGTAGGTGATCGATGCGCGTTGCGTGCGGCTCGTGCACTTTCGCAAGTGTGGATCCACCTTTAGTCTCTAGTGGTCTAGTCTAGGGTCTAGACTCTAGGCCATAGTATTCCACGCTTACCCAATATGGATTGGCAGATTGGATTCGAAGTAATACTTACTTAACTATAAAATATTCAAACGATGCCTATTAATTTTCACGAGTCATAATATCTCACAGATAACTTTTATTCTAATCTGGTATTAGGTAGGTAGATTTAACGAGTTCTGCTCCATTATTCAACGAATCCCGGACGAGCGATTAACAAACAATCTAGGTTAGCAAGGTATCTCCACACTGTTTACATTAAACCGTGTAACGGAATAATATAAACAATGTAATATTGTTCAGGCCTCATTTTACCAGGTGACCATCTGTTTATCGCGCCTTGTATTCAGGGCTCGTTCCGTGGGCGGGCGGAGCGCTTCCTTATAGATCGTAGGGGCTAGGGCGGCTAGGGCGCGCGTTCAGTGAGTTTCCAAGTGCCGAATCGCGCGGACGCGTCGCACTCGCCCCGCTAAGCCAAAACGAGACACAAATACGTGACCGATAACGCTAGAGAAGGACAACACACCCGTTTTCAACAGGTCGTTATTGTTAGTCTACTAAATGGTGATATCGTAATAATTCTCACTTCAGCTCTTTATTTTATGGCCCGTTCAAACTTTTTTACTTACACGTAACGCCGTATATTGTTTTGCGTGTTGTTAAGTTGGTGTGGTGTGGTTTTATGACGCTTTAACAGCTTGTGTTGTGCTTGCCTGATGGAATGCTTTTCTTGTAAAGATAAACCTGAATATAAACAGATAAGTAGGTAATACCTTACAGCCGCGAATATTTTTAGTAAGGTTGATATTTTACAATTATAATGCTTGTATGTATCGGGTGTGCTACTGTAAAAGCTCGAACCACGAGTAGATACGGGGCAACAGTAACTCACAAGATTTTCCAGTTAAAAACCGATCTAATTACCAAGTCCTAATGGTAAACGTCTGATTTTTTTTTGAGATAATCGTTAATTTGAGACTTTTACTAGACATCGGTAACATCTATAGTGAAACAAGATGAAAATATAGGTAGGTAAAGCTGAATGAAGGAACGACGGAGTAAGCTTTCTGGCTAGCCCATTAAAAAAAATCCGAAACGATTAATTAAGTATCACAGAACAGTTTAGACTTTTAAGTAGGGACTAGTATTACTGGAACGTCTTACGGGTCTCCGTAGTTCGAGCTTTGGCAGTAACATCAGCTGTATTGTATACAAAAGCGTAGGTACAGGAAACAACATCCAGATACTGAATAGAATAAAATTGCGAGCGAACGGATACCGATTTCTTCTACTTGAATGAAAATTAAAATTCTTAAAACGTTTACAAAAAACACTTATTTAATCATGAAATACGTAATTTAAAAGCGTGACCGAAGCGAGCGTGAAAATTTTTCTTTAATTTTACAGAAATATCAAAAAGCAAAAAAAATATTTATATTTAATATATTTATTATTTATATATTTTTTACCATTTATTCCATCTACCTTACTACTAGAGCTGCCGCTACGGTCGCCCTTGATAAAGCCCCCAGATGCTTAGTGTGAGATTTTACATCTCACCAACGTTGATATAATACGAGCATCGAGACATTTCAATGTTAAAGTAAAATGGACCTTAATAACCTTGTGTTAAAGCTCAAGTTTGTCCACCGGCCACCGCTTCACCCGGAAAACTTACAAATCGATATCAGTGCCTATTGATTTTTTTAAATTTCAATCAAGGATCTTTAAATTAATTTTACCGTGGCGTTGTGATTTGGCGCTCATATTCTAACAAAATAGCAATAGATGTCGAATCTCATACTAAGGATACCTACTGATCGCTATCATTATGATAATATAGGCATGACAGTAAATCTATTAATCCACTCTATTATTTTCCTGATGCAATGACTAGCTGACTCGCCCCGGCTTTGCTTAGGTACCTACATTACCCCTTCCTAATTAGTTTCAATGCGGCATTGCATCGTACCGGAACTATGTATTGCTTGGCAGCACGGCTTTTCGATATGGCGGTAGGTAATTGGCAACGGTGGAAGCCTTGATTACCAGACAATTTACATAATCATGAATATTTTTGTGCAAGTTTCGCAATGTTATTTACAGACTACCATGATTAACAGGGCTCTCTCCGTCACTCGCTTCATACAATCGTAGTTCCAATTTCATTTGAATATTAAGCAACCAAAGTCCATGAAATTTTGCAGACATATTCTAGAAACTAATATCTGTGTCTGTGGTGTTTTAGATTTTTCTAAAAATATGTAGTTTTAAAATTACAGGGGCTCAAAGATTTGTATGTAAATTTTTAAGACCGCGTAACTTTGAAATCGAATATTTTAACAGAAATCTGGAAAACCACAGACATAGATATTAGTTTCTAGAATATGTCTGCAAAATTTCATGGACTTTGGTTGCTTAATATTCAAATGAAATCGGAACTACGTTTGTATGAAGCGAGTGACGGAGAGACTCCTCTAATTTTTAAGTATTGTATCTAGGAAAATTTTATTAAAAATATTTAAGACCAGGGAACATAAATACAACTACATAAAGACACCTCGCCATTTACATATTATTATAAATATCATTTCAACCCTTATCAAGAATCACGTTTGACCTCATTTCACAGTTTTGAACATGACACAATAGCTATTACATTATTACCTTTCTGTTTTCGGTCAAAAGATGTTCAGCAAAGAAAAACAGTTATGGATAAGGACAAGTTTAGATGTCAAAGGGCAACGTGCAAGTTCAATCCTGTTTCGGTTCAGCGGTTAATATAATTATTATGGACGGAAATATGAATCAAACCTAACTTGATTCACCAATTTTTTTGTTGTATCTCTACAGTCTAATATACATAGATACTCCTAGCACAGGTTAGAGGTCAAAATGGGAATAATAGGTATATTTATAAAAACCAGTTAAGTGTGAGTTGTACTCGCACACGAAGGGTTCTGTACCATCGTGGGTTCCGTACCATCGTACAGGAAATAACACTTTTTAATTTATTTTTATGATGTAACCAGAAATTCACGGTTTACGGATTTTTCCTTTTTTTTTGTGCTTTAGGACCTACCTGCCAAATTTCATGATGAGGGAAGATGTAGGTCTTGACAGACACGACAGGCAGACAGACACACGAAAAATGAAGTGATCCTATCGGGGTTCCTTTTATCTCTGGAGATACGGAACCCTAAAAATGATATGAATACTTTTTCTTTACAATAAATTCGGTGTCATGTGACACCTCATAAAAGCGAAGCTTTGTTGTTAATATATAAAATGCACAGCATTTTGCTTTTTCATAAAGAATCGAGGAAAAAACCTGGGGATTAAGATAATATCGATTTTTTCCACTGAATAATCGCTCGGCATAAAACACCTGTGACCTATTCAACAATCCTATTCAACAGAAGAAAAATAACCAAATACAAGGAAAATGTTCATAATACTATAAATTACACTATACCTTTCCAAAAAAGGTCATTTTCAGTGTATGCCTTCTACGTGACCACATTTTGTGTGAGAATTGAAGAATTATGAGGGTTAGAGACTAGAGTGTTATACGTTTTTATATGTTTAGGTTTTTGTATTACAAATAAATAAATAATTTCGTTTAATCTCATTTCGTTGCATTTCAAGCAAAAGTAATAATAATAAAGAAAATATGAATAATTATTATTTAATAGTAGGTTTAAAACAGAAGCTCGCAACTATAATAGGATAGGTAGCATTCAAACGAACGAATATAAATAATTGTAAATAATCATTAGATTTGCATATTATTTATGAGTTTCAAGTACTTAGGTTTTCATTACTACCGAAGTGACAAGGCTTTCATGGACAAAGTGCAAGGTACTCAAGAGTAAACTCGAAGACCTCGCTATGCTCAGTTAAATAAAACTCAAATCCTCAGTCTTGCATACCTACTCTTAATATTTTTCTCCATAAATAGTTCAGAGCTTAAAGCTTTCTGTTTTCAGAAAGTTTTTAGTAATAGGTAGATAATAATTAATAATGTCTGTTTCTGTTTTCTGTTGCGAGTTTCAAAGACATTTGATATTTTGATATAACTTTAACGATGTCGAGTGAGTTGGTAACTGTTATGGTAATAGTCAAGAAACTTGGCGTCCTTTGTATGGTTTCTAGGACTGATACCAAACTGGTGTTCAATGCGTAAATGAGCCATAACTAAATAATATATTACATTGCCAAGGTACCACCATAGTTTGACACAGTATAACGATCGCCAACACCTCCCGTTGGCTGGCAGAGCCCGCTCCAATTAGAGACTATAACTACAGTCATTTACATCCAAGTGAGATAGGACATAACAAAGACTCAAAAACTAACTTAGTCATTGATTAAAAAAGATGTGTTAGGAAAACTGGCAATGAATTAACTTATATTAGGGGACCTGCTTGAATGCTCATTAATGTTATAAAAAAGCCTATTGTAGACTAATTATAACATTTTACCTACATAACTTAAGGGATCTTCCCAGAAGCTGCAGGTTCGAATCCTGCCAGTTACGCAATTTTTGATATGTATTTAAAAAAATATTATAGACTAGTAACCTAAATTTAAAAAGAACAATGAGGCAAGCACTTTTTTGGCAATTTTGATATCTACATTTATTAACATAATATTAAACTACACAAAATTAACAAAAGATTAAAACCTTCACACAGACAGACAGACAGACATATACTAGGTAAATCCACGTAACCTGATCCCAAGAACGCGCCGCGCTTGCAAAGTATCGGTAATTAGCACGAACGGTAGTAACAGCAATCCCCGAAGTGTAAAAGGAATGACGTTTACCAATTAATTTGAATGTAACGACACCATTCTCATGGATCTTTGAAATCGGACCTGTTCGCCGTGCTTACTTGTTGCGCCATCGCGTCGTATCGACCAATCCAGTCCACATCAGGCACACCCTGAAACATAGGTATATCGATATGATATTAGTGCCAAGAGCGATTGTTGGAACTCTATCTTCTCTATACATCTATAAAAATGAAAACATGCCTGTCTGTGTTTTAGAAATGTATTAATACTCTTGGGTACATAGTAACGGTAACAACACCTTTCTCATGGATCTTTGAAATCGGACCTGTTCGCCCCGCTTACTTGTTGCGCCAACGCGTCGTATCGACCTATTCAGTCCACATCAGTCACACCCTGAAACATAGGTAGGTACATCGATATGACATTAGTGCCAAGAGCGATTGTTGGAACTCTACCTTCTCTATACATCTATAAAAATGAAAATATGCCTGTCTGTGTTTCCGAAATGTATTAATACTCTTAGGTACATAGTAACGGTAACAACACCTTTCTCATGGATCTTTGAAATCGGACCTGTTCGCCCCGCTTACTTGTTGCGCCATCGCGTCGTATCGACCTATTCAGTCCACATCAGTCACACCCTGAAACATAGGTACATCGATATGACATTAGTACCAAGAGCGATTGTTGGAACTCTACCTTCTTTATACATCTAATATCAATACAATGAAAATATGTCTGTCCGTATTGTCTTAATATATCTCTAAGTATATTAGTAGATAAATTAAGATCTCCACCTCAAGAACAACGACAAGTTTAAAGTTTTCATAAAACGTACACTTATTGAAAAATCCTGTTTCAATCAATCTAAAGGATTATTTAAATTTTAAGAAAGCTTGGGAATGAGTTGCTTTTAACAGTTTTGATAATTCTGAATATAGGTATAAAAGTGTTTTTGAATGTGCTGGTAAAGCCCTTTTATACAGTTATCTTACTTTGAAAATTGAAAATACTAATTTTTTGTTAATGAACACATTTAATTTTTTTTTGTGATGTAACCACAAATTCACAGTTTTCGGATTTTTTCCTTTACTTGTGCTATAACACCTACCTACCTGCCAAATTTCATGATTCAAGGTCAACGGGAAGTACCCTATAAATTTTCTTGACAGACACGACAGACGGACAGATAGGCAATGATGTGACCCTATAAGGGTTTTTCCCTTTTAAGGTAAAAAACGTAGATTTTGGTTGCACAGGCATATTCAATTCAGACAACAAAATGTAGAATTTTATAAGGATGTATTCTTTTCCGGGAGTCGATAAAAATTTCACAGATTATGTTAGAGTCATATTAAAAGAACAATTTGAGTGGATATCTCGCAAAGTTTTCAAAGCTACATAGCAGCCTAGCTTGGCTGGCATCGTCGAGTAGAGCTAATCCACAGTTCAATAAGCTCGTTTATTTATAAGCTTGTTTGTGGTGTGAACTGTGTGAAATAAAAAGATTACGTGAGCTAAGCTAAGTTAATTTAGCTTAGCTCGCGGTATAGCTTGCGCTTTAAACGAAGTGGTCTACAATGGCCATTGATCGATAGAGCCTTAATTAAGTTAATGTAGTTTCAATCTGATTTGGAATAATGCTGGGAAAAGTATAAAACAAGAAGTGGGTAGGTTTTAAATTGAAATGTGTAGTCTAAGTGTAATATTATTATCTACACAGTAAATTATTAAAAAAAACCCTGACTTCAATAACCACATACCCTAAAAAGTAAAAATTTATTATTACTGAAAATATTTATGTATACAAGAGTTAATGTAGTTCTATAATAACATTTTTGGATTACAATTTAATAACAATATGAAGAGTGCACGTAAAAATATTGAAAAAAACGACTTCCAAAACCACTACAAAGTGTAAAATAATTTTTGTTTCTACATGTGTATGTATGTATGAAGTCGGGCGAGCTTCACGCTTCGATTTCTAGTTTCTTTTATTATGCTCTATGTATTAGACCATATTCCATGCCACGCCTTGGCTCTATCCAAGTGCAAAATGTATTGACGATATAACCAACACGTGCAATGGCCTAGGTACACAAGTAGGTACTAACATTTTCTGTGCCGTAGCGTATCACGCCATATCTGCTGTTATAGTACCTTCTCTCTTATGAACAATATTTTTATTTCCAAGATGCTATTCCTAAGGGCGATATTTATTAGATAGGCTACCGGGAAATTGAAGCAACAATATGATACTAGAAGCGTGTCATATTATATCCTTAAATATAATCTATACTAATAAATAAAATTGGAGTGTCTGTCTGTAATTTCGAAATAACTACCTCATATTAAGCTCATATGGTTATTTGAACGATACCAACACCGAATCACACGTTTTTAAAATTTTTGTCTGTCTGTCTGTTTGAAAAGGCTAATCTTGGGAACGGCTGAACCGATTTTGACGTGATTTTCACAGACAAGTAGAGAATTTACCATAACATAGGCTACTTTTTTAACCGACTTTCAAAAAGGGAGTTGTGTTTTTCTACCTATGTACACCGAAATCTCCGAGATTTCTGAACCGATTTGCATCATATCTTTTTTAATCGATAGAGGAACTTTGCGACATTGTTTCATAAAAAATTTGGAGTCAAACTCCTTAATCCTGATGCTGCAGGGGATCTGACCAATCCACGCGGGCGAAGCTGCGGGCATCAGCTAGTATTATTATATATTAATAGAGAGGCACCTAAATTCGACAGTTGCGTTTTTGTTCCAGTCATTTTACTATTAATACCTGGACCCATACTAAAGCATCCGTATGGAGTGAAAACGTTGACATATTTCGGCTTCGTCCACAAAATTCAAAGTCGCTCAACGCGCTATAGAACAAGCTGTGTTGGGGATAAAATTCGTAACCAAGCGTCTAGAACCATCATACGTCTCAGTGAGTGGGGTTCCTTTTTTCAGTCAATCAATCAATCAAATTCTTTATTTGCTGAATACTGACAAAAGGTGGTACAAATAGCATATAATGAGTCCAGTGTATTCAACCATTTCTGGCATGCAAATATAATAATTAATACAATAATTAGTCAAGTAGTAGTCCTTGCGTTTGCCATTAGATACAACTACAGGGATTCTTTATTCTCCTCTCAACTGATAAACCTCAATCGTTGAATATTGAGTCTCGTGCAGGAATTGCCACCAGCGAATCGCTTGAGATGGTCCGTTCATCTAATCAGAGGGTCTTCTAACGTTGCGCTTTTCGGTGCCAGGTCATTGTTCTTAGGATACCTTAGGAGTCCAACTTTGGCCTATCAGTCCTACCCTACCTAGCCGTTTCAGCTTCTCGACTCGTTAAGCTGCTGTGGTTCCGGCATGCCTCTAACGATGTTTGGGGACACGTAGTCTCCCAGGGCTGGTAGAGTAACGAGGAGTTGCCGGTTCCTTGTGCTCCATCCGAACTTCGTGAGGTTTTTACCCTGTGGCTAGAAGTATCCATGGTGGATTTTCCTCACGGAAAAAATCGCATAAGAGACTTTACGCATGGCTCTCGGTCGCCTGCTGAGTCGTGGTTTTAAACCAATTTAAAACTTTAGGTACAGCTGCACGCTCAACTGTTATTAATCCCACAGTATTTACTATTTCCTTCTTTATCAAACTGTTTCGAACTTTGATTACTTTCTTGCCTTTGTAAGAAGCTTGTTTGAAGCAAAGTTTCTGAAATATACCGACATCCAGGCGCTTGTATCAAAATTCGGGTTAATTTTTATTAAACATATTTTAATGATTTATTTCTCTACAAAAAGTATATAACCAATTCGCTATCTGTATTCATCTACGCATTCGTTTGGAACTTCTAAGCATTTTAGCTTTGATTATTATGTAACTAGCTGATGCCCGCAGCTTCGCCCGCGTGGATTGGTCAGATCCCCTGCAGCATCAGGATTGAGGAGTTGGACTCCAAATTTTTTATGAAACAATATCGCAAAGTTCCTCTATCGATTAAAAAAGAAATGACGCAAATCGGTTCAGAAATCTCGGAGATTTCGGTGTACATAGGTAGAAAAACACAACTCCCTTTTTGAAAGTCGGTTAAAAAAGTAGCCTATGTTACTCCCTGGTCAATTCTCTACTTGTCTGTGAAAATCCCGTCAAAATCGGTTCAGCCGTTCCCAAGATTAGCCTTTTCAAACAGACAGACAGACAGACAGACAGACAAAATTTTTAAAAACGTGTGATTCTGTTATAGTATCGTTCAAATAACCATATGACCTTAATATGCGGTAGTTATTTCGAAATTACAGACAGACACTCCAATTTTATTTATTATTAGTGTTAGTATAGATTATAAAAAGCCTTTATACTGGAGAAATACAATACAGTATCCTTCATCATTCAGAACACTACATGAGGAAGGTTTAAAGGTACTACGGGTGCCTAACACATCCATTTAGTCTTACAGGGGGTTTCTATGGGATTTCTAAAAACTTAAATCCACGCGGATGAAGTCGTGGGAATTATCATACGGATATATGAATCTAAAAAACTTGATTTTTTGCATGTACCTGCCAAGTTTTCCTTTAGATGCCCACTAAAAAAGGATTTTCAGTCACTTAACCCGAGCAACGAAGCCGGGGCGGGTCCGATAGTGCAGTCTATAATTTTAAAATTACAAGCCAGGTATGTAACATTAAATATTTTGGCCTTCAATAAAACTCGATAGCGTAACTAAGGCTTTACTTACTGACTCCACATACATCGTACAAGGACAAAATTCTATTTTAAACGAAGTAATAGGTAGGTACCTTTAAATTATGTATGCCTAGGACGTTTATCACGTACCTATCCACTTCCAGCTCGTACCTACTTTTCTAGGTCACGTAGGTAACGGAAAAACGCGGATAGACGGAGCCATGTCTAGGAATAACGTGTGCAACATTATTTTTTACTATCTTTAAAGAAGGTAGCATTTTAAATGGGAATTTATAAAGTAACTTTTTCATTACCTCGAGTTGAACATCGTCTCAGTAACGATAATTAGATTTAATAGATTCTTATGTTATGATCTAGACTTTTGCGCGTATAAACTACAGAAGCCTTCAAGCTGCTTTTAAGCAAAAAAATACAGTGCCTACTTAGTCTTATTTCAACCTCAAGTAATTACTAGTAATCAACTATTATACTAGCAATATTTTCAGATTATAATTAGCCTACCTATACTTCAAGGCCCACTATCAACACATTATCACACCTAAGTGTGGCGCAGTTGGGTAAAAATAAGGCTTAGATCACGCTCTAAATACAGTCTCATTAGAGCACAAAGTAGTCCGAATTTCCACTTCCCTTTGTCGTGAATTAGGGGCACTTTAAACTTTGGGGACAAAAGACTTTTTTGGCATTCAAAAATTCTGATAAGAAAGCGTCTAAAAATGTCTATATTTCTTGTCGTGTCTGTCAAGAAAACCTAGGGTAGGTATTTCGCGTTGACCTAGAATCATGAAATTTGGCAGGTAGCATTATAGTAGCTTTAAGCTAGGTAGTATTGTAGTAGCTATAAGATCTACCAAATAGCTAAAGGAAAAATCCAAAAAACCGTGAATTTACATCACCAAAACAAAATTAAAACGTGTTCATAAACAAATAATTAGTAATTTCAATTTTCGAAGTAGGATTGATAGTTTTTGAATTATTGTGCAAAATGTCGGAAAAAATTGCCTAGTACGGAGCCCTCAGTGAGCGAGACTGACTCGCACTTGGCCGGTTTTTTTTGTTTGAGTTTGGTTAGTATTAAATGAGAACCAAACTAAGTACCTACGCGTGTATGGAACGAGTGACGGAAAATCCCTTATTAATTAAGTAATTATTAACTATTGAAACTTATATACGCAAATCTCTGTTAATATGTAAATAAAATTTTCACTTCTGATGTTCGTTAAGAAACCGTATCAGGGAAGTTATTACGGGTAATTTGCTTCGTTTACAAACAACCACAGCTCCGGATCATCAAATTTCCGTTCATTTAACGCCTCGCTAACGGTGTCACATATTATTATTATACCTAATAATACAAAACCTATTAACTTGTACATTATCTATATAATATACGCAACTTTGGTTCGCGTTCGAACTCTGATTTTGCGGGATAAACTAAAAAGTACCTACCTAGCCTACTGTAGGTATATCTCTCTCCAGGTCTTAAACTACAATCAAGCAAAAAATACGTCGATCCGTTATGACGTGATTGAAGGACAAAACAACAATTTAATCCAATCACTTTAAAGACAAAGCGATCGTCAAATTAATAAGTTTGCAAGTTTAATAAAGCTTCGGGTTCGTAGTCTATACAAGTTAGTAGGTACAATGTTTTGCTTAAAAAAAGCAAATTAATTTCACGTTCGTACCCTTGAAGATAATACAAGTCGTAGGTAATAAAGTCAGATTTAGACAGCTCATATTGTCTTCAATCTTTTACTGAGAGTGCTTTGATTAATGTAGGCGTTATCCCGCACCCTGTACTTTATTATCCTTAAAACAATTATTTTATTCAAGAGAATAATATTAATATTCCAATTCGTAAAAGCCTATATTAAAATAGAAAACATGTAGGCAGGTACTTTTAATAATACAAGACTCTCACATTTACATTTTAAACGAGTGTTTAAATATAAAACCTATTCGTTTTCATTATTGTTATGTTACTACAGCATGCGATGTTAAAATAAATGGTTATAATTAGTGTACCCAAAGATTACTTACATTTCAATAAAACTGATTTTGGACCACTTCATAAATGTTTCATTATATTTGTACCTTCACCAAAAATACAAATATCTAAATATACCTACATATTTTATAGAAGGAAGAGGTGACTGACCGATCTATCAACACACAGCTCAATCTACTGGACGGATTGGACTGTTTAGCGTTCAGATGACATAGACATCTGCAAGAAAAGCATTTTTGAAAATTTAACCCCTAAGGGGTAAAATAGGAGTTTGAAATTTATGTAGTCCACGTCAACGATATCGCGGGCATAACCTAGTTAATATTATAAATTTGAAATTGAGTCTATCTTTGACTTTTGGGTACATAAATACTTAAGATACAGCTTGCATCCCGGAGACGCAGGTACATTTATTGATTTTATCCCGGAAAATCGAAAAAAATCCACACAATTCTTAAAATAAACATAAATCCACGCGGATGAAGTCGCTAGAACAATCTACTGAAATATTTATGAATGCGTTATAAAAATAGAACATTTAGGTAGAACCTTTTTTTGGTGTGTAAAAATCGTTTTTGTTATATGCCATCTGCCATTTCACACGACCGTCCGCGACAAAAAATTGTGATATGCACGACAAATGGCCAATCAATACCCAGTCGTGTTTTGTGCTCTTTTTAACCCCTGACACAAAAATGGGGGCGTTATAAGATTGACTACATTGTGTGTCTGCCTGCGGCATCGTAGCACTTAATCGTCGTTGTTTTTGTTTTTAACCCCCGACCCAAAAAGAGGGGTGTTATAAGTTTGACGTGTGTGTCTGTGTATCTGTCTGTGGCATCGTAGCTCCTAAACTAATGAACCGATTTTAATGTAGTTTTTTTTGTTTGAAAGGTGGCTTGGCTTGATCGAGAGTGTTCTTAGCTAAAATAGAAGAAAATCGGTTCAGCCGTTTGAAAGTTATCAGCTCTTTTCTAGTTTCTGTAACCTTCACTTGTCGGGGGTGTTATATATTTTTAATTTACACTTGTTGCTTAGATAACCTAACCCACACTAACCTAACTTTTGTAATATTAAAACCACTCAGCGTTTTTGCTCTGTGTATCAACTGTCATGTCAAAAATACGATTTATCCTTAGAATAAAGACATAACCATACTTTTGATATGAATTTGGCACATAAAGTTAAAATGGCGAGTGAGTTCTCATTTTGTACGGACTATATTATAATATCTCTATGATATAAGCGTTTAAACATCGCATAGTAAAACTACGGAATATATATTATTACTATATTATGTAAATATATTATGTAATATTTGTCATGGATCGTGGATGAGAGAAAATTTTCTAGGTCACTTTTTGACGCTCGTAAAAGTTGTTTATAACGATGAGCGCTAGATCTTTGGGTAAAGACCCTCTTCCTGAATGACTTTTTATACATCTGTTCACAACTCTATTTCAGCAGTTCAGGAGCTTGATATGCTACAGGCTCCCAAGCTTCATCATCGTCAATCGACAGACGTCCACAGCTAGACAATGGACATAGATGTCTTGTAGGGACTTTCCCACGCCACGTTCTTACGCCTGAATCCAGCGGCTCCCTGAGACTCGGTTAAGTCCCAGCATAGTAGACACCAGATACCCAGCGTTTAATGAGACTGCGTTTATTTGCAAGCACCATGTGTATAGGATTTAGTCAAGATGACTAATTATTATTATGTTAAAGCAATATTATACCGTCTCTCGGCAGAATTACAATTTTAATTAAATGCCCTCTCTAGTGCAGCTGTTCTAAAAGCTTCATACAATCCTGTGGGTTCGGGAAATTAACGAAAACTTTACCGCAAAAAAAGAAAGAAATACTCGTAGTAAAAATGTTCTACGGCGGCATCTCTAGCGTAACTTTGCAAATACTCACTATGGAAAATATTGAAAAAATTAAAATTCGCTTCTATGTACTTACACGTCGTATGTTGAAGTTGGGTAAGCGTCAAGCGTTAATTTTTAGTGTCTTTTTATACTTGTCTTACTTTGATTCCCTTCGGCAGTGTTCCCACTGGATTTAAACATGTGATATATAAGGGGCAGATCAACAAATTCTTGAAAAGCTGGCAACGTATTAGCAGTTCCTCGGGTGCTGCAAATGTTCATGAGCAGCAGTAATCACTTCACATCAGGTGTTGCCTGCGCATTGACTCGCTATTTCAGTATATTAGAAATAAACCATGGTCAATGGTTTTGTGCATACTGGTGCAACTCATTTATTTTTTCGTAACCAACGTTTAAGGATGCCTGTAATACTTATAACTTTAACCACCTGTTATGCATTTATTTGGAGCTTTAATTTTAAATGGCCAAACAATAAATTCACTCGAGAGTCTTAAAACCCTCAGAGAAACCTTGGACCTTGATTTACAGCTAATTTAAAAATGTGTAGTAACGCTACAACCTGAACACTTTAATGATGATAAATTAGATAGGAAGATGGTAATAAAATTAACCCCGAGAGAGAAAT
This sequence comes from Maniola jurtina, assembly GCF_905333055.1. Classification (NCBI taxonomy): domain Eukaryota; kingdom Metazoa; phylum Arthropoda; class Insecta; order Lepidoptera; family Nymphalidae; genus Maniola; species Maniola jurtina. Next base: position 11,021,281 of record NC_060039.1, read on the forward strand.
TTATAACCAACGTAAGCTCTCAGACGATACATTATTATTTACTTATCGTAAACTAATGTTATACTACCTTTCACCCGTGTCTTCGTCTACATAGTTTTAGTTTTCGTTAATCCTTCAAACACTACCTACCCATATCTATACTAATAAATAAAATTGGAGTGTCTGTCTGTAATTTCGAAATAACTACCACATATTAAGGTCATATGGTTATTTGAACGATACTATAACTGAATCACACGTTTTTAAAATTTTTGTCTGTCTTTCTGTCTGTCAGTCTGTCTGTCTGTCTGTCTGTCTGTTTGAAAAGGCTAATCTTGGGAACGGCTGAACCGATTTTGACGGGATTTTCACAGACAAGTAGAGAATTGACCAGGAAGTAACTTAGGCTACTTTTTTAACCGACTTTCAAAAAGGGAGTTGTGTTTTTCTACCTATGTACACCGAAATCTCCGAGATTTCTAAACCGATTTGCGTCATTTCTTTTTTAATCGATAGAGAAACTTTGCGACATTGTTTCATAAAAAATTTGGAATCCAACTCCTCAATCCTGATGCTGCAGGGGATCTGACCAATCCACGCGGTCGAAGCTGCGGGCATCAGCTAGTTATAAATAGTGTTAGAAAGTGTTTGTTTGTTGGTTTATCCTTCAATCACGCAGCAACGGAGCAACCGATTAAAGTGATTTTTCGGATGGATATAGTTAAAGATCTGGAGATTGACATAAGCTATTTTATATCCCGGAAAATCAAAGAATTTCCATGGGATTTTAAAAACCTAAATCCACAACATGAGAGAACCTACTAGTCCCTGATATTTTCTTTATAAAAAGTATGATAATTTATTCTAAATGTCCTTCTGCAGCAGTGTTTAAGCTTCGTGCCTGTTGAAGCCTTTTGAATGGGGTTTATGAAGGTCTTTGACTGACAAATTAGTCCTTAACTGATTGAAGTAGAATAGGTAGGTACCGTAGTGGCTATTAGCCATGAGTTTCCACTGACGGAACAGTTACATAACTCTACCTATTTTCTGTTAATAATCTGTATATCGAAATGCATTCGTATTGTTACATAATTTGGTGGAAGGTCAAAAAATTTAAACGAAAAACAAGTTTTTATTTTTATCTTTATTCAGATACAAGTTAGCCCTTGACTGTAATCTCACCTGGTGGTAGGTGATAATGCAGTCTAATATGGAAGGGGTATGGCAGTTTTTATTGAACCCATATCTCTTTGGTTTCTACACGGCATCGTACCGGAACGCTAAATCGCTTGGCGAGTTATGAGATTCGTAACAAAGTACGACGAATGACGATCTGTCAAACATTTTACATGTTATGTACCTATTTTGGTGCAAATTCACGGTGATGCATATGGGGTTATAAATCATAAACAAGTAGACGTAACAAACAAACAGACATGCTTTCCAATTTAGTAAGGACTTTTAAGAATCTTTCGTAATCATTTATTTGTACCAATATTTAGACTTCTTTTTATTATATTATTGAAATAATAAATTATTACATCATGTTACTTTGTAAGTAAATAAAAAAGCTTTTCGAGAAAGCTTTCTGCTGAAGATCAAACATTATATCTACGGAAAACATTTTATTACTATCGAGATAATAAGATTACGAATAATCTTCCTTATCTACTACTCCCGACTCGGATTACATTACTTCAGAACTATCACAAGGCTTTGGACTAAGAGCCCGCAAGGGCCAGACCTTTGTTATTTCATAAAAACTGAAAGTTTCTCTGCGTTTTGTCAGAGTGAACTAGAGTGAGGGAACTCAACTTGATCCTAAATCGAGGATATGTCAAATATTAGGCCATGGTGACGTAAAATCAAAGAAAAATAGAGCTACTTTAGGGCTACCTGCGTCAAATACTATTCTAACATTTGACGCCTGCAAGGGACGTCGAAGCCTCGACGTTTTGTTAGAAGTTAGAGGGCTCTCTCCGTCACTCGTTTCATACAATCGTAGTTCCAATTTCATTTGAATATTAAGCAACCAAAGTCCATGAAATTTTGCAGACATATTCTAGAAACTAATATCTATGTCTGTGGTTTTCCAGATTTCTGTTAGAATATTCGGTTTCAAAGTTACGCGGTCTTAAAAATTTTCATACAAATCTTTGAGCCCCTGTAATTTTAAAACTACATATTTTTTGAAAAATCTAAAACACCACAGACACAGATATTAGTTTCTAGAATATGTCTGCAAAATTTCATGGACTTTGGTTGCTTATTATTCAAATGAAATTGGAACTACGATTGTATGAAACGAGTGACGGAGAGAGCCCTCTTAACTGCCGTGAACTGTGGTATTGCCCCCACTACAGGAAGGAACGATCAGCGACAATGAATTTTGTAAAGAATGCAGTAGTGAAGGATCAAAAGCACGCTACTCGTAAAATAAAAAGGTTTATTTTTACCTTGTATTCAATTAGGTATATGTCGAAGAAAATTGTATGTTTCCCAAATGTTTCCCACTTTAAACAAACCGACACAGTGCGTCAGAACACAATCAATACAAAAATCCATCAGATTGCCCCAGCTTGCTCCAAAATACAAATAAATTACACCCTTGAGTATATTATTATACAACGATACTTTGTTACTCGAGCAATACAACCGACAAGACATAATCTACAAAAAATATAATATATTAATTTCACTAACCTGTAATTATATACCTAAGTTACGCTGGACCTGCAATTGTCAAACTGTTTTTGGTGTAACTTGATTTTCACTATTTTGGCGCTGATAGCAGCAGTGAGCATCATGTGAGCGTACTCGGAACTAAATGTTAGTGATGAGACATCTGTCAGCATAGTGTCAACAAAAAGACCATTTGACACAGTGTCAATTTTAATTCACGGTACCTATGCACTTGGTGGGGCGCTTAGAATCACACTAATATTAAAAAGGCGAACGTTTGTGTGTATGTGTGTATGTGTGTGTGTATGTTTGTTACTCCTTCACACAAAAACTACTGGACGGATTTGGCTGTTTGGAATGGAGATAGATAATATGCTGGATTAGCACAAAGGCTACTTTTTATCCCGGAAAATCAAAGAGTTCCTACGGGATTTCGAGAAACCTAGATCCACGCGGGCAAAGTCGCGGGCATCGGCTAGTTAACAAATAAAGGTACTACAATTTTTATGGAACACCTCCTTCAGCGTACTTGTATACATCCATTTCGGTGATTAATTTGTTAAAATATTGTAATTTGCGATATCATATTATTATTGTGATGAAAGTACTATTTGCACTATTTGTTGGTAAATTCATTTTCTCCTTCTGATCTTCAACTTCAAAATAACATCTCTACCATATCTCTACCAATGCAGAATCTTAGTCTTTAGGAAAATGGAGAATGTTTTGTTGACGTCAAAGAATTTACTGATTCGACATTTTTCCTCTAATAAAAATTTATTTGGCCATAAAACTATAAAATCACTGTTCCAATATAAAATATTGGGAGTCCGTTCATGATTCAAATACCCCTCAGTGACATTACAAATGTTCCTCATAAAAATGCCGTTCGACCTCTATACTCTAATATATTTCTTTGCAGGTCGCCAGTAAGGAAGAATTATGTGCTACTTCAGCATAATAGTGATAATATTTGACTGTCGCGGCCTGTGAACCGTTCGAAATGGTGGTAGCTGCGCAATTGCTACTTGTACTTTCCTGTGGACTGGTTTCAGGTATGTTTTCATTGTACCTTTTCTTTGTAGGGTTCCGTACCTCAAAAGGAAAAACGGAACTCTTATAGTATCACTTTGTTGTCTGTCTGTCTATCTGTCTGTCTGTCAAGTAACCTATGGGGTACTTTCCGTTGATCTAGAACCATGAAATTTGGTAAGTAGGTAGGTCTAATAGCACAAGTACAGAAATAAATCTGAAAACCGCGAATTTGTGGTTACATCATTTAAAAAAAAAATTAAAATGTGTTTCAATTTTCAAAATAAGATAACTTTACCAACTATATCATATGAAAGGGTACCTGTACATCCTAAAACAGATTTTAATTAATTTTATGTATAATAGTTTTTGTTTTATCGTGCAAAATGTTGGAAAAAATACCCGATTGCGGAACCCTCAGTGCACGAGTCTGACTCGCACTTGGCCGGTTTTTTTCGTGGGCAAATCCTCATGGATAATACCGCGCCCGGGGAGGCACGGAGATTATGTCGGACTCTTACCGACTAAAACCCAACGATGTTCCACGCATCACCTGGTGGCTGGGCTACCAGCCAGCGGCGCCTGTTGAGGACCCTCCTCAGGGGACCAATAGGTATAGTCCCTACACACCGTCTGAGGCCCACCACGACCACAAATGTGCGCCCCCCGACTGATCAGGGGGCACGGCAGTGCCCCCGCCAAGACGAGCCAAACGGCGGCCGGGGCGCTACGTACCTTTTTCTCGAAGTGTTTCGCCGTATTTTCGACCCGTCATAACTTCGGTCTGGATGACGCTAGAAAGCTGAAATTTTCAGTATAAGGTGTCCTCAGCAAATTTACTAAATATACTAAATATCAAATATCTAGCTTTTATGGTTACAGATTTATTGATACCTAAAATACGCCGATTTCGTCCCTCACTGATGATCATCAAAACCTCTACTCAAAACCTCTAAGGTACTTCCCGAAGTCCTAGAAGACTGAAATTTGGTATGTAGACTAGAAATTGACTACAAACTACAGGAAAATTAAGAAATTGGAAATGCCCCCCCTCTACGCCTCTTACGGGTGAAGCAAATCTGTAAAATCTGTCGCTAGAAAGCTGATATTTTCAGGATAAGATGTCCTGGGCAGATTTATTAAACGCATTGAGTATCAATTGTCTAGCTTTTATAGTTTCAGATTTATTGACAGTCAAAACTTCTAGTCTGTAATTCTAGGGTACTTCCCGAAGTCCTAGAAGACTGAAATTTGGTGTGTACACTAGAAATTGCATACAAACTACAGGAAAATTAAGAAATTTAAAAATTTCCCCCTCCACTCCCACGTATGGGGGAAGCAAATTATTTGTAAAGTCTATCGCTAGAATGCTGATATTTTCAGGATAATATGTCCTTGACAGACTTATCAAACGTGCCAAGTATCAATTGTCTACCTGTTATGGTTTCAGATTTATTGCCATTCAAAACCCCTCTAGTCAAAAGTTCTAAAATACTTCCCTAAGTCCTAGAAGACTGAAATTTGGTATGTAGGCTAGGGATTTCATTAAAACAACAGGAAAATAAACTTTTCCCAGTCTGTACATTTAAAAAATGTGTTTCCTGAAGTCCTAAAAGACTGAAATTTGATATATCTGCTTTAAAATTGAGTTGCAAGATTCCACCCAAACAAACATAGTTACATACATTGCAAGAATAAAAGCTTTTAAAAAAAGAGGTAACGATAGAGAGCGGGCCATGAAAATGATGTAGGTACCTACAAAAAATAGATCCAAAAAAAAAATCTAGGGCACCTGCCAAAAAGAAATGAAATCCCACCAAAAACATTTCATGTAAAATGTTGCCAAGACTCACAAGTTCATAATGCTTTCACTGTTAAAAAGTGATGAGATCTCTAGTAGAGCCAAGCCCCTAGCTGAGCTTAGAATTGCGCTGCCCATGGGACCTATCCCAAGTCCAAAGTATATAGCTCTTAAATGCTCTTGAGTATATCACATTTATAACAATAAAGAACAAATAACTCTACTTACAAGCTCTGATTTTACAAACCCTAAATCTTGATTAAAAAAGTACGGCTTGGCCGTTTAATGTTCGTGAAAGCATTACATGGCATAACATATTATATTAAGGTCATAAGGAATAGTTTGTTCGACAATTACTAATTTTTATTATACTTCATGATTGTCGCACAAGCTATTCCGGGCTTAAATGTCATATCAGATAAAAGTACCACGAACATTAAACGGCCAAGCCGTCCTTTTTTAACCAAGATTTAGGGTTTGTAAAATCAGAGCTTGTAAGTAGAGTTATTTGTTCTTTATTGTTATAAATGTGATATACTCAAGAGCATTTAAGAGCTATATACTTTGGACTTGGGATAGGTCCCATGGGCAGCGCAATTCTAAGCTCAGCTAGGGGCTTGGCTCTACTAGAGATCTCATCACTTTTTAACAGTGAAAGCATTATGAACTTGTGAGTCTTGGCAACATTTTACATGAAATGTTTTTGGTGGGTTTCTTTTACCCATAATATAAGTGTGAAAGTTAAAGACCTGGAAAGTTATTTAAACTACTTTTTATAGTGAAAAGAGTTTCTACGGGATTTCAAAAACTTAATTCACGCAAACGAAGTCGCGGGCATCAGAAATGATTCTACTTAATATTGTTTAAGATGAGCATAATGTAGAGTCTATCATAAACAGAGCGTCATTTCCGTTGAAAGCGGATGTCAAGAGTGAACATAATTTTGAATTCCATTTCGCTATGCGGATGCATTAAAGTGAATAAAGCTGGCATAAATCAAAGCTGCATCTGTTGACACAGCCACATCAACTTAGATGTGTCAACAACAGTAGGCATACTTGATTTGATCTACGAGTTAAGTCCCTGCATCCCTGTGTAACATATATTATATTGTCAACCGCAACTCGGCTAAGCAACGCCAAAATCCTTCAGCCCGAACATGATGAAGTATTGCTCCGAAACTTGGTCAGAGCTAGTCGCTAAATGACCAAAGGAAAGTGGGGGAAGTGAATAGCGTTATGTTTAAAGGCAGACGTGTTCTGGAGTGGAGCCCGCGTATCGGCAAGCGCAATGTGGGACGACCTCCAACCCTCTGGGCTGACGACCTCAAGAAGGGCGGCAAGTAGGTGGATGAGGAAGGCGAAGGAGGCGTGTGTGTTGGCGCGCTCTTGGGGAGGCCTATGTCCATGTTGCAGTGGACGCAAACAGGTTGATTGCTTGATTGATTGCTACTTTATAATTTAAAAAAAATATGTGGGTATAAAGCTCAAGAATCGGAAGACAGGATAGGATTCTAAGTTATTTGATTGGCTAACCCAAACGGGAAAACGCAGCGTTAGAAGAACCTCCGCCCCGAGAAGAACGTGGACGGAAGATCTCAAGCAAGTCTCTGAGGACCGTTTGGGATATGGTACGCCCTTCCGGCATCAGTTTTTCCTTTCACTTTTGATATGGGTACCTTCAATCAAGAGTGAATCAACTTCTAGGCAAGCGCGCTCCATCTTTGGCTGCATCATAACTTGCTAGCAGGTCTGATTGCAGCCAAGCGCTAGTCTGTAAAAAAAAGATTCAAGTAATATTGTGTTTCATGGAGATCCTTGCAACAACTTGCAACCTACCTATGTTATGTTAAGTTCAAACAACAAAAGAATTTGATGCCATAGAAGAGCGGGTTCAAACTCATCGTTCAATTTTAGAAATATTGCTGTAGAATTACTGAAAGAAGAGTTCGTTACTAATATTCAAGTAGGTACATGATAAAAGATTTCTATTTAAAGCGAATACTAACTCTGCAGAGTTATCATACAAATAATATTACTTCAAGCGTGAAGTACGAATAGGTTGTTGTCGTGAATATGTTAGACAAAATCAACTCAGAGGCATGAATAATTCATCAGTTTGGTAAGAAGTTAAATTAAATGTTATTTTCCGTAGTAGGTATCGAAAGTTCGAAAGAAGACAGCTAAACTATCTCGTAGACTATTGAAATATTAATTACTCATATTGTAGGTAAATGTAAAACTTTGTGTTGAATTTGTGGGCTGATCACATATTTAATTGTAAGAAATTTTCAACGTTAGTTAATACCAGTAAAGGCGACAAACAAACAAGTTTAGTGATTAATTAACAAACATTGCCGGCCTACCTACTGAGTACGGGTCTCTTCTCAGAGTGAGAAGAGTTTAGGCTGTAGTCTGCCACGCTGGGCCAATGCGAATTGACAGACAGACACACATTTGAGAACATGGAGCATGACAACAAACGCATGATGGCAACAAATAAAGCAGTTTACGTTCCAATCAAAACCGCACAAAACTAAAAAAATGTAACATATATACAAAAATACTGTTTACACGTATTATAATTATTGACAATGTAGCCACGATAAAACTTAAATTAAAAATTTATAACACCCCCGACAAGTGAAGGTTACAGTAACTAGAAAAGAGCTGATAACTTTCAAATGGCTGAACTGATTTTCTTGGATTATAGCTAAGATCACTCTCGATCAAGCCACCTTTCAAACAAAAAAAAAAAACTAAATTAAAATCGGATTATTAGTTTAGGAGCTACGATGCCACAGCCAGATACACAGATATACACGTCAAACTTATAACACCCCTCTTTTTGGGTCGGGGGGCAACAAAACGTGTTGTAACAAGTTATTTAACATCATGTGAATATATCCTTATCTAATCTAAATCTGCCTTGAAAGGAAATAGGACAAGTGTAAATTAAAAATTTATAACACCCCCGACGATCCAAAGTATCTGAGTTTTCCAAAACATCATTTTCAAATAAATAATTATGTATTTAGGCAACGTCCATCTTGACAGCTTGACATTTGTCTATTGACATAATATTATGAACCTAACGGTTATCTAACCTTCTTTTCTACAAGAAAACTAGAAAAGAGCTGATAACTCTTAAACGGCTGAACCAATTTTTTTAGATTATAGCTAAGAACACTCTCGATCAATCCACCTTTCAAACAAAAAAAACTAAATTAAAATCGGTTCATTCGTTTAGGCGCTACGATGCCACAGACAGATACACAGATACACAGACACACAGATACACAGATACACACGTCAAACTTATAACACCCCTCTTTTTGGGTCGGGGGTTAAAAATGGAAATAGAAACACAATTGTGACTTTATTATAGAAAAATTGTTTTGTACTTTATAATTGACAGTCCGTTTCTTTTACTTCGACATTGAAAGGAAAAAATTAAATGAAACGTAAAAGCAATAAGGAAAGGAGGGTGGAAGAAACGACTTGCGTTTCACTCCACTCGGTTCCACCGAAGAGAATAAAATTGGTGCACCTTGAGGACTTGTTGCAACCGTAATTGGGTTTTTAACTGCCTTTTTAAGTAATAAAATGTTGCCAGTATTTAAAATAGTCCTTATTGATAAACGAGGTGTGAGGCTATTTCTTGATTCATTGGGGAAGAAACGGGAGAATATTGGTAACCTTACAAATGTAGTACCTACCGAAGGATAACCGAGTGCCTAATGGCTAGTTCACATAAGTGTAAATTAAAAATTTATAACACCGACCGCTGACAAGTGAAGCTTACATTTATAACTAGAAAAGAGCTGATAACTTCCAAACGGCTGAACCGATTTTCTTGGATGATAGCTAAGAACACTCTCGATCAAGCCACCTTTCAAACAAAAAAACTAAATTAAAATCGGTTAATTAGTTTAGGAACTACGATGCCACAGACAGATACACAGATAGGTACACACGTCAAACTTATTCCCACCCCTCTTTTTCGGGGTTAAAAACTGATTAAACGGAAGCCACGCGATTTGAGCCACAAAGATATATTATGTGTTGATATGCGGAATAGAGGTTAGACGATGTATTTTTCAAGTGCGAAACGCGCATTTATTGCTAAGTTTTTGAACGCCCATCGCAATAGAGATGGACATTATTGCAACTTTTAAACCATTTTCATGAAAATTTTATTCTTACAATCACTATTTTAACTAAGACTGTAATCAAGATCAATAGCGCTAAAAATCCTACAGGTAGTTTTGAACACAATCGTTTGCTAAATTAATTTACCCAGATATTTTTGTCCTTCTAACACGCAGCATAGAGTGTTCTTGCTCTCTAGTCTCTAGCATCTTAGCTCGGGATGATGATCACGCTCGCGCGAAATTTTTTGAAATAAAAGGGGAATTAAAAATAATGTTCAAACTTTGTGACATTTTACTTAGTGATTTTTCATATGCTACCTGTGAAATGGTCCAATCTCTACTCCGCTGCTGTCTAATTTCCGAAGGCTGATCAGCGGGAATCACGCCGATGTACGATCCGCGCGGATGAATATTACGAATATGACGACAATATACTAGTGATATACCTAAATGTTCTATAATAGATGCAGCACTTCATAGTAAAAACACGTTCCAACGAACATCAGTAGCTCACTCAGAACATCGGTATCCGCAATCCTATCAATGGTAATCGGTTTTAGACGCAGTTTCTACGAAAATAGATAAGTTATAACTTAAAATTTAAAAAACCCCCGACACAAAAACCTCTATTAGAAAACTAGAAAAGAGCTGATAACTTTTAAACGGCTGAACCGATTTTCTTCGATTATAGCTAAGAACACTCTCGATCAAGCCACCTTTCAAACAAAAGAAACTAAATTAAAATCGGTTCGAACGATGCCACAGACAGATACACAGATATACAGATAAACAGATACACAGCTACATACGGTTAAAAACAGACTATAATTTGTCCTAAAGCTATCTATATCTACTCAAATATGATAATAATTTGGAATTATCACACAACTTTAATTTTTACAAGCGGACGTTCGTTGGTACGTGAACTATAAAACGCCACAACTAATGGAACATTTATATCGCTGGACGACAATAATGTGGTAATAGCTTATTATTAATTCATTATTAAAATGTTGTTTACGCCGAGGCTTTATTTGATGGACACCAGAGTGGATATTTATCTCCTGATCCCTTGTGTGTCTCTTGGAGCACGCTTGATCGTCAATCAGTTTATGTCCACGTAAAATATTATAGGGAACCAGCACAGAATTAACGGTATAATGTGTAGTGAAACTGAAAATGAAACTAATAAAATTATGAACGAAGCTGTGCCCTGCGGTGTTACCCACGATGAATAAATGTAGAGTTAAAAAATATTTCAATTAAATCTTCTAATAGTAACTTGGTGAATAGCAGCCTATGTGCTAATCCAGGGTATAATCTATCTTCATTCCCAGCCAAATAGGTTCATAAGTTGTGGCGTGAAAGAGGCGTACACACTACACACACACACACACACACACAACCACACACACACATACACACCTCAGGCATATAGGATTTCCTCACGATGTTTTTCTTCACCGTTAAAGCAAGTGTTTAATCGCTTAAAACGCACATAACTCTGAATAGTTATAGTTAGGTATAGATCTCTCTCTGAATAGGCTTGTGAGCGATGTAGCTTGAATCCACCTTTATTGTTATTCACCACTTAATCCTCAGTCTGCATATGAGAGCACGTTTGAACATTTTATTGGAATTACGCAAATAAATTGCAATCTACTAGTACCTACGTCTACGGCAAAATAAACAATGAAACAAGTGCAAATCAAAAATTTATAACACCCCCGACAAGTGAAGGTTACAGTAACTAGAAAAGAGCTGATAACTTCCAAACGGCTGAACCGATTTTCTCGGATTATAGCTAAGAACACTCTCGGTCAAGCCACCTTTTAAACAAAAAAAAATAAAATAAAATTGGTTCATTACTTTAGGAGCTACGATGCCACAGACAGATACAGAGATACACACGTCAAACTTATAACACCCCTCTTTTTGGGTCGGGGATTAAAAATATCACACGTAGGTACTTAGTTATCTATTTAATATTCTTTTTTATTTCTAACCGACCGAAAAACAAAAATTATTTAAATGAGAGTATTTTTTAAAATATGTACCACGTTATTAAAACGGAACGAAGAGAATAAATAATTTATTATAGTTATGAGAATTCACGTACCTAAGATTTGAAATGAAATAGGTAGAGGGGATTTAATTGCAGGTGAAACAGTTAAATAGGTACCGCTTAATATTTCAATATTCTAGTTCAGCAGGAAGTTAGCTTAAAGTCGATTGCAAATTTCTTTCAACAGAACTTAACTGCCTATTTTAATATCAACGAAAATGCAAAACGCGTCGTTAACAGGCCGAAAATAAAGCAAGATAGTAACCCACATCGGAAAACTCAACGTTAGGGGACTCTCTTGAGATTGACTTTCCACCCAGAGGAAAACGAGTCTGAAGTGAATAGAATAGAATAGATTTTTATTAAAATAAACTTTTACAAGTGATTTTGAATCGTCAAATATAATTTACCACTGGTTCGGAATGCCGTTCCTACCGAGAAGAACCAACAAGAAACTCGGCGGTTGCTCGGTGAGTCTCTGGAAACCTTGTAAAAGACCTACCGTCCAACAGTGGACCATTGGTGAATCAACGACGAGTGAAGACGATCTTGGATCCGAAAACTGAACTCGTTGGCAGTTTAATTATTTAATTAAGAAGACTTTAAGTTGCTCGTAAATAGGTAACTTTTGGTAGCGCAAGTTCGTATCTTAAACAGTTTAGCTTTGGTCTAACTACAGTCTAACTCCGAAGTATCGGATTTTGCTAGTCTTTAGAGCTTATACATATTTTAGACTTTGCCCGCGACTGCGTCCACATGGAATTAGTTTTTTAGGGTTCCGTACCTCAAAGGAAAACGGAACCCTTATAGGATCACTTCATTGTCTGTCTGTCTGTCCGTCCATCCATCCGTCCGTCGTGTCTGTCAAGAAAACCTATAGGGTACTTTCCGTTGACCTAGAATCATGAAATTTGGTAGGTAGGTAGGTATTATAGGACAAGTAAAGGAATAAATCCGAAAACAGTGAATTTGTGGTTACATCATTTAACAAGTGTAAATTAAAAATTTATAACACCCCCGACGATCCAAAGTATTTGAGTTTTCCAAAACATCATTTTCAAATAAATAATTATGTATTTAGGCAACGTCCATCTTGACAGCTTGACATTTGTCTATTGACATAATATTATGAACCTAACGGTTATCTAACCTTCTTTTCTACAAGAAAACTAGAAAAGAGCTGATAACTCTTAAACGGCTGAACCAATTTTTTTAGATTATAGCTAAGAACACTCTCGATCAAGCCACCTTTCATACAAAAAAAACTAAATTAAAATCGGTTCATTCGTTTAGGCGCTACGATGCCACAGACAAATACACAGATACACAGATACACAGATACACAGATACACAGATACACAGATACACAGATACACAGACACACAGATACACAGATACACACGTCAAACTTATAACACCCCTCTTTTTGGGTCGGGGGTTAAAAAAAAATGTGTCTCAATTTTCAAAGTAAGATAACTATACCAAGTGGGGTATCAAATAAAAGGGCTTTATGTGTACATTCTAAAACAGATTTTTATTCATTTTTATACATAATAGTTTTTGATTTATCGTGCAAAACGTCGGAAAAGATACCCGAGTCCGAAACCCTCGACTGCGCGAGTCTGACTCGCACTTGGCCGGTTTTGTTTTTAATCCAGTTTGAACTTTGTATTAAAATATAATGATATTGCCCTAGACAAAACTTTCTGAATTAAAACACTACTGTGTGTTTTCGAACAGAATATAATATTTATAAACTAGTTCCTCAGTCTTTTGATTAGTAATGATTTCTACATTACCAAACTCAATATCAAAGCATTTCTTCAAAAAATGGATACCATTGTACACTTTTTGATTGTCAATTGTTGAATTTGTAAGATAATGATGTAATGTGTGATTACTAATTACGTTAACTAAAGCTACGAGAGTTCCAAACGCGCCCGTCTAAGAAGAAGCCAACAATAAACTCAGCCGAGGACCTTTATTATCGACATTTCACAATATCGCTTAAACTATAGTCTGTGGTTTTCCCCGAACAGAACCTAAGTGTTAGGTGCTTTAACTTGCAGTAAAACTAAGCGCAATGCAATTGACAAGTCTACCGCAGTTCACACAAGCAACTATCCTATAGTTCACTGCCTTTAATTTTGCTACCCACGTACAAGTTCGTCGCATTACTGTAACTACTTTAGAGGGGTTTCTCCGTCACTCGCTCCATACAAACGTAGTTCGTCTCTCATTGTAATACTTACCAATCATACTCAATGGAATTTTGTAGGAATTTTCCGGTAACTGGTATCTATGCCTGTGGTTTTCCAGATTTCCGTTAAAATATTCGGTTTTAAAGTTACGCGGTCTTAAAAATTTTCATACAAATCTTTGAGCCCCTGTAATTTTAAAACTACATATTTTTAGAAAAATCTAAAACACCACAGGCACAGATATTAGTTTCTAGATTATGTCTGCAAAATTTCATGGACTTTGGTTGCTTAATATTCAAATGAAATTGGGGCTACGATTGTATGGAGTAAGTGGCGGAGAGAGCCCTGTTAAAGACTACAATTTTGCTCACACAACTTCTCTGTCGTTACCGTAATTCTTTCACTCTACACATCTTACAGAAAGGTGGGGAAAACGAGAAATAGTGTAATAAACAGCCATTTATCATTTTCAACGTGAAAGGGTTTCGTCGACCCTTACACAGACAAAGCGAAGAAAGAAAGTTTGGGAACGTGATGTAGGTTACATTTAACACGGATACCCAAATTCGGGGTTAAAACATCGATATTGAATTCGAATATTTTTTGTAAGCATCGATCCTTCGTTACCAGATTTGACATTGGATATTGAATAGTAGCAGGCAGATGTCCATGATATTATACAAGGAACAACAAGCTATAATGCACCAAAACAGACAAATCTGTATGAAACTATATGCTGCATGCAATAATGCTCCGCCAGCCCTCCACTACTGAACATGAAGAAAAAGCAAGCAATAAACATTACAACCACATAACGCTCGACGTACGTTTCACTCCGAAATCGGCCTACCTGCCTTCCTGTTCTAATATAATAAGTCTATGTTTCTAATGAACATTATTACTTTTATATTAACCCCCGAGCCAAAAAGGGAGGTGTTATATAAGTTTGACGTGTGTATCTGTGTATCTGTCTGTGGCATCGTAGCTCCTAACCTAATGAACCGATTTTAATTTAGTTTTTTTTTTGTTTGAAAGGTGGCTTAATCGAGAGTGTTCTCAGCTATAATACAAGAAAATCGGTTCAGCCGTTTGAAAGTTATCAGCTCCTTTCTAGTTACTGTGACCTTCACCTGTCGGGAGTGTTATAAATTTTTAATTTACACTTGTACATTATTACTTATTAGTCTAACCAATCAATTTCCCACGAGATTTCGACAAAGTACTCAAACCAAATAATAAATCCGCGATAAATAGGTAAGTACTGACATTTAAAGCCACTTTTCTTGTGGCAAAGAGATACAGTCGAGGCTTTGTTTGTGAACATTAAAGTTTTAATCCTAGAGCTTCGAAGAAAGAAGCAACTATTATTGCCTCATTCATGTTGAAAAGGTTCCTTTATAAAAGAAAGTTACAGTAAGAGCGTGCTGAACCAATTTATTTTCAACCGTATATCAACAATATAACGTATCCATACTAACGTTATAGATGTGAAAGTGTGTCTGTCTAACACTTTCGAAAATGACTTCTAACTAGGTACTGAACAATTTTATTATTATTTATTTTATTATGAAAAACACTAAAAGACAATTACATAAGATAAACATCTAATATTATAAAATTGTGAGAATGTGTTTGTCTGTTCTCCTCCATTTCACGCCCATGACCATTGACCATATATAATTCTAAGGAAAAGCACAGAGATAGCTTGCACCCCAGAGAAGGACATAGACTAATGACACAATATGTTGTCTGAATCGTCATTTAAACAAGCTCCCTTACAAGCTCCTATCTCCTATCTTTACTATGAATTTCGGCGAAAATCAAAGAGTTCCACAGGATTAATAAAAAACCTATGCCTATACCCACGCGGACGAAGTCGTGGACATCATCTAGTATGTATAAAAGATTAAGATTAATATTATTTTCTTTTCACTTAATAACTGCGCCCATACTCCATAGCGTTATTTCAAAGAAGAAAAATTTTCATCACAAAAGACGAACGGAAAGAACATTTCACGAAACGAACATTTTGTGATTTGACCCATTAATTTTCGCAAAACACATGGCACAAGTAAATTTCTATTAATATGGTTTATGGACGCGAGAGTGCCTACCTAGGTACCTGTTTCAACTTCAAATCGGTTTGTGGGGATTCTGCTACAAAGGGCTTAAAATTATAATCTTAATTCCAACACTATGTGTTATACTTAAGTACTAATTAACTGTTAGATTAGGATTCCTTTGAATCTTCAGAAAGCTGTCACTTCTCAACAGTTTGGCCACTGAATAAATCTGTACCATTACTTGTTTAGCCCTATTCAGTAATTTTCGTCTTTACCGCCGCTGTGAAATCGTGAATTTTGTATGAGATGACAGACTAGTATTGACCAATCTAAATAATACAATAGGGAAAGGTGACTGGCTGACGTGCCTACTGATTTATAATATTATCTACACACAGCTTAAACTACTGGACAGATCGGGCTGAAAAGCTTGCAAATAGCTATATAATACTAGCCGATGCCCGCGACTTCGCCCGCGTGGATTTAGGTTTCTTAGGATATTATCTATCTCCATTCCAAATTTCAGCCAAATCTGTCCAGTGGTTTTTGCGTGAAGGAGTAACAAACATACACACACACACACACACACACACACATACAAACTTTCGCCTTTATAATATTAGTGTGATGACGTAGACTGCCGCTAAGAAAGGATTTTTGAAATATTCCACCACTAAGGGGGTAAAATTGGGGGGGTTTCACGAGGAAGTTGCGGGCATAAGCTGCAATACATACCTAGTATAATTACTTATCCCTAAAAAACAACGGTATCACTGGTAACTCGAGCTAGGTATGTTGCCCCCGCATTAAAATATTTCTATCGGATTAATAGACACAAATAAGTAAGTATTTTTATAAGAAACTCCACCATTAATTGAAAGATCGCTTTCTTTTAAAATGAAAGCATAATTTCTGAGATGTTTTTCTCCCGCAGTCTGATAGGTACTTTGTCAAATATAATACTCTTCATTTTTCTCGCTCTAGAACATTAAAGTAGAACGAGTGGTTTAAAATAGCAATTTTTTAGCTGTGATTAAATATTAAATTGTAAATGTCGCACTTTATGGTTTTTAAACTGATTTATTAAGGTTTACTTTCGTACGTATTTGTGTCAGTGATTTCTTTACTACGTCTGATAATAATTGACTAACGGACAGACAGACAAAGTGGTCCAATAAGGGTTCCTTTTTTCCTTTGAGGTACGGAACCCTAAAAAATATCCCCAACTAAACACACAAACAGATCAAAGCACCTGAAGTGACTGATATCAACGATGTTTTGTAAAACAGCCCAAATAATACACAAAGCGAGTAAACGCCACAACGTTTAGTAAGATTTCTAAAACCAGTAATTTACACAAAACCGCTGACGGTTTCCGTTGGTAAGCAGTATTTAAGATAATCCATGTACATTGTGAAACGAATATTAGGGTCGATTAACGACAAGGCGATGTTTGCAACGAGATATTAAGGACGTTGTATATTATTCCGAAGGCATAATCCGCTGTCTTAAGTGCGGTTGTCAAGTTTTCTCTCACAAATAATGGAGATTTTACAACATTTATTTTGTACAATCTTTAATATTTTCTGTAAAATATCATACGCACTGAGGGTTCCGTACTCGGGTATTTTTTCCAACATTTTGCACGATAAATCAAAAACTATTATGTATAAAAATAAATAAAAATCTGTT
The DNA here is from genome assembly GCF_905333055.1 of Maniola jurtina. Classification (NCBI taxonomy): domain Eukaryota; kingdom Metazoa; phylum Arthropoda; class Insecta; order Lepidoptera; family Nymphalidae; genus Maniola; species Maniola jurtina. The sequence goes on from NC_060039.1 coordinate 11,038,949, forward strand.
TTAGAATGTACAGGTAAAGCCGTTTCATATGAAACTCCACTTGGTATAGTTATCGTACTTTGAAAATTGATTAATTTTTTTAAAAAACCACAAATTCACGGTTTTCAGATTTATTCCTGTACTTGTGCTATAAGACCTACGTAAGTACCTGCTAAATTTCATGATTCTAGGTTAACGGGAAGTACCCTATAGGCTTTTTGACAGACACGACGGACAGACAGACAGACAACGAAGTGATCCTATAAGGGTTCCGTTTTTCCTTTTGAGGTACGGAACCCTAAAAACCGATGGACGTGAGATCCCAAGGGGCTGGAATGGCAATCTTGCACCGGAAAGCGCAGCGTTAGAAGACCACCAACTAGATGTACGGAACACATCAAGCGAGTTGCAGGGAGGCGGCGCAAGACCGTGGCGTGGGGAAACCCCTACAAAAGACCTATGTCCAACTGTGGACGTCTAAGGCTTGATGATGATGATGATGATGATATTGAGAGGCTCAATAGCTCAGCGGTTGAGGAGCGGACTGAAAGGTCGGCGGCAGTTGTTTGCAACCCCACCCGTTGCACTATAATAAAATTGACGTACCTAATCCTAGTACAAGCTGTACGCTTAATTGGAGGGGAAAAGAGAATATTAGTTATCTAGAGACTCTCTAATTTAGCACGTTTAGAAGTTTCATAACTGTCATGAACTTTTATTTATTTATTATTTATCCCATTCTATATCCCATTATATAGTAAAAATATTGACATCGAAAAGCCTCCGAAGTCGACGTATTGTAAGAAAGTTGTCACGCATAAAGTATTAGGAGATTATACTTATTAGGAGCAAGTTTCTAATGGATCTTTGTAGAAAAAGTTATCACGTCACGCGCAAGAATAAGTTTGCCCATCTTAATCCATACTATTTAATATTATTAATGCGAAAGTATGTCTGTCTGTCTGCTAGTTTTTCACGGCCCATCGATTTAAAATATCAAATTAGAGATACCGCCTTGCATCTCTGCGACGGGCATAGGCTAATTACTACTGTCCTCAAAAATCAAAGGGGATCTCACGGGATTTTTCATAAACCTAAATCCAAGCGTATGAATAAAATTGGGTAGAAATAACATTTTTTTTTAATGTAGGACGGATTCTAGTACTTACATACCATTAATAGAGACCTAATCAGATTCTCTTCAACCGTGAAGTTCTCTTATCAAGTTATCTTGTGGCCTTCAGTAACCGCATCTATTCTTGAGTAATTTCCTTAAGAAAGGTTTTACTGTTTCTAATTTCCCTAAAAAAGGGTTTTACTGTTTTTAATTAAATTAGGCGCTCGCCAGGGATTCTTTTTTAAATAACGGAATGCAAATAATGTGTACTGAATTTTAATAAAATATAATTATGCTTTCTGTTTAACTTGATGCAGAATACAAATCAAAAAAGTTGGTACTTTATTAATAACTAGATGATGCTCCCTGCTTTGTTCGCGTGAATTTTCGATCAGAAATCCCGTGGGAATTTTCTAATTTTCCAGAATAAAAGTTGCATATTTTCGTCTCCAAGGTACAAGTTATCGGTATACCAATCCTTAAAATTGTTTGAAGTTAGCATAAAACACACTTTCGCAGTTTTAATACGCGTATCAGTATGGATATGGATTATACCTACTTTATTTTATTTTTAGGATTAATTGAAAGCTAAAAAACTAAAAAGCTATTAAATAATTGTGTCATTTATAATTTCTAATGTTTTTAAAGAGACTCCAAAAATATTTACTAATTAACTTTTTAGGGGCTGTGAATACGAATTCTTTATAAAAACTTTTAAAATTCGCTTAGTATTTCCACATAAAACGACAGCTAATGTTTTATCGTCACCAAATTTGTAAATTAGGTTCCAAGAATGTTAAATTTACATTAGATTATATTTAATCGACTTGAAGGTCTTAAAGGCTGATAAGATTTTCGTAAGCTACTTCAGCGCATGTTATGGCTACGCCGAGAAGGGCGCAAACAATACACAGACGCTCTTAGACTATTAAGTAGAATTATATAATTTGTTTTTCATCTTACTCGCTCGGAAAAGATTCGTTTGCTCTTTGAAATCTGAGTGGAAAGTGGTAATTTTGCTCGCTAGCTTGCAAAGTAGGTACGACGTTACGAACTGTGGTCCTTGATTGGCGTAGGTACTTATATACTTATTTATTTTTCTTCCGGCTTTACACCTATGAGGTATTTTCATATGTATTTTCCTGTCAGTGCTTTACATAGATTAGCCAGTGTCAGCATTTTTTCTTTTTTTTCTCTTGTCTGGCTTTACACAGATTAAGCTTTTTTCTGTCTATTAAAAATACCACGTAATGAAACGGCGGTTCGTCCATACAGCTTTACTATTACCTATAAGTACCTATTAAATAGGTAATCCGTTGAAACACTTTATTTTTATTAAATCAATTTAAACATAATACCTACCTACTTCGTTTTAGCTTTATTAAGTTAACCACATAATGAAGTTCATTGAATTACAAAAAATAATTTCTTTTTGTTCTAAGGACACACTCGAAAAAAACTTTATTCATATATACCTATTTAAAGTAGAACCTCCTTCACGGTCTTACTTGCGCCCTATTAATGTACAAACTTCTTATTGAAACCTTCACGGTACTGGCGCCTCTTGTATCAAGTATCTGGCGTTTTCCTCGCTGTAGTGAGATGAAAAGTTGTGTGTTTCGCACGGCTGCAAATGTGTTTGCGCTCGAGCCTTTGAATTCCTCGCTACGTTCAGGATTCTAAAGTTTAACCACGAGCGAAGCGAGTGGTTTAAAAATAATTCGCTGGCTCACGTTTGGTACTTACCAAGATTACTTTGGATCTTAATTCTTAACGAGTTAACAAGTTTTTTGCCGGGCACGAATAATAATTAATTGAGGCACTTTAGAAGCACAACAAGTCTTGATACAAGTGTAAATTAAAAATTTTCAACACCCCCGACAAATCATTTTCAAATAAATAATTATGTATATGTCAATTGACAAATGACAGCTTGACATTTGTCAATTGACACTTGAATATTATGAACCTAAGGGTTATCTAACCTTCTTTTCTACAAGAAAACTAGAAAATAGCTGATAACTTTTAAATGGCTGAACCAATTATTTTGGATTATAGCTAAGAACACTCTCGATCAAGCCACCTTTCAAATAAAAAAAAAGTAAATTAAAATCGGTTCATTCGTTTAGGCGCTACGATGCCACAGACAGATACACAAATTCACAGATACACAGACACACAGATACACAGATATACACGTCAAACTTATAACACCCCTCTTTTTGGGTCGGGGGTTAAAAACTGATCACAGCATGAAACATCTTTCAATCTGTAAACTTTTTCTGTATGTCAGTACCACAGTCGCACCTATCTAACAGAGCGTAGTAATTTTATGTTTACGATAATTGTCTAAAGCGTGTGCACACCCTAATGATGTTAATGTTGGTATCACACGCGACATTAACCGAGCTCTCCAAGTTTTCTTATCATGCCAAAGTGACTGAAATAAAAGTGATTAGCCACTTGAATTAATAACATACCAAAAACAGGTAATTGTTGCTTGCCACCGAAGGCACGCAAAGCTACAATGAATAAAACTGATAAGGTAAATTTTTATTTTTACATTTTATTACGATTTTTATTATGAAACCTAAAATTTGGTTACATTATTGTTGCGTGTACGTTAATAAAGATTAATAACAGTAATAGATCCACAAAGCGACTTTGTCTAGAAAATAAATTATCAAATTGTGCCTACTCTTTTAAGTTTTAATTAAGTGTTTATTACCTTACGAAGCAAGAAGTCTTGATGTTACAAATAATTTCTGTTTAGGTTCACAACGCAAAAATAAACCTAAATACGTCATACACTTTATTATGCTTTTAGTGTTTCAGAGTCATATTAACTATAGCCAAAAAAGAGTCACTTAACATTTGGAACCTCTTAAGTCATTTATTATTCGCATTATATATTAATCATTCTTTTACCTTTCTCGTATATTACAAAAAAAAAAACAATTTCACGCACCTGAGAGAATTCTAATGAGCTCACTGTCACTTAAAGCAAACAGCAGCCATTGTAATATGTGCTCTTCAATACTCCCTTTTGTTTGTATCTAATGGCGTCATACAGTGAAGGTTCCAGTTAATGGAGCTTAATTGCTGTTTACTCATATCCATACTAATATTATAAATGCGAAAGTGTGTCTGTCTGTCGGTCTGTCTGTCTGTCTGCTACCTTTTCACGCCCCAACAGTTTAACCGATTTTGACGAAAGGTACAGAGTTAGCTTATATCCCGGGGACGGACATAGGCTATTTTTTATCCCGGAACACCAAAGAGTTCCCACGGGATTCCTAAAGACCCATCCGCTCAACCGATTTGTATGAAATTTGGTACCGAGGTAGCTTACGTCCATGTTGTTGACATAGATAACTTTTTATCCCGGAAAACCAAACAGTTCCCACGGGATCTTCAAAAACCTAAATCCACGCGGACGAAGTCGCGGGCATCCTCTAGTAGGTAATAAAGCTCCGTCAGACTAGAATAAAACGTCCTACAAAATTTTTCCTGTCGCGTTCAGTAAACGTACACTGAATCAAACTGCGTTTGTGTGGAGGGCGCTCTAAAAATAATTCTTTAAAGCTGTGTTTACTCTGTACTCACAGCATAGCACATCTCTTGTGGAAAAGCACCCTAAGCGATACTGATTGTCACAACAGAGCTACACAAGTTCGTGATGAATACATATGTACATACTCTGTGTAGTCTTGTATGTACTATATACCCACAGTTAATCTGATTAGAAACCGAGTTTCCAAGATTGCCGCAATAGTTAACTAGAATAGTGCTCGGTAGCGTGCAATGTGGTTAATGGTTAGACATATCAAATACGAGTAATTATAGTTCATTTAACAAATGAATCTGACTCCATCATAATACCTCGGCAAAATGTAAGCTAAGAAGAATCCTAATTAAACAAGCTTACAAATTACAATCTCCCCATTATATAAAGGGTAAAGTAAAATATTTTTATTGTACACCATTAGAAAGTAGTCCATATTCAAACTAATACTATAAAATGCGAAAGTGTGTCTGTCTGTCTGTCTGTCTGTTAGCATTTCACGGCCCAACAGTTTAACCGATTTTGGTGAAAGGTAGAGGTAGCTTGCTTGGAAACTGATATAGGCAACTTTTATCCCGGAAAATCAAAGAGATCCCACGGGATTTTCAGTAAACCTAATTCCACGCGGACGAAGTCGCGGGCATCATCTAGTTATTTATAAGATAGTAAGTTGAATAATAGGCGGCTTTTCCTTTCTAAGCAATCTTAAGGTAGAATGTAGAGAATACAATTTAATAAAGTAACCGGAGGTTTTATCTTTATTTTTATCGTAGGTTCTATGTAGTAGTAGTATTATTAGTAGTATTATTCTACTTCTAGTAGTATTCTAGTTCATCATCGTTGGATCAAGGTTACTGGTCAGCCCGCTTTCATCTTACATTGAATCCTTACTTACCACCAAGTGAGATGCTGTCAAGGGCTAACTTGTGTCGGAATAAAAAAATCTAGTTATTTTTATCAACTCAAAACTAAAGCTACGAGGTTTCAATTGCGCCCTGGCCTGAGAAGAAGCACAGAACGAACTCAGGCGGGTATTCTTCAAACAAACGAAGCGTGTAATGAGGCTATTTGAAATAATACTATTCCCTTGGACTGAAAAGGTCGATTTGCGGGGATTATCTGTAGTCCCAGGATGGCCCTACGACTCTCGAGCCCTGCCCCAAACAAGGGGCTTTATTGTTTCTAATTACATTAAGGAATTACGATGACATTCCTCTTGACTTTTCCTTTTAATTTATGTGCCAAGAGAATTTTATTTGACATCTTTGTTGTTCATACAACAAACTTACCAAACATAATCCACACTTACTGTCTAGTAGCGTAAATATTATCGCATTTATAATATAATGCAATATTATCTGTCTGTCTTTTATGTTTTATTTAAAAAAAAAAAAAAAAGTTGAAATTTTAAATTTTGACTCCAGCCAAACTGTATCTGTATGTCTGCTACCTTGCTAATTTTGCGACCTTTTAATTCAATATATACAGATATAGCTTGCATCCCATTGATGGATATAGATTGCATTTGTCCCAGCGAGTTCCCATCAATGAGTTCCCACGGGATTTTAACCTAGGAATATCCACGCGGATGAAGACGTCTCGATTGTCTAGCATACCTAACCTACCTATTACCTATTACTAGCAGTTATTCACAACTATAACGTATTCGGTACAAGTCTACCAAACGTTCTAAATAATTAATTTAAAAACCACATTGAAATTTCAGAACTTTAGAAGTTAATGAGTAAACAAACACGGGTTTTGACTTTACAACAAACAAATCTGTTTTCGTTGCTTTGAATTAAAAACAAAGATAAGTTGCCCAGCAAATAATTCTCCTTCTAATCAGTCTTGTTTACCAACAAAAACAATAAATACATTTAAAGCACTTTCCTGTCCACTGAAAAGTTCTATTTAAAGGTAAACAAAGACAATCGTCCCGTAATCGAACGGTTTCAAATGGGATTAGTTTTACGATATCCGCTTTGTACTGGATTTTAATTTTAAAACACAGAAGCCGCTCTGTTTTCTCATTTAAAGTTTGTCCGCGATGCGCAGCGGCTATGAAACGCAATGGATGCCTTTATTTCTGATTATAATTCCAATATTCGCTCACATTTGTGTGTTTAAACAACAATAATGCATACACAAGTGTACAAAACAGTGTTATAATGTACAAGGTGTCAGAATATAATAACCGTAACATCCCGGCAAGCTAAGGTTAGAACGTGTGGATGCACCAAAAAATATTGAGCCTTGTAGCGTGAAACCCGTAAGAGATTTGAGGAATAAAAGGATTTGTTTAAAACTCTAATGTAACAACCCTGCAAACAGCTGATCGCAGAAATGAACTCGTAAAAAACTTCTGTGAATTCGAAGGACCGATTTGAATGTTTGTCAAGTAGAAGAGACAACGAAAGAATCCAGGTCACTAATTGGTACTTGCAGAGTGAACTAGGGTGAGGGTGCTCTCGGTTTGATCCTATGCCCTATGCATATATGTCAAATATTAGGCTATGGGTGACGTGAAATCAAAGAATAACTCAAAATTTAAAAAACCCCCGACACAAATACCTCTATAACAAAACTAGAAAAGAGCTGATAACTTTCAAACGGCTGAACCCATTTTCATCGATTATAGGCTAAGAACATTCTCGATCAAGCCACCTTTCAAATAAAAAAAAAACTAAATTAAAATTGGTCCATTCGTTTAGGAGCTACGATGCCACAGACAGATACACAGATATACAGACACACAGATACACACGTCAAACTTATAACACCCCTCTTTTAGGGTTGGGGGTCAAAAATAGGCGTTTATTAGGCTACCTAGCCAAAGTCTAGCCTAGCATAGTCAGATACGTAACATTTGGCTCCTGCAAGTGACGTCGAAGGTTTGACGTATTGTTACAAGTCCCCTGTCGTAAACTACGGTACTAATCATCGTGTCATGTTTACGCCGATTATAGGCAACATACCAGACAAAATATGCTATAAGGCTAAATAAAGTAATTGTGTAGTGCGTACCCATTTGTTCACAGATCCGGTAAGGGTAACTTTATTTTCGCACACCTACTAACACCCTTTGATCAACTTTTCCGTAACTTTACCGGTATTTACTTGTATGTCACGAACGACAGCTCCTTTTTCCTAGTTACCTACTCCCTTAGCGTGTTCGCGAAATATCGGATGTATAAAATAGGTAGTCAACTAACGCGCATATTTCTATATAAAAATTGGCATCTGAACATAAATCCCCTGAGTGCTAAGTCTAAATAAAGATTTTAAGTCTTACAATATTAAAAAGGAACTATTTTTCAAGTAGGATAACATATTTTTATTTAAGGGCAATGCTCACAGACAAACTGAAGTGGCGCCGAGACGGAGCTTTCTCGGTAGGAAAGGCATTCCGAACCATTGGCAGATACATTAAACGAATCAAAAGTACTTAAAAAATACAATTTAATAAAGAAATATTTCTATTTTTTTTCAATTATCAACTTGGCCAGCGATGCGCTAGTCACCAACTGGTTCTCGCCCCTATTACCGTACTAGCCGATGCCCGCGACTTCGCCCGCGTGGATTTAGCTTTTTCGAAATCCCGTGGGAACTCTTTGATTTTCCGGGATAAAAAGTAGCCTATGTGCTAATCCAGGATATTATCTATCTTCATTCCAAATTTCAGCCAAATCCGTCCAGTAATTTTTGCGTGAAGGAGTAACAAACATACACACACACACACACACACACATACAAACTTTCGCCTTTATAATATTAATGTGATTAAGCCTCTAATCATTACGGCGCGCCTGCACCTCTACCCACCGCCACTTACCGTTCTGCAACTCTACTCTACTTGCCGCAACTCGCCATGCCTTGACTTCGCCCACCGTCACTCCGCGCGCACGGTCTGCGGTGGCCCTTACGCTAAGTCAGGGCACATGAGGTCACAGGTACACACTAGCATCCGAGGAAAATGGGCGGTCATTCTTATTTCTTTGACAAACTTAGCCTTCCTATTTCTGTATTGATTTTATTTCAGCGTCCTTATACTTATTATGCTTCCACAAGGTATAGGTACATTAATCTATACATATATAATATTTTGATTTACCTGCCTAGTACCTACTGTTTTTATATTCTGTCTCTATTTCTTTAGATAACCAATATTAATAGTCATTACAAGCAATTCACCTAAACCCTGATAAGGAAATAATTATTGTTAGGTAAAAGTTAAAAATACAGCAAAGATTCACGCTCAAAGAGCCTTATCTTTTATTCACCAAGCGACATTAGGCTCGGTAATTTCCAGAGGACCAACCAAATATTACGGTATTTGCATATCGATCCGTAAACTTCTTTCTCGGATAGGCACATTTTATTTAGCAAACTTTTCCTTAACAAGATTTTATTTCAGCTTCTTAAGTACACGCAAGTTTTTCCTTGGAATTACAAATAACTTGGTTCGTGATATAAATTCTATAAAATTAATGTTATAATCAATAAGGGTAATTTGAAACAGAAAATAATTAAGTATAATATAATTTTTTAATTTTTTCTTCCAGAAGCTCTATTATTTACCGAGGAGCTGCTTGATAAACTAGATCGCCTTCAGAATTTGAGCATCCGTTTTATTTTCGGATTGCGCAAATTCGACCATGTTTCTCAATTTCGAAATAAGTTAAAGTGGCTCCCTATTCGACTTCGCCGGAATACTCATATTCTCACGCTACTCTTTAAGATTTTAAATTCATCCTCCCCCTCTTACTTGCGTGAGCGCTTCAACGAAGCCGCTCCTCGGGTGATGCCAGTGCGTTCGTGTGTCAAGTTAAAGTCACTTGCAGTGCCCCCTTACAACACTATATTTTATGCTAAATCTTTTACGGTACTCGCAACTCGCCTTTGGAACTCACTACCTGACAGTATTTTTAAAAATAACCCTTCCATCAGCACCTTCAAACTTCGTCTGAAACAGCACTATCTTTCCTCTCTGTCATAACATATTGTTAACATATATTTATCGGTATATATTATAAGATATATTTATGACTATAAGTATATATATTTATGTATTAAGTATATATGTTAGGTAATATATATATTAGGTATATATGTTTTTGTAAGTCTATTTTAATATATAAATATGTGTAAGTATATATTATAACATAATATCTACTATATATATATATTTTTTTTTCATGATTACTGTCTATCTTTGCTGTACCTATTCTACTCCATTTACAACCTCTCGCACTGCCAAGGGTCACTGGTAGAGATCTCTTATAGAGATAAGTGCTTCCCTGTCCACTTTTTCTTTCCTTTTATTTATATTGTTACAACTTTCTGGTACAAATAAAATAAATAAATAAATAAATATTTTATCTTCCTGGAAGTATTTGTGTTCATATAGTAGGTACGTGGATCAAAGAGCTGATACTAGATTCTTCGACATAGTTGAAACAACAAGTAATAATTAAAAAATAAAAACACGACTGTTCTGCAATATTGAATTAAAATAACTCAAAATTTAAAAAACCCCTGACACAAAAACCTCTATAAGAAAAGTAGAAAAGAGCTTATATAACTTTCAAACGGCTGAACCGATTTTCTTGGATTATGGCTAAGAACACTCGCGATCAAGCCAAGCCACCTTTCAAACAAAAAAAAAATATTAAAATCGGTTCATTAGTTTAGGAGCTATTATGCCACAGACAGATACACAGATACACACGTCAAACTTATAATACCCTCCTTTTTGGGTCGGGGGTTAATAAACAAAAAGTTTTGAATGGTCAAGTGAATGTACCACTGAAAGGTATGATATTGAGCGTCTTCTGTGTTTGATAAACAAGTAGGTAGATATATCTGCCCACGGCTACAGTCATTATGTCATTTGAAAAGACTTCACGTCCACCTATGTAGGTTTGGAGAAACAGAAAGAATAGTAAATGCAGCGAAACTGGACCTATTTACCTTTCGTCTGTCTACGAAACGGACGTGTTTAGCAAACTATGTTTAAATTGTGTTGGTCGCTTCATCGATTTCTTTACAATTTTATAATCCATACAAATATTATAAATACGAAAGTATGTCTGTCTACTAGCTGTTCACGGCCTAACAGTTGAACCGATTTTGATGAAACTTGGTACAGAGTTAGCTTACATCCCAGGGACGGACATAGGCTTTTTATCCCGGAAAATCAAAGTTTCCTACGAGATTCTTAAAGGCCCATCCTTTAGACCGATTTATATGAAAGGTACTAAGATAGCTTGCGTTCCAAAAATTGACATAGGCAACTTTTCATCCCGGAAAACAAGGAGTTCCCATAAGATTTAAAAAAAACTTAAATCCATGCGGACGAAGTCGCGGGCATCATTTAGTCTGACAAATATTTTTTCTGACATAATGTCATCAACTACACACACAAGTAATGCGCGAAAGGCATTGCAATGCGCGCCGGGTTTTAGATAGTATTCCATATTTCGTACAAAAAGTAAAATAACGAATTGGAAACTTTCAGATAATATTTCTTTGAGGAGAAATAAAATTAAGGCTTGACAAATTACCCTTCAGACCACAAAGAAAGAGTGTCTCGGAAATTATGCGTTCATTTTACTAGGAAGCACTCTCTCAATTAGTAGTAAACTTTTTTTAACAAAAAAACGAGGACACTTTGAGGGAGGTAAAATAATTTTTCTTGAACGCTTTTATCTATAGTAATTCTGCATAGCAACACTGGGTTGGCTAGCCAGAGGAAAATTTTCGACAAGGATTAACGTAATGGATTGATGAAATATGACGATGGCTTGAGAGCTATGCCTGAGCTGAGTCAGTTGGGCAAAAGATCAATAACAATAATTTATGTTCACTTTGATATCAGCTGTCTATACTTAAACAAGTAACAAACACACATTTTACAGGCTTTTCTAATTGGTAAGGATATCATTCAAGAATTAGGTACATATAAGTTCACTTCGACTGTAGATAACAAACAACATGGGGTTATTCAAGTGCGGACCAAAAAATTACTGAAAGGCCGGCAACGCATCGGCGGTTCTTCTGGAGCTACAAAAAAGTTCATGGGTAATCACTTAACATCGGGTGACACGCCTGCTCGTTTGCTAGCTATTTTTATTTAAAAAGTTTTTTGATATTCTGATGAAAATATGACAAATTGTTATAAAGCCAGCCAAGTGCAAGGGTCGTAAGGTTAACGAGACGTGTATGAACATACCTACATATACGTATAGGTAACATAACCATAAAGGGTTCTGTAATATGCTCGTTCCGTTGTAGCCTCTTCAGTATAACTTTTCCGGTTAACCCATTTGTTGCTAGCTTTATAGATTATACTAGATGCTGCCCATGACTTTGCCCACTTAGATTTAGGTTTTTTAATCAAATTCGTCTAAATGGGTAACCCGCATCAGCCTTTGAAAATCCCGTGGGAAATATTCGATTTTCTGGGATAGAAAGCCCATTACCATCATCATTACCAACCAATATAGTACGTCCACTCCTGGAAATAAGTCTCTTAAATCTTGTAGGGACTTCCACTTGTCACTGTGCCATCCAGAATCCGAATCGAATCCAGCGGCTCCATGCGACTTATTTGCTGTCATCTGTCAACCTAGAGGGGAGTCTTTCAAAGGCTTTCCTTTATGAGGTCGCCATAAAAAAGCTTATATCCGTCAAATATTCCTTTAATTCCATCAAAATAGGTTCAACAGGTGGACAGTGAAAAAGTAACAGATAGACAGACAGACAGACAGACTTTCGCATTTACAATAATATATTTGCAGAACAAATGCAGCGGACGTGCAATTCAATGTCTGTAAGAAAAGGGATGGGAAAAATACGCGTGATTCATTTTCCGACCGGCCATTTACAGCACCGGGCGGCGGAGATGGAGAAAATTCCTATTGGACCTGGAATATAAAATATAATACCTATAGAACGTTTGGAAAAGTTTTGCGATAAGATTGCTAATTGGATGGCATTCGGAGACATCTGTTTTCCGGCTTTGCTCAAATGTTGAATGGGTTTTAAACTTTGAAACAATTATTGTAATACAGTGTTTACTGTTTGTCGGAGAAGGTTCCTGTGAAGTTGGGAGTGTCAGCTTGTCTTTAATATTAGCTGAGGTAAACGACTTTTGTATTCTACTGTACCTACTTATGTATGTATGTATGTATGTTTTAAAAATAATAATTGCATACTTTAGGAAGATATTAAAATATGATGCATTAATTTATTGTTTTTATGTACTAAATTACCTATATCATGCATAAATAAATATAAGTACATTGATTGTGAACTCCAAACGTGTTGAAGCAAAAAAATATTTCGCAGAGACGACTTGATTAAAAATTTATTACTTTGCCCGCGTATGTTGAAATTGGTTGGGCATAAAAGAAATTGACGTTACCGTCGCATACGGCTTAACAGGGCCCTCTCCGTCACTCGCTTCATACAATCGCAGTTCCAATTTCATTTGAATATTAAGCAACCAAAGTCCATGAAATTTTGCAGACATATTCTAGAATTTAATATCTGTGCCTGTGGTGTTTTAGATTTTTCTAAAAATATGTAGTTTTAAAATTAGAGTGGCTCAATTTGTATGTGCATTTTTAAGGCCGCGTAACTTTGAAACCGAATATTTTAACGGAAATCAGGAAAACCACAGGCATAGATATTAGTTCCTGGAACATTTCTACAAAATTTCCTTTGAGTATGATTGGTTAGTATTCCAATGAGAGACGAACTACGTTTGTATGGAGCGAGTGACGAAGAGACCTCTCTTAAGCTGGGTAATCGTGGTAGAAATCCTTTTGGCGGTGTTCCCACTGGATTTCAAGTTCAATTCAAGCGGCGGATCAATAAATTCTTGAAAAGTTCCTCTGTTGCTGAAAATAATCGTTTGCTTGCTATCCTTGCTATTTATATAAAAAAGCTCACACAGCCGCTAAATCAATAAAAAGCCGATAAAATATTAGGCAAGTAGGCAAGTGTCACTTGTCTGTATTGCCACAGTACATATTAAAACTAATTAACTAAAACTTTAAGGCCTCATTCGCACGAGAGCTTTTTAAAGGTCCGTTAAAAAAGCCTTCAAATAGAACAAGATGCATTCCCAGGTATCTGTTCACAAGTTAACGCTTTTTTAACGCTCGTGCGAATTAGGGCTTAGTTCATCATTTGCTTTGGTCTAATTACACTGTTCTTCACTGTGTTTATTATCTACTTTGTTGTATAAGTTCTGTTTACCAAAATCCCACAGTTAACTAGTTTACCTTACTCATCGTTTCATAAATAATATCTAACCGGATAAACTCACAAAGTGTAAAGCTGAGTGTCCACTAGAGATGACAGTTCAAATGGGCATCTCAAGTTGCCTCAATCTGAGGCACGCCGTACCATGAAATATTATTATTTTACTCAGCTATACTATGGCTTGAGTAAAATTTTGTAAATACATCATTGTAGGTATATATCTATATTATTATTCGGTTTAGGCTTATTAAAGCTCTTATCAAAGCCAAAAAATAAAATGAATCAATAATGACAATATCACAATTATTATAATTTACATTTTTTTGTAAACTAGATCCTACGCTATACTAGGTAGGTAGGTATAGTGTAGAATCTAGTTTACATAAAAATGTAAATTATAATAATTGTGATATTGTCATTATAATTGTCAGTTATACCGAAATCGTGCGTGGAGACCGTCGAGCAGATTATACGAGTTCCAATTTGAACAGCCTCAATTTGCTTCAACTTGAGACTACTCTGCTTGAGGCTGTATTTTATACCAATGTGCACGACGCTTTACTACTTTACGCCACTTGTACTTGTATCGAGTTAACGCTGTATTCATTAATCAAAAACATGTGAACTTGTGCGTGAACTTTGTGTATATGAGAAAAGTTTCCGTCATAAACGTTCAATGATTAATGGGTAATTAAACCGTGTTTCCGTTACCTACCATTTCATATACAGTGTGATTTTATTTCAGTACTGAAATGTAGCATACTTAGTTTGTATTTCCTTCCAGTTCAATTTTCAATTGGACGTGTTTTGGTAGAAAAATTAAATATAGTTTTATGAGTGCAACTCTTGTGTACCTTAAGATTTCTTTAGACAACTTTTACAAGTTAAACATATAAGTATAAATAAATGTGTAAAGTAAATATCAATAATAATAGTGATCGCATAAAGATATCATATCTTGAGGGCAGAGAACCTAAGTAGATATTAGTTACTTCGTAATTAGTAAGAGGTCCCTGGTGCGTAAAACGCAACGCCATCTACAACCACAGTTAGCGCAGGTCAGTAAGCATATCTTGCGTTTGATAGCACACTATCTTCGCACACAAATCACTACCTAGTATTAAATCTAGAGAGATAGGTTAGATTTTTTTTTTTAACTCAGATACAAGTTAGCCCTTCACTGCAATCTCACCTGGTGGTAAGTGATGATGCAGTCTAAGGATGGAAGTGGGCTAAACTGGAAGGGTATGGCAGTTTTAATTAAAACCGTACCCCTGATTGGTTTCTACAAGGCATCGTACTGGAGCGCTAAATTGCTTGGCGGCACGTTTTTGCCGATTGTGTGGCAACTAGCCACGGCCGAAGCCGACCCTCAGTAGGTATCAATATATTCAATAATATTCGTTGTCCCAAGTGTATGTATGTACTAGTGGCTCCTCGTGCACCAGCAGCTCTTTTAGCTCGGTCTTCACAAGCGATCGCCTTAAACCCTCATTCTCTAATTGCAAAGCCATTAGCCAAAAATAATAAGAATTCCCGGAATGGTTTCATTATAGCGGCTGAAACAAGACAAAACAAATTAAATTAAGTGCCTCATTCATTGTTACTCTCCCTAGGCGGGAAGTTAATTATGTCCAAAAAAAATCCTTTCAAAGTTTTAATGCAAAAACTTAAAGATGATAAATTTTATTTGCTTTTTGATTTTCCACTAGGTAATAGATGAAATATTTAAAAATATACTATAACTATTTCAAAGCAAAACCTCAGCTATCTCATAAAAAATCTCATATGAATATCTCATAAAAATTCCACTAGTGATTCATTTAAAAATACTTACCTATCCTGGCAGACTGACTGACTAACTTAGGTACTATCTGTGTATCAACGCACAGTCTAAACTACTAGGATTAGAAACATGAAGTTTTGACTGTACGTTTCTTTCATGGCGTTTGCATTCATTAAGACAGAAGTTTTGGTTTTTGTATGGTATTTTGCATGGAAGTCCGTCAGTTTTCAAGTTATATCCAAGAAAACTAGTATTAGGGCATTCTATTAAAATGTGAATAATCACGTGTTTCAGAACTTTTTAAAATTCCATCCGAACGAAGCCGGAGTGCATCAGCTAGTAATCCTAATCCAGTAATAATAGTTATTATAAATGCGAAAGTGTATCTGTCTGGTAGTCTGTCGGTCAGTCTGTCTGTCTGTCTGTCTGCTAGGTTTTTACGGCCCAACAGTTTAACCGATTTTAACGTACAGAGATAGCTTACATCCCGGGACGGACATAGGCTAATTTTTTTTTTCGGGAAAAGCAAAGACTTCGTATGGGATTTTTAAAAACCCCAATCGACGCGTATGAAGTTGCAGACATCATCTAGTTTCATATATTTATAAAATAATTTTCAAACACTAGCACCGTTACTGACCAAATGAATAATTTCAAATTAACCGTCTCTGATAATATTTGACTGATCATCACAAAGATTATTATCAAAGCGGAAAGGAATGGACGCAAAAGCAGACGTACAGGAACAACCAGCGACAAATATAGGCGCATATATATCATGTCTTCCTTGGATAGTCCATTAAGGAAGGAAACGCGTCACTATTCATGTCGGATTAAGCTGGCTGAGCTGGCACTATCGTCGCTCACTCCAGGCAAGGAGTTTAAACTTACGAGTAGGTACCTTTGTTATTCCTTCGTGTTAAAGCTCATTTCGTACTTACTCTTTAATAAAGGATCAAAATTTTCCCAAGTTTATTTTGACAAAAGGTCCACATCATTGTGCCTAAAAATGTGAAATTTCAATGAATTTAATATAAAAAACCTTATAAATTTGGTTATAAATGTTGTAGCTACCTATGAATTAAAAAACGGGCCAAGTGCGAGTCAGACTCGCGCACTGAGGATTCCGTACTCGGGTATTTTTCCAACATTTTGCACAATAAATCAAAAAACTATTGCACATAAAAAATTTGTTCAGATTCCAGATTTATTCCTGTACTTGTGCTATAAGACCTACCTACCCGCCATATTTCATGATTCTAGGTCAACGGGAAGTACGTTATAGGTTTCTTGATAGACACGACGGACGGACGGACGGACAGACAGACAACAACGTGATCCTATAAGGGTTCCGTTTTTCCTTTTCAGGTACGGAACCCTAAAAAAGGTTTTATTGGAAGTCAACCTGACGGTCAGAAAGATGTAACATGAATTTTAATCAAAAATTCCATGTAAAGACACGAAGGTAAAGGCTTAAAATCAACAATTTTTGCTTAGAAAGGATGAAGTAAGTTATGACGAAGCCAAAAGCTATTTAAACAGTGAAAAAAGTAAAGCAAGTTGAATTAACAGAAAGGTAAAGAAATGTTGACTCAAAAAGAAGCTTTAAAAAGTTCTACATCAGCCAAAGGTTCCCACCGAATTATTTACTCAGCCAACTTTGTCAGTTGACAAGTACATAAAGTTGTTTCGAGATTAATTCGAAAAGTTAATCCGAAGATCTCGTTAAACTTCGTACTTAATTTAAACATCGAAATACCTACTGCACATGGCTTCGCTTGGAAAACATACGATATGAGATGCTACGACGGCCGAAGACGTAGCTCAACCACAATAGTAATCAATATACCACAGGGTAAGATTTTTCCGGCTCCTTTTTCATGTACTGGAGATCCTCTGAAAAATAATAATTAATAAAATTAAATTTCAAATTCAATATTCGGTTTTGAGCTTGGTTTGAGTCAATGTTCTACACCAAATATCAAAATTTCAGTTTTGCAACTCATTTCGTCTACGAGCTAGAGACCTGTGACATGCGGACAGACAGACAAACAGACAGAAAACAGACGGACACTAATTATAGAGCTCCATTTTAACCTTTGGGTAACGGAACCCTAAAATAGGTAAGGCAAGTTGGATCGCGACTTGCAAAAAATAGCAACTTTGACCTCATAATGATTTATGAATGAGTTCTCTCTCGAAAGGGTAGGCACCTAGCTACCTACATAATTTTTTTAGTGAGGTTTCCTTACTATATAACTATACGTACCTATCTACCTACCTAAAACGGGATATATCCTAAAGGTTTTCATGACAGCCACGACAGACGAACAAACAGGCAACAAAGTGATCCTATATAAGGGTTCGTTTTTTCTTTTTGATCCTTAAAAATAATGTCATCACTGATCATAAGCAATTTCGTTTATCTAGGTCCTCGAGATATCGATCGAGTTATCTATAAGGGTTCCGTTTTTCCTTTTCAGGTACGGAACCCTAAAAAAGGTTTTATTGGAAGTCAACCTGACGGTCAGAAAGATGTAACATGAATTTTAATCAAAAATTCCATGTAAAGACACGAAGGTAAAGGCTTAAAATCAACAATTTTTGCTTAGAACGGATGAAGTAAGTTATGACGAAGCCAAAAGCTATTTAAACAGTGAAAAAAGTAAAGCAAGTTGAATTAACAGAAAGGTAAAGAAATGTTGACTCAAAAAGAAGCTTTAAAAAGTTCTACATCAGCCAAAGGTTCCCACCGAATTATTTACTCAGCCAACTTTGTCAGTTGACAAGTACATAAAGTTGTTTCGAGATTAATTCGAAAAGTTAATCCGAAGATCTCGTTAAACTTCGTACTTAATTTAAACATTGAAATACCTACTGCATATGGCTTCGCTTGGAAAACATACGATATGAGATGCTACGACGGCTGAAGACGTAGCTACCACAATAGTAATCAATATACCACAGGGTAAGATTTTTTTTCGGCTCCTTTTTCATGTACTGGAGATCTAAGGATCTCCAGTATATGGAGGATTTAAGTTTCAAATTCAATATTCGGTTTTGAGCTTGGTTTGAGTCAATGTTCTACACCAAATATCAAAATTTCAGTTTTGCAACTCATTTCGTCTACGAGCTAGAGACCTGTGACATGCGGACAGACAGACAAACAGACAGAAAACAGACGGACACTAATTATAGAGCTCCATTTTAACCTTTGGGTAACGGAACCCTAAAATAGGTAAGGCAAGTTGGATCGCGACTTGCAAAAAATAGCAACTTTGACCTCATAATGATTTATGAATGAGTTCTCTCTCGAAAGGGTAGGCACCTAGCTACCTACATAATTTTTTTAGTGAGGTTTCCTTACTATATAACTATACGTACCTATCTACCTACCTAAAACGGGATATATCCTAAAGGTTTTCATGACAGCCACGACAGACGAACAAACAGGCAACAAAGTGATCCTATATAAGGGTTCGTTTTTTCTTTTTGATCCTTAAAAATAATGTCATCACTGATCATAAGCAATTTCGTTTATCTAGGTCCTCGAGATATCGACGCAAGGAATTCCAAATTGTATAAAATAATGGCATGTACCTACTTCTCGTAATTTGAAAGTCAAGTAAGTACTTACATCAGAATGAATAAAAGACATAGGAGCGCTCTGAACCAATATCCGCTTTGGTAAGACAGAAATCTATCGCGCTGGAAGCAAGGAAGCTGTCGACCTCATTTGTATGCAATCTGTTAAGGCACTCGACTTATTTCCTTTGAGCACATGTTGCTTGTATAATATCTTATGCGCCACCTTATTAATAAGAATCATATAAATGCCCAGAAGTTGTATCGTATTTTTCGTTATCTGGGTACTTGTGTGATTTAGATTAAGGTTGACGAGATTAAGGATTAAGGGTCAGAAATGTTTTAAACGAATTTTCAAAAGAAGGGTTTTAAATACTGTTTAAAATTAAAGAGGCATTTTAAATAAACATGTATTTTGATAATTCTGTATTTAACAGAACGGTTTATGATAAAAAAACCAAACCTGGTGAAAGAACGATGGATATTAATCAGAAATTAAAAAAAACATTAATAGTAAGTACTTACGAAACAGGTATTATCCCAAATCCATGAGGCACTGATAAAACGTCTAGTTTCACGTTAAATAAATAATAATATTATGGTTTTAACCGAGCTTTCGTGTCGAATTTCAATCTATTTCTCTTAAATTAATGAAATAATGAATACCTAGTACTAATGAAGCTTTTAGTGAAAATTGGCACCACATGTCTCTATCATCCCGTCGTCTTTCGACCATTACATCGACTATTTTCAAAAAATCTCCAACTCCGACATAAAAAATAGTTTATTTCAATGGCAAAAGAGTGGTGCTATTTATTGACCATTTATCTCTGTGTCTGTTTGTATGACCGCTTGCTGACATACTCTTGGTAATAGGTAAGTATCTAAATATATAAAAGAAAAAGCTGTCTGACTGACTGATTTATCAACGCACAGCTCAAATTACTGGACGGGTTGGGCTGAAATTTGGAATGCAGATAGTTATTATGATGTGAAAACATCCGCTAAGAAGGGATTTTTGAAAACTCAACCCCTAAGGGTGTAAAATAGGGGTTTGAAATTTGTGTAGTCGATGCGGACGATGTCACGAGTATAAGCTAGGTATCTAGTAAAGAAACCCTGTACTAATAAAGGATTTCCAGAAATTCCGTAGCCAAGGTGGGTTAACTATGTAGTTGCAGTATAAACGCACGCAACGCATAGCGTTATCATACCAATTTTCTGCATAGCATGAGTAATTTATCACATCAAGTTGGCTAGCGAAGCGTTAGATATTATACGTTAGCGAAAGTAGGTCATGACACTTTCATAGGGTTAACAGACTGTTCCTTAAGGTTATTAGACTACTTTGCCTAGAGCTTAATCTGAAAGTTTAAAATACAAAGTATGGCCTGTCTATAATAACGCGACAAACAAATCAGAAAAGTTATCGTGTTCCATTAATTGGGTTAACTTGATATTTTGTGATAATAAATTACCACAGAATACTTAATAGTACCTACAGGATATTAGTAGGTAGGTACTACTAGGGGTACCTGCTACAAATACTGACTACTGGGTAATGAGGGCAGTATTAGGTATACACCAATAGCACTGTACTGCATACCTAATACTGCCCTCATTACCCAGTAGTCAGTATTACCTTACCTATCATGAAGTTGAATCAACTCCGCAAATTCGATTTTTAACCCCCGACCCAAAAAGAGGGGTGTTATAAGTTTGACGTATGTATCTGTGTATCTGGTGTATCTGTGTACCTGTCTGTGGCATCGTAGCTCTTAAACTAATCAACCGATTTTAATTTAGTTTTTTTTTGTTTGAAAGGTGGCTTGATCGAGAGTGTTCTTAGCTACAATTCAAGAAAATCGGTTCAGCCGTTTGAAAGTTATCAGCTCTTTTCTAGTTACTGTAACCTTCACTTGTCGGGGGTGTTATAAATTTTTAATTTGTAATTGATCAGTATCCCAGATACAGAAAAAGGCGCGGTCGTTAATCTTTTTTTTTTAATTTTATTTATTATAATATGCACTAACACGAATTACTTAACATTCTTTTACATCGCCAAACGGCACAGCAGTTTGTTGGCGAGTTAGCGCTCAAAAGATTACATCGTGCCCTTATTCTATCTTCAGCTGGAAAGGTTTAATTTTTTTTTTTAATACAACACCTTGGAACTAAGATAGCAATTGTATTTGGCAAAAGGTTGTAGCGCTTGTGAACAGCATATCCACCACCACCAACACCTTATTACCTGCAGCGCTTTTTACTTTAAGTAAATTGGAGTTTCTTAAACATTTTTTGAACAGTAGGTTTTGAGAAATTTCTTCAACATTTTTTGAACACAAAAATTTCCATGGGGCTACCTACGCTGTTGATTATTCCACTATATAGTTAGAAAAAATATTTAAATACATCAGTAACAACATAATTATTTTTATAATAGCAAATATAAACCTACAATATGACACTTAGTACGAAGTGTTTCTTTTTCCCACAGTCAAAACACTTTTAGAGAGGCTGTTTTGCTAAGTGACCTCTTACTATCCTGCTTTTTGTTAAATAAACAGTTAGTTTTTCGGTAAGTTTATCAAGTATCTCGTAACTTGCAACTTTGATCTTAGTATTTTGCGTTTTATTATGTCATCCCATCGTTTAAAAGGGACGCGAATGTAACAAACTAAAAAAACTGTGTTTATTTTTTTAAGGTGTCACTGGAGAAACTAAAAACATTATGAATGATAAAAAACAGTTAAAAATAGTTGAAGTTTCTAAAAGTTTACAAAGCTTTTTTTACTGTCTGAAAGGCTTGCGCTTGGTGACAATCAAGTTTTATAATGACTCCAATCTTATTTGGTGTTGCCTATTATAAACAGTTATTTGTACTCGTACGAACAATAAAAATGAGCTACTATTGACATAAACACGGAGGTGATCGGATCGATGAGCTTGTGATAGCAAAATAACTCAGCGTGAAAATAGCTCGGAGTAGTGCATCAATCTATTTACACCTGACTATTCCAGGCTGACTGATTGACTCATCTATCAACATTTAGAGCTTTTACCTTTTACTTATCTAGTTGAAAAGTCACTTTGTGGTGTTGCCCAATAAAGTTATTAAGGGTTGTATTTACACAGTCGGGCTATTAGGAACCATTTGAAGTGAAAAAATTATATTGACTTAATAGTGGGCTATCAATCTTCTAAGTGATCTATCGACACAGCTCAAACTACTGGATGGATCGGGCTGAAGGATTTTTGAAAATTCAACCCCTAAAGGGGTTAAATAGGGGTTCGAAATTTGTTTAGTCCACGCGACCAATTAGGATGAAAATTCACTCTATAAACGTATACCTAGATCTCACAAAGAAGGAGTTTCGGGAAACTCTAGCGGGATTTTCATAAAAACTAAACTTGCGTGGGAACAAGATAAGGTTCAAAACTGAAACTCACCGATACTCTTCTTTATATAAACTGAAATATATTACAGTATGTAATATTATGGTAGACATATTTTTATGTTAGTATGTATGAACTCAGATTTTTAACCCACGACCCAAAAGTAGGGTGTAAGTTTGGCGTGTGTATCTGTCTGTGGCATCGTAGTCCTAAACTAATGAACCGATTTTAATTTTGTTTCTTTGTTTGAAAGGTGGCTTGATCGAGAGTGTTCCAGCTTAGCTATAATCCAAGAAAATCGGTTCAGCCGTTTGAAAGTTATCAGCTCTTTTCTAGTTACTGTAACCTTCACTTGTCGGGGTTGTTATAACTAGTTAAGTATATTTTAATTTATGTTTAAACCGCTCAATATTCGGTATTTCTGTATAAAAAGGCACTAACATGTTGTTTACTCAAAGGAAAGTAGTTGAATAGGTGAGCTGATAGAATGCAAATGAGGTCGCCGGCTTCCTAGCTCTAGCACGCTCCGAGTGCGATAAGAGGCGGCCTTACAAAACGAATATTGGTTCGAGACGACCCAATGTCTTTTCTTATGTACCTCTTTTATGTACCTACATAGCAAACGTCTGATTTCGAATCACTGTCTAGTATTGCTGTTCTGTTAAACAACTTTCTGTTGAGACTTGTTGCTTTAAATAAAATTGCTATTTTCTGCTTTGCTATTTGAAGATAGAGATTTTCATCTAGTAAGAAATTAATATAAGTACTTAATAACCTTCAAATACTTAAGTCACGGACTCGGAGTACCCACCCATACTCCAGGAGTGCCCAGAGCCTAATTTCCAAGCGCCTATTTTATTTTCATTCCTCTGTCAATAATTCCTGCTTCCAAATACGAAAAATCGATCTTCTCTTCTGCCGAAGTCTATTGACCTGACGCATGGCAATTGATACTTATGATTGCGAGTTGTGGTCATCAAAGTCAAAGTCCATTTATTTAAATTGGGCATTACTGCACATTTTCAGATTGTCAAACAATGATGTACCTATAGTGGTGATAATTAATTACGTTAACTCAAAACTAAAGCTACGAGGGTTTCAAATGCACCCAAGTCTGAGAAGAGCCCACAACAAATTCAGCTGGGTATTCTTTTTTTTCTCCATTATAAAATAACTCGGCCTTTTTGGTCTACCCGAGTTTGAGGTAACCCGAGAAGAAGAGAAGAAGAATGACTCGCATGAATGACGTCATCGTATGTGGGGAAAATAGGCGCAGTTGATTTTCATGCTGTTTAATTACTCTGCGGCATCTAGTTATTACAAATCCGTGGCGTCAAGGCTAAATAATAAAATACAAAGTAAACCCTTATCTAATCTTGTCGCAAGCTTTGTAGTAATTTGTCACGGATTATCAACTTAGTGCTTATCTCCAGTGCTTTGTGGCTAAAGTACTGTGAGGTCTTTGAAACGACGCCTTAGGTAAGGTTTTAATAAAAGCATCCGGGGATTACGCTCTAAAACTTTTATAACTTAAAAAATGTAAGCATAAAGAATTCAGGTGATAAAAATACCTAGAATTTTTCCTTAGGGTGAGGTCGAACGAGGGTTTATCATTTTTAGAGCGTTATTTTTTATTTATTTATGCGTACTTACCTACCAAAATAAATGAAGTACCTATACAGGGAAGCACTTTCTTATTATAATATAAATATTGCTACCTTTCAACGAATCTCGTAAATTAGATAGGTACGCCTAATATTTACTTACATCAATCCGTCTTATTGCGTGAATTAATCTAAATTAAACATTATTGTATGGCTGTTCCCCAGTCGAGTTCACTTTATCTTAAGGCGCAGTTTATTACAGCAGTAACATGGAAATTACTTCATAAAGCAACTACGACGCTCCCAAGGCTGTGTATAAATATTAACTCTGCGTCAACCCTTCTAATAGCTACCCCTTCACGGCGAACATTTACCGTGATGTAAGTAAGACATATCAGTAGGATGCGTTTGTATCATGATGGAACGATTTTTAGGATACCGTATCCGAAGGGTGCCAATGGGGTAACTACTATACTCTATTACTAAGCCTCCGCCTAGCTATCCGTCCGTCCGTTCGTCCGTCTGCCCATCCGTCCGTCCGTCCCATCCGTCCATCCGCCTGTTGGTCAACGGGCTGTACTTTGTGAACCGTAATATGTAGAGAGTTGATATTTTCAAAGAATGTGTATTACTATTGCCGAAATACAAATACCTACTTAAACATTTCCAAATAAGGACTATGGAAATAATTTAAAATAAAAAGTGTTATTTCTTGTACGATAGTACGGAATCCTTCGTGAGCGAGTCCGAATTGTACTTGACCAGTTTTTTTTATTTCATATATAGACTCATATCTACAGTATAATATTATGGATGCAAGTTTATTGGTATCAAATTGACCAGTCAAGCGTTTTGTCATTCAGTTGGATCTGCAAGATGCAGCCAATTGTGGAGCTCGTTTTTCTAGAAAATGTCCACTCACTTTTTTTTTCTTGTACTTTTATGTAGGAGGCGAGGAAAACGAAACTAGACCAACTTTTGCGCATTAATTGATTGTTCTGGTCTGTAAGAATCTGATAATATTTTATAAGTACCTAATTGCGAGTTATTACTGCCCTTTGTATCCAATCCTTAAATTCTTATCTAAGTTACTTAAAAAATACTTAGGGCTATGTTTTAAACCTACCTACATAGCAATATATTATTTATATATAGGATTACCAATAAATCCGCTTAGCTTATTTAGGGTCCGTGATATAACGCTGTATCTCGTAATTTATGGCGACCCTTAAACATTGTAGTCCTGTCCTGTCTCATAATGTAGTAGGTAGGGCACTTTGTGGAATATCCCTCTCTCATGTTAATATAATATCTAATAATAATCGTAATCGCTAAATAGTATCTTAATGTCCTCCTCCCGACCAAAATTTTGGCCACGGTGGCCAATCTCCACAGAGATTAGCCATTTGCGTGGGAGATATTATACATAGGTGCAATCTACGTATATTCCCTCTTATAGCCCCATGGGATGGCAATCTGATATGATTGGAGAGAGATCAGCTAGGTGATTCACTAACTCAGTGTCTAATACTGAATAATAGCCACCGAGGTTCCTTGGTTCTACATTGCTGCCACACTGGGTGATATTTTTTCGTAGAAAACCTTCAATGGATTAAAAGTGAGATCGGTGGCTATCACATTAAGTTAGTGAATCATCCCACAGGTGCAGGTTTGTTGGCTTCACGTGCTCTCCAAGGCATGGGGCTAAAACACAGCCAACTTCCTAACTCTGGGCTAGTATCTACTGAGAATTTCTTAACAGAAATACTTAACAATTTTTGATCCGACTGACTGACCCGGAAATCAAACCCAAGCGCTCTTCATCCGCAGTCGAACATGCTATGGTTAACTAGATCAAAGGGGCAGTGTAAGTAAAAAAAAGGGAAGAAGTGCAAAAAAAAATCCGCGTTGCTTTATGTTATCTACTTATTCGCTTTTAAGTTCTAAGCTTAATAAATTTCTATGCGGTTTTACCATCATTTAGAATATTATGCACAAAGAAAGTTGCGGATTGCGACTTAATTTTTTTATATTACTAATTATAATGTAAATGAACAGAAAAATCCCGACTCCAACACCTAGCCCAAACCTTGAACTTTGAGAACTGTAATGCACAGAGTTTCTCTCTATAATGTATACATAATCTAAGACTAGATTTTCCGAAATTCCCACGGGAGCGAAGCCGCGGGAGGTTACTAGCAGAAAATAATGCGAAAAATTTGTAGAAACAAAATATATTTACCGTGACCAAAATGGTAAAACATTCTGATTTACAATGTATTGTTTAAAGTGCAAATATATGTAAATTGTGCGCAGTAAAATTTTGCTCGCGAACATGTTTTAAATTTTGCTTATTTGAGCTTCGAGCATTCTGAAAGTTAAGCTAAGTACAAACTTTCGCGTACCATGTTTGCTTTTAACCTTTACTGTTAACTTGGAATTACATTTTGTCGTGTAGTTTAAACAACATTCAGCTTTCTGTGAGTTTATTATATCACTTCAATCTGAAGTAACTTTTTAGTCAACCCTTAATGAATTTGTACATTTTTCTGTCTTTACGTTCATTGCATAACGCAGCTGTTCTATTAAAAAAAATAGTCTACAACATCTTAATAATCTATAGTGTAAGTGTAGACCAAAGCTTCTCAATGCCACAAAATTAATATTTCCATTTGACGCATGCCGCATTGGCGCATGTAGTTGCTCTGGCGTAAAAGAACCTTTAGTTCTGCCAGAGATCACACTAATATTATAAAGGCGAAAGTTTGTATGTGTGTGTGTGTGTGTGTGTATGTTTGTTACTCCTTCACGCACGCAAAAACTACTGGACGGATTTGGCTGAAATTCGGAATGGAGATAGATAATATCCTGGATTAGCACATAGGCTACTTTTTATCCCGGAAAACCAAAGAGTTCCCGTGGGATTTCAAAAAACCTAAATCCACGCGGACGAAGTTGCGGGCGTCAGCTAGTAAGTAATAAAAGTAGTAATCACTTATCTCTGGAAAATAATGTCATGCAAACAAAGTTGCAGGCAACTGCTTGTAGAGATTAAAATAACAAGCTATGTTGAACTGGTATATTAATTCAATTTAAACAGCTACTCGTTATTCAGTTGGTAAATTAAACAACAACAGAAATATGATATTTACAATCGTGTAATTCATGAATCAATTATTACAATTTGAATCCTGTGGAAATTATGCATCGTTTCAAAATTCATGATATTATGCAAAATTTGACCCGGAATAGTTAACATTAATAGAGTTAGGTATTTTGATGAACTGCAGACATTAATATACTGTTTTTAATAGGGCTCTCTCCGTCACTTACTCCATACAATGGTAGCCCCAATTTCATTTGAATATTAAGCAACCAAAGTCCATGAAATTTTGCAGACATATTCTAGAAACTAATATCTGTGCCTGTGGTGTTTTTTAGATTTTTCTAAAAATATGTAGTTTTAGAATTACAGGGGCTCTAAGAAGTATGTGAATTTTTAAGACCGCGTAACTTTGAAACCGAATATTTTAACGGAAATCTGGAAAACCACAGGCATAGAT
This sequence comes from Maniola jurtina, assembly GCF_905333055.1. NCBI lineage: Eukaryota > Metazoa > Arthropoda > Insecta > Lepidoptera > Nymphalidae > Maniola > Maniola jurtina. Next base: position 11,066,817 of record NC_060039.1, read on the forward strand.
ATTAAGTTCCCAGAACGTTTCTACAAAATTTCATTGAGTATGATTGGTATTCCAATGAGAGACGAACTACGTTTGTATGGAGCGAGTGACGGAGAGACCCCTCTTAAATCGATATATAAAGACTAATTGCAAGTAAGAAGCAAAAGTATGTACTTTTATAAAGATCTGATATGATGATCATCATCATCATCGTTGTATGCCATCTTCGAAAAGAAGTTTGATGGTCATTACCTGTATATCTGTTAGTCTATCTCCTTTTTACAGCCTATCATAATCCAGGAGAGACGCTGATTCAAATCCTGGCAGTTCCATAATCGTTATAGCATCGAGCACCGTTCCCGCTTCCCTGCATCCTTCAGTGTTAATGATGACAATTATGTTTGAGCAGTTTTTTAGGGTTCCGACACTCAAAAGGAAAAACGGAACCCTTACAATATCACTTTGATGTCTGTCTGTCTGTCTGTCTGTCTATCCGTCCGTCCGTCCGTCCGTCCGTCCGTCCGTCGTGTCTGTCAAGAAGACCTATAGGGTGTAACTTGTAGGGATGCGGTAAAGCTGATTCCGGGAGGGTAACCCGTATCTTAGCAATTAAAAAGTTAATTGACTGTTCTTTTATTCTAGTGGCAAGTATGGAAGCCGTATGGGTGGAGCTGAGAGCGCCGCGTTTCGTCGTTCATGGCCACAGCGCTGTGCTTCGCTGCGACCATAATGTCGACCCGGAAACTTTATACAAGGTAAAATAATCAGCGACAAGTGTGAATTAAAAATTTATAACACCCCCGACAAGTGAAGGTTACAGTAACTAGAAAGGAGCTGATATCTTTCAAACGGCTGAACCGATTTTCTTGGATTATAGCTGAGAACACTCTCGATCAAGCCACTTTTCAAAAAAAAAAAACTTAATTAAAATCAGTTCATTAGTTAAGGTGCTACGTGCCACAGACAGATACACAGATACACACGTCAAACTTATAACACCCCTCTTTTTGGGTCGGGGGTTAAAAACGCATTTTATATTATGTCTTGCTTTAATTGTTGCGCACTCCCTTAGTACTTGGAAGGTCGGGATTATACGTGCGTGTTCGTACGTATTCTCACGAGTTAAAGTACGAAAACGCATCCAAAGTGTGGTCGACCTTGTACCTATTTATTTCTATTGTTTTACTTGCGATCACTAAAACGTTGTTAGGACCAGGGGCGGATTTCCCTATAGACCGATTAGGCCCGTCAACGTTTAAAAACGTTATATACTTTAATTTAATTGTTACAGCTTGTTCAATTTTTCATGTTTTACAGGGTACACTACTCCATGTAAAACATGGTCATCTTCTACAGGCCTAAGGCAGCCAAGGGATGAAATCGGCCCTTGGTCAGGACTCGTTCAATGTGCGGAATTACTCATCTTATTCATAAATGCTTTATTAAAATACACCAGTGCAGTGCACTGAGCTACACATATCAGATAACGGTGCAAATACACTAAGGGTATCCAATGATGTGAGATAAGCGAAACGCGAGCGCAATAGATTGCCTGTCAGATCCAGTTTGTAGCATTCGTGTAGTTTTCTTACCTGTATTCACTATTTAGGTTACAAGTACGTAGTTACTGGTACTTTACCCTTTATTCATTTTTAACCGACTTCGAAAAAGGAGGAGGTTCTCAATTCGTCGGATTTTTTTTTTACTATTCAAGTCTACACTATGTAAGATAAATATTTTACCGTAAGAGTTAAAGTTCATAAGTTTGGATGGAGGGGGTAATCTTTTGAAATAATGATCCGTTGCTAAAAATTCTTTGACTGATAGATAGCTTTAGTTCGCGACAGGTCGATATGGCAATCGAGGTACGAACTATACATTATTCCCGAGTGTTATAAGCTATCAACTATTTCACGCAGACGAAGTCGCAGGCAAAATCCGGTTATCAATATAATTTAGAAGCTTGATAGATCAGTCAGTCAGGAAAAGGCTTTTTCTTTAGATATGTGTTGGTATAATATTGTTATTATTTGTTGCAGGTGGTGTTTTTTAAGAGTGGGCAACGGATCATGCAGCATGTTCAAGGCAGAGATCCGCCATTTGAGCTATACAACTTTACAGGCGCCGACATAAACGTAAGTAAGCTTTTATTACAATATGCACTCACATTTTCTTCTAAGCGTAGAAAAATTATGGCGTATTAGGTACATACAAGTTTTCATATCTGAGTGTTAGGATCTGTAACGATGTAATAGAGCCTCAATAGCTCAACCGGTAAAGGAGTGGACTGAAAACCGAAAGGTCGACGGTTCAAACCCCGCCCATTGCACTATTGTCGTACCTACTCCTAGCATAAGCCTGACGCTTAGTTAGAGAGGAAAGGGAATTATTTGTCATTTAACATGGCTAATATTCTTTAAAAAAAAAAAAACAATAAATAAAAATTAAATGAAATATTTATTTAATGTAAGGACAACTTGTGCTAATTATCAAGTTTTGATTATGTCAAGACTACGAACGTTCGGAAAACTGATTCAATGATCACCAAGACTCAATGATCACCATCGTCAGTAGTAGATCCGTCACTAAACGTCTTGCGAGGCTTTGATTTTACCCGGCAACGCAGTTAGTATAGAGTACTATTTTAGAGTATAGAGCATATGCATAGAGGGTGTAGGTACTGACCTCTACTAATGCAAGTACGCTGGACTTGCATTTGCCCACTTTCTTTTGAAACCACTCGATTTTTGCCATTTTGGTGCTGATAACCGCGGTGAGCATCATGTGAGCGCACTTAGAACTAAATGTTAGGGAAGTGGAGGGGAACACGAATACCGATTTACACAGTGTCAATTTTAATTCTCGGTACAATCGGTGGGGCGCTTCGAATCGTCTTAAAAATGACTGTGATTTTGTATGACATAGCTTTTCCAGCGTACTTTTATAATATGACGTAGATTACTATATCCATTTCAATGGTGTAGGTAGAGTATAAAGGTATAGAGTACAGAGGCCACGCCTCGACGGAGCCGGCGCCTTTGCCTCACTAGGCGCAACCATACCAGTCGTGCTGTCACGTAGAAGCCTAATCTAGGAAAAATACTAAACCAACGCTGAGGTTTAAATATGATCATAGAAGCCTCTTAGATGCTGGCCCGAGATTAGGTTTCACTACCTATACAAGTTTGTTAGGCGTCCATTAGACGATAGATTTTGTGTCAGTCAATTCCCTCAATCATGACTAATGACTTGATGGAGCAGAGAACTATTTAGATATTTTGCCATACAAACAATTATCTTTGCATTAGATATACTTACCTAAGTTTTCCTTAGCTGACCTAAAAGATAAACAAATCGCAGAAACCTCCTCGGAGAAACGCCTCCTAAGCGACACGATTTACCGGCGCTTTAGAATTTGCGGAGTTAGATATTTGACTTGTGCTATGATTTCCTAGTCAGTTTTAATAAAGTCTGATGCGTCTCTTACGCATTTCAGGGAGAAGCTACTTGTTTACCTTTTGATTCAAATAAATATAAATAGATTATAGTAGGTCATAGTTACTCGCAGCTGTGACTGTGGCAAAACTCATCAATGGGCAAAATTTACAGCAAAACTTGCCGTCTAAGTGCCGGCGCACATATGGCGGAGCGTGGCGGAGCGCAGAGCAGAGCATGCCCGCGAAGTTTTGACACATTACGCGAAGTTCTACCAGAGAATGCGCGAGCACGCGCGGGATTGCGCGCGGATGCGCGAGTATCCGCACGGATGCACAATTGATTTTAGATATTATTTCAATGAGGATAATGTCGACCATACTTTTGACTGTGAAAAATGCTCTGCGCTGCGCTCCGCCATATGTGCGCCGGCCCTAATAGACTCCGAAATTTCGTGCTCGGTAATTCAACTCGAGGCTGTAGCTATTCACCTAGCCTACTTATTTAATAGGAATACGGAGTATTGCATACATGTTTCTTAGAATACCAACTAGGTAACTAGGTAATTTATAATATAGTGCTTACTTATCTCTAATAATATAATATTATAAATGCAAATGGGTTTTTGTTTATTGGGTTGTCGATCAATAACATCGCAATGAAGCAACTGATCGACGTGACTTTTTTAAGTGGATGTAGTTAAACTGGATGGTCGTAAGCTACTTTTATCTCTGGAAAACAAACAAGTTCTTGCGGAATGGCATGCTATTTTCTCGCATTTGTTCTTTAATCACGTAGCAACGGATCAACGGATCAACGTGATTGAGTCGCGGGCATCGACTACTTAGTAGCGAAATAAAATTAAACACCTACATACCTATCCTATCAGCAAGCGCAGTATTGGACGAACTCTGACCTGCTGGACTGATGATAGCGGGAAGCGGGTGGATTTGCAAGACCTGTGTCAAGCAGTGGCCGCAGAGAAGCTGATTGATCGATTGATTGATTGATGTGCCTATTTATACACTTATACCAATTATTGTTAGGTACATATTATACGCAGTAAGTAGGTAAGTAGCTGTGCTAAAGTAAACTACTAAATTATCAGGATAAACTCCATAATTATAGGCATCTAAATGCATGCTTTACTTGGACTTTGCATGGAGTTCAGATTACCTACGTCATCATAATTGTCACAATACACCTATAAAAATGTACAACAGATAGAATCGTAGCCATATCCATACCGTCCTTAGTTCCTATTAAATAAACGAAAATTGTACTTAAGTCAAAGTCAAAGTCAAAATCATTTATTCAAAGTAGGTACAATTGTACTCTTTTTGATGGTCAAAATTGTTAAATTTGTACGATATAGTGGTGATAATTAATTACGTAACTTAAAACTAAAGCTACGAGGGTTCCAAACGCGCCCAAGTCTGAGAAGAGCCCGCAACAAACTCAGCCGGGTATTCTTTTTTTATTATTATCACCACTTAATTCAATAAAAAGTTTTCTCAACTCAATATTAATTGAATTGCAATCAAAACTCCTAAAATCCAATAACGCTCACAACATCTCATTTTGGCACCAACTTTTGTGTGGCTGTTTTAGGCTTACTAATACATGTATCACGTAGTAACCGACCCATAACCGCCACGGATCGAAAATTGCCTTTTCAATATTATCAATATTTAATAGCTCTTATGTGTGTACGAATAAAGCTGATATTGCAGACGTAAGTGGGTAAGTTGGTTCCTATCACGTCATGTTCAAAACTGCCGGACGATGGCATTTTCAATAGAATTCGAGCTCAAGCGTGGCGTTTTGCAGTTATTTAAAATGTGAAAGGTGAAAATTGCACCGGTATCGGATATTTCGATATTCTTTAAAAAATGATATTTTCTGCAAGAAACTCCTTGGAAGACCTTAACTGATGAGAATTCCTATATGAAGAGAGATGAAAATGTAATCTATACTTACTTATAATATTATAAATGTGTTTGTTTGTCTGTCTGTCAGCTAGCACGTAATTTTTAAATTTTTTTACTGAAAGCCCAAATACCATATTCATAGGTAGGTACTTACTTAGAACTTAGAAACTGGCGTACTTTTATACTCACACCTTATCTCCCTGCGTGTTGGTTCAATTTTCGTAAACCTTTTCGAAGTGGGTGTCTACGTCATAAAACCAAGTTTTTTGTATGTATAATCAACGTAATAAACCCACCGTCGGCCCACTACTAAGCACGGATCTCCGCTCAGAATAAGAAGCGTTAAGGGTATATTTTATACTAGCTGATGCCCGCGACTTCGTTCGCGTGGATGTAGTTTTTTAAAAATCCCGTGGGAACTATTTGATTTTCCGGGATAAAAAGTAGCCTATGTGCTAATCCAGAGTATACTCTATTTCCATTCTAAATTTCAGCCCAATCCGTGCAGTAGTTTTTGCGTGAAGGAGTAACAAACATACACACACACACACACATACAAACTTTCGCCTTTATAATATTAGTGTGATGTGCGTGACTAAAGTTCATGCATGGAAAGCTGACTTTCAGTCATCTAGTATTTTAGTCTCTTTAGTTTTAAAGGTCAGAAATGTTGAACTAGCAAGAATAATTCAGAACGTGTTAGGAATTCTGTTGATCCGTGGAATACAAATAAGACGTGTTTCAGACTACATAGGAACTCCATTACAATTTGAATACTATTCACCAAAAATAGAATGTGCGAGTTACAGATAAAGGTTTTGCACATGTACAAGAACCTACTTTAAATTCTTGAATATTGGTTCAAGTACTCGTAACTGGAATAAAAGCATTTTCACGTTACACGATGCGATATATCGATATATTAGCAGACGTAAAACACGAGATAGTCGAAGCGAACTGAGCCAACCATCTTTTCTAAAATGTCACACCGGAAACTGCATTAAACTCTCTAAGTACATAATTTATTAATTACTAGCTGATGCCCGCGACTTCTTCCGCGTGGATTTAGTTTTTTTTAATCCCGTGAGAACTTTTTGGTTTTTAGGGATAAGAAGTAGCCTATGTGTTAATTCAGGGTATAATCTATCTCCATCCATATTTCAGCCAAATCCGTCCAGTAGTTTTTGCGTGATTGAATAAAAACATCCAAACATCCACACTTTCACATTTATGATATTATTAGGATTAGGATTAGGACTAGCTGATGCCCATGAATTGACCCGCGTGGATTTAGTTTTTTAAAAATCCCGTGAGAACCTTTTGGTTTTCCGCGATCAAAATTATGCTTATGCCACTCTCTAGGTCTTTAAAGTATACCCACGCAAAAATTCACATCAATCAGTTGCGACGTGATTGAAGGACAAACCAATAAACAAACACAATTTACGCGCACTCAACGTGAGAAACGTTTCAAGCTTAAATTATATTTTATTGTGAAGAGGGTAAAATTTAGTTACCTCAGTTGGACGAAAGTTGAGCATGTTGGCCATTCTACGAAGAACGTCAAAGTTTCAAACTTTATAGAAATATAAGTAGTGAAATAAAATATAGTATAAAATTTTACCAACGCTTGTTATTTTTAACTCCCGACCCAAAAAGAGGGGTGTTATAAGTTTGACGTGTGTATCTCTGTATTTGTGTATCTGTCTGTGGCATCGTAGCTCCTAAACTAATGAACCGATTTTAATTTAGTTTTTTGTTTGAAAGGTGGCTTGATCGAGAGTGTACTTAGCTATAATCCAAGAAAATCGGTTCAGCCGTTTGAAAGTTATCAACTCTTTTCTAGTTACTGTAACCTTCACTTGTCGGGGGTGTTATAAATTTTTAATTTACACTTGTAAAACTACGAAAAGCTAACAAATATGCATAAGCATCTATTATCATAAGCGATTATAATACACAACCACTTAATTTTAAACACTTACTTGCTTGTTTCAGTTGCCCAAAATGACTCCGACCTCAATAACATTGGAAAGGATGGATTTCGCGGCGTCCGGACCCTATGCCTGCGAAATAGCTCTGGAAATACCACTGTACTCGAAAGCGTCCAAAATACACGAAATTAGCGTTATTGGTAAGTGAAACCCGGTGAAAACTTATAATTTCCAGTTTTATCATAAAACTTAGGTACTTACCTGGAGTGATACCTAGACTCTCTTGGTGGTAATTAGCACGATAAACATGTCTAATGTTTTAAATCAGTCTCTGAACCAAATTGACCTAAAGCTAATGCGATCCTTTTCAGAAAAGAACATAGTGCGATAGAAAGCACTAAGTATATTTAGACCTCTCAATTCAGAGTAGAGTTTAGTTTAGAGATTATGTGCCTACTATAGAATTAGTAGCAATATCAATTAAGTAAAGAGATGATGATATGATTTCGCAAATTTAAAACTACTCGTAAACCTACAAGAGCTTCAAACGTGCCCTAACTGTTCTGGGAAGATAGGCCATAATAAACTCAACCATCAAGATTATTATACACTATAGAATTTCCAAAGTTATGAAATTCCAAGTAACTTTGTACCTTGTAACATGTAAGTTACTCAGTGGCAAGTACTGCGAATCAGATAATAGTCTAAACGCGTTCAGCGTAGCCACCGAGGCGTGATAAGCGAAACGCGAGCGTAGTATATCGCCCTGTCAGACTCAGTTCGTAGCTTTCGTAGGCTCGTAGCGAAGCCCTCGCTTATAGCTCCACTTAGGTTATTACGTACTCTCTTTGACCCATTTCAAAACAACGAAGTTTTTATATTATAAATAACGGGTTCATGATCCACCCAATCAGCGAAGCAGAGAGATGTGATGGTCGACCAATCAGATTTTGTATAGATGAATTAAAAAATCATGACGTCATCTTTAAAAATCTGAGTGGACACTAAACACATCTCTCCACTCCTCTTAGGTTGAAACTGGACCTACAGTTCAAAAGTGAATTACCTATAATATAATAATAGAACATTTCTGTTTCCTATTAGCCCAGTCATTTCGTGCTCAAAAAGGGGCTTATGAGGAAAGATTTCCGGGAGTTATGCAAATTGGTGGTTTTATAGATTTTGATGTGCTCTTTCTGAATTTTCATTTTGCCACCTCGTATCTTTGCCGACTGGGCTATATTGCATCCAGAAATAAAAATGAAACTCAAGTTATCGTGTCAACATTGTAGAGATTTCATTTTAAGAACTTGTTAAGATGCATATTATTATCTACTTTAGTGCACTCAACGAAGCCAGCTTTTGTGCAATTTTTACACTTCGACTAGTTGCTTCGCTTTGTCGAACGCTAAAAATGCCTACACAGACATATTAGTGTTGTTTTTCACTATTTTCAGCATTTTTTCCGCCCTGCATGGAGAGCAGCTAGAAAGGAAATATGCCTAAGCGTAGTTCTGACCTCTTAACCCTATTGTATACTTCGAATATGCTGTTTTGGAGTTAGATTTTAATTATTTTGTTACAAACTCAATTCAACACTCCATTTAGACTGGTTTTCCCTCAGGGATGTGCGAGGATGCGTAAAGAGATATATTATGTGTTAAATCTTCTAAAGGATCCTTTCATTTTCATACTCGTAGCTTGGTTGGACCAGGCTCTGAGGCAAATTATATATCAGCAACATATTAACCCTTTAGTTTTTAAGGTTGATTAATGATATTATTCTATAATTTATCATTAGGTAGGTACCATCATTTCTCTAGAATATTTAACATATTATTGGAAGGTCGATATAGAAGGCAGGACGAATACGCATCCAAAGTGTGGTTAGCCTAAGTCGGTTTTCATTTGCTTGCAGTTCGACAGAAATTCCGTCCAAGAATAAAGATAAAGCATAAAAAGCTGTCATCTAACGAGGACCTGGAAGCTTCGTGCCAGAGCGCCCCCGCACACCCCGCCCCACATCTCACCTGGCTCATCAATAATGTTAAGGTACAAGCATAAAACATTGTTGTTAATTAATTGTAAATACGACTTCCTTTAACGGCGAAGGAAAACATCGTGAGGAAACCTGCATGCCTGAAAGTTCTCAATAATATTCTTAAATGTGTGTCAAATCTGTCAAAGCCTTCTAACAGAGATAGAAATGATGGAACACCGTAAGTGCTATTACGCCCTGATCGCTTAGTGTTTAAAAACTGAAACACAAAATAATTTATTCGAAGTAGGTACATTGTACACCTTTTGGTAGCCAGAATTAAACTAAAGCTACGAGGGTTTCAAACGCGCCCAGGTCTGAGAAGAGTCCACGACAAACTCAGCCGGGTATTCTTTTCATTATCACCACTTCACAAAAGTCAAGTAAATAGAAATAAAAAATTGTACAAGTCAAATTATGTTATTATTGGTTAATTTAAAAATGAATCGAACCGCATCGCTTTATTAGTTTTCAACTGTTTTCGTTTTGGAATCAATCGTGCGTTAATCGCCACTGTCCGATTAATTATTTCGGGTCGCATTGCGTTTCCGACTCGTTTCCCAAAATTACTTTCATAATTACCCAATTACGCATAATGTACGTATGCGAGATATTTTATACGACACACCTAATGTGACGGTGTTAACATTTCGCATAATTGTACCTATTAGGAACAAAACACTTTTGCTGTTAACAGATTAAGCAACTCGGTTTAAATTAGTAACTTAGTAGATATGTTGTAGAACTGTTATGTTTATATTCCTTAGTTTTTAACCCCCGACCCAAAAAGAGGGGTGTTATAAGTTTGACGTGTGTATATGTGTATCTGTGTATCTGTGTATCTGTCTGTGGCATCGTAGCGCCTAAACCAATGAACCGATTTTAATTTAGTTTTTTTTTGTTTGAAAGGTGGCTTGATCGAGAGTGTTCTTAGCTATAATCTAAAAAAATTGGTTCAGCTGTTTAAGAGTTATCAGCTCTTTTCTAGTTTTCTTGTAGAAAAGAAGGTTAGATAACCGTTAGGTTCATAATATTATGTCAATAGACAAATGTCAAGCTGTCAAGATGGACGTTGCCTAAATACATAATTATTTATTTGAAAATGATGTTTTGGAAAACTCAAATACTTTGGATCGTCGGGGGTGTTATAAATTTTTAATTTTATTGGTCAGTAGTCAACTTGTTGGATTTTCCTGATTAATTAATATCTTTAGTTCATTCTAGAGTACATCAGATACAATACCAGAGTGAACTAACAATTTTTAAGGCGTCTTAAGGTGGATCCATACATGCGAACCCGCAATAATCATGCACGCCGTGCGCGTCTAACGCCACATTATATTCTTAAGATGCGCGTTGTATATACGGTTCGTGTGCGTGCGCAAGTGTGGACCTGCATTTACATTGTTGCATTTAATGTATATACTTTTTTCAAATGTCACTATTATCTTATAAAATTGGGCTAGATCAAAATAATTAGATAACTCCAACCGCTTGTATGCTATGAAGGCAATCCCACTAATATAACCTTGAAATTCTATAAGTAAACCGACATGCAAAATATTAGCTACTCGTGTTAGTAGTTTGGTGAAAACTACCTAAATAAAATGTTAAACTGTTCATTATCAGAGACGACAGTCTGCTATAATCTCATCCTATGATCCTTTTACCGGCACCGAAGCTGCTTCATAAGCAAAGGCGGAAGTTATTACGTTTTTATACATCCCCAAGTTCCCAGCTTGATTTATTGACACCGAGCCTCAACCATCCATGCAAAAAGCTTATTTTGTGATCATGAAGATCTTAGTTACCATATTATTACGGCACTTATGACATTATCGCGGCGTCCAGAACGATATTTGAAACAAACGAAGATCAAAATACGTAGAACAAAACTTGGTGGACTTCAACCACCCTGGTAGCCAGATCTGGGTTCCGAACCCGAAGAGCGCCAACTGGATCCTATTACTAAGCCTCCGATTACTGTCCATCCTTCCGTTCATTTATCTGTCTGTATATCAGCGGGCCGTATCTCGTGAACCATAATAGAATGTTGAAATATTCATAGAATTTGTATTCTGTTGCCGCTATAACAACAAATAAAAATAATTCTCTACTTTTTCTGTCTTGTATATTATGTGTGTGCCTAATTTCTTATCAGTTTTAAGCTAAGAAACCAGAATACTTTACAATTTATACTTTCGTAAGTGATGATACTCGTAAATTATGTAATGAATCGACTGTACACACCTTTTCCAATAGTAGTTAGTAGACATGGGCGGCGATGCAACCATTTTACCTCACATCAACTAGACTAGCTCAGAAGTGATGACATCGAAGCTAGTTGGCCTATAAAAATGTTTATTTGCTGAAAGGGGTGTACAAACTCGTAAAATGAAACCTAAAAACCAAGATAAAGTTTGCCATGTTTACAATGTGCACAGAAAGGTGCATGTAAAATCACCTTAATGTATATTGCTAGCTATAACCCTTTGATGTCACTTCAAAAGCTAAATTCATGCGAACACAACTTACCGGCGTTGATAAACGCGCGATTACCTTTTATGTGGTCATTTATCTTCCCATAAAACTTTTACAGCGATAGCTGCACACCATTGCCGTATAATTTTTAGGCCAGATGGCCATTGGGTAGGTGGAGTGTGTGCAAAACTAGTAATCCGATTTGGAGTTGCAACATGACGGCTTGCACACGTCATATACTCGAAACCTAAAGATAAAAAACCCCAAGGCTAGCTGAAATCTGTTTTTTTTACAACACTCTTGTTCAGACGCCAAATACCGTCAGAGCAATTGCTTCTCTGTAGCAGATAAGCGACTGTTTTTTAGCAGCTTTGGCTTCCATTAAGATGCTTGGCGGTGGTGGAAGTATTTAAGCATAAACTTAAAGCTTCTTAAGGCAAACTTGAGCTTCTTTTTCTTAGGGATCCGTACAAGGAACCCTTATAGTTTCATAGGAGTTTTTCCGTCTATCACAGTAACTAAAAATAAATGGAAAGCTGTAAGGTAGGAATTTAGCAGATAAACCGCTATACAGAGCACTGCACTCTAACATGATATCTCCTGAACATGAAAAGAGGGAGACGAATTTATTTTTAACAATATTATTAGTTTTCAAAAAGTATAATATGGAAAAGTAAACTATTTACCGTCTAAGAAATAATGACCGCCTTTTCTAGCGACTTCCAATGAACATTCTGACCCGCACTTGATCATTTTTTAGAAGCAATGGCTGTTAGAGAGGAAAGATCCAGGCGATAGTAACCAATGTGCAACCAGCCTTAGAACTTCGATATATCGGCGCTCGGCATGAATTCGTCAAATCCAGTCCACGGAAAAGCACTCGCTCGGCGTATAAAATTTTTATGGCTTCCGAATTTTTTCATAAACGACTTATGATTGTCAGTTGTGCATAACCCATTCATTAGACAATTTAACTCACTTGTGAATAATAGCAATGAAAAAGTCACAGTTTGATTAATAGTTGTCATTATGTGCCTTGCGGTTAAATTAGAGCCACTTTATGACCAAGTGTATTGAAAAACATATTAAACTTAATTTGTACCTACTAAATCCAAAGGAACAACATAACAAAAAAAAAACAACCGTAAATTTCGATACTAAGATATTATAAATAACAATAAATTATTGTTGATTTAAAAATCCAATATAATGAGCGAAAAAACGTTTTCCTGTAAAGTGTTAGGTTGATTTCTTTAAACGGAGAGTAAAAAAACAATGTAACTCAAACGGACCGTTATAAGGAGTTTTTCGTTAAATAAAAGCTTGCAATATGGAGTTTACGTGATATTTTGAGTTATTGGTACATGAATAAATAAATAAATAAACATGCCATTACGATACCAATTTGCCAATTTTGATGACCTATCATTATTTTAAACCATACCCAATTATGTAAATTAATTTTCGCATACGAGTCAGAAACACAATAACAAGAGAAATTAATTAAACAGATAGCAGACAGTTTTGTTGATTAACGCTCGATTGATTTGAAAACAGTTAGTGGGAAATAAAAAACAGGATGCAAAAATAACAATGGAGCATATTGGATTCATTCATTTCAATTAACCAACAACCATCACCCCAACACATTTAGATTCATAAAATAACGTTATCCGATGCTTATATGTTGTTCTTAATTACCCGGGAATTTGTAAAGACAGAAAAAAATGCATTGGCTCAAAAATTGACTTCAGTCTTCAACAAATCGACTTTAAAGTTTCTTAGTATTTTATGTATGGCTAGCTTTTTCCTGTGAATTACTCCCCGTGATATAATTTATAATAATATGTTAGATTAATAATCCTATTTGTAATCTGCCGATAGGTTAGCAACGATGTCATATTTTGTCAAAAATTGTATGTATTCTTTGATAATATAATTAAAACATCACTATAACTTATCGACTAATTATGGATAGATTGGTTGGTTATCATTATCAATTTCACCCGATAGTCTATATCACTCGAGGACAATGTAGCTATCAGTAAGTCAAAAAAAACCGTTGATTACCCCATACATCCAAACTTCATATCTTTATAATACGATTATCTACATACCTGGATAAAAGCCTACTATTTAGGGTACATTCATCATTTGTTCCACTTACGAGGTTTTTTTTAATCTCCTTTAAAATTCTTTTGTTAGGTGGATGAAAGGATGACAATACCCCATGGCACGGTGAACGTCCACCGTCTCCACCACGGCCAGCCGCTGTCGCTCACAAACTCGTCGCTGCGTTTCCCCCTGTCGAGCCTGCAGCTCTCTCCGAACCAGACAGTCTACATCACCTGCCTGAGCACAATACCCAGCTATGCAAGCTTAACTGAGGGCTTCGCTGATGTCCAGAACCATACAGTCCCTGGTAAGTTGCATTTAACCAAGCTTGTTCAATTTTAGAGTATGCGTCATCCAAATTAAAATAATATGGCTCTCTGAAATAAGATCAAAAACTGTAATGTTTTGAATCTTTTAGATGCGATGTTTAGAATTGATACGTGCGACATAATTGCGTTCATTGCGGCTCCTAGATGATAATTTATTTTAGGAACTTAATAAAGGCATAGAAAGGCGCGTAATTGATATGCTGCTTAAGTCACGCACCATGATCGTCCCACTCTACAATAAGGCGTTTTCTAAGCAATTTCACGCCAGAGCAACACAGTGCGACATTGAGGCATACCATAACGTTGCATGATAATCTAAAATGTAGCAGGAATCGTTGGTAGACTGTCATGTCGTACCGAAATATTCCAACTCCACAGTACGATGTTGTATAATATGTTGTTACTTCGTCGTAAAATAGCCTTAATACAGTTTCTTGTATTTTACACATGTTATTCTTATAATTTTTATGATAGTTTCCTACCTTCACTTCACCTTCACTCAAGGAAATTTCCAAAAAGACGCAGGTTCGAATCCTGCCGGTTTCGCAATTTTTGATATGTATTTAAAAATTGTCGCTTTATCGCGAAAGCATTTAAGCTTTTTTTTTAATTAAGTACTTTTATTTTCACAGTGAGCGTGGTTCGTATGGTACCGGTTCCAACGCAGCTCCCAGTAAAAGTTATAAGTGTCGATCAAAATCGATCTAGCTATTTAGTTATAAACTATAATAGTTTTTCTATATTAGTCGTTGTTACAATTTTGAATTTGATAGAAAAATTAAAAATGTAAATGTGTGATATGTACTTAGTTTTCAATTATATGTGTACCTAATGCCCCATCTTATTATTTTTATATTTTTTATATACCTTGCTTAATATAGCTACTATCAATTGAAATATATATTTAAATATATTTAAAAAGAAGTAAGTAAATATTTACTGATTAAAGGAGATCATTATTTTTGGGCCTTTTCTGAAAGTGCTGGCCAACGAAAAAAAATGGTACAGATCGTTAGAACTAGCCATTTGGAGTAATAGTTAGTATGGCAAAAAAGTTGTAGGATTGCTCTGAACCAAGATAGACAAGGTCGAAGATTCGTCATTTTCATACATTTTATTGATTTCTAAAAGTGCTGGGAAACATAAAATAATGTTAGATATTGCTAGAACTAATTATTTGAGGCAATTTTCATTATGACCCAAAGGCTGTGGGGTCATTATATGTCGTGTTATACAAGTTATACAAAAAATTAATATACTTTGTATAATTAATTGCAACCAATTTTATGATTTTGTTACTGTTCTGATTGTTTTATACGAATTTGAATACACGTATAATTATTTTGACTCCCACGAAGTGCTGGATCAGCTGCAATGTGGACAAAATTCGTTTACACATACCTGGATTGTATGCGGCCTCGTAATACTAGGTGATCTCATCCAGCCATCTCCCAAACTTCTGCCACTGGGATATCTCCGGCGAGCTCTGTGATGAATGCACCATTTGGTTATAAGTACTGTTCACCATAGTAACTACGGGCTTGCTTCAGTCGATAGCTGCCCAAAGCAACCTGTGTCGATTCTTCTGTGAATCTAGGAAAGTCATTCAGATTGAACGGAGGATGTCGGCTTCCATAGCCTGGAAATGAGCTCTCCTTCTATTATAATTATTGTGTGTGATAACAAGTTCTGATAAACTGTTTTGCGCATTGACCAGTTCATGGATTTTGTCAAGGAAATCACGTCTGTAGTACACGTTATTGTCTATCAGAACATGATAGCTGTTTAGCGATGTTACCGCGATCCTGAAATAATCGATCACGTTACTTAATGCCTGGTCACTATGATCAATCCTGAGCAATCGAAAATCTCTTTTAAAGCAATTGTTCATCACTTCCACCATCCAGTGGCAAATGGTAACAAGCTTAGATTTATTGGTTTGGTCAGTAGCTGGGTTTCCTTTAAATGTTTTGTTTCTAGCATTTGTGTCAGATAACCGCATGCCTCTAGAAAGAAAGGCTATCTATAAAGGGCATGTACAGACAGATACAGGCATGTACATATATCTTCAGAAAAGCACTAATTACTTTTTTCAGTGAAAATCATACCCTAACCACAAGTTCCGAAACCACTAAAAGCCTTTATATTTGTTGCGATGGAACAATAATCTACACGCTGCAGCAACTTACAATGCCTAGATTTTAAATGATACCTTAAATGATATAGAAGATTTTTACTGGATTTTTATCTTAGTCCATGGTTTTAGAGATACCATAAACAATCTTGAGGTAATCTTTCTTTCTTGAGGTGTGCGGTTATGTGGCACAAATGCTAGTAACAAAACATCAGTAAAAACCCAGCTAACTACTGACGAAGCCAATAAATCTAGACTTTTTACCATTTGCTGCTGGATAATGTAAATGATTAACGACCGCTTTGGAAGAGATTTTTGTTTACTCAGGGTTATACAGGATTTGTAACCGGACATTAAGTAACATGGTCGATTATTTCAGGATTTTGTCAGCATTGCTGAACGGCTATCATGTCCTGATAGACAACAACGTGCATGCACGTGATTTTCTTGACGTAATCCATGAACGGTCAGTGAGCAAAACAGTTCAGCAGAACTTGTTATCACAAACAATATGTAATTATAATAGAAGTAGAGCTCATTTCCAGGCTATGGAAGCCAACATCCTCCGTTCAATGACTTTCCTAGATTCACAGAAGAATTGACGCAGGTTGCTTTGGGCAGCTATCGACTGAAGCAAGCCCGTAGTTACTATGGTGAACAGTACGTATAACCAAATGGTGTATTCATCACAGACCTCGCCGGAGATAACCCAGTGGCAGAAGTTTGGGAGATGGCTGGATGAGATCACCTAGTATTACGAGGCCGCATACAATCCAGGTATGTATCAACGAATTTTGTCCACATTGCAGCTGATCCAGCACTTCGTGGGAGTCAAAATAATTGTACGTGTATTCAAATTCGTATAAAACAATCAGAACAGTAACAAAATCATAAAATCGGTTGCAATTAATTATACAAAGTATATTAATTTTTTGTATAACTTGTATAACACGACATATAATGGCCCCACAGCCTTCGGGTCATAATGACAATTGCCTCAAATAATTAGTTCTAGCAATATCTAACATTATTTTATGTTTCCCAGCACTTTTAGAAATCAATAAAATGTATGAAAATGACGAATCTTCGACCTTGTCTATCTTGGTTCAGAGCAATCCTACAACTTTTCTGCCATATTAACTATTACTCCAAATGGCTAGTTCTAACGATCTGTACCATTTTTTTTCGTTGGCCGGCACTTTCAGAAAAGGCCCAAAAATGTATGGAGCTAGAATGATCTCCTTTGAAATTTGAACAACCTTTTTGTGTTTCAAAAATGTTGTAAAAAATTGATATATCCTCAAACTTTAAACATGACTACTTAATTATACGAAGAATAATTGTTTAAAATAAATGTTTGTTATTATTCACGTTCATGGAAGAAATAGGCCGAGAGCCCGTAGGATATTGTGAGTAGTTTTTGTAAAGGCTACATGTTCTTTTCGATGATAATTTATTATTTATGTATAAAAGAAGTAAATTCTTACATACAGGTCTGAAACGAAGATTTAAAACTACCGCATTATAAATGCGAATGTGTGTCTGTCCATCTTTCTCTCTGTCAATTACCTTTTCACGGCTCATCCTTTTATCAAATTTTGAAGTACAAAGATAGCTTGCATCCTGGACAAGGACAAAGATTACTTTTTATCGGAAAATCAAAGAGTAAACACGGGATTTTTACCTTAACTCCATATGGATGAAGTTGCAGACTTGACCTTATACAGGTACCTTGTATATAGGTTTGGTTTATTTTTGACCTTAGGTATATTATAAAAATGTACACAATTGCCAATTGAAAGGAATTGCTAATATACTTAGCCTAGAAGCGAGCATGCGAGTTTATCGCTCTACGCCACTTAAAATTTCCTATGGGCTCTTAGACCAAGTCGACTACGTTGTAATTTATACTCAAAGTTTAGGAGAAAATTCGACTATAAGCGGACGTAATGGATTCTATCAATTAATATTTTGAAGCGAGCTCAGAATTTGCGCCGTAAATTATTTATGTATTATTATTTTGTGAATAAATTGAGGTAAACAGATTTATATTTTAACACAATGAGCAATTATTGTAATACCTGATGATTGATAAAATTACCTAGAGAACCCAGGCTTTTTCTGTACATACCTACGAAAGGTTAACGCACACTCCGCACACTATGGAAATTAAAAAAAAAGCTCCTGATTAACAATACTCGTACATTACTACACGTAACTCGTTTGTATTTTAGAACAAAAAAGTGTGCGGTTAGCTTGTTTTGATAACATTATCAAACAGGTACCTACCTAAATACAATTAATACAATTAATTTTTATACATAAATAATAATTTAATTATTAGATCTATTCAGAATTAAACTTACGAATATGGAAAAACCAAATTAAGAATTATTATAAGTCATATTATTATGCAATATGCATGTCATATTTTAGTTTTTTAGCTTTTTGCTATTATTAAAATACTAAAACATCGACCTCGATGGACGCCAGTTGCCAAGTGGCAGTTAAATCAAATAATTTTACTTGTTGTAAAAGAATAAATAATGATTAATTATTAATTTCATGTGAAAATAAATAACATAATATTTTGTATAAAATACTTTCAAAATGAATTTGTTGAACTATGATGTATTAATTATATAAAAATACCTACTGTAAAAAAGTCGAATAGAGCTTATAAGAACTTGTTTTAGAATGTTGACGAAATTTTATTAAACTCATTTTACTCGTAAAATGAGTGGCTATTATAATGGGAGAGTTTCTGTGTGTGCAGCAAAATCCTCAAAATATTTTTACGGAAATCTAAAAACTAGACACAGAATAGATAATCCTAGTTTCTAAGGGTGTCTAAAAAACTTTGGTTCTTGAGTATTCAAATAAAAATCAAACTTCGTTTGTATGCAGCGTACCTACTCGGAATACATTTCTCTTTATAATAACGACAAAAATGGGCTAATAGAATTAAATAAAATATCATGTATTTTAAATAAAATATTTTCCTCAAGTAGTGAAAACATAATGTAATAATGTATAAATGTAAATTATTTATGTAAATTATTAAGGCTGTCTTGAACAGCATACTTAGGGTATTTAATACTTTGATAAAACATTTTTTGTTCGGATAAACGCAGCAGCTGTTTCTAAGAAAAATATAGTGTAAAGATTTTTACTCCTGTTTTTTCATCCTGTCGCAGTGTGACGCGCTTCTTCGAATTTTTCGTATACTCCTATAATTATGTACGCAATAATGAGACTGAATTAGAAAGTTAGAGATCGACTCGAGAGACCCAAGAGCACTCCAGTTAAGGTAGATGCGTATGATGTTGAACCTTTATAATCCCTGAATGAGCAAACATTTTTGACGACTTATAAAATTGTTCGCATGTTTTACAGTATTTCACGAGCAAGATACGCAACTACCTATACCAGTTAGGAAATGCACAAGATCCTCAAAAAAACAACGTTGTAAAATGGTTGTATTTAACGCTTTGATATAGTATAATTTTTATATACATTTGGCAGGTTTCCTTAAAAATACTCCTGAAAATTAGATAAAATATAATGTACTTACTTAATTATATTATAGTGTTTTCCATTCTGAAGGCATTTAAATAATTTAAAATCAAAACAAAGTAAATGCTAAGTACTAAAGTTTAAAATTGCGAATATTATACGACTGTTAATAGAGACAACATTTATTGGGAATAAAATTAAATTATTGGGGTTAAATTTGACGTCATCGTCAAAGTAGAGTTAATTTTGTTATTCTATCCATATTCTATCACAAATGATATTATCATAATATTGGGTACAGTACGTCACAACCGAGATTTCGTATCGACAGAATATACCGAAACACACTTCCGAGTCGTGTCATACTGTATCACAATTATTGTATAAATAAAATACATTATAAAATGCTTTTGCATATTATTTAGACAAGAGGCCGTACCGCAATACATTGCATTCACCAGTTCTGTTTTTTTCGCACACCATTTAAACTATCTTAGTATGAAAAATAATATTATTAATAAAATATTAATATGTATTCAGATTTTCTCAAAGCATTGCTGCCTGCCACAGTTAGTGCCTAGTTTTAGAAATAAAACTCCTCATTTTTCTTTAAAAACACAATGATATTCACTAGGAAATCTACGCGTTTATAGATTATATATAAAATCTAGATAGATATTGCAAATCATTAATTAATTCCACGTGGTGACCTTTTGTAAGCAACGTAAAATATTGTAAGTAACGGTTTTTTGGTGTCTGTTGCTATTATCTTTTTAAACAAACCACAGTTATATTATACTGAGTGTGCTAAGTGATTTGTTTTAACATTAAATAAATGGAATTTCACTAAGTATTCGACTCATAAGTTAGGGTTTCCTTGAAAAGCGATAGCGCTACATAGTGGGCGCAATGTAGCGTCGAGTGCTGCACCTTGTCTCTATAAGAAACCACGCTATCTGGTTTCCATAGTTGATCGAGGCTGCATTAAGGCGGATCTACACCTGCGCACGCCCACAAACTGCACGCAACACGCATAGAACATCTGTGGACGCGTCACTGTCTGTGCGATGCATATCGCAACCGCGTATATTATTATTACCATTACTTTCGAACATCTGCACGCCGTGTCTTGTACAACATGCAATGCATGCTTGCAAATCACTTGTTAATACGTCCACATGCGCGTGCGCTGGCATGGGTCAGGGGATCACCACTCCTATGGGATGTGGACACCACACTATGGGAACCCCATACTTAGTATAATTTATTTATGCTATTATCCTAGTAGTATCAACCTTCGCAATTTGCTTAGGTACTTTTATTACAAAGGTCGCAACGTAAATTAGTCGTTTCTCTTAGATAAATATAATTATGCTAGCAGTTGGGTTTGTTCCAATAAGACCAGATTCTTAAAAGGACAAAATTCATAAAATGGCTGTGAAGCATGGGCAAACATTTTATTCAGAAGATAAACTAAAAAGTTGGGCACAGTTATGTATGGAATCTTTTTACCCCGCTGCATACGTAGATGTAGGTATAATTAGATTTTGAAAAAATCTTTCAGCGTCTCTAGCACAACTGCAATGTACTTGGAATAATATGTCCTTTTAGAAATCTGGTCTTATAAGAACAAAACCAGCAATTGTCATACTTTGGCTACTAAGTTCATTAGATGAGGATATTAGGAACAATGGCGTAACTTAAACATATCATGTTATGGAGTGAGTAAATATATAAATGACTATATATAAATGTCGTGCGAGGTTAGCTTGAAGCTACAGTATGTTTGGTTGTGCGTGGTTTTAGATTGTAGGCTGCGTTGAAGCTTTTTCAGCATAAATAAAAATCAAGTCGATGTAGGTATATTCTTCTATGTAGTTGCTATTTTATTTTGCACATCATATTGCATAAATTATTTTCTTTCAATTGTCAAGATAGAAATCAGAAAAAAATTTGTTTAATTTTGACCGCGGTCGCCGGACCAATCAGATTATAGATATATGACTTGATAATTTTTTTCACGCCATCTGATTGGTTGATTGAATACATTTCCTCCCCGCTCTGCTTGAGTGGACACCAGGCCTTAATCTTGGACATATCCCGCCTTTCCTAACTCTGCATAACAATCTATTATGAAACTGAGAAAAGTTTAAAAATTGGTCGAAACTGAAAAATTAACATGTTTACTTCAAATAAAAGCATTTCTTTAAAATAAAACATCATCGTGCAACTTCCCTGCAGTCGTTATTTCGTGAATAAACTTCATAATTAAATTCAGAGAACTTGGTAATATCAATTTATTAATTAAAGACTAAAGTCGTAACTTCGTTCCTTATTCCACAAACTTCGGCTTTGAGCAGCGACAGTTAACTTTCTTTAGAAAAAAGAAAGTAGAATTTCACAAGTGTACCTTAAATCTGATTAAAAGTAAAGGAAACTAAATCCACCAATTTACAAAGACAAAATTACTATGTCATATTTTTCCCTGATTTCATTTCGTAAATAACAAAATACTAACTTGAAATAAGTAAATTATTATTAGCGTTAAATGATCTGATTTTTTCTTAGCAATTAACATAATTAGAATTGTAGGTAGGTATATAGAAAAGCATTGCTTTCAAACTTATTTTATAAATATAAACACGTTTACTGTCTTGTCAATCACATTCCAAAATATTATTTTGGGGCATTTCATGACTGTGAGACACATGATTACAAATTTTGCACGAATTTTTTTTATGGAACTTGGTCGATGTGCACTTGGTCGGTTTGAATTATGCAGCCAAAAGCTATTTTACAAGCCATTGAAATCGCTTTTATCGGAAAAAATCACTTGGGTAAGACGGGTTGTTTTCCTATCTTTTGGGACAGAAAACGTGTTCATAATGTCATATACGAGCATTAGTTATTGCATGCAAGCCAAAATTATTTTGCATTGCGATATAGATAGCTCTCACTTGAATTTTAAATGGAGAGAGTTCGTTGGTATGTAGCAATTTTTCAAAGGCTTTTTTACTTTGATTTACCAAATCACATATTATCATGTAGTGTATTACCGAGAGAAAATTTAAAAAAAAATACGATATTTCTATATTGTGAAGAAATTCATGCAGGCTATCGATGTCTTCCTTATTGCTATACACTCTTTTATAAACTTTAAGTGTATTGTAAGTTAGATTTATTATAGTTGGTTATTATCTAAATGTGGATTGACAGAGTGACATCATTTCGATCCGTTTTTAAAATGCTTTTTATGTGATTGTTCTAAGGAGCACTTTGGATGAGCGGAGCACTATGGGCGGCTTCAGATTAGCGCATTTTTCAGCGCGTTTTACGCTTGTTTTGGCATGTACGCGCTTACACGCGTGCTCCATTCGCGCTTCAATGAATCGAACGCGCGTACTCATTTCAGCCTATTCGGTAGAATCAGTAAGTCAGTCATTAGCTATATGGATTGGTCTTATGCAGCTCACGCTTATTTACTGAGGCGTCCATGCTCGTGCGAGACGCACATGTTGCAAAAGGCATGAATATACCTCGTACAAAAACTTGTTTATAATGCAAAAAAAAACGCTGATCTGAAACCCCTCTAAACACGTGAGTGAACACATTTCGCGCGCAGTGACGCGAGCATATCAGTAAAAATCAAATTTGTAAACGAGAATGAAAAATTAAACAGGTTGTGGCTATATTGTATTCGCAACGCGTTTTAGTTGCGTATGTAATTTGGCTGCGCTTAAAAATTTTGTAGTGTACTAGGACTATAATGTCTAGAAAGGTATTGATAATCGTGCCCTGAATTTCTGTATTTCAGTATTTCGCCTGAAAATTCGCATCTATGTGTAAAAAATCTTTCATCCGCTGTAACAGAACACTGATTGATGGTTTCAAACTGAACTTTAATTGTGCTCTGCTCTTCCACATACGGTCAATTACGCGATCAAAGTCAATGGAAATTGCTCCTAAATAAGTAAGGTAGAGATATTGTGTAATTTAATGTGGTAATGGATTTTATATATGTACCTAACGTATTTTTTTGTGCAATATGATCTATCATGTTTCTTTTTCAACAGTATAGGATAAATGCTGTATAAAGACGTTTAATACACATTTCGATGTTTTTGTTGTAACCGTAGATATATTTCTTTTAATTTTACTTATTTCTAAAATTGAATAATATTTGCATACCTACTACATACTACAAATAAAACGAATAAACGGATAAGGTCAGTAATAAAAGTGTTTTTTTTTAAATATTATATTATTATATAAATATTATTTTTTACCTAAACAATGTAAAACTTTAGAAAATGTTGAGTAAAAGATAAATAAGATATTAGTTATATTTTAAATGATATTATTGCTGACCTATCCTGTTTCTATATTATTTTTATTTTAAGAACAAAACTATATGTGTTAAATATTTCTTATATCAAAGTAATCTATGAATATTTTGTGGTCTTATGCAAAATTGATGTTGTTTGTATGAAATTGGCAACATACAAGCCAAGCTGACGGTAGTTTTAATGGATGTTAATTATTATATCGTTTAACCGTGTAAGCCACAGCTGAATTTGTACGATAATGTCTAATATTTACAAGATGTGAAATTTTATCTCTTTATAATATAAATGTATTACACGTTCAATTTACACATGAAAAATGTAGTTTTATTTTCCAAAAAAACGCGTCTTTAATCCTTAATGCTACGCCCACACCTGTGCGTCACGAACGCTGAATGCTGGACGCGAATCTATACCTGCACACGATGCGACAACAGCGTCTGTTGTCGCATCGTGTGCATGTATAGATTTGCGAAATAGGAAAACTACGAAATTCCTACCGAAATCGGGAAAGGGTAAGTTTTCTCTTTGAAAGGATAATTAATTAACCGCCTGTCATGCAACTGGACCACAGGTTAGCCGCACTTTGGATAAATCGTACAAATTCGACTCGTGCGAACACGTACGACCAACTCACACCCAGTCTACTCCAATAATACTTGGAAGATCATGATTGTTCGTGTATGTTCGTGCGTGTTCGCATGAGTCACGTTCGTATCGTACGAAAACGCATCCAAAGTGCAGCTAGGCTACAGTTATCTAACTATCGTAAAAATAAAATTTCAAGCAAAGAAATAGACAAATCTAGATCACATAACACACAGAGCATGTACGAGTAAGTTTACAGTGAATAACAAACAGGGCCATGACGCCGGGTGTAATGAGATTTCGGCGCGCGTGGCTCAGAAACAAAGAGGTCAATTTGTCCCCCAAACGCCTCAGTGATCCACGGGTTATCCCCGAAGCTAGGGGTTATTTATGTGTATATCACGCCAAATCTGGGGGGACTGGATCAGAACGGATGTAGTGAATTCAACCTAACTTGTCGTTTTCATAGAGATGGTTTTCGAAACTGTTGTTCATGTTTGTTCAAAATTCGTTTTGTGCAAGCACTTTGTTTGGTAAGTATCGGTAAGTGTGTTTTCTACTATTCCGACTATATAACAATTTTTCACAACTAAGGCACAGTTAACAAAACGCGCCGAGGCTTCGACGTTACTGGCAGGCGTTATTGTTAGTACATTTAACGCAGGTAGACTAAGGTCTCATTCGCAAGAGAGCTGTTTTAGCGTCCGTTAAAAAAGCGTTCAAATAGAATAAATACATTCCCAAGTACGTATAAGTATTCACACGTCAACGCTTTTTTTAACGCGCACTTTGTATTTTCAGTGCAACGGCGGGTTTTAACGCAACGCTATTTTAACGCACGTGCGAATTCAGGCTTGTGATAGCCCTATTTTTCTATGTTTTTACGTCACCAGCCTAATATTTGACATCAGAATCAAACCGAGAGTTCCCTCACTCAAGTTAAATCTGACTAAGATCTAAGGCCTATGCCTCACTAGGAAACCATGGCGGTGTCACCAGTTGCACCACCTACCAAATGAGAAACACCAGAGCAGACACAGGGGTGAGAATAATCACTTCACATCAACAGTGTAAGAGTGCGAATAATATCGACACGCACAAGCAGTGTGCAGGTCAGGCGTTCCAGGTGGTCGAGTAAGTGAGATCTCATATAGCGGTATACAATATTTTAATGGTTTCACACGCGAGAAGCCGGGGCGGGAAGCTAGTTACAACCAAAATAATCTAAAGCCTTTTCTTAATAATTTTGCAGAAACATTTCATAAATGAGTAACAGGAGATTTGCCAAAGATTCATAGGCACAATTAAAATGAAAGAGCAAATTTTAATTTCGAAACTAAAAGAAGCAGAGCTTACTCGACATCGAGCGTGGCACAAACCGTAAAAACTTTCAAAGCACTCTCAGTACAGTTTTTCAGTATACATTCATTTGTAGCGAAAACCTCGTTCATTGTGCATTACGCGGCTGAATTTCAATTCGATAAAAGGTAGAGTTGGCTAAAACTTTTATAAATAAAAATATGAACGCGACAATTTTTTATTTCATATTCCGAACATTTTCTTTATAAACATTATGTAAATGTGCGATAAACATTCTTCAAATTAATAAATAATGCTTATAATAATAGCTTGGATTTGAATCAGAGATCGGATTAGTGCTTAAGAAATATCCGAGTTGGATCCGAGATTTTTATATCCGTATTTTCACAGACTCGGATCAGATGAGTGCGTAACCGTTCTAAAGGTTCGTTTATACCTGCAGACATGGAGCGTGTAAGGTGCGTGCCATGTCATACTGACAGACGACAGACTAGTCTTCGTATTCAAAGAAAGCTATTAGAATGCTGGGCGTTCTGTGTCTGTCGGCGTCTGTGCAGCCATAAGGATAGCTATAAATACGTTCATACACTGTATAGATAAAATAATATTATTTTGTCTGCCATTGCACGCGTCTGACACGCTTTGTATGTAAATATAAACGAACCTTAACAGGGCTCTCTCCGTCACTTATTCCATACAATCGTAGTTCCAATTTCATTTGAATATTAAGCAACCAAAGTCCATGAAATGCAGACGTATTCTAGAAACTAATATCTGTGCCTGTGGTGTTTTAGATTTTTCTAAAAATATGTAGTTTTAATATTACAGGGGCTCAAAGATTTGTATGTGAACGTTTAAAACCGCATAATTTTGAAACCGAATATTTTAATAGAAATCTGGAAAACCACAGGCATAGATATTAGTATCTAGAATATGGCTGCAAAATTTCATGGACTTTGGTTGCTTAATATTCAAATGAAATTGGAACTACGTTTGTATGGAGCGAGTGACGGAGACAGCCCTCTTAATACTTCATAAAACTCCTGTCTGTCTATAATAGGACCACAATTTAATAGGTAATAGGATCATGGCGTGGGATGATGTTGTTAATGTTTGAAGAAACTTGATGCGTGGGTGGCAAGGATAACTTATCTAACTTGACACGAGATATTGATCTGGGAGTAGAATATTCTTGGGATAACAAGATAAATTGATATAATATGTACTATTTATTCTTCAGTGTTCAGTTATTATGTTAATTTGATTACCTACTGAATATAAGATATGGAGCAGCAGATATTCTTAGGCTGCATCATCATTTGCCAGCCAAGTCTGGTTTTGGTCTGGTTGTAGCCAAGTGCTGGTCCATAAATTAAAAATATTATATTGGAACCGACGAGTATTATAGGTCTATGGGAACTGACATTTAAAATCTCTTTTGTACCCAGACTCGACAATTTTTTTTTATCTTTCAACTTCTGGCATGCGAGCTCAATTCAATTTGCTACCAACAGCTCAAAGCAAGTTTCAATTTGCTACCAACTACTCTCCTACTACTACTACTACTACTACTACTACTACTACTACTACTACTACTACTACTACTACTACTACTACTACTACTACTACTACTACTACTACTACTACTACTACTACTACTACTACTACTACTACTACTACTACTACTACTACCACTACTACTACTACTACTACTACTACTACTACTACTACTACTACTACTACTACTACTACTACTACTCTACTAGTAAGTATACTTAATCAGAAACGCAACTGAACGAGATAAAGTACTCCTACCCGCATTTTCGATGATGTAGACGGCAGTTAATCTCCCTACGAGATAGTAATTTCCGTAGGGTATATTTACTCAGGTAATGATGTTACGTTAGGCTGAAAGTATCAGGAGCCATGGTGATTTGAGTGCTTCGGAAATACGATTTTTCCAGCAACTTTTTGTATGTGGGCTGATTTTTGGGGTTCCGTACCACAAAAGGAAAAAAGGAACCCTTGTAGGATCATTTCGTCGTCTGTCTGTCTGTCTGTATTGCATGTCAAGAAAACCCATAAAGTACTTTCCGTTGACCTAGAATCATGAAAGGCAGGTAGTTAAGTCTTAAAACACAAGTAAAGAAAAACCATGAATTTGTGTTTACACGCATGGGTTACATCATTAAAAAAAAACTTTTCGTGAACAAGATAAATAGGTATATCAAGGCTTTACCTGTAAATTCTAAAACAGATTTTTATTTATTTTTATGCATAACACTTTTTGATTTTGATTTATTATGCAAAATGCCTAAAAAATACCCAAGTACGGAACTCTCAATGCGCGAGTCTGACTTACGCTTGGACGGTTTTTTTTAGCTAAATTGGAATATTTATAGGGTATTTACTATGGGCTGGACATCTGAGATATCAGGGTTATGCCAATAACGTAGGTACGCCTTCTAAAATATCATAAAAACTGAAGTTGAACGCTCATGAAGTCCTATAAACAAAGCGAGCATCCACAAAATTCAAATGAACTATATTTCAAACGTATTTCCAAAGGCTCTTTTTAGTTTTGAAGTGTAAGGACTTTTCAATCGCTTGAATATCGGACTGCAATCCAGATTTTCAATGCCTTTTCGCTTATGAAAAGAAATTTCAGCAGTACAAGCTTTCTTGGTGCTACTTTGAACAAACTTTTTCCTATGTAGCGTAAGAGACCATAGACAATTTTGAGATCATTTTATTAAAAACTAACTCAAGCCCGCAACTTCTGCACGTGGATTGAGGTTTTCAAAAATCCCGTGGGAACTCTTTGATTTTCCAGGATAAAAAGTAGGCTATGCCACTCTCCAGGTCTTTAACTACCCATATAAAAAATCACGCCAATTTGTTACTCCGTCCGCGACGTGATTGAAGGACAAACCAACAAATCAACAAACAAGCAAACTTTCCATTTATAGTAGGTACGCGTAGTGGTGTTTATGAATACATTTTTATAGAGCCACTGCAGTTTAGAATAAGTGTTGCTTTTAAAAAATAATTTAATTTCACATTACCTACGTACCTGTTTTATGCATAAATGGCATAAACGTTAGGCGGTATATAGATATAACAACAGTTTGTTTCAGTGGAGTTTTTATAAAAAAAAACCTTCTACTGGCTCTCGACTCTCGAGGCACCAATATTGCACAAATAATGTGTGGCGGTTGCCTTTTCCGCCCAATGTACATTTCTGCTGACACATAATATACCGGACTTAATGTGTCCTTTCTTCTTTTATTTCGTTTTCTGTATATCTTTATTAGAACAGCGTCCAATTGGAACCAGTTATACTAAAATAAGGCGCATTACATTAATTTCGAGAACATATTTTATGAATGTGTTACTAGTAATACTAAATGTTGGTCTGATTTTAAATCGGTGAAATTCCGACAGTTGTCATTTTATAGGTTCATTGGGTGATTTTTTTGTATGAAAACCCCAAAAAATAAATTAGAATCCCTACTACTTGTGTCTAGTTACTTACTCTTTACTTTACTTTTGCCTTGTGGAAACTGTTTAATCTCTGGTAATATAGGAAACATCAGAATTTCATAGAATTAAAAATCAGACAAAGCCAGTTTGTGCTCTTTCCTTCAGGGCTTAAACATCCTAATCCATACTAATATTATAAATAAGAAAGTGTGTCTGTCTGTCTGCTACCTTTTTACGGCCCAACAGTTTAACCGATTCTGACGAAATGTGGTACAGGGTTAGCTTATATCCTGGGGATGGACATAGGCTACTTTTTATCGCGGAAAATCAAAGAATTCCTGCGGGATTTTGAAAAACGTAAATCCACGCGGACGAAGTCGCGGGCATCAGCTAGTAAGTAGATAACTCTGTATAGTGGGCGGATAACGGATTGAAATGATGATGATAATGATGAATTTCTATAACTTGTCTAACCTTATCAGAGTTTTGAGACGTAGGTCTGCCAGCTTGTCTGTAGCTATCGCCCTTGTAATATAAACAAATAATATTATGTAACCAATAGATCTTGTATCGTAATATTGTTTTAGGATAACCGTAATATTATTACGGGTAATATGTAGATTAATTAGGTATAACCACACGCATATGCTGACCCTTGTATGCTTTCAAATAATTACCTACTTACATACAGCCGGATTGGCTGATCCTAATCACTTTTAAGGTACAAACAAACACGATGAAATTGATATCAGTGCGCTTAGCTTAATTGTAAGGATACAATGGAACTATTTAGTTTAAAAACCTTAGTCTAAAAAGGCCAAAGACGTAAGTTTAGCCAAAAAAAGTGCGAGTCAAACTTGCACGAAGGGTTCCCTACCATTGTACAAAAAATAATACTTATATTTTTCGTGATGTACCTAATCACAAATTCACGGTTTTCGAATTTTTCCCTTTACTTGTGCTACAAGATATTACTATCTACCAAATTTCATAATTCGAGATCTAAAAAAGCGTTTTATTTAAAAGGGGTACCATTGTACCACAGATTATATTACTTCGTACGTCCGTGCATTGTACACTTTTTGTTTTTCAATTGTTGATTTTGACCAATAGGTAAATTAACTCCCTTCGGCGGTGTTTCCATTAGATTTCAACATAGGGTTATTTAAAAGGCGGAATAACAAATTTCTGAAAAGCAGGCAACGCATTGGCGGTTCCTTTGGTGCTGTAAATGTTCATGGGCGGTGTAGGTGATCGCCTGCTGGTTTCCTCGCCATTTGTTTCAAAAAATTGCGAGTGTTTCAAACGCGCTCTGGTCTGAGAAGAAGCCCACTCACAAACTCAGAGAGATAATATTTATAATATTTATTTAAATCTTTCAAAAGCAAATAAGCGGGTTAAAATAAAAGCATGTTATAGGATTATGAAGCCTCGCCAAAAATAAACCTACCCCGTGTATTTCAATGCTTAATTGAATATGCCCCAACCGCATGTAGTGTATGTACTCTGGTATCTCTTTACACTGCTTGCTTCTCAATTCTGTTTTCCACGTGTGTTAGTTAAATGTACACATTTAGAGCAGTGATCGGTACACAGATTTACAGTAATCAAATGTAATATTTGACTATTGGAATTTGGAAATCTGTGTACTCTAAAGCTACGTTCGTGTTTACCCCGATAACTTAGGATCGGATTAATATTTACCCAGGTAAATTTTAACTTTTAATGTTTATTATATCTTCACGTGCTTTATGCTTGAAGTTTTTTATTTCATCATCATGATTTTTTAAAACTAAATAGGGGTGTTGGTTTGACTGCAATTATACCAAACACTTGACGTTTTTGATTTGTCCCGTCAAGTGATACCTCGTTGAATATGTAAGTATTTTAATCCCCGACCCAAAAAGAGGGGTGTTATAAGTTTGACGTGTGTATCTGTGTATCTGTCTGTGGCATCGAAGCACCTAAACTAATGAACCGATTTTAATTTAGTTTTTTTTTTTGTTTGAAAGGTGGCTTGATCGAAAGTGTTCTTAGCTATAATCCAAGAAAATCGGTTTAGCCGTTTAAAAGTTATTAGCTCTTTTCTATTTACTGGTAACCTTCACTTGTCGGGGGTGTAATAAAATTTTAATTTACACTTGTAAAAGCATATATAACGTTTCAGACTGCAGTTTTTTCCCATTTTTCAATGATGGTTTAAGCTTTTAGCAAGCACAATATGATTAAGCCTGCGTATTCTGAGTTCTGACTCCATCTGACATACAAGCGCACAGACAATCTAGTAGATATAATTTTCTTATAGTTAGTAGAAAATAGAAATACATTTTTATACCACTCCCTATTCCGAAGCACTTGCGGCACCTTAGCTTTATTCGCGACATTTTTCTTCAACTCGTAAAACCACCCCGCCCGCCATAAACGCGCCGAATCATTAACTGCTTGCAGATAAGGCGGTTCTGGGAAGCGTAAAGGCATTAGTCGGCTCATTTTTTATGGTACGATAACGAGTACAAGCCGACAGGTGTACGTCACGAAACGCATTTTGTTCCAATCGTTAAACATAAATTGGTTAAAAGGAGTTTATTCATAGCGCGCTCCCTACAAACTTTTAAACCAGGCATGTATCACTAACTCATTTTCTTAATACTGATATTTTTTTTTTATATTCACTATAGGCAAGCGCTTGACCACAATCACACCTGATGGAAAGTGATGATGTGGTCTAAGATAGGACGCGTTTACCTAGAAGGTGCCTATTCACTCTTGTTTTAAACATACCCGGATTGTAATTGGTAGGAAACACAGATCGCGGGAGAGTATTCCAAACCTTAGCCATGCGTATGAGGAATGAAGTATGATTGACATTGGTTGGTTCTACATTGCTGCTTCATGGAGTGACATTAAAATATTTTTCGTCGAAAACCTTCAATGGATAAAATGCCAAAATGAGCCTAGTGGATATCATTCAGTGTTAGACACTGAGTCTGTGAATCAGTAGGCCGGGCGCGTTTGGAACCCTCACGTAGTTAATTAATTATTACCATTACGTTAGTTGTTTGATAAATTCAACAAAGACAATCAAAAAGTGTTCCTTACAATGGTACCCAATTTGAAAACAAAACTTTGATTCTGTAAATTAGTTTGTTCAGGCTGGGCTCACTTTGTCATGTGACCCGAGAAATGTACCTAACGGCGCGTTGGCGCGCCCTTTCAACGGCTCCCGAATAAGTCTTTTTTCTTATGAGAGAGAGAGAGAGAGAGAGAGAGATGAATTAACGCATCAGAAAAAGAGGCATTTATTTTTTAGGCTGCTACTGAATTTCATTTTATTGCGTTGCTATTTATTTTAACTCTTTGCGGAGTTAGCCATTTTTCTGTACCTATTACTAAAGGTTCTATTATCTACTCAGTAATTTGGTCCTCATCTGAACCACAGGGCACTGACACCTATATTAGTTTTTAGAACGTGTGCATACAAAATCTTATATCAATTTTAAATCTGACTAAAATTCATTGACTTTGACTTATTCAAATGAGAACCAAACTATGTACGTTTGTATGGAGAGCACGCTAGGGAAACTTCTCATAAGTGCTAAGGTTTTCATACAACATTACAAGATATTACAATAATTAAGTTATCTCAAGCATAATTTGAACATAACCTAAACATAATGTGGGGTTTGGATTACAATATACCAACATTTATATTGTTAAATCATACTCAAGGGTCCTATTTAACACAAATTAATTATTGTTTTAGTATTTAATTCTAAATCTTATTACAGATTTCAGTAATTTGAAAGGTATTTTCTCAGGATTAGGATTTTCTTACCAACCGCCAAATCGTATTTACCGTTCTATAAAGGAATTTTGTCTTTTTGGTCGTTTTTGGTTTTATCTTGAAAATCTGCTAAACTTTATTCGTCGTTTAAACTTTATTTGCTGATTGAAAAATGAGCTCTAAAAATAATTACACTTATATACACTCACTCTACCAGCACCTGTAAGGTTACGCCTGGTATCTAGTGCATTCAGCTTTTTGATATATTTCTCATTTGACCAAGTGAGCCGAGAAAGAATTTCTATTATTTTATTTATTTATTCAGGTACCAACTACTTAGAACTAAAATAAAAAGACGTGCCCAAAGCATAACTTATCTCTACTAGAGAGATTTCTTCCAGCAGCCGCTAAATTGTCATAATGCTGAGTAGATACTGAAATGTTCAGACCTTTTTTTTTTTTTTTCTCGTGAGGAAAATCCGTCATGGATACCACCGACCACGGGGGAGCACGGTGGTTATGTCGGACTCCTACCGACTAAAAACCTCACGAAGTTCCATCCCACCGCTAATGACGGAGCACAAGAAATGTTCAGACCTAACCTAACCTAACCTAACCTAACTACCTAGATACCTAATACCAAACCGCGCCAAGGATTGCTAATCCAAAATTCTAACTAACGATACCCTGGCAATGTTCTACATGCTCTACCTCCTCAATGACGTGTAAGGGTTCTTTTGAACAAAGTAGGTTTCTGTAATTTCAAGATAAGCACGGAATAGTGCGTGTGCCAAACTCGTCAAACTTGGATCATTATTTTCCAACAGTGGATTCAAAAGTTTTAATTAATTGAAACAAAATATCTCTCATAAATAAAACACAAAATCTGCCAAATGCAAACAAGGCTTAAAAGCATTGTTTTTTTTTTTACCTTTGAAACGTTTTGCGGTTGACTACGTTGATTCAAATAATGCTTGTTTTTATTTATTTACTATCCGAAATAATCATGGAAAAGGCCACTAATAACATTTTATGTAATATTTTATTGTTTTATAACTAAAACTAAAGGTCATCGCACATTGCACAAACTCAACGCTGACTCCACTCGAGTCCAATTACAACAAAGCATGGAAATGAGAGCTTTATCCTTACCTGTCCCATTCTATGTGATCTTGATCGTGTAATTGTCGAAGTACAGTACGCGTGGAGGGCGCGTATCGTGCTGCACAAACTCAATGCTGACTCCATTCGACTCCATTCACAGTAAAGCATAGTTTGAGCACTATCCTTACGTATCCTATCCTATGTGATCTTGTTCCTTACCGTGTAATTTTCGAATTTTACACGACGCGTGGATAGCGCGTACTCTTCAATTACGAGTAACTACATAATTTTTCAATGTTGAAAACTCCATCATAACGAACACAATATTAAGCTCAAGATTTCCATGCTTTACTGTGTCAGAGTGGACTCGGCGTCACGTCTATGTAGGTAATGTGCGTAGACCTTAAGCGAGATATCCATTCATCTCTTCCTTGTCTATGCTCGACAATAATGAATAAACAAACTAAAACTTAACTTTATTAATTATGACCTTTGAAATATCTTAATTTGAGGCCCTATTTTGGGGCAGCTTCGTGTTGCAAATAAACTATTTAAGGAACAACAAAATTGAAAAATTAACGAAGCATACTTCCTTAATAATAATAATTTCAATCGTCTTTAAAATGTTAATTCATTCTACAAAATAATAACATAATATTAAACGTTGATTTGCATTGCCAAAACATTGGGCGTAAATGTTTCACTACATTGAAATAGCATGCACTTACGCATGACGAGGCTGCAGCTACCATGAAACGCAAGACCGAATTCTTGTATTATATAGGGAAAAGCTATTTAATTTAACTTAACTTAAGTACATTAAAACAAATACGCAGCAAATAAATAAACACACATATTTTGTCAACTTAACTCTACAAATATTTACTCTCGAAGACCGTCGTCGGTTCGAGCCAGTTCGAGAATGTACAAACCCAACAAATGCGTCCTTACAATCCAAATGGGAACCCAGAGAGATGTCATATTAAGAGGCGGAAACCTCCGGCATTAAATAAATAAATAAATAAAGTTTTTATTTCAGAAATATTACAGTCCATAGATATGTTAGATACACTATTTCACTTAAGCCTATATTAGTACCTATTTCTATTTCAACGTCGCCCTTAATTGTTACGTCACTGCACATGCAAATCCCGGTATATGGAAAAACACGATTTCAGGAGAAACTACTAAATTTATTTATTTTAATTTGTATAAAAAAAATGTAATCTTTTGAACTAGCGCACATATTAAAGATTGGGTTTTTAACCCCCGAACCAAAAAGAGGGGTGTTATAAGTTTGACGTATGTATCTGTGTATCTGTCTGTGGCATTGTAGCTCCTAAACTAATGAACCGATTTTATAACTTAGTTTTTTTGTTTGAAAGAAGGCTTGATCGAGAGTGTTCTTAGCTATAATCCAAGAAAATCGGTTCAGCCGTTTGAAAGTTATCAGCTCTTTTCTAGTTACTGTAACCTTCACTTGTCAGGGTTGTTATAAATTTTTAATTTACACTTGTAGAATGCACAGGCGCGTTTTAAAACTGAACAACACGTGTGTTGACAAACACACGTGTTGTTCAGTTTTATCAGTCAGGTTGAGGCTATTATTCAAGACGTCCTAGCAAAATACTCTCGTATATAATAATAGTTCTCTAGTAAAATAGCAAGTCTCGGAATTTCAAACTGAAGTCGACATGAGACAACCACTGTTAATCAAATACACACAACTGAATCTAATCGTGTATTTCCACTTTCCAAACTAATAATAATAACACAGGGAATACAAAATGAAGACAATTAAGAAATATTTTCCATCAAAATTAAAATCAAGTCATTTATTCAAATTAGGTAGTTTTTTGATTGTCTAACTTTTTTTTTACGTAAACTAAGGTAAACCTAAAACTTCGACAGTTATTACCCAATAAATTCGCAATAAGCATTACGTTTTATGGTACAGAGCAGACAGAAAAATATCATACTAAAGAAATGACGACAGAATAATAAAGATGAGAAGACAAAAACGTTCTTTCATGTTGTTCAAACTGTAATTTTTTTTAACAATCCATACTATTATAATATTATAAATGCCAAAGCGTGTCTGTCTGTTTGTTAGATTTCACGATCCCACCAAGTTTAACCAATTTCAAAGAAATAGATATTGTACAGTGACAGCTTGCATCTCGGGGAAGGCTACTTTTTATCCCGAAAAATCAAACGTTCCCACGGGGTTTTTAAAAACCTAAATACATCCCGGAAAATCAAAGAGATCTCGGGAAATTTTTAAAAACCTAAGTAAATCTACACGAACGAAGTTGCGGGCATCATCTTGTCTGTTTATAAAACTATCTGAACAAATGTGCATTATAACTTTTTAGATATTTTTCTCAACAACATTTTATTAAAATTTTACAGCAGAATTTTTCAACGAAGTTTTGTTAATCCCCTAGGCAGAAGCACTTAAAGTAAAGGCACTATCATATAAATCACGATCATTATGGGGGAATAATGAATTACTATTTTTGCAAGGATCTAACTAACCTCCACTACCGGAAAACTGGTTTTGTAAATCGACCTATTTCCCTCCCTGGCGCAGTGGTGAGCTTTGTAGTTTTATATTGGAAGGTCCCGGGTTCGATTTCCAACGAGTAATTGGGGAATTTGCGCTAGGGAGGTCGTCAAAATCTGACTTGTTTGCACAGGCCCTTTAGACTCACTCGTGTATACCAAGTTAATTAAATTTAGCACGACCAAAACCTCAAAATATTTACCGACAGGCTTTTGGGTTGTTCGTAAACCACAACAAATCAAAAGCTCGCTTCTTCATTATTGTTTGATTTGATTACTTGGAATTGGTTAAGGTAAGGGAATTTGCATAAAGGTTCGACCTTAGTAGGATTCGAAATTGTAATCGGATGTGAAACAACTACATATTTGATAATGGAAGACTTTATCACTAGCTGTATTTACTACTTACGAGTATAATATACTAGCTGATGCCCGCGGCTTCGTTCTCGTGGATGTATGTTTTTAAAATCCCGTGAGAAGACATTGATTATCCCTGATAAATGTAGCCTATGTGTTTATCTAGGGTATAATCTATCTCCATTCCAAAATTCCAGCATAGTCCATCCAGCAATTTGCCAAAAACTGCCAATGCATTACTGGTTTATTATCTTTTTCATATACGCCTCTTGAAAAACCCCATCATTCCGCATTTTTCACTATCCGTTTTATGAACGCGAAAGTATGTTTGTTTGTTTGTATATTCTTCAATAACGCCGTAACGAAGCAACGCGTGGCGCCTGCCGCATTGGCTGAAGTTACACTTTGAGAATTTGTTATTTACTTACATGATATTTTTTTTTTTCAGAATCCTCTGTTTCTATAGCTGTTGCTACCCAAAGAACTTATTCAAAAATATTCCATCGGCTCTCCTAAAAGATCCAATTAGACCGAATTGGGACTACAAAAAGGCAAATTCGATGAAACTTTATATACAAGTTTATTTGAGTTAAACTTTCATATTATTTCTAAATAGAAATGAATACTTACAAAGAATTTTCTAATCCAAATAACCTTATAAAAAAAAAATCTCATTTTTTCAAGTAATTTCTCCAATCGTAGGTACCTTTTTATCATCATCTCATCGTATGTGGATAGGTATGTCTCGGTAATAAATCTCTAAATCAATTTAATATTTTATGACTCCATTTTGTACGTGAGCTCTTTCGCGTCACCCGTTAGTAACCCGAAATTAATTTATTGCTTTACACCACAGGGTAGTCATTACTAGAGCAGCAATAACTAGATGGACTAAATAAATC
Organism: Maniola jurtina; assembly: GCF_905333055.1. NCBI lineage: Eukaryota > Metazoa > Arthropoda > Insecta > Lepidoptera > Nymphalidae > Maniola > Maniola jurtina. Next base: position 11,105,155 of record NC_060039.1, read on the forward strand.
GACGGTGGTTATTCTGTTTGTCAATAATATCGCAATTTTTATTATGTGGTAGTTAGGTATTAGGTATTAGTATATATTTAGATTTTTTTTATTAGTTTTAAGATTCATCATCATGATCATCGTCAATCGATAGACGACCAATACTAGATATAAGTTTCTTGTAGTGACTTCCACGCGCCATGATTTCGCGCTATCTCAATCTAACTGATTCGTTTGATTTCTAGATGCATCTGCCAACGCTGTACTTTCCGGTACCAGGCCACCATTCTAGCATCGTAAAACTCCAAGATCTATCGATTTTTCGAACTACATGCCCTGCCCGTTGCTTTAGCCAATTCAGCTTCGCAACTCCTTGAGCTTGGTTGCTCTGGTTCTCCTACGCATCGCCTCATTTCTGATTTGACCACGTTTTGGCTCTGATGTTTCTTATGACGGCCATAGTTCGCGACCATGTCTCAGATCCATATTACTATGTCCTTACAATACGTTATCTTCAAGCACTGAAGAATTTTGGACGATGGTTTTAAGTTTACGTTTTCGGTAAACCGTTAGTACAACATTGAACACCGCATACATGGTTAATAGTATCGACTACTCCCGACTGCCAAGGTTAACGTATTATTTCATAGTACGAGCTAGTCCAAACGGACAGTTTTCGACAGAACGACGATACTAACATGTGGAAACGTAGGTCCAACTTTTGTCTCACTTACACATTCACAAAAAAGTGGGACAGATATACGCTGCCATTTTGTCTAATTTGGCATATATTATTTCGTTTTTTGACGCTATTGACAGATGATTAACAGCGTGACAGTGACAGTCAAGCGACACCCACCGCCACACTCTATGGTATGTTTGTCTATGGTAATTCATCTATATTCACTCTGAAATCACTAAAACACTGGTATCCAAAGCCAAATTTTCGTCAGATTAAAAAAAGTTACCGTTCTGTTGTCTGTTAAAGTGAAAATAAATAAAAGCAAACTGAATGAAAGGATTTTAATATACAGAAGTTCATTTAAAGGTATTCAAGAACTAGTGATTATAATATATATTGTATTTAGGTGTGTAGGTACTATTTAAATAAAATGCAATGAGTAATAATATCGTATGTCAGCTTTATATGTACGTTTACTCTCTTGATATCACGTCTACATAGGTTTTTTTTAGAATAATAGCACTTAGTAACTAGATTAGTATGTACTTAATAGGTACATATAACTATCTACATACCAATCTCTTGTTTTGGATAAGGGAAGTGAGTAGTGACCCAACCTATAGAGAAATCACAAGTGCAAATTAAAAATTTATAACACCCCCGACAAGTAAAGGTTACAGTAACTAGAAAAGACTAGAGATATAACTATCTACATACCTTGATTTGAATTAGGCAAGCAAGTGGTCAGGTTTCAAGAGTATCTAGCCACCTATAGTGAAATCATAACTTCATTATTATTTTGTACCTACTTAAATAACTAGTTATATTCAGCCAATTGAAACTTATTAGCTCTTTTCTAGTTACTTGTAACCTTCACTTGTCAGGGCTGTTATAAATTTTTAAATATTTATGCTTAGTAACTTACAAATATGCAGAATCAGGACATTGAGTTTAAGCTGTATGTCAGAATAAAGTGTATCTGTTTGTCTGTCTGCTAGCTTTTTACAGCCCACCTGTTCAACCAATTTTGACGAAAGGTACAAAGTTCTTGTATGGCGGATCTTCTTCGCGGAGATGGACATTGCTGATGTTTTATTACAGAAAATAAAACAGTTCCTATTGGATAAATCCGTGCAAATTAAGTTGTCATTATTATCATTTATTTGGTATGGAGTATTTGGTGTCATACTGGACTACATCAGACTAGGTATCCTGGAAATCAAAGAGTTAGCACTGGATTTTTAAAACTTAAAAGGGCATCATGTAGTTATTAAATATTATAAATAACACTAAGACTACTATCTATCTTAGTAGATAAATAGTAAAATAAGAAGAATATTACCTAATTGTCTAATTAGCAATTTAGAAAATTAAAGATCAATAATTCCTTTTTCAGTGAAACCTGAGCTTGAAAGCCTGTGGATTAGTGCCTAATCCACTTTGCTAGAAGATTGCATTGTGGTGTTCCTGCATTAAGACTACATTCTACAGAATAAGCTCCCATAAGCTGTCAGTGCAGTAACACTCCTGTATAATTTTGTAATAATATAAAAATTTAAAATTAAATAAATTGTTTTTTATAGCTAGAACCAGCAAGAAACTCGACGGTTGCTCATTTCAAAGATTTGATATACTGAATGAGTTATTGGTTAGGTTAGAGAGCTGTGGCAGGCATGCCAGTCTTCATTGTTATTTTTTTATAACCACTTCTTGAATGACCTTCCCCTTTTCTCCTCACCCTATCGAGGGTAAAAGTTTTACCAATATCAATTTTATCAAAATTAAAAAATTCAATAAAATAATCCATCTGGGAAGGAGAGGGATTGACTTACCCTCCTCTCCCTCTTGCCCATCCCACCCCCACTTACGTCCTATCGAGGCGGCATGTTTCAAAATATTGAGCCATACAAATAAACAAAATTTAAGTCTGTATGTTACTGTAGTAATCGTTAAGCTATAAGTAATCAATTTGGTGTGCTAATCTTTGAATTGACAGAACCAATTTAGATGAGACTTTCACAAGCAGTTGGGACTTGGGGTGAGACGCTATCTTTAAACTAGAATGACAGGTTCTAAATCTAGTGCTGTCCTTTTCCGTAGTGCAGGGAGCATTACAAAAGAAATAGCATTGAAACCTGTCGCTTTAATTTAGTTTTGAACATAGATTTCAGGCTATCCAGGCAGGCAAATTCCAGGATACCTTTTAACTATGCAAATGGTTACTTATCTAAACCCTAAGAACTTTTATTTTTAAAATGAAATAAAACAAATTAAAACAATAAAGATTTAATGACTATTACTTAAAGATCTATACCTCACACCTGAAATAATATTAATACCTAGATACTTTTAGATACCTAGGTATTAGGCACCAATAGGTGCATAAGTAGGTACCATACACCTGTATAATTAAATTACATAAGATGTATTTAAGCACCTACATAAACAGTTCTTAATATATGTATAGGTATTCTACAAGATTGATGACCTCGGGTTAGTCTTGAATTGAGTTAGGTAGGTACCTACTTGGGATCAGGGAGGCAGGCATCATAATCTGGTAATAATACTGGTGATCTGCAACCTGAAAAAAAAATTGATTCAGAAAATATTTAATATAAGCTACATAAAATTACATAGGGAGGTTCATTTAACACAACATTTCACTAACTTATGCTACGCTTATGCCATGTTAGGTAGGTAGGTACTTGCTTGTCTGAGTGGATGCAAGCTGGCGTGGCTCATCATCAATGAATGCAAGGAATGGTAGGTGTTATAGGTACTGTTTGCAATTGTATAAGTATACCTACCTACTTCACCTCTGTGAGGTAATAAGTTTGAAGAACATGTACTGAGTGTTTAGGTACCTACCTAGGTGAATACTTTTAAACAACTACCCAGCTGTGCAACAAGCCAACTCACTATGGCTTTGCACAAGTACCTACCTAGGTAACTATTCTGGTGGAATTTTAATAGATTAATTTTATGATAGGTAGTACCTACTTTCTATAAGTGAATCCAATCATGGCAAAATGTTCCAGGTAAGTAAATGATGGTAAAAACAACTGCAATGAAGAAATTTAAATAGAATAGAACTAAATATTCTGATAAAGAGACAAGTACTAATGAATCTATCACTCAGGAATTGAAAAAACAGAGTAACACCTAAGTACCTACCTGCTTATACTTGGAGTCACACGTATTATGTACCTACTATAAGGCTTAGAATAATATTATGTAGATATAGGTAGGTAGCGTACCTACCTATTGTGCATAGACTTTCTTAACTTAGCCTCAATGGTGAGGGTGATATGGTAGGTACTCTTTGTGGTCGATCTTCTAACATTACAATTATTCTACCATTAGCATTTATCATTTAGCATTATTAAATGCATTCTGCGAGCCGATGGCTATCGCTGCACAAAATGGATCGTTCGAGATGCACTTTTATCATTTCAGTCTACGGACGTCTGTCGTCTAGGTAGGTAGGTACTTCTAAATGTAGGGTTTTTCAAAGAGGTTCACCACACCCAGCCTTGAGGCTTCCTGTGCCCTCATCCAGTCACTTAACGTTACTCTGTAATATCGCCAGTCAATGACACGGTATCCCACACTACACTTAGGTAGGTTCCTGAGGTACGCTGTGCTTGTACCCAATCTCCGCCCAATACGACAGGCATGGATTGTTCATTGCCACTTCAACTTGCTGGTGGTTTGGGCTATGTTAGAACTTTTCTTTGACGGATGCACTATGTACATCACAAATAACGCCGCTGAGTCAAATTTAGTTACACAACCACGACGGTTAGCTTTCACAGTCTGCTTGATCATTATCCTCGCCTCCCGTGGGCAAATTAAGGCCCAGGGACTTATAAAATTTCATCATTTTGTTTATTTATCACTGCTCTCAAGCTTCTCTCACTGAGTATTTTTTGGTGAGTTACAATTCGACCACCGACTCGTAAACTTACGTGAAAATGACGTCATTTACTAGTTTTAGCGTGTCAAATTGGTGTCAAACGATGAACTCGTGGTTCGGATTTGCTGGTATTGATGTGGTATTGGTATTCGTGTCGACGAAAACGGCTGCCATTCTCGATGGTGACGTATTAATGTGGTATTTGGTATGGTAAAATAAAAGATATACTCGCATTTGCTCGATCAACTTTAGTTCGTAATGTTTCCGCCTGTGTCGCTGGCTGTAGATGTATGAAAAAACTCGTTTTCGAGTTTAGTATTTTAAAAACTGTGAAATCTTATACTAGCCATACGGTGGGGTTGATTTCCCAAATCCTGCTCCATGGTCGATATCAATGCTTTTCACCACTGATGTAGAATAATAACATTATTAAAGCTCGCAACTTCGTTCATGTTCCGTTGCATTACATTACTCTATCAAAGTGCTAACAGAGTAACAAGCTTGACACCTCTGAATAACTTTACTCACAAACGTGTTGATATAACGAAGTTGTTGCTGAAGTTAGACCTCTCGGCCGGCGAGTCTCACATACCGTCCCTCGGAGGGAGTCCCTCCACAGCTGGCTAAGTACCTGCCTGGCTGGCAGGCTGGCTGGCTAACTGGCTGCCTGAAATGCATTTCCCAGCGATAAAAACTGTCTGAGAGTTCTCCATAATGTTTTCAAAGGTGTGTGAAGTTTGTCAATCCACACTCGGCCAGCAGGCCCAAATCCTTCTCTTCAGAGAGGAGACCGAGACGGAGACCTACTCAGTAGTGGGCCAGCGATGGGTTGATCATGATGACAATAATAATAATCATAATTCTTTGTTACACATAAATCATATAGGTCTTGGGATGAAATAAGTAGGTACATAATATAGCATTTACTTACAAAAATTAAAAAAATACATAAAATTTACAAATTAGGGTGTAAAAGCAGCCCTATCACTTGCTGTTCTTCCAGGCTTCCAAGGTTCCAAGATTACTAAACTTTCCTATGCACAAAGGAAAGAAAGCTACTGTAACCTAATATATAAAAAATGTTATACTTAGGAAAACACCAATAACATTCCGAGGTAACAGAGTAACGTTACCTCGACAAAATTTTCGCAAACGAAGTTTCAAACTCAATTTGCATGGAAAAAAGAAATGAAAATTGCGGCACTGTTTGTAAGAAAATGCCAAAATTTTGGACATTCAAATGGTAAATGTTATAATCCCCTCCTCTATCTCCATAAATAGCTTAAAAAATAAACTCAAAGCTAAATCTCGTTTGTTTGTGTTATAATATTATAATATCTAAACTTCGTTGTAGATTTTAATGAGGGTTCCTCTATCATTTAAAGCGAATCATTTTACGAGGAAATTTCATAGTAAATTATAATAAAGTATGTGCATATTTTGTCCACCCGTAGGACACTGGAGCTAGTTAAAAATGGCACAATATAATACAAATTATATAACAGGTGGTTAATGACTTTACGGTTACCAAATTTGTATGGAGCAAAGTATTGTGTGGAATATACATAAGTATAATTTATACCTTTCTAAACTTTAAAAAAATACTTAAGATCAACACGAGAGAGCACTCAAAAACCTTTTTACGTTACTAGCTTTGATTCCCACAGCTATTTCAATTTCATTGAATGAATAATACTCTAGCAAAGAGTCTAGACCTGCATCGGGTTGGGTAATCACCTTTTTACAGAGCGACATTGCGTTGTGAAAATCTTGCACTAGTTACTTACTTTGCACCCAACAAATGCGATCAGTACCTACTCCAGGAAGCATAGCATTTTAGACATTGATTTCGTCCCAATAATTCCTATTTCTACCTTATGGCAATAACAATTAGTGTAAATTAAAAATTTACAACACCCCCGACAAGTGACGGTTACATTAACTAGAAAAGAGCTGATAATTTTCAAACGGCTGAACCGATTTTTTTGGATTATAGCTAAGAACACTCTCGATCAAGCCACCTTTCAAACAAAAAAAAAAAACTAAATTAAAATCGGTTCATTAGTTTAGGAGCTACGATGCCACAGACATACACAGATGAACACGTCAAACTTATAACACCCCTCTTTTTGGGTCGGGGGTTAAAAATCATGAGTTGTCCCGCGCATGAGTTGTCTCCCGTATTGATGTTTCATATATGGACTGTGGAATGCATTGCTTCTAATTACTACTATCACACCCTTAACACTCCATACAAGCGAACTGATTTAATTACCTATTGCTACTACCACAACACCGGCGTGTCCGCACACGATTTGTGTGTGTGGGTAGCGGTAGTGCTAAGGGCTGAGCCTTGGCTGAGCAATTCTAATCGGGACAAGGACAACGCTACATGTAAGCAAATTCAGTGCTTCGCGCTGGCATGACAACAAGATGAGAAGGGAGTGACGCCAGCGACCAAATCTACTGTGTTGCGACATTTATAACCAAGACGTTTTTATTTTAAGCTAGATAGTGCCCGCGACTTCGTCCTTGTGAATTTAAGTTTTTAAAAAATCCCGTAGGCACTCTTTAATTTTCCGGGATAAAAAGTTGTCTATGTGAATTTCATATAAATCGGTGAAACGGATGGGCCTTTAAGAATTCCGTGGATCCCGAATCTACAAATGTAGAAAAAGTTTTTACTCGTAATCAAAACAATCAAACCACTTGTTATAGTCATAGAAATTGTATGAATATAATATTATTATATCGCTGTTAGAGATTCTCTGTTCGAGGCACAAGGGTAACGTAAATGTCCAAATCAATTTCAGGTTTTATGATTCTATTTTATACGTGCGCCCTTAAATGTCAACCTTGCCAAATTTATTGGAGCTTTATAGCTTTTATATTGACATGGGAAACATATCTCAATCTCTGTTTTACAACGATTAAAAACACATATTTTGTGAAATCATATTTACCTACTGTTAAAGTTGTTTTGATACTTTTAGGTTGAGTTTGAATGAAACGTAATTTTTTCATCGGTAATTAGTGGCGATAGCCTAGTGGTTACATCGTAGGCCTTTCATTTGGGAGGTCGGCACAGGTTCGATTCCGTGCACGCACCTCGAACTTTTCGGACTTTACAAGGAACCAAAATCTTTCATTGCTATAATCCGCTGAATCAGACAAATCTGTATGGTGCAACATGCAGCATGCAGTATGCACCGTCCGCACTCCCACTGCAGGAAATCAAGCAAGCAATACAAACCACCACCACGCAGCACCACACAAAAACATACTCGACGCTCGTTTACCAGGCATCCCACAGTGTGCCTAGTGGGAGATTTTTAACCTATTCGATCGCGTAAAAGTTAACTGCGTTTTGTATGGAATTGAAACAGCGCCATCTTCTTGTCACTAGATGGCGCTGTTTCAATTCCATACAAAACGCAGTTAACTTTTACGCGATCGAATAGGTTAAAAATCTCCCACTAGGCACACAGGTACTTATTTACTCGAGTGAAACCGGGCAGATTAGTTAGTATTTTATAACAGTTTGTATGATTTTCGGGGTGTTATGACTTGTGAGTAGTAATTATGTTAACAGCGAGGTTGAACAACCCAGAATTGTTACAAAAACTTTTCTCCAAGAATATTGTCTCAACTTACTAAAGTATAGAATAACAGCTTTCCCACTTGTTCGCAAGATTTATTTAAAGAAAAGCTTGAATAAACAACCGTAAGAAAAGGTTAAGTTTTTAAGATTTTATTGGGAATAATAACATTTTATTGGGAATACTTTTCTAAGGGTGTAGAATAAGATTTATATTTATATATTTATATTTTTCAATTGGAAATACATCTTATCGTACGATAACTTACCGAATCGAGTGTTATGGTTCAATCGCCCGGCAGATTGGACTAGGTACTTGTTGTGCTTGTACCTACTACACTAGGTTGGTATAGGATATATCTGCAAAAAACCGGCCAAGGGCAAACAGACACGCGCACCAAGGGTTCCGTACTCGGGTATTTTTTTCGACATTTGCACGATTAATCAAAAACTGTTATGCATAAAAACAAATTAAAATCTGTTTTAGAATGTTACAAGTAAAACCCTTTCATAATATGATACCACACTTGGTAATCTTAGTTTAAAAATTAAAAATATGAATTATTATTTGTTCATGAACACCTTTCAATTTTTATCTATGATGTAACCACAAATTCACGGTTTCGGATTTTTCTCTTTACTTGTGCTACCTACCTTCCAAACATGATTCTAGGTCAATGGGCAGTACCCAAAGGTTTCTAGATAGACACGACAGACAGACAGACAATAAAGTGATCCTACATGGGTTCCTGTTTTCCCGTTGAGGTACGGAACCTTAAAACGGTTCCGGTATAACTTATGATTTATGTTTCCCTAGTAATAATTTACAACATTGCGCGGTAAAGTTAGCACTTTATTGATCATGCCGGACTCACAAGGTCCGTTTGTGTGGCAAAGGCTTGTTATTTCAGAACCCTTCGCCCGCAAGAGTAAATATTGATCTCACAGTTGTTTTCATCACTAGCAACTGTATAGAGTTTTAAGAGTAATGTTGAAGCCACATACTGGAAGGTGCTTTTCATTAATAAAATAATTTTAATATATTAAGCAACGTAAGTATATTAGATATACAGGGTGTTTGGTAATTAGTATATAATGACGACACGTACCCATGCTACTTTGAACAGATAAATACAATGCTGAAGTAAAATGACGAAATAAAATTATAAAAATTTCCATACAATTTTTTTTTTTAATGTCCAAGTTTTCATGGCCCTAACGCGCCCTAACTCACTGAGATCGTTGGCCTTGGCCTATCTAAAGATGGCCAACGATCTCAATGAGTTAGGGCACGTTAGGGCCATGAAAACTTTGACATAATTTTTTTTAATTTTGTATGGAAATTCTTATAATTTTATTTCGTCATATTTATACTTCAGCATTGTATTTATCAGATCAAAGTAGCATGGGTACGTGTCGTCTTTATATACTAATTACCAAACACCCTGTATAGATAGAAATCTTTATTGCAGACAAAAAACACATGTAAAGGAACACCACACAGAACGAAGAAAACAGAAAAAATTATTAGTTTAATAAGGAACTTTTTTCTTAATTGCTCAGCAAGCTATGAAGCGGGCAATGTTGGGTGTTTCTCTCAGGGATAGGATCCGCGAGGATTGAATCTCGAATCTCCGAGTAGGATGCTGACGACTTAACGATACTATTTTGTACTTAAAAATTCTGCTTAGCAGTTGTTATTTGGGAGACAGAAAAAAACAAATGTTGTAGACCTTAGGTTTAGTCCCTATTTTTGCCGTATTTTTCCTTAGCCTACCTATAGGGCACAAAAACCTTTTATAAAGAAGTTTTTAACGAAATAAAATAGAAATTAGGTCACAAAATAAGATGACTTAGGTCTTTCTCGGAACAAAAAAAAGTATTCATCATGATGTCGATATAAATTTCAATTAAGTACTTTCCATAACATTTCACTGTTCCATTATTTAGTATGATCCTCTTCTATAATAAAGGGATAGAAAATGGATGACTCGGTATAATATTATCGGTTGGTTTCTAAAGCTGGATTCAGACCAGACGCGATAATAGCCTAGTGACTAAAGACATAGGCCTAGACATAGGCATAAAGACTATTTGGAGTTGGGGGTTCGATCCCGCGCACGTTATAACTATGTAGCGGTTGCCACATTCGCAAGAAGATGTCGCTTCTAAAACTCGAGTGTGTCGAGCACACAGCCACAGCTCCCGTACAACTAACGCGTTTTAAGCAATCAAATATCACTTGCTTTAACGGCGAAGAAAAAAAACCCGTGTGAAAACCTACATGCCAGTTCTCAATAATGTTCTCAAGGGTGTGAAGTTTGCCAATCTGCAGCCAGCGTGGTTGGCTATGACCAAACCCTTCTAATTTTAGAATAGTATAGATTTTTATTCAAATAGACTTACAATTGCTTTTGAATCGTCAAATAATTTACCACTGGTTCGGAATGCCGTTCCTACCGAGAAGAACCAGCAAGAAACTCGGCGGTTGTTCTTTTCAATTCTTCAATTTACAATAATCACACTAATATTATAAAGGCGAAAGTTTGTATGTGTGTGTGTGCGTGTGTGTGTGTGTGTGTGTGTGTGTATGTTTGTTACTCTTTCACGCAATAACTACTGAATGGATTTGGCTGAAATTTGGAATGGAGATAGATAATATCCTGGATTAGCGCATTTTTATCCCGAAAAATCGAAGAGTTCCTACAGATTTTAAAAAACCGAAACCCACGCGGGCGAAGCCGCGGGCATCTTCTAGTATTTAATATATCCATTCTGAGTTGAGATCCGTGCTCAGTAGTGAGCCGATGATGAATCGTATGCTTTCAAGATTATATTTCACAGGTGGTCTTTCACAGAAAATGGATTTTAGGCGGCGATTTTAGCACTGCAATCATTTATTCACGGAAAGTGAACATTCGCTCCTACAATCGTCAGCTACATCAAAAACTACTTAGATGTTTTTTTCTTTCTAAAATCTAACATGACACGAGCGAGTGTTCTCGCTCGCATACTCTTTAACATTTTAGTTCGGGCCAATGTCGTATTAAATGTTTTAATTAACTTTGTGAGATTCTGCTTCGGGATTTTTCTCAAGCTACTTACTTAGTAAGGTGGTTAGTTTCACTTTTTATGAAAAGGCTTTTTACATGATGTTCACATGCTACAGGTAGGATGGTAAAAATACAATGGTCCATTTCTCACCAAAATGAATATACAAAGGTGCCTACTTCATAAGATTACGGTTACTTAATCAATTTCTTAGAGATGAAGGGTTTATTATCCTGCTATCTAAGCCTCCTCCATTCATGGATTGGTAAATAAGGGTTGAGAAAACTTATTTTACGTAAAGGATTGACCCAAACTGAAACAACGTACGTGGTTTGCAAATGTAATTTGATACCCACTGATTCACTCATCCGTATTAGGCAAAGTACACACTATCCATAAATATCGCGATATTTATTACTTGATGTGTAGAGGGATCATATCGTTATTATTGATATATCGATAAATATTAATACGGGGGGTATGACAATATTGTAACACCACCTTTATTGACTAACAGATTTCTACAAATCTGTCAAATCTTTTTATGTGCATACAATACTTTGTATTGTACACAATTTTTTTTTGACAACTGAAGGTTACAGTAACTAGAAAAGAACTGATAACTTTCTAACTGAACCGATTTTCTTAGATTATAGCTAAGAACATTCTCGATCAAGCCAACTTTCAAACAAAAAAACTAAATTAAAATCGGTGCATTAGTTTAGGAGCTACGATGCCACAGACAGATACACAGATACACACGTCAAACTTATAACACCCCTCTTTTTGGGTCGGGGGTTAATAAATACACTTATAAAGTGTACAAGGTAAAGCAAATTTGGATATCCCCTTTTATATGGAATTTTATAATTTCTTCTGGTCTGGTGGGAGGCTTCAGCCGTGGCTAGAGTTACCACCCTGCCGGTAAAGCCGTGCCGCCAAGCTTGCTGATAGGAACCAAACCCTCCTAGGTTAGCCCGCTTCCATCTTAGGCTGCATCATCACTTACCACCAAAGAGGTTACGGTAAAGGGCTAACTTGTATATGAGTAAAAAAAATATCTCCAGTACTAATGATACGACTCAGAAAAAAATTCCCTGATAGATAGTTAAATTATTATCCTCGATTGCTATAAACTATATTACGTGCACAAAGTCAGGGGAATAAGCTAGTCAATTATAATTACATAATATCTATTTTATTGTTTGTCAAAGAACGTTGTTAATTGCTTTTTGTAGTCTTTTTATAGTCATAAGAGGCTTATCAGCTCAGGGGACTGAAAAACCGGATAAAAACGACGCCAGACGCCCCAACGAAATTCAGCCTAAAGAAGTTTCAAACTCAATTTGCATCCGAAGTAGAAATAAGAAAAAATAGCCAATTGAGTAAGAGCTCTCCAGTTTATAAGTAATGAAACTGCTAACACAAAAATAATTACTTTTAAGTACATTATTTTGAAAAAACGCAAAAACTAAGCCACTAGTGTAAGTCCATAAGGCTGTTTTACACCGCCCGGAACGACAACACACACTGGCGTGCTACAAATGGAATAATTTTGGGGCCATAAGCACTTGCATAATAGAAATGTGGTAAGTGTCAACGCAATTTTGAAAATTTTTGCTAAGAATTAATTTGACACGTTGCTAATGTAATGTAACGTAAAAATACGATTTGATACGATAATATAGACAGATATAACATCATACTATTAATAGGTATTGCGCTCCCGAGTCCAGATCAGCCTGTGATAGCATTAGAGGTTATGCCTGAAAACCGGCGCTGCAGTTGACTGACTGTCACATCAAGCTGAGGCAGCGCCCGTTCAGCTAACATAGATACTAACTTACTAAGATAGATTTAAGTAATATGAACATGGTTCTCAGGGAAACAAGGAAGGAAAGAAGGGAAGGGGGAAAAAAAAGGAGCATAAACTTACGCTGGCTCCTTGGTTATTCAAGGGCTATGATACTCCAACTTTGTTTTATCATCATCATCATCATTAACCGCTATGCGTCCCCTACTGGAAATAGGTCTCTTGTGGGACTTCCACACGCCACGGTCTTAAGCCAGCAGAGCAGGGCTGCTGCTCCTAGTATGGGTCTTCAAACGAGGTGTGAGGTCACCATTCTTGCTTGGGACCCCAATGTCTATCAGTTTTTCGAACTATATGCCCTACACATTGCCACTTCAGCATCGCCCCCCCGCTGAACTATGTCGGAGACTCTGGTCCTCCTACGGATTTCCTCATTTCTGATTAATTGATCACGTAGGTAACTCCAAACATAGCCGTCTCCATTGTTCGCTGAGTGACTCTGAGCTTTCTTATGAGCCCCATACTTAGTTAGACTCTAGCATTGTTTTTGGCTGAATAAAGGAATTTTATTATTTATTATTATTAAGCTATTGGAAAGCCTAAAGCGCAATGGAAGATTTTTGTATAAATTAATAAATCAATCGTAAGCTTTCCTTCCTGTATAATGAAAAATATTAATTGTTCATATTAGGTAAGCGTAGTTGCTACCAAGTTAGAAATTCGGCGCATGAATCTCATTTGCATTTCATGCTCCCACTTTAAACAAAGTGAATATTTACTTTGAACCTAATTACAATTCAGAAATGGGCGTCGGAATTTCCCGGAATTTACGTTCCCCCGCAGGTATCTACCACCGTACGAGGAATAAAATGGAATTTTAATTCGTTTGCGGAAACGAAACGCTGGGAAATAAGATGTTTTAATAACAAGTCGTAATTAAAAAATATTAAAGCACAACTGTCCAAAAAAAAACAACTTAAAAGTAAATAATTCACATCTCAAAATGGCGCCATACAGCCGCCATATTGAATAAATTAAAAAAAAAATGAGTCAATATCACTTGGGATAATGTAAGGATCCTAACCATACGCCATACATCCAAATCTGATCTGACATTTAGAAGTTACGGTGGAATAAAGAAACTCTATGTGAGTTTTTTATTTTCAATTTTTTTTGATTCGTTTAGGTTTTTTTGGAGGACATTTTGTTGGAGGATCATGTAAAAGAACTTTCTGATAAAAAGCAACTCAGCTGAAGAAAACTGAATTAGTTTCACGTAAACAACGACAGTAACGATTCTTCGAGGGATACGGGCGCCCATTATCCCTTAACTTACACAATATCACTTAAAGGGACTTCTTTTCCAGTACTTTAGTTAGTTTAAGGGTAGTTCCACACTGCAAAATAGCACCGTGCGATTTTTCAGGTTAATTACTTATTAAGGACTTATTAAGGTAAAATTACAGTTACAATGTCACAATCGCAATCAGCTATGATTGGTTGAGACTTGCTCACTATTGGCTACAATGCGTAGTTGCAACAAGAATACCGTAAATTCACAACAATTGCGATTGTATATATAATATATTCGGTAATAAATTAAATTATTTTTTACTTATTAGGGTTTGTGGTTACTAAAGTCGGTTTTTTTTTTGTTTTATCTTAGAAAATCAAAGAGCTCTCACAGAACTTTTAAGACCTAAATTCAAGTGGCCGAAGTCCGAGTATCATCTAATATAAAATAAATTTTACGATCCGATATGCAAAATAAAATCGCGCGGAAATATATTGCTATGCATCCTGGGCCCTGGCTATAAGATCAGCAGAATTGAACAACTTCGATACTAAAACCGAATGGCAGTCCGTTAGCATTTTATTTATCTTTTGTTTGGTTTTACGATCATGTTTGTGTTTGATTGTATATTGTTTACCTACCTAGCTAACTCGAAATTTAAAAAAATCTAATAGTATTATGGTATACACATACCAACAGTTATCTAGCAACTGAATTTGATTTACGATAGGTAAGTATAAGTACCTAGGTAGGTAAATAATATTATGCGTTTTGCGTTAATTTTGTTACTAAGTATATTCCTAAAAAACTGGTCTATACTTAATGAGAGTTTTCGCAATTTCTGAACTTTTAATTATTACAAGTGTAAATTAAAAATTTATAATACCCCCGACAAGTGAAGGTTACAGTAACTAGAAAAGAGCTGATAACTTTCTAACGGCTAAACCGATTTTCTTGGATTATAGCTAAAAACACTCTCGATCAAGCCACCTTTCAAACAAAAGAAAACTAAATTAAAATCGGTTCATTAGTTTAGGAGCTACGATGCCACAGACAGATACACAGACACACAGATACACACGTCAAACTTATAACACCCCTCTTTTTGGGTCGGGGGTTAAAAATATTGATGTTAGTAGAGTTTATTTTGTTTCCAGCACCATCTCATGATTATACGTGGTACTACGACGAAGCAAGTGTAACAAGTGGAATTACTAGAGCTTTTAAATAACGTCAACTTCGTATATGTGTTTATGTGAAGTATTTCTTATACGAAATAGATGGCACTGATCAGATTTTTATGATGAAATTATAAAATGTTATTCGGTAAGGCTAATAAGGTCTAAGCAGAGCCATTCGTACAAAATCATCTTTGGAAATTTCGAAAATATCATTGCATGGATCTTACTTAACCAACAATAAAGTTTAGTTAATATCCCATCCTAAAACTTATACGGTGACCCAGACAGCTTCCTCACTCACCACTCGTTAATGTAGTCAATATTATTTTTATTTGTGAATAAAATTAGCAGAATCTCAAGGAACAAGCTTAATCCGCCATAATCCATGCAAAAACTCCAGATTGTGTTTAAGAAGATTTATGCGTATGGCTTGCTTCTTTTGCCTGCATATTTAGTAGTGGGAGGGCGGGCGGTAATATCGTATCCTGTACATTGCACCGCATATTTGCTTTGCACCATGCTTTGGAGGGTTATAATCAATTAAGATTGTTGTTTCTTGTGTGTTTTAATGGACTTCCGCAAAGTAACGCCTGCTTTTTCCCAACATTAGCAGAAGCTGTCTTGGCTATAAGCATAATATTTGGACGGAGTCTTTCTCTCTCTCTCTATCTATAGTCGTATTCCTCATTACTGAGGGTCGTGACCCTTTTTCATTAATCTTATAATGATAGGAGTTCTCTTGGGATAATAATGTGGTGGGTTCCCAGAATGGGGGTTGGATGGGGTAGCACCATCATAAATCAACTCGAACCAAAGGCTGCACGTAAATGTCAAAGTGGCTTGAATGACTAGTGAGTTTCGGAATACTCCTGCGTAGAATCCCTACGGACGCATGCGCTGGGCCATCGATCCGCCAGGACCTGCCACAGTGGCCCACTCCGCTGGTGTTAACCTTCCGGTGAGTACATATTTTAAACCAAATAGTGCCCCGGGAAAAATAGTCAAAAAACAAGTGCATGTACCTTGCCGTGGCGTTGATTATTATAATAGCGAGTTTGGTCAGACTGCAAGTAAGTCGGATTTTGAATATTATCAAATGGACGCTTTTTATCTATTCTTCCAACACAATTTCTGACTTATGTAAGTAATTGTATGTTATATTATACGTAAATACACTTTGTTTTATATATTTAGTGTTGTGACCGTGGTTTTATTTGTTTTTGTTTTGGTGGTACCGGCGAAGGTGACCTTAGCCACGCGTCGCCTGGCGTCACTGCTTAGTTCTGTGACGCAGCCACCCTTCGTATTTTTGAAAACGTAAGAGTCTCTATATTATTACTATCCCCATACTCTTTAATTTCTTTATCATATACATCTATTTTGATATAAATTTATATTATGTATTCTATATTTGGTACTACTGTATTTTATTACCTGTGTTTTCGTATCCATGTAATCTTTACTTTCTTTATTTTGCCTGCTATATGCGATTTGCTATTTTGATATTATTATATTGAATGAATAATGTTACGTAATATGTGCGGAAAATTTTAGCTATTTTTAGTCGGAGCCATAGGGGCGCAACAGGTTGGAGTCTGCGCAGTAGAGCCTCATGCGTTGTACCAATATTTTTCGATTTGCTCACTCCAATTAACTATTTTATTACGTAATCATATTTGAAATTAACTACTTTTAATGCGCACTTGGTTTTAGGTATGAGCACCTACAACATTTAATCTTGTTACTTGCTAACTTACACGTGCCCATTAGGGGAGACTTTCTTTTTTCACACAAAATAAAATATTTCCCCAACAGATATTGTTACAAAAAACTCTTTATTTCTTTTTAAACTAGAATAAATATATTCATTGGGATATAAATAAAATGTCATTGCTAAGTCAAGGAAATGACTACTAAAAATGCACAAGAAAAAAAGTGTGACTTCCATAACCGGTCTCCCCTACATAGAACATACCGATAACTATCACCTATCTTCTCAGAGAGACACTGATTGAAATTGATGTTTGAACAAAACTATTATGTCTATGCTATTTGGTACCTACTAACTGCTCTAAAACCGAAATTCTTTTGGTATCATCTTATTGCTAGACATTTTAATTAAATCTCATGATGATAATATTTTCAAGGTAGCTGAGTTTATCAGTTTAGTCATTCGACATTTTTTTAAGCTTAAACCTTTATGGTAATACCACTATAGTATCGATCTTGATAAAAGCTCTGTTTGGCGTCAGCGATACGTGACATACAAAATCCTGATGTTATCTTTATACCTGTTGCCACTGATAATTGTGAAGCAAATCCTTCCACGTATAATTTATTACCTTAAGTACCTATCTTCAAGGCAAGAGTGAATAGACATCTTCTACACATGAGCCTAGAAGATGCTTAAGAATTATTCGACCTAGTTCCTTGATTACTTTTATATCATCAAACCGCAAGGCATCGTAAGATCTGAATCCCGTACTTAGTTGACATTTCATAAACACGTTGGTGCCAAAGTCAGAGTGAACTACCAAAATTGTTATTCATAGCCACAGTATAAAAATCCTTACTCTGTATAGATACGAATCGATCTGCGTCCTTGATTCTGTTCTACACTTCTAAAATATGGAATGCCCTTCGGAGGTCTGTTTTCTGCATCACACGTATTAAATGAGGTACCTTCCTATAAACCAAGAGTCACTCTACTTTAGGAGCGCTCTAATTTAGGCCACATCAAGACTAACTTGTATGGTTAACAAGCACTAGTTTTTACCCGACTACGGCAAAGCCGAAAGGAAGGGTTATGATTTTAGCACTATTTGTATAATAGATACGTAAATATTTCAAAAAAGTGATACCGTTTTAATTTTATATGGAATCGTATTCGACGTAATACACTATAGGTCGACTGTGCACCTGCGCCTTGCATCTCCGTTTATTGATGTTTGGGAGCTGAGCTGTGACCTAGGTTTGCCCGGGCCCAAACAAAGTCTGAAATCAAACAAGTTGTCGTCGCTTCAAACTTCAGTCATTCATCTGAACGCATGGACTAGAATACGTTCTTGAGATCGTATGTCTACTTTAATTTATTTTAAAAGTAACAGAACTAAAGCTTAGGCTTGGGGTAGGATTTGAAACTAATCATTTTTTTTTAATAAATTCACTATTGACATACGCTTGACTTGACCGCAATAGCACCTGATGGAAAGTGATGATGTGACCTAAGAAGGGGCGCGTTTACGCGATAATTGTTAGGAATCACATATCGCGGAAGAATGTTCCAAGCCTTAGCCACGCGTATGAAGAATCTTTCGAATTTCTGTCCGATCCCTTAGAGCTGACCTTATTCAGGGAACATTAAAAGTCAGCTTAGCATGAAACTTATCAAATTCGGGAGTTTATTTACGGAGAAACTACTTACCTAAAGATTGGTAATATAATTAATATATTCTCAGTATAGCCAATGGTAAGCTGCCTTTAGTAGGTCTAAATAAAATTTTGTGACTCACAATAACATCAAATCGATTTTGACTATCAAGAATTCATCTACTGTCTCAAGGTCGTCCGGGCAAAGTTATACCTATCTATATACATCAAAATACGAGAGCTGCAAGTTCACCCCCTCCTAGGGAGGAAAATGGGGTGGAAGGACTACTCTGTTAACATGCAAAGGGGTGACAAGGCTAGCGAATGCAACACTGTATCGATTGCACCCTACATCCCCCTTTGCTCAGGCCCTGGAGGGTAGGTCCCATCCCTTTCCAGGTAAATCTTGGCTAACTGATTCTGCGCCCGATGCAAACGAGTTTATTGATTGATGTCAATGACTTTCTAAGCAAGGACATCGCACTGGCGCGCATAACAAGGGACCAAGTAAGTGTGCTTATACTCGGTGTAAGCACACTTTCTTCATTAGTCGCATGTTGACTGCAAAGCTGTCAAGACGCCTAAATGCGCGATCAAAAAGTGCCGAAATAATACGTTAACGACGCAGAAAAGAGATGGTGTGACTTACCACCGGTAAGTTAATTTTATTTACGTAAGATAACATGCGAAAAAGTGTAAAATACTTAGTAAAACCATTGAAAACACTAGAAATATCTAAAATTATTTACAATGTTCCCATTCCTTTCTCTCACGCACATCGGAAAGAGACAGATGGAAGGGCGCGTCACGAATGTCGGAAAAACAAAACTGTGGAGTAGCTTTTTTTTGTTCAATGTAAAATCTATTGGCCATTATTGTATCACATTTATTTTATTACTAGCTGTGCCCGCGACTTCGTTCGCGTGGAATAGCTCTCAGCGCGCTTTATATAGCCACGAACGCTCAGGCGCGAGGCGTGTATCTGTACGTTAAAAATGTTCGCCGCGATTCTTTAAATTGACATAACTTTTTTATTTATGAACCGATTGACATGAAATAAACACTAAATGTTAAGTGAAGCTTACTACAATATATTAGTGACAACCGTATCTAAATCGAATAAGCCGTTTCTGATATTAGCGTGCACAAACACACAGACAAACAGACAAAAAAATAATTAATTACAATTTCGGGTTTGGCATCGATAAAAAAAAAGTAGCAGGGGTTGTTATTATTAACAACCCCTGCTACTTTTTTTTTATATATTTCCATTGTACAGACACCACTTTTCTACAACTTTATTATATGTATAGATAGATCTTTTGACGACCTCCGGTGCGCAGTGGTAGCGCGGTGGATTTGTATGACGAGGGTCCCGGGTTCGATTCCCGGCTGGGCCGATTGAGATTTTCTTAATTGGTTTAGGTCGGCTGGTGGGAGGCCTTTGGCCATCTTGATTCAAGGCCCATCTTGAATCCGCCATTTTGGTTTTATTTTTCAGCTCCCTGTCAATTGGATGAAGTTCTGAGTGACATTTGTTCGAGCACCCCCCACCTATCTTCAATACCCTGGCCGTGCTCCTCACCGAAATCCTCAATCATCAGCTCTATCCATATTTTTCCTCCGAATCATTTTTTGTCCTCTATACGAAACCATCGGTAAAAAAAAACATACAAAATTTTACAGAAGAGGTGATCAAATGAGTCAGTCAGTCAGTCAGTCAGTTAGTGAATCAGCACGAGCAGAATAGTATATAGTATAGATATAGTATAATAGTTTCATATTTACAAAAACGAAAAATCTCTCAAAGAAATAACAAAAATTAATAGTGCTACACTACTCCATTCCATTTTTTGTTCAAGTTTGCTTCTAAAATCACCTTATTCAGCTTCGAGTGCAAAAATCGATTTACATTGCGGCTTAATCACTAGGGTTAGTTTACAGGACTTGAATGTTAGCGGGAATGTATAAATGGAGCAGTTGAAGCTACATAGGGTGAATTTAGAAACGTGTGCCATGTTTGGGCTCTTGTGTTGTATGCCACGATGTGTCCATGCTTAGAAAGTCATTGATTGATGTGTTCGTTCTCTTTATTATCATTGAACAACTTTAATTACGTACTGGCTGATGCCCGCGACTTCGTCCGCGTGGATGTAGGTTTTTAAAAATCCCGTGGGATCTCTTTGATTTTCCGGTATGAAAAGTAACATATATGTCACTCTCCCGATCTTTAACCATATTTGATTTGTTTCTTTTTCTGTTTTCCTTTGTCCTGGAATTTTCTTTCGCGCACTAAAACGTAGGTAAAAGATGTATTATTTTCCCGCAACTTGTGTGTTGCGTTCCTTATCAACTTCATTAGAAATAAGCAAACGCCCGTGGATTCGCTCGGCGAAAATATAAATCTATATTTCGTATCCCACAGGAATCCCAAAAAATCTGACCTTACTTCTTGTTTACATTGTAAACGGAACCTCTGTGTCTCAGCATTCTTAGACTGGGCGTTGAGGACTCAGTGAGTGAGAGAGTCAGGATTTTTCTTTTTATATTATGTATTAATAATTGTATTATTGGACAGTGAAAAAGGATGCTAGGTATATAGGTAATTATACTAAAGTGAAGGTGCTCGAGCAAGCTCGCGTGCATTGACGCTGGATATTCGCTAGTAAACAGTGTGTAAAGCCCCTATAATAATTAACTCCGCCTTCGCTATTAATGATGACGGAGCGACTGTCAATGTTTAATTCAATTTTAATTTGACAGATTAGGTGTGAGATATATTTTACATAACTTAAGAAGAACATGCGAACTTGTCTACGTTTTATTTTCAAACTGCAACTTAAAAAATAGGGAGAGTTCTTGATCTTTTAGCTTATCCTACGCGTATATTAGTGAGCGCCACAACTCCTCAACTTTCCCCATCCAGTCGCTTTTTGCCACTCTCTTTATCGTTATATAGTCCATCGTACGGGAGAGCGCCCCTCGCTATGCTCTCTTGTTCACAGTCTCCATTCTCTCTTGGAATCACCGTGGTTGTCGTAAACCGATAGACGTCCACAACTCGACGGAGGTCTCTTGTAGAAAACTTCACGCTACCGCGCCTGAATCCAGCGGCTCATACTTGCTTGATTACTTAAAGGGAATTCTTGGGAGAGTCTTTGAATACCTAACGTGTATTTGAGAAAATTAAAGTAGCCACCGTTGTCCGTGATGCTGTGAACGTAACGTACAGACATGACGGTTTCGTCTTTATTGTTATTCATGAATATTAATGGATAATCACCCCACGTAAATTCAATTAGAGAGCATTAAATTTACTCGTATTACTAATAGAAATAATAAATTGCTAGTAGGTAGGTATAAGGTAGGTAGGACAGCATGACGTACCTGATCGGCCCAGTTCTTCCAGACAAGAGAAGGCTCTCCAGCGCTCTTCATACAAATGTAGTTTGGCTCTCATTATTTTAAATATTAACCAATTAAACGCAACATCCGTTTAGAACGTATTACGACTATAGGGCACCTAAAGCTGGGAACCCTAAAAGAACGAAGCCCGACTCGCACTTGGCCAGTTTTATGTACAAACATTAAAATATTATCTTGGAGCATTTCTGTAACATCGTGTGTACATTGGCCGACACTTGACAAACGGATTAAGGCCATTGTGTACTAGATCCTTTACCCGAAGGCGTAATATTAAATTTATCAAAAGACGTAAAGTCGAGTTTTGCCAATGTCACTCCATTGAATGAGGCTTTAGCGATAAGATAGGACCGGTTTGTATTGCTCGTGAGCTAAAACGATCGTTGCAATGGCGCTATCCATTCACTAGCGTTCATTCAAACTTTCTACGGATAGATTAGATAATGTCAGAGAAAAATATTTAAAATGCCGAAGCCTCAATAGCTCGGTCAAGAAGCGAACTGAAATCCAAATAAAAACATATAAAGACGAAGGGTTCCTTACACTCGTACAAGATAACTTTAACTACTTTTTTTTTCATGATGGCATTTTAAAATCTTGGTTTTTTTATTTTGTTTTTAAAGCGGCAATAGAAATATACACTCTATTAAAAATTTCAACCCTCTAACTATTACGATTCATGAGCTACAGCCCGCTAACCGACAGGTAGACGAACAAAAATCGAGATCCCGATCACGAAAATCATGATTAAAACTATACTTACCTAATAACTAAGTAATACCATTGTTTAATCATTTTTAGCTTAATTTAAACCACAATTCAAACATTTAAAATAAATAAACATATAAAATTACAAATCAAAAATATTATACCTATACCAAGGTTATAACGTGGCAAGATGCCCAAGAACGCTGGCTGCGTTACCTCGTTTAATGGCCAGACTAATTTGCTGACCGCGGTAACTGGCCATTTACTTATATCGATAGGTAGAGGTTTTTCATTTATACAGACCCAAATTATAATCTGTAATCTTCACCAAAAAAAATGATGAGTTGAATACTTAATACAATTTATTTTTCTTTTTTAAACAAAAAGTGAGATTCTACGCTCTCATCTTATGCTTCCTTGTATTATTGCCGTCATATTCTTTTTATGTAACTTCGATTATGTGGGAGCCTTTCAAGTTATTTTGGTGCAAGCTGCCCTAAGTGTATAAAAGTTCTGTATATAGTTAGTCTGTGAAAGATGCGCGGGCGCCGCCCGTGGGCGGTAGCCGTGCGTCCTCCGCCCGCGCGACTGTTGTCAACACTATTATGTATATTGCTTGTATACTGCCCATTTTTACATCTTCATTAAAAATAAATTGTATTACTTAACACATAAAAGTAAACTTTACTATCTATCGTTAAAAGTGTAGAAACTTTTATAGAAAGACTTTTAAGAATAAGTACTTAAGACTTTAAATATTATGTTTTCCTGACCGAATTTTGTGAACAGTAGCCAACAAAAGTGACTTGCCAACTACGTAGGAGATATTATTCCCACTCTCTATTCCCTCACTCCAAAGGCCGATGGAATGGCAATAACTGGAGAGAGATCAGGCGAAGGACATACTCTCCGAGGTACGGAATTGTAACATTGGTAACACCCCTAACTTTTTACCCACGGGTTGCCACTGAGTATTTCATAACAGGAAGAAGATCCTATGTATTTTTGACGTGACAACGTCTTATAATTCGATAGAGCCGGCTGCACGCACGAAAAAACATGACTCATGCGGCGTTACCTCGCTCTGAGGCGTTCCATGTAAGGCTTGAAGTGCAAGCGAGAGCGCGGAACGAGCGACAAAGAAGCACAATCGGCCTTTGTTGTCACGTTCAACTATCGTCAGTAAACCGACTTTACAGACAACCAATTTTTTTGTTTCAACCAAGGACTCGAGCCCGGGACCTCATGATCTGTAGCTATATAAGCCAGCTACCAGATAAATGTGGCAGTAGGTACTTACTACTACTAGCTTAGCTACCACAGAATGTGGTTGTACTACTAAGTACAGATCTGCTAGAGCAAGCGTGTCCGGTATACTATCTTCATCGTTATCGTCATCATCCTATAGACATCCACAGCTGGACATCGGTCTATTTTAGGGACTTCCACAGAGTATTCCGAACCAGTGGTAAATTATTTGACGATTTAGTCTTGTAACAGTTTTTTTGAATAATTTTTTTTATACATTTTCTATTTTGTTACTTTTTCACAACCTTACCGTCCCGAGCGAGTTCCAAATGAAGGTTTATAGCGATCGTAAAAGAACAATATAGGTTTTTTATGTTCTAATTAATACGAATCAATTATAATGCAAATATAAACGTCTCAAAGGAAGCCGACCTAGGCGAACACCAAAACATTTTGATAGCATCTTAATCGCTACACCTACGAGAAGTTACGTTCGATTGAAGCAGAATCAGGGGTCCTTACTTAGATTTCATAGACCTAAAAGAAATAAAAGCCGTGATAGCGTAGTGGTTAAGACGTCCGCCTGCTATTCGGGTGGTCGGGGGTTCGATCCCGGGCATGCATCTCTAACGTTTCCCAGTAAATTTTGTTTTAAGCCATAATTGAGTGTGTTGATTTTAGTGAAGGAAAATATATCGTAAGGAAATCTGCATAGAGTTCCTTATAATGTTCTCTAAGAGGTGTGATGTGCACTTGGCCAGCGTGGCGGATTATAGCCTAAACCCTTCTCATTTGAGGGGAGACCTATGCTATGTACTTAGTGGGCCAGTAGCTCAGTAGTTGATGATAACAGCTGTAGTTTAACTCAAAATAACACCCTGTATATGTTCATGGCTAATTAGCTTCAAGATTTTGTACGTGATATACATGGCTCCAATCAGACTCCCACTTGTAACTTGATAGTTTTTATAAAGAAAAACATCTCACAATAATGTTATGTCATGTAACTTGTAGAGCTTGATTGATTTGCATCATTGTACGCTAATAAAATGGTAACTACTAATAAAAAATCTTAACAAAAAACTGAACAATTGCTCATGTTTCTAAGGCAACAATGAATAATCGCGGAGCATTGTTTTTTTGCCAGACTTTTTTTGTCGACGATTATTTTATTATGACAAATGCTTACGATTAGTTCCATTAATAAAATTCGTAATTGACGGGGTCATAATAATCCCACCAAAAACATTTCATGTAAAAAGGTAGCCAAGACTCACAAGTTCATAATGTTTTCACTGTTAAAAAGTTATGAGATCTCTAGTAGAGCCAAGCCCCTACCTGAGCTTAGATTTGTGCTGGCCATGGGAGCTATCCCAAGTCCAAAGTATATAGCTTTTAAATGTTCTTGACTATATGACATTTATAACAATAAATAACAAATCACTCTACTTACAAGCTCTGATTCTACAAACCCTATAAAAGCACGGCTTGGCCGTTTAATGTTCGTAAAACTAATACATGACATAACATATTTTAAGGCCATAAGGAATAGTTTGTTCGACAATTACTAATTTGTATTGTACTTCGTGATGGTCGCAGAAGCTATTCCGGGCTTAAATGTTATTTCAGATAAAAAATCCACGAACTGTAAACGGCCAAGCCGTACTTTTATAGGGTTTGTAGAATCAGAGCTTGTAAGTAGAGTGATTTGTTATTTATTGTTATAAATGTCATATAGTCAAGAACATTTAAAAGCTATATACTTTGGACTTGGGATAGCTCCCATGGCCAGCACAAATCTAAGCTCAGGTAGGGGCTTGGCTCTACTAGAGATCTCATAACTTTTTAACAGTGAAAACATTATGAACTTGTGAGTCTTGGCTACCTTTTTACATGAAATGTTTTTGGTGGGATTTCATTTCTTTTTGGCAGGTGCCCTAGATTTTTTTTGGATCTATTTCTTGTAGGTACATCATTTACATGGCCCACTCTCTATCGTTACCTCTTTTTTTAAAAGCTTTTATTCAACTTGCAATGTACTCGTATGTAAATATGTTTGTTCGGGTGGAATCTTGCAACTCAATTTTGAAGCAGATATACCAAACTTCAGTCTTTTAGGACTTCAGGAAACATAGATACTTGGTACGTTTGATAAATCTGCCACGGACATCTTATCTTGAAAACTTTAGTATTCGAGTAACAGATTTTACAGACATGCATCTCATATACGAAGGGATGAAGGGGGACCCGATTTCTTAATTTATCTGTTGTTCATAATTCTTGAAATTCCTGCTTAATGCCAAATTTCAGTCTTCTAGGACTTCAGAAAGTACCCTAGAATTTGTGACTAGAAGTTTTGACTGTCAATAAATCTGAAACTATAAAAGTTAGACAATTGATAGTCAATGCGTTTAATAAATCTGCCAAAGACATCTTATCCTGAAAATATATCAGCATTCTAGCGACAGAATTTACAGATTTGCTTCCCCCATAAGAGGCGTAGAGGGGGGGAAATTTCCAATTTCTTAATTTTCCTGTAGTTTTATGCAATTTCTAGTCTACATACCAAATTTGAGTCTTCTAGGACTTCGGGAAGTACCCTAGAATTACAGACTAGAAGTTTTGACTGTCAATAAATCTGAAACTATAAAAGCTAGACAATTGATACTCAGTGCGTTTAATAAATCTGCCAAGGACATCTTATCCTGAAAATATTAGCATTCTAGCAACAGAATTTACAGATTTGCTTTTCCCATAAGAGGCGTAGAAGGGGGGCAATTTCCAATTTCTTAATTTTCCTGTAGTTTGTATGCAATTTCTAGTCTACATACCAAATTTCAGTCTTCTAGCACTTCGGGAAGTACCCTAGAATTACAGACTAGAAGTTTTGACTGTCAATAAATCTGAAACTATAAAAGCTAGACAATTGATACTCAGTGCATTTAATAAATCTGCCAAGGACATCTTATCCTGAAAATATCAGCATTCTAGCGACAGAATTTACAGATTTGCTTTTCTCATAAGAGGCGTAGAGGGGGGGCAATTTCCAATTTCTTAATTTTCCTGTAGTTTGTATGCAATTTCTAGTCTACATACCAAATTTCAGTCTTCTAGCACTTCGGGAAGTACCCTAGAATTACAGACTAGAAGTTTTGACTGTCAATAAATCTGAAACTATAAAAGCTAGACAATTGATACTCAGTGCGTTTAATAAATCTGCCAAGGACATCTTATCCTGAAAATATCAGCATTCTAGCGACAGAATTTACAGATTTGCTTTTCCCATAAGAGGCGTAGAGGGGGGGCAATTTCCAATTTCTTAATTTTCCTGTAGTTTGTATGCAATTTCTAGTCTACATACCAAATTTCAGTCTTCTAGGACTTCGGGAAGTACCTTAGAGGTTTTGAGTAGAGGTTTTGATGATCATCAGTGAGGGACGAAATCGGCGTATTTTAGGTATCAATAAATCTGTAACTATAAAAGCTAGATATTTGATACTTGGTATATTTGGTAAATTTGCTGAGGACACCTTATATTGAAAATTTCAGCTTTCTAGCGTCATCCAGACCGAAGTTATGATGGGTCGAAAATACGGCGAAACACTTCGAGAAAAAGGTACGTAGCGCCCCGGCCGCCGTTTGGCTCGTCTTGGCGGGGGCACTGCCGTGCCCCCTGATAAAACAGTGCGCATTGCGAATTGGGAACTTTAAAATTTATTGACAATGCATTCGAATGCTTCAGTTCCTCATTTATAATATCGACCAATTTACGAACCGTCAGATTGGTCACTAATTTTTTGCAATTAAATGGCACAAGTGAAAACTAAAATTTATAACACCCCCGACAAGTGAAGGTTACAGTAACTACAAAAGAGCTGATAACTTTCAAATAGCTCAACCGATTTTCTTGGATTATAGCTAAGAACACTCTCGATCACGCCACCTTTCAAACAAAAAAACTAAATTAAAATCGGTTCATCAGTTTATTAGGAACTACGATGCCACAGACAGATACACAGATACAGTTAAAAGTTACTGTCGTGAACTGTGTCTTCATATAAATGATGATGGAAATAAAACTACTTTTTCAAGACGGCCGACGTAAAGAAAAACATGCTGATTTCTGAGGAAAACCTACATACCTACCTATATAAATTATAGCAAACTGTACCTATAGAATATTAACATTGATCATAGTTAATTTCTGTTAATAGATCCGCCATGGGCCATCAAGGACTTTTGGTTATGGCAATAAGCATCGTCGGGGCGATGGGCTATATCCCCCATGGTTCTATTGGGGAAAAGGTTTGTGTCCATGTATTATGTAACCTGTTTAACTAATTATTATTCCTTAGTTCCTTAGTTATATATTATTCCTTGTTAAAATAATTTAAAAATAGAATAGATACACTACTGTCAGCATAACTACCTAAGTACCTACTAAGTAATTATATATAGCACTTACTTCCAAAAGCTATCAATAGAAAATGTAAGTTGCTTTTCGATTCAATTCAAGCAAATTAAAATGAACAGATGTAAAGACAAAACTGGTAAAACCCACGAAACTTGCTCGAAAAGGTTGTATCTGCATAGGGAACTAGCTGATTACAATTATTGAACACTTTCGTGGACTCTGGCTCTTCATATGATGTACCTACACGGTACCAAATAGCACTTACCTTACATACTACTTTTTGTAATGGTGAATCCACACCCACACATACCGGCGGGTTGAATCCGGTAATATGCGTGGATCCACCGTTACAAGAGAATGCTTAACGGAGCCAATTTTTCCAGGAGCCTATTTTAACGGAAGCTTTGCTTCGTGAGGTTGTCGAGCGTATGGGCAAGGACTTCAACGACGCAGCGTCATCGTACCTCGAGTTCCCGTCGAACGAGAGGCACCTCGCGCTGATGGCCCGAGCCAACAAAGAGCTGGAGCACGAGCAGCTCGACTACGACTCGCTGATCGACGGCAACCCCAGCCCCAGCCTGCGCGACCAAGAGTACCTGCAGCACAGGTAATGCTCACCTGCATTATTGACTTCAACGACCGTTGGAAGACCTCCCACTAGCGGGAAAGATGGCATCAAACGAAACACGTTGCAAAGAGCCGCTGGATTCAGGTGGCGCAAGACCGTGGCGTGTGGAAGTCCTACAAGAGAGCTTTGCCCAACAGTGGACGTCTATTGGTTGATGATGATGTTATTTGGATAAGCAATCCATCCATACTATACTAATAGCATTATAAATGCGAAAGTGTGTCTGTCTGTCTGTCTGTCTGCTACCTTTTCATGGCTCAACAGTTAAACCGATTCTGACGTTTGGTACAGACCCAGACAGCTTATAACCCGGGGAAGGACATAGGTAACTTTTTATCACGGAAAATCAAAGAGTTCCCACGAGATTTTGAAGTCGAGGATAGTAAACTAGAAGTTTACTATAAAAAAATCATATCTAGGGAGTATACATCCTTACCTAGTGAGAGTAACCTAGTGAGTAGGATGGCATTTGTCTAGAAGATTTCTATTCACTTTTGTCTTCTAGCAAGGCGATCTACCGGATTCAATGCATAAAGCTAGTATTTTCCGTACTTTACACGATTACAGGTCTCTGTGCTTAATTAAACTTGAGTTGAGCTTCATGAAAAGTTTTTTTTTTTCATTTTAACATTTTCTCCATCTTTAAGGAGTAGTAAGTATAGGTAGTAGTAGTACGTGTACTAATATTTTTGCAGTAAATAACTCCCAACACAATGACTAAGCTATATAAACGGGTCCAGTAAATAATACTTAGAATATTAAAATGTTTGCAGAAGTTACATAAAAGTCAAGCACTTAAAATAATTAAGCATCATAGTGTGGGTTTTAACGAGGCAGTGTCAATACTCGGCCCACTTGCTATCGTCCTACGAAGCCCTTTATATAAAAGAATATATCTAAGCCTATACAAATATTATTCGTGATATTGCTGTCTAGGTACTTATAGTCGCGCCTTGCTTAGAAGTTCTATCACTGAAGTCAAAATTAGCCACTTAAGGAGAACGATTAAACTTGGTATTTCCACAGGTTTGGATTGCTTGATGGATACCAAACTGCTTCTTTTTATTAATTGAAGAGTTTCTATTGAACGATTGTTTTGTTGCCGATATTAAAAAGCGATGCGTCTCTCGATTTTTAACCCCCACCCAAAAAAAGGGGTTTGTTATAAGTTTGACGCGTCTATCTGTGTATCTGTCTGTGGCATCATAGCTCCTAAACTAATGAACCGATTTTAATTTAATTTTTTTTGTGTGAAAGGTGGCTTGATCGAAAGTGTTCCTAACTTATAATCCAAAAAAATCGGTTCAGCCGTTTGAAAGTTACTGTAACTCTTTCTGTTACTGAAGGTCTTTTCTAGTTACTGTAACCTTCACTTGTCGGGGATGTTATAAATTTTGAAGTTACACTTGTTTATCGAATTGCATCAAGATGTCATAACCACCAAAAATTACTGATGTTAGAACCTAAGTGACTTTATGCTGTTTCTTTATTCATTAAAAAAATCATTTATTTGCAAAAACGTTGGCACAAAAAAGATGAAAGTATACAATACAGTCAGTTTAAGGCAATAAAATTCGACCAAATGATTTTCAGCATTAGGTAATCACAGATCGAAAGAAATACAACAGAATTAAAATTAAAATTTCCACCAAATAGCGCATTATTAGAGGAAAAACACTATGACCAATTTCTATATCAAATTGTCACAGATTTTGTCCAAACTTATAATGATTACTGCTAAAGCCTAGGTCTTAGTTCTATGTACTTAACTTTGTCTGTCTGTATATAGTTTGTACTTTTTTGGCTTTGTGATAGCACTATTATATTATTAAGAGCGTTGAAGCATGAGCCTGGAGCACAAGTTTAGGTATTTACCCGAGGTTCTTTGTTTGTTTCCGTGAACGGACGTACTCAGTGCAGTTTAGTTTATAACAAACCGTTTTGATCCTAGACGATTTTCAAACGGATTATTTTTTCAATATTTTTAAGTATGTGGTGTTAGTTTGTCGTTTTTTTCAAAACAGTGATGTTTTTTAAAACAGTGTATTGTCTTTATAGATTAAGTACGAGTGAATAAAACTTATAATTATTGTAGTCAGTACTTAATACTAATCTTTTATATACTTGTGTAAGTATAAGAGAGTCAAGAAATTATACAAAATTCAACTTTCAACTTTTTACGAAAATATGGTTCCCTTATCATGCACAGTATAAATAGTTACACCTACTATAATAATTTTCACATATATATTTATAAAGGCTAAAATAAATGTGAAATCCGTCTAAAATTTAAACAGTCCTAAATATTTAATTTGCAATATTATCAAAAATATAATGCAATGCTAATACTCATAAAGAGATTGAGCATTTTTTTTTATTTATGGTCCTTTACAATCTTTTCAAATTTTATTGTTAGTACTAAATCGTACTTACCGAAAGCGCAAAACAATGGACAGTACAATGAAAGGGATTAACAGGTACAAAAATGCAGATGTTACACTTGAGTAGGTATTTATTCATCAAAAATAAATGCATTGCTACACGAGTAAGCTAGGGATACAAAAACAAAATAAGATAAAGTTCAAAACTAAAAGTTTTGAAGACTTCACCGCAGATGATTGATTTATATTTGAATACTAGCCGATGCCCGCGACTTCGTCCGCGTGGATTTAGGTTTTTTGAAATCCCGTGGGAACTCTTTGATTTTCCGAGATAAAAAGTAGCCTATGTGCTAATCTAGGATATTATCTATCTCCATTCTAAATTTCAGCCAAATCCGTTCAGTAGTTTTTGCGTGAAGGAGTAACAAACATACACACACACACACACATACACACACACACACACACACACACACACATACAAACTTTCGCCTTTATAATATTAGTGTGATGTATAAATGATTATATACATGTATTCGAAATTTTCATAGTAACTGCTATGATTTGATATCAAACTCGATCCATCTATTTCAAGTTTATTTTTTCTTGATATACATTTCTTTTTCATGTCATGTGTAGGTAAACCAATTTCAATATACTTTTTGGGTTCTGTAGGTTATATCTCTTACATTCGTTTTGATTATGATAAGTTCTTTTATGACTTATCGGAAAATTTTATGACATATGACAATATAACCTCTAACACACGGAATGGTAAAGCGAAGCCAAAGAGAAATCTCATTTATCAAAATTTAATGTGCAGTTTGGCAGTAATAAGTGAATCGATGAACCAATAAACAAACAAACACGCAACACAACACGTGACAGGTTGTGATGGCAATCAGGGTGGGGACGCCCCGCACACCCACACAATCCCTGGGCTAATCCGGTGCGGGATAGCGCGGGTGACGTGCGGGTGTGCAGAACGACCCCCGTCTCATACCTCGATCGCCATCTCGACCTGTCACGTACTATACATAGCTGCCGAAAAATCAGTCCTCCCTTAGTTGGATAAAGAATTGTTTTATCCATCCATACTAATATTATAAATGCGAAAGTGTGTCTGTCTGTCTGTCTGTCTGTCTGTCTGTCTATCTGTCTGTCTGTCTGTCTGTCTGTCTGTCTGTCTGTCTGCTACGCTTTCACGGCTCAACCGCTGAACCGATTTTAATGAAATTTGGTACCAACTTAGGATATTTTCCGGGAAAGGACATAGGCTACTTTTATCCCGGAAAAACAAACAGTTCCCCCGGGATAGCACGCTATGTTTCACGCTTTTGTCGTTCAATAACGCCGCAACAGAGCTACGGTTTGACGGCATTTTTTGCACAGACATAATTGAAGACATAACAAGTGATACAGACTACTTTTTTTCCAAAATAAACAAACAGTTCCCGAGGGACAGCACGCTATCTTTCACACATTTGTCGTTCAATAACTCCGCAACAGAGCTACGGATTGACGGCATTTTTTGCATAGACATAGTTGAAGACCTAGCAAGTTATATAAGCTACTTTTTTCCCGAAAAATATGAACACTTCCCGCGGGATAGCATACTATTTTTCACGCATTTGTCGTACAATAACGCCGCAACAGAGCTACGGATTGACGCTTTTTTTTTGCAAAGACATAGCTGAGAACCTAATAAGTAATAAATGCAACTTTTTCTCCCGAAAAATATTATATGAACGCTTCTCGCGGGATAGCATACTGTTTTTCACGCATTTGTCATTCAATAACGCCACAACAGAGCTATGAATTGACGTCATTTTTTTAGGATTCAAGCAAAAACGGAACCCTTATAGGATCACTTTGTTGTCTGTCTGTCTTTCCGTCGTGTCTGTCAAGAAACCTATAGGGTACTTCCCGTTGACTTAGAATCATGAAATTTGGCAGGTAGGTAGGTCTTACAGCACAAGTACAGGAATAAATCTGAAAACTGCGAATTTAAAAAAAATATGTTTCAATTTTCAAACTAAGGTAACTATACCAAGTGGGGGTATAGTTATGAATCATATGAAAGGGCTTTACCTGTACATTCTAAAACAGGTTTTTATTTATTTTTATGCATAATAGTTTTTGATTTATCGTGCAAAATGTTGGAAAAAATAGCCGAGTACGGAACTCTTAGTGCGCGAGTGTGACTCGCACTTGGCCGGTTGTTTTGCATAGGCATAGTCGAGGAAAAGTATTATAGACTACTTTTCCTTTCAAAAAAAACAAATAGTTCCCGCAGGATAGCATGCTAAAACACATGATAAAATAACTTAGGCATTGCATAAAATATTGTAACAAACCTCAATTATTATTAAAACCTTGAATCACGCGAGCGAAGCCGCGGGTAATAGCTAGTTATTATTAAAACCTTGAATCACACGAGCGAAGCCGCGGGTAATAGCTAGTTATTATTAAAACCTTGAATCACGCGAGCGAAGCCGCGGGTAATAGCTAGTTCAAAAATAAAACCATCATAAAGATCCACGAGGGATGACCACGTGCAAATGATAGTAATTATCCTATTGTTTCAGGTGTTATGGTAGAGTGTACAATGTATACAACCAAAATCTAAATACAAAATACCGTACTAATGCTGTAAAAGACAATAAACTAATGCTATTATGCAAATGAAAAAAAAGAAATCATAATGGAATACATGAAACCGCGCTAATGCCATAAAAGGACGATGAATCATCAAAATTTTATTTAGCGGCTAGGACAAATAGCAAGGCTATTGGGATATAGCATTATCAGCCGGTTATAACTGTATAAGCCTTTAAGAATATTTAATTCTGAAAAATTGTAATTCTAGTCAATAACTAATTATACAAAATTCAACTTTCCGTTTATTTAAAAAACATGGTTTTCCTTATCACAAACGGTATAATGAAACCTTGAGTATTGAGTTTTACATATTTATAAAAGCTCTTGAAATAAATGTGAAACCCATGTAAAATTTAAACAGTTAAAAATTTATTTTTTAGAAATTATTAAAAATAAAAATCAATGCCACTGCTCTGATAGGCATTGATCTATTCTCTACCGAAATCGCGTTTTACAATCTTTTCAAATTTTGAAAATTAAATTGTTCCCTTTCGATGAAAGGGAACAATAGATACCAATGCAGCTATTTGCTCGAGGCAATACTTATTTATTAACTAGCTGATGCCCGCAGCTTCGCCCGCGTGGATTTAGGTTTCTAAAAATCTCGTGGGAACTTTTGATTTTCCAGGACAAAAGTAGCCTATCCGTAACAGCCCGTCCCCGGGATGCAACGCATTTCTGTACCACGTAAAAAATATCTAAACGGATGATCCTTTTAAAAATCCCGAGGGATCACCAGGATTTAGGAATGCAATTCCTTACAGCATCATATAAACACAATTTAAAAATATACAAAAAGTTTTAATCTTTAAGAAAAAATAGCAAGTATTAAAAATACCTAGTATTGAGAAGTGATAGTCGCACTACAATTTCAGGTAAACCGTAAATAATCCGATAACAATTGCTAAGCAAACAAGCGTTACGTCCGTTCTCGGAGAGGCCTCGGCCGATACTAATTTCCTAGTTCAATTTACTATTGCTTGTTGCACGGTTTTGTAGTGTGTTTCAAGATTATTTTTTTGGAAACAAATATTAATTAAATTTAATTTTTTTTTCTGTTTATATTGCAAATATGTTCTTCTTTAATGAGTACTTAGTTTTATTTATAAATGAAGAAAAATAACCCACCTAAATGACAGTTTTATGTGTCTGTAATTTTATGAAATTATGACTTTTTTGTTTGAATTTTTATAATGTAAAAAATGCCAAACGAAAGATTTGGTTCTGTCATCTTATTAGTTCAGGACCTTTTCTTTGGTAAATATATCTCTTTGTGAGAATCGACCAAGTAACTTTTGATGTAGTGAACGTCAAAGATGACACGAAATCCAAAATTCAGTAATAGTCTTTTGGTATTTTAGGCAATAAAAGATAAACTATGAATAAATTGCAAAATGTTGTCTGTCAATTTAATAAAACAGGAAATATTCTACAAAGTAGTATATACACGTTTTACATAAATACAGTGTTTAATAAAATATAGGGGGGCAAAATGGCTTAAAAATAGCTTATGCCGGTTCAACACTCTTAAGAACGGGTCTCCTCGGGGGATCAGAAGCATTTGGCCACAATGTAACATCAACAAAGCTTGTCCGGTTTTCTCACGTTATTAAAGCAAATGATAAAACGAACGTAAACCCAAAGCTCCCCCCCCCCCCCCCCTTCCCCCTATAACATAGGCTATAACACCACTTCGTTATTTGTATGCTTCCTCATTATTCGCAGTTCGTTGTGGGGCCATCAATACGTGACCGGTGGAGCGGGCGAGGGTGAGCAGCGTCTTCAGCCCTCTGGACTTATGCCCAATAGGCAGATGGTCAAAACCGACGCAGTCCTCCCAGCTTATTGTAACCCTCCCAACCCTTGTCCAGTCGGCTACACTGGTAAGTGAATAATTTCAAATTTTTGGCTAGAAACTAATAGGTCCTAAAAATTTTGCTTGGAAATATCTTGTTCCGATCTGAAGTTGAATTAACGCAAGAACTTTCATAAAAAGCCTATATAGTAGTTCCATATCTTAAGAAGAAGGATTGATCCACCATTTCACCTTCCAGAAGAACAAGGTTGCATCAGTGATTTTGAGAACACGGCTGCCTTCAGCCGTGAGTACCAGCTTTCACAGCGATGCATGTGTGATGGAGAACATATGTTCAGCTGCCCACCAG
Source organism: Maniola jurtina (assembly GCF_905333055.1). Lineage (NCBI taxonomy): Eukaryota > Metazoa > Arthropoda > Insecta > Lepidoptera > Nymphalidae > Maniola > Maniola jurtina. Next base: position 11,141,666 of record NC_060039.1, read on the forward strand.
AACCACCTTCGGAGCTTGACATGCGTTTCCCCGACCACCACAAGAATCTTGTTGCAAAAAAGTACAAGAATGACGTTAGTATTACATAATTATTACATCTGAAAATTCTTTAGCGTCTTTTACTTATTCGCTGCTTTTGAATCTAAAGAATCATTTTTTTTGTTTTCAGTAAGTGCAGCAATATCGCTTAATTTAAATCATCAGAAAGTGTTTGCTACTGTTAAGTTTTAAACAAAACTATTGTTGCTTTTATTAAAATCATTTATTTTCTATTATCAATCAGTAATATTATTATTCAAGTTAAGTCTTTTTCACGTTCTACAATAATAACCAGAACATATCACAAGCTTATGATCAACTATTTTTGCTGTTGGTATTAGTAATAATTTCTGAGAGATCTACCCTTACAATTTCTAATGATATTTGGTCATTTTTATATTATGTAGCGATAGTAATGAAATTAAGGTTCTCTTTTATAATTGTCGTTGCAAAATTAAGTAAATCATCATTGGTTATGGATGGCGTAACACTTTAAGATCATGCTTTTTATCTTGATGATTGCAATTTTAGGTGGAAAACCCGTATCTACTGGGTGAACGCCTACCTATAGCAGCCAAAAAAGGATTCGACGTACATATTTATTAAATGTTACCTTATTAGTAGTCTTACAGCATACTTTAAGATTTTAGATTTTATTAAACTATCTTGAAGATGATAGGAATATATTTGTGTAAACTTTTTTAATCTATTGCAACCTCATGAATAAGTGAGCTTTGATATTGAGTCAAGTTGTAGTAATTTGTATGAAGATCATGAAATGGAATCACTTGATGTGAATATTTTTAATTAATTTTGACGCTAGCGAATGTTTAGTTATTATAATATTATTATGGCAACTGAATCTAAGTTTCTTTATTTTTATATTATCAATAAGTTGTACTAGCACGGAAAATTATTTATTATTATTTTGACCCAATAATATACCTACATACTTAGATTACTTAGGTAGTTTCATAAAATAATTCTTATATTATTACCATTGAACCCATATTTTTAAAAATGTATCAAAAATTACATTTATAAGCATTTGAATAATATGATAAATAATATATTCAGAATTATACCTACTATAAGTTGTATATTATAATATTCTGACTTGTATGGTAATATTATGTACATCAGCGAATCACAAAAAAGACGATTGTAGGAAGTAGGAAAATACGGGCGTGACTAAAACATTGTGAAGAATATCTTAATGAGAAAAACCCCGATAACCTTTTAATATAATACATGTAATAATATTAATACCAGCTATAATAGCTGTAGGCTTTCTGTATACCAGTTATAATAGCTGTAGGTTTTCGAATTAACATTGCTGTTTGGATTCAATTAATTTCAATAAAATATTTTTAACTGCCTTTAAATACACATTTCTTTAATAGGATAAGAATGCAAGAAAAGACGAAGGGCTCGAAATCGTATATTACTTAGGTATGTATATTAATTCTAATATTTAACGATTGTTAAGAGAAAAATGGGAAAATCTATAAAACAGTCGTTAGATCTGTTACATTTTATGGTTCAGAATATTGGGCGCTAAACGAGACGGATGATAGGATGCGACCAAAACGCGAATGTTGAGAAGAGTAGTGTGACAAGAATGTGGGAAGATGAGTCAAAATATATCACACTTCACACTATTACACTTCACACTTCACACTAATATTATAAAGGCGAAAGTTAGTGTATGTATGTGTGTGCGTGTGTATGTTTGTTACCCTTTCACGCAAAAAGAGCTGGACAGATTTAGCTGAAATTTGGAATGGAGATAGATTATACCCTGGATTAACACATAAACTACTTTTTACTCCGGCAAATAACCTAAATCCACGCGAAAAAGTTTGAAAGTATCACCAGTAGTAGTTCATATCACTAGAAGAATGTTAGATATACACGTGGAAAGAAAAAAGTGGAGAGGAAGATCACAAAAACAATTGGTGAATTGCATGAAACAGGATTTTTGTGTAAAAGAGATGGATAATGCGTTGATGGACAGAAGCGAGTGTAAGAAAAGGATAGGAAGAAAAAGAACAAGCAATTTAAATCATTATTCAAAATCAAACTACGGACTAATCTAAAAGCTCCAAAGCGAAGATTATAATAATGTTAACATCTTTAAACGGTATTTATAATAATCTGTTGCGAGGATGTCTGTCTTTTATAAATGGTTGACATAATAATAAATTGTATGTTAGTTCCTTTTTAAAGTTTTGCAAGCTGTCGTCATCTTCAGTTGCTTCAACTAGCTTCTAAGATTATTTCAGCGATATGTTTTTATATAATATTATATATTTTAAAAAATTCATATGTATGGCAAATAATATTATTGCGACTAACAAAACGCCCAAACCAAACCTTAAATTTTATGTTTTGTGATCTCAAACAAAAAAAAATTGTTACAGAATAAAGTAATAATATAACATTGTGTTGTAATATAAGCAAATAAGATGGCTATGGTACTATAGTTATATTGTTAATCAGGGACTTTGTAAATATAGTTCCCCCCGATGAAGAAGTCTGGGCTCCTTTCAAAAGAGTAGTAGTGTAAATAAACTGTAATAGCAGAAAAACGAAATTTACCTCATAGACTATTAAGAAGGAATATCACAACTGTAAAAATATTTCAACTGCCCGTTGAAAGGAAAATTAAGTGAAACAAAATTAATAACACATTCATAACTACTAATAACTTGTGCAGTTTAATAAATAAATAGTTTCAAATTAATAATTCAGTAGTTCATACATTCGATAATCAAAAACAAATGGTATTTTAAAGCGGATCTGTGAGCCATGGAGAAAAATATGCTGAAATATGAAAAAAAATACTATGGGGCGGCTACCACTGAATAAGTAGGTATATGGTTGATAAGGTACGTCAAAATCCAGTGAATCTAGTAATAGCGATTATTAAGAAACGCCTAAGCCAATCATTAGGTTAAACAGTGGATCAGTGGTTGATAATGTTCATCATATTAATCAACTGTTTAAATAGCTAACATATTTAGTGGAATGATAAAACGAAATAAAGTGCCCTAGAGATGAACTGCTTGGATGAATAATGCAAATAATATCATGCTAAATTTTTAGTAATAGATTTTGAAAAAATAAATCTAAAACGGGTAGTTATCTTATAACTACCTTCAATGAAATATTTTTATTTTTACGGAAGCGAGTTACAGATATTAATATTAATTAATAGCAGACGAACAAACTAATAGATAGATAGCTGCTTTGGTGCATTTTCATGAACATAAATATAATTATATTATCAAAAAGTGATTAATTCGAAAATATTTATTTGTGTTTACTTTGTAAAAATAAATGTATTTATTGATTGACATTCCCAAAAGTCTTCCTTAGTCGTTACATATAAAATACTAAACAGTTATTTAAATTATAATTAATTAATTTAATTAAATACAATTTGTAAATAATATTGAAAAAACTATTACTTACACCAACAAAATGAGTAGGTATTTTAAAAAAACTTTGTTGAAAATGCTTTGAATAAAATCTAATAATTCAATTCTGGACTTCTTTAGTTTTATTGTACAAATGCCTCCTATCACAGCTTATAGTTTTATTATACCATTTTTTTTAAATTAGTTATCGTTATGTTTAATATATTGTATTATTTATTACTAAAAGTCGTTTTTGTTATATTATAATAAGTATGTTAGAGACTCTTTGGAGTATAATATTTTAGGAATAAGTATCTATTTGAAAATAAGCAACATATTTTAGGATTAGTAAGCTGTAAAAATATTGAAATCAATGAAGAACGCATCTAGTCACACACAGTAGCCTGTACATAGTAGGTAAATATAATAATATAGTAAATATATGTACAGATATATTTTGAATATACATAGTACTTACATATTTTTATATCAAGTAATGTGTCATTTGAGAACAAAATCACCATAAAAATAAGTAGTTTGTAAATAATATATAAGGCAAGTGAAATTTTGAATTAGGTATAACTATCTATGGGTATAACTTACATATACTGTAATAATAATTATTATTGCCACTAAGCAATAATGAGAAGTTTAGGTTATTTTTTCCCAAAGTATTAATATCAAGTTTAGTTTGGACCTCTATTGTATTAGGGACACTAGGGATGTTGAGATTTTGTAGGATTGTCAAGCTATTAGTATTTATAGGATTTTGTAGTTTTGTTGTTTGTGGACAAGCCCGTTTCAGTAGTTCTAGCCAAATTATAAGTACTATGTATTATTGTATTATATTCATTACATTTATATTTTTAATCGTAATAGAGGAGAGTCTTGTACAAATGCGTTTCTTGTCATCTAGAACCATTTCAATATTATTTATTTCCCACATTTTTTATTACTTACTATAAATCGTTGTAATAATCTTTTACTTAAAACAAAATAACCTAAGTACGTTACTGTAGGTTACAAGTTACAACCACAGGATATTTTAAGAGTATTTTTGTATTTATCGAAAACCTTTCGGTACAGTTAAAAATATATCAGAGTCACCTAGTTCCTAGTTTGAACTGATTAATAAATAAGAATATACACAGATTTTTTACCTTTGCAGCTACATTTAAACTGTGCAAGAGTAAAGCGGAATTTACATTACGAAATTAGTGTGACGACATTAATTTCACTATCAATTGCGTGTAAACATGTAAATTCCGCTAGATCATGTATGTTTCATAACTGGACAAGTTTTCAGGACATACACATAATATCGCACGCTTAACAGGGCTCTCTCCGTCACTTACTTCATACAATCGTAGTTCCAATTTCATTTGAATATTAAGCAACCAAAGTCCATGAAATTTTGCAGACATATTCTAGAAACTAATATCTGTGTCTGTGGTGTTTTAGATTTTTCTAAAAATATGTAGCTTTAAAATTACAGGGGCTCAAAGATTTGTATGTAAATTTTTAAGACCGCGTAACTTTGAAACCGAATATTTTAACAGTATTCTGGAAAATCACAGACATAGATATTAGTTTCTAGAATATGTATGCAAAATTTCATGGACTTTGGTTGCTTAATATTCAAATCAAATTGGAAGTACGTTTGTATGGAGTGAGTGACGGAGAGACCCCTCTTACTATCAAAGTGGCAAAATTCTAAATGATGCCAGCTGAGACCTGTTTTACACGACTGCGCAGCGCATTGGACAGTTCACACTCCTCGTGTTCTGATTATACTACTTGTTTGATTCTCACTATACAACTGACAACTTATGATATTTGTGTACCTACAAAATAATAAACAGCGAGGTCCTATATAAAATGTTTTAGCGATATTATGCCAATTTTTTTTAATTCGACCACTAAGTAGGTATACTATAATCAAGCCTACGATATTTTGTGCAGATTAACTTACAGGGTTAGATGAGATTTTACGTCTCCATTGATAGCGTCGACTGAGGTCGAAATACTTTAACGACAAAGTAAAATGGAGCTTGTAAAATCTAATGCTAATCCTAAAGGTTAACCTCTACGAATACTCTCTCTCTATATGCATCCTTGCGTGTAGTTTTTGACAACAATTAACTATCATTTTTTTGTTACGTATGAAGAAATTTAAATCAATGTTTTTCATAAAAAAATGAACTTACGTAATCAGTCATTTTTGTATCTAACGTTTACCAACTAAATGCGTGGGTGGCCCCATAATACAATGCCGTAAATATGAATTACTAAAGGAAACGAAATTGTTATTTTTCAATAGTCTCTTTTGTAATATCAACCTTCCTCTTTCCCTTTGAAAGTATGGATAACCTTTGTGTTGACAATGAATTAAAACGGCTGTTTGCAATTTTCATCACTTGAAAATGTTCAATCCTCAAATCCTGCTTCAGATTTAGGAAAAGAAAATAAATAGTAATCAAATGGGACTCTACCAAAGTATAGGTACGGGCAGTGATCTTTGCGCACTCACGAACTATCATTAGGAATCCCGAATATACAAAACTAATGCTAAAGCAGGAGAAAACCTTTAGATTGCATAGAACTATAATATCAGGCCAGGCCATTATGGGATCACCTGGTATAGGTACATAGTCTAAGTACTCACTACCATTGGAGTTTCGTAAAGGTAAATATTAAGTAAGTATTATACTTCGTTATATAAATAAAGTATTTGTAAATTTAAAAATAATAAGGAAAGTATTCATTAATTTCCTTAATATTTTTGCTCGAATGATTTTAGTCTATTATCATATTTACGAGTATTCCAAAGTAGTGTTTACTAATGCTCGAAATTTTAAGGTTCATTCAAAGCAAATTCGCATATATATTATTATTATGTAGATGGCTGCAACTTTGTTGCAAATATTGCTATGTTGTAAATTATAATCAGTCTCTAGTAATAAATAATTATAAAGCTTGCCAGTCGAACCTGTATCTGTGTAGAGATCCAGCTTAACATTATAGATATAGGTAATATAATTAATAATATATAACACACGAACAGAGTATTGATGTAAACGAGTATAATATACAACAATGTAATAAGATATTGTATAAAATTATTTTGAAAAATATTTTCTTCGATTTTCCAAAACCTCTACTAAGTATATTAAGATCGGCATGAAGTAACTGTCTATAATATAATATTTAAGGTAATATACCTCTTAGACAAGTACATAATATCACAGAAAGCCCAACACTCGATGTTGAATATAGTAGCTATAAATATTTAAAATATCATAAAATAATAATAATATATAAATAATAATAGTTATATATAAATATAAAGAGGACAAAGTAACCATCATGCTTCCAACCATGCTTCGCACAGTGGCAATGAAACTACTAGTGTGGTATCAGTGTGAAGTGATTAATACTTAATAGCTTTCCAAACGCCACATAATTTCTATATTATTCAACATTAAAATGGTAAAGAAAGTTATCCGTATAATTATATTATAGTCCTAATAAAGAGGGATAATTCCATCATACGTTATATTTCGTTTTATTATTGCAAAAGATTAAAACAGTATTTCCGATGAAAACTCTCTGTCAGTTTGATTTCTTCCGACATCGTGAATAATATTATCGTCATATTACAGTAAATTAACACAAAAACATTAAACTGTACGAGATAATAAAAGTATTCTGAATTGCTTGTTTATCCGCTCGATCTTTCATTAGTCAATGTTGATTATTATCAAACTATTTGAGCTTGAAACTTAAATTTAAATCAATATTATAAGTTTAGAACAGAAACTGCAAGGATTGGAAAAAAACTCAAAAAACAGTAGTCTGTTACATACTTACAGGAAGTTAAAATAATAATTTTAAGAATACTAAACTATTCTACATCTGAGTTGCTATACTTGTCTTTACTCTAGTTCGTCTATCACATTATTCTAAATCTGAGCTACTGTACTGGTCTATGCACTAGTTACGTAGATCATATTATTCTAAATCTGAGCTACTATACTGGTCTATGCACTACTTACGTAGATCACCTTATTTAAAATCTGAGCTACCATACTGGTCTATGCACTAGTTAAGTAGAACAAATTATTCTAAATATTAGCTACTTTTCATATTTCGACTTTCCATCGCATTCACCGCCGAACGGAAAAATTGTGTTTGATCATTCTCCTAAACCACAATACCTCTACGACAGCAAATAATAATATAATAATTATATATAATAATAATAATACTATAATATAATTAATGGTTAGTTTAATTAAACATTATAAAATAATATAAAGAAAGTTTAAAATTGCGTAATCATTGATAATAATTTAAAAAAATGCCATTAGGCAGCTTTTCGCTTAAAATTAGGATAAAATTATAATTATAAGTGAAATATAAATATCACAATGCGAATCTTGCCGCTGAAACTGTAAATTATAATGTAGCTTTTATTTATAAAAAAATAAAATTATAAAAATACTATAGCTGTTGTAGTTAGTTTAAGGTATTGTACATATAATATCGAAAAAGCCTCAACAAAAGCTAGAAAACCAAAGATTTTTAATTTGCGAGGGCTGAACGACCAAAAGTATATCTCTTATAAGTATTTTACTAAACTGTTATCATGCTTAAGTACATTAAAATCGCGCTGTGGATAAATTCGGAAAAAGGCAAACACGCACAAATACCTAACCTAAAAACAGATCCCTCCTGTAATAAATAATTCACTTGTGTTTGTATCTCGATTCTAACTATGAAAAAACTTCGGTCGTGGCTAGATATTTCTAGGCTGGTAAACCTTATTAATTAATCGTTCTTAACCCACCCGGTTTCAAGTAATTAAAAATTGGCAACCAGACTGTCGACAGAGAAGTGAAAACTTAAAACTATGAAATAACAGTGGTTATTTACTGGATTTAAAAATCATTGTAGTATCAATAATTAAAATATCATAATGTATAAATTGATACGATTTTATACAAAACATTATTTTAATTTTCACATCTATCGGCACTTTGAACACTATTTTAACATTATGGACTAAGAGTTAGCGCGTGCCAGACCTTCGTTATTTAATAAAAGCTGATTTTCTGCATATTTTCCCCAACACAGGGAGGAACGATCAGCGACTATGAAGTTGTAACTGGTTACAAAGGTCTAAAAAGTCTTAGGTCAAAGTATAAAGTCTATTTTTTTATATATTTTGTTCGGAATAGTACCTATTAGAAATCACGACATGCAATGCCAGACACGGTATTGTGGCAAACAGTTGCCAGATATCCTTAAACTTTAAGACTTTGTCATGATCCAAACTTCATAGTCGCTGATCGCTCCTCCCTGTGTTGGATATGATACGAAGATAAACTTTCAGCTTTTATAAAATAATGAAGGTCTCGCACACACAAACTTTCTCTCTGTCTGTTAGCATGTCGTTGATGCAATCCTGAAGTTTTTATCCATCCACAAACCGCCTAACGTACCTTAAGAAGTTTTCACTTTGAAAATGTGTAATTTTCCCAGTTCCCAAGACATTTTTTTAATTTAAATGTGGTTTATTTTTAAGAAGGTATATAATTATAAATTTATGTAATTATTAAAATTTAGTAAAACTAAAAAAAAAAAGAAAACACAAATTGTTTATCCTGCATAACACATATTATTACCTACATTAATTTACGTAACCTAATTTGTTAAGTACCCTTTATAAATATTTTGTGTAGGTTTCGCATGATAACGAAAAGTTAAAAGTGGCTAAAATGGCCAATGGTAAATAAACATCTAAGGCCATCGATTTGAGTTTTAAATTTTAAATTTAAATAAGGGCTGTATTTTTGTTAGGAATGTCTTTCATCCCTCGTTATTTAAGTACCTACGTATATAATTTTAAATAGGTACCTACTTATATTTATTGTAGACATATAACTTACTTATATAAATTACCCTATTTCACTTACCTTTCTAACTGCATACGTTGCTAATTGTAAGTATTTTTATATAAATCAAAAATTAAAAAAAAAACATATACATACTATATTTTTATACATGCTTATAAAGCCTATAATAATATTGCTATTGTTCGCATTTTTATTCTACAAATCTACTTTATTTTTATTTTGTTCCGCTTGATAAATTTATTAAAGTGGAGCGTAAATAAGCTAATCTCAATGTTAAACATAAATAATAATTAATTGTGTTACAATTCTGAAATAATTTGTAGATATTAATATGTGATTTAACATCATTTTCTATTTAATAATGTACTTATAACAAATAATAATAATTATTATTAATGTCAAATAACTTTTTAAAAAGCTTAGCAATTCAGTTTTCGCCTTGCACCACCGCCATTGCAGTGCTTCGATCCTTTCTTAGCAACAAGAAGCTGTCCCCCCCCCCTTCTATAAGTCCATGTCATAAGGTGGTATCCTACAGCAAACTTACTGCAGGTTTAAATGTATAGTGAGCAATGGGAGTAAATTATTTCCGCAGGGCAGCTTGTGGCGAAGCTGTTGGTGAGTGGCGACACCACGGACCCGAGTGCTCCATGGGGACTGCGAAAGAGGGCCCCTGCCTCCGTGCTTGGTGTAGCCGGCAAGCACGGAGTGGAGTTCGCAAGAGCAGAACATCAGCTCCAAAGGTGTGAAGTGGGTGCTTGATAACACGATTTGTCGCTGTTAAACCCAAATCATATTGACCGTATGTACACGATTGTATATGTAGTGTGGGTTGCTGTTGACCTGTTGGGGCTTCCAGGAGACAGTAACCCATATGCACCGAGGTGACGACTCTCGGTGCGTAGCGTTCACGCCAGCCAGATATTTGACAGTGTTGTATGGTTATTATCGTGCTTCTACGGTCAATCTGCACAGGCAACAACGCCAACAAATTGTGTCAAAAGATTTAAAAGCAATAAAGCCGTACACCCCTTAACACCTTTCAGCGGTTCATATCATGGTACCTCTTTTTCGAGGGCTAAACTTTAAAGGGTACCTTACTATGAGCGGCGAGTCACCATCTGCCATTTTTAATACAAAATAGCAGACTTCATAGTGGCAGATGCCGATATCTCTTCATAGCCCGGTAAAGAATAGCCATATAAAACTACTAAAACTACACCATAATCAATACTATCCTATCTGTTTATAATATTGACTATTCAACATCACATAATGCCTATTGGCAAAAATCATTTCATTTAAAGTATTAATTGATTTAAGGTGTTAAGAACTTGAAATAGTTATTCTAATTAAGAATTTCGAAAAATATGACTTGACGCATATTTTCCGAAACGAATTACATAAGTTAATGGTTTGTCAAAATAATGAACGGTTTTAATTTTTTGGACGGAATTTGTTTTGTCTATTTTGTTGGAATATTATTTATTTAAAAATCCTTGTAATAATTTTGTACTGTCGTCACTAAAAAACCTTTTCATGATATAAATCTAAACTAAGAGGGGGCGCAAGAAAGCAAAGTTAGGTAAATAAGATATAACTAAGTTTTTTATTTAGTGATAAAATAATAGGCACACAGTTTTCGCACTATAACACGGTATTAATATTGAAATTATTATTAATACATTTTAATATATAAAAATAAAGTTTTACATCATTATTACAGCTTGGTCTTGTCATAGAACTACAATTTCTGAACTCACTAGATCAGTTGTATTGTATTGTATAGAGATTATTGAAAAGGAGTTGATCCTGTTAGAAGGTGCCTATTCACTATTGCCTTAAAAACGTAAGACGGAATTCAGTGGTTTTTCTAGCATTTTAAACAATTTTTCTTGATAACAATAATAATATTATTTAAATATCTTAGAGCTGCATTACAAAATTTTTCAATTGAACCATTGTTTCCTTTTGTTCTTACTCTATTTTCGTACATAAAAGATTTTTGATTTAGTTATTTACAGATACGTATGCGAAAAATTAATTATAATATTATATTTGAGGCTGATAGTTTGAGAACCGTGATTGTAGTTTTGTGATAGAGCCATATCAATGTAAGTTACCATAGGCTAACATATACCACAATATTATAAATACAAGCAGTAATCCAATCAATCTTCGATTAAATTAAGTGGACGTTACGCTAAAAATATTTCTTGATAGGGCGGGCGGAACAGGTGTGCAATTTTGAAATTTTGAATGTAAGGAAAAAGTGTTAAGTAATATTCAGAAAGGCTTAAGCGGAATTTACATTACGAAATTAGTGGCACGAAATTAGTTAAATGATATATATTAATTTCACTATCAATTGCACGTGTAAATGTGCATTACGAAATTAGACGTTTACACGTGCAATAATAATTGATAATGAAATTAATGTCGTGAAACTAATTTTGCACCACTAATTTCGTAACGTAAATTCCGCTTTTTGGTAGTAAAAGGAGAGTGCTCGATGGAAGTTATTAACGAATGAAACTAACTAGTTTTTTTTCTAAATTGAATGCTGTCTAAATTAATTATTCCAAATTCCTTTAGCCAAAGTTCTCTGTCTCTGTGGGATCTCTCCCACTCTTTTGCTTTAGCGATAAGATCGTCTTTGCACGCTACATTTTATGTAAGTTAAGGCACTTATCTGTATTATTTTTGCCATGCAATAAATAAGACAATTATAGACACATTCTAGAAATTAATCAGTGCCACAAAACATTGAGTTTAATAGGTTAATAAAATTTAATTATGAATCAAACTTCGTTGCCAAAGTGGGTTAAAAATTGATTAGCTTATGGACCGCGATAGCCAGACTTTTGTTATTTTATAAAATATTTATATTTTAGAGGGGGGAGGGGTTATTATTATGCAAATAACCGAAAAATGAAGCGTGGCCGCTTTGCATGCTATGGCCGCTTTCAGCAAACCTCTCCTATTGGACTACTGCTTATACTACTAGCATTAAACTGCAATAATTACCTCAAAAGATAAGCGAACCTCAATTCTTGTACTACTTAAACTACTTAGGTACCTACCTCAAGATCCAAAGTTTTAAATCAAAGTTCTCTTTAAAATACTTCTTCATCTTATCCCAGTGATTTTAGTAGGTATTTTTCAAATAAAAAAGCAAAAACAAATCGTAATGAACTTATTCCTTCATGACATAAAAGTTCGCATTCACCTTTGTCTTGTAAAGAATTATTTATACTTTACATTACATTATAATTTAGAGAAGGCAGATACATATTATAAAATGAATGAAAATTGTGGACAAAAGTACTTAAAATTATGATAATATCAAAATATGAATAAGAAAGGATAAGAAAGAAAAATGTGTTTAACGCTGTAGTTAATAGGTATGATGAAAAGTAAAATGAATGCAAAATAAAGAATAAAGAAAAATAAAGTTTCTACATAGGCGAAAAGCAGAATTATTTGGAAATAAATTATTAGAAAATAGTTGCTCTTGCGCATACTCTTCTTTCCTAGAGTAACAATTGGTTTTAGGGAACCGACAATAGTCATAACTCATAATAATAACTAAGTTCTCGATATAGAATTAAGATAGCTTTTATTTACCACGCCACAAGAACTACGTGATTGTAGGTATTTTCTTTAACAATAAGTAAGTAATTCTAAGCAAATGTGAAGAAATTATGAAGAAGCGTACCGAAACAGTTAAGTACTTCTTTAATTAGGTATTTATACCAACGGTGGTGTTACTACAATATTGAGCATGCTTTATGATATACATATATAAACTTTAGATATGTAGATACGTGGGCATTACATTTAAAATTATTAGCGAACCTGCCATTTCGCTATGTTCAAAGAACATTTCTTATTCGATGCGTACTAGACTTTTATTATGGTCCATACACACTGTGTAGCAAAAGGTACGAAGAGGTTTCGTTGGCGTTTGGTCGTTACGCCGGCGAACACAGTAAGCGTAACACCGAAGCTCGAAGGCCGTTAGGTGTCCAACACCAACTACCACCTTGTAACATCATAATATTATTAGGTTCTTGGTTTGCGCTATACTATTATTAAATATTTACTATACTGATCTATATAAAAAAGGTTCTACTATACTCAAGTTGCAAATTTTGCACTAAATCCAAGTAAAGTCGTAAGTTTTATCGGAGGTTTTTGGTCACAAAAACTCACAACTTCATTTTGTTTTCAGTAAAGAAATAGGTATAACGGACATAGAGTAAGTTGTAGTTATTGAGAAATCTTATTTATTGTTTGGGATTCGATAGTTATTATTATTATTGATATTCAAAAAATAAATGTTTTAAGCTTAATGTTTCTAGATCGTATCGTTTAAAAATTCTGCCCTAACTTCACTTCATTTTTTACGCATACCGTATAATATTATAAATAGCAAATTGGTAATAATGCATTTCATGATCATAATATGACGTGACGATAGTATAATTTTAACGCTAAAATATTTATTGATTTATTAATTAACTAATTGAGAATTTTAGATTGAAATCTGTGGCCGAAAGTACTTATTAAAGGAGTGAAAACTTAAATAGGAATTTGGGAGAGTACCTGAGAAGGAAAATATTATGAATGTTGCCATACATAATATCATACAGATATTATTTATTTTAGAAGGGAAAGGTAAAGTTGTTATATAAAAATATTTACTACTTACACGCATGCAAAGCAGAATTACTTGTAAACGCTGCTGTGCTATTTAGACTTCTTTGATTATGTGTCAGTTGGTTTTAGGGAACCGATATTTTTGTACATTAATTTGGGTATAATTCTAGTCATACTAGTCATTATAAGTAAATTCAGCACTGGCTTTTACTTGCCATAAGAGCAACTTTGTATGTGTAACTTATTTTTAACTTATAGTTCTAAGAAAATGTACATTGAAGAAAATATAAAGGAGCGACCGCGAAACATTTAGTATATTATGTATTAGGTAGTCACACGTAACGGTCTTTATGCCTACGTGGTGTAGCTGCAATATTGATCAGGCTTTGTAATATAAACTTTAGATTAGTGATATGTGATATGATACTAAATTATAAGCGAACCTGTATTTTCGTTATGTCCAAAGGAAACTTCTTATTAGGACTGTTAGATTAGATATTAGACTTTTAATAGTTCGTCGGAACAAATACGTCATACAAAGGGTTTTTGTTCGCCTTCCTTGGTACTTTGTGGCTGGATCAGCGAGCACCGACGAACACAGTGCGTACGTGACTAATTGTTGAAGTCTAAGATTATGTCGTTAAATACTCTCTCTCTTTTTAACTTTTTTTTTTTCTTTTTAATGATATGTTTATTAATTTAACATGTCAAAGAGCATCCAGAGCACACCGATTCCATCAAGTTCCTTCGGCGAGGCGTTATGTAGTGTGGACATCAGATTGTGGTTTCCCGTGTCTATCTGTTGTCTGATTATAATCAGATCAGTCCTAGTAAAACGTTCTTTTTTTAATTTGTCTGCTGGTTTCACTTTTTCAGAAATAAGTAACTACTAGTAACTCGACTTCGCCTCACCCTTCCAATATTGATCAGCCATCAATTGTTTTATTTCAAGCCTGGACTGTAATGCAATTTCTCTAAATCTATAAAACCTACTGTTTCAAGGAAGTAAAACGAATTTCAGACTTGTAACACTTTGGAATACTTAAAAGGTTTAAAGTTAAAAAAGTGCTTAAAGTATCTAAGTAAAAGAAGTTTTATGATTTATATATATGATTCTTATTAAATAGGACTTAAGAAGCTTAAGAATGAAAATATTATCTTTAGGTAAATTATTATTATAGCTAATTAGTAATTATGTAAAGTTGTTAAAGATTATCTATATTTTTAGATTATCTACTAAATTGATGAAAAGCAGAATCTTGTAAACTAGTTGTAAGCTGTAGCTGTACTATGGATACTCATCTTTCCAGCAGTATCAGTTGGTTTTAGGGAACCGATATTTTTTAAATTACATTTGGTCTCCTAATATAATAATTCTAGTCATAACTATTAAGTCATAGACATATAAAATTAAGATAAATTCAGTGCTGGCTTGTACTTGCCGAAGAACTACTTACATAAAATTGCTACTAAATTGTCATATTTTAGTTTAAGAGGAGTCTCTCTGTCACAGGCTTCGGTCCGACGTAATTTGGCTCTAATTTGACTACTAACCTATCCAATGCAATCAAATTTTGTAAATCATCACCATCATCATCAGCCTGTGGACGTTCACTATTGTGCCACGACACCCGGTCCTCAGCCTTCCTCATCCAGCCACTTCCCGTCAGCCTCTTTATATCGTCGGTCCATCGTGCTGGAGGGCGTCCCACAGTACGCTTGCTTATACGTGGTCTCCACTCAAGGACTTTCCGCCTCCTGCGGCCATCGCCTCTATGACAGGCATGGCCTGCCCACTTCCACTTTAGCTTGCTAATAGTTTAGGCTATGTCAGCGACCTTGATTCTCTTGCGGATCTCCTAATTGTAGATCTTATCCCTCAGGGAAACTCCTAACAAATGCAGATACGTTCTAGGAACTAATATTCCATCATCATTATCATCATCATCATCATCATCATATCAACCGATAGATGTCACTGCTGGATGTAGACTTCTTGCGCCGCCTGAATCCAGCGGCTCCCTGCGAATCGTTTGATGTCGTCTGTTCACCTAGTGGTGGTTTCCTTTATACGTCCCCTGCCGTTTCCACTGCCACTTTAGCAATCTTCCGCCAGAATCTCCTCATTTTGGTGTGTAGTTACTAGTTATGTTATATCTTTGTCTGTAGTTTTCTAGATTCTCGTTAAAATATAGTTTCAAAGTTACTCAGTTTTAAGAGCTTACATACAAATTTTGGGCCCGTGCAACTTCGAAAGTACATATTTTTACGGAAACCTAGCAAACCACAGACACAGATATTAGTTTTTAGAACATGAGGCGGAGAGATGGGAGGTATTCACACAATTTCCCATGCTTCGCCAGATTGGCGGCTGTAACGGCGCCCTATCCCAACCTCTGTCGGATGAGGCTAGGGCTCTGTTACAGTTGAACAAGAAGGCCTTCCGAAAGTAGGTAATTTAATAAATGTAGATGCCATACGGACTGACATGTTCCCAAAGGAAAAAACTTCCTAAATTAAAGGTTAAAAAAAAATGTCTACAAAATTTCAATGAGAAACTAGGTACGTTTGCATGGAGCGAGTGACGGAGAATACCCTATTAAATATTTAGTTCTAAGCCAATGTATATTGAAGAAAATGTGAAGGAGTGACATACTACAAAACAGTTAGTAAATTAGATAACGTTAAGGTTTTCATACCTTTACTGAGGTGAATATTGAGCAGCTTAGATAGTTTTTAATATCAACTTTAGATTATTTCTAATAATAATAAAAATAACTCGCTCGCAGCCAGGATGCAAAAAGCGGTGTTGCTAGACTAAACTAGGATAGTCCGCCGTTTTCTCAACTTGTCCCCTGACCCCCGGCCATCTGGTTTCCCCTGCACGGGCGAGAGTATATAATTATAATAATAAATGATAATATATATATAAAAATTCATTAGATTCAAACCTAAGTTTTAATTAAGAATGTTCAAAGAACATTTTTTATTAGAAAAGTATATAGGTATTAGACTTGACTATGGTGCATACACACTGTGCAACGATCAACGAACACATACGAAACACATTCGTTTTGCTGTGCTAACGAAAAAGGCAACTTTTTGATGCTTTGCTAAAACTGCATTTAAGACTACTTAGTCTTGCATCTGGAGCAGGATACGTAACGGTCGTAATCGTCTCAAAAACGGAAGCATATTATTGAAAAAAACTAGCAACGTACGTAGGCAGAGATTTTCATACAGATGCAGCTCTAGTATTAGAATGTTCAAAAAACTGGCCAAGTGCGAGTCGTACTCTGGGGTTCCGTACCATTGCACAAGAAATGACACTTTTTAATTTTTTTTAAATTTTCATAGCGTCCATTTTGATTTTTTTTATTATTTGTTGTTTTAGCGGCAATACAAATACATATTTTGTGAAAATTTCTCTCTATCTATTACGGTCCATGAGATCTGTATAGCTCGCTGACAGACATCAGACGGACGGACAGCAAAACCTTAGTATAATATAGGGACTCCATGGCACCCTTCGGGTCCTAAAAAGCCGTCTTTTTCGTAAGCACGGAAGCGTTCGTGTTGGTATACCTGGTTACACCGAAGACCGTAAAATGTTGGTCTTCAACGGCCCAACACCACCGATCACACAGTATATGCACCATCATTAGGTAGCTAAGTTTCGGTTTAGACAATATTATTAAGGTTTTATCATGCTTATCTAAATTATTATAAAAGGGTCGTCTGTACTCAAGTTGCGAAGATTGTACTCGTAGGCAACTTAGTTTTATGCAGGGTCCTTGTCATGTTCTAGGCTTGTTAATATTATATACCCTTTAACTTGAGGGCATATTATGTCGTGACAAGAACCAAGAACACCGATTACATTCGCAACTACCCGGAATAAGGATTATAAGGACGCGCACACATTAGCACAGTCAAATTAATATTAATTTATTTAATTTTCCAATTGTTTTGTAAACTGTTCATTTCATCGGAGCATTCTCTAATAATATGCATGTAGAGTTACCATTCATTATTAGGTATATTTAAATTTTATGAGTAATGGAAACTATCGAGCAGTTTATCGAGTTCGGTTGAAAATGAAATGTTTTGTTTGATTAATTTTTCAGTTTGAAAAGCGCATCTAATTTAAACAAGAATTAAATCAAAAAAACAAAAGAATTAAATCAAAAAAATTGGCCCACCTCGAGTCATAAAAGAAAGCCGCGATTTGAATCTGCGGCATTATAAAAAGAATCCACGCGCTTTAACCGAAAAATTTGGATTATAAGGAGTCCACGAAGGGAAATGTCCTAGTTTCAGTTAAAATTTCAAGATTACTTATACCTATGAAAAGAATTGCATATTGCTAGAGATTGCTTTAAATATACATTTATCACATAAAGTGATTGAACTTGAGTATGTAGTTATTAGATGGATTTTATGGTCGTAGGAACGATATTATGAGGTTGCAATAGACTTACTGAATCAAATTTCTATTCAAATAAAGCCTATATTCGGTGTAATTGTAGTTTTATTTTGTGTAATTAACCCTTTAATTTATGGATGATTAAGTATTAAATATAATGTTTAAATGTGACTCAAAAATAAATGAAATATAACTTTTTACTTTTGGCTATTTTTTATCTCTATTTCATTTTCTCAATTTAAATGGCAAACAAACGGTAAACATTTGCAACTCCATACTCTTTGTTTTACTAAAGTAAAACGACAAATTACTTAATAAATAGTAGCTTCCAGGCACAGAGTGCTCGCTCCGATCGTTTATATCGGTTGCATAATCAGAGTAATTACAAGTGTAAATTAAAAATTTATAACACCCCCGACAAAGTATCTGAGTTTTCCAAAACATCATTTTCAAATAAATAATTATGTATCTAGGCAACGTCCATCTTGACAGCTTGACATTTGTCAATTGACATAATATTATGAACCTAACGGTTATCTAACCTTCTTTTCTACAAGAAAACTAGAAAAGAGCTGATAACTCTTAAACGGCTGAACCAATTTTTTTGGATTATAGCTAAGAACACTCTCGATCAAGCCACCTTTCAAACAAAAAAAAGTAAATTAAAATCGGTTCATTCGTTTAGGCGCTACGATGCCACAGACAGATACACAGATACACAGATACACAGACACACAGATACACAGATACACACGTCAAACTTATAACACCCCTCTTTTTGGGTCGGGGGTTAAAAACACGAATGTGAGTTTAAAAACCAAGCCGCAGCCAAGGATTTTAATAGTATCACTCGAGTTTTTCAATACCTAATACACTAACTTGCTTGTTTCTTGCTGGTTCTTCTCGGTAGGAACAGAATTCCGAACCAGTGGTAGATTATTCTGACGATTCAAAAGCGCTTGTAAAAGTGTAATTGAATAAAAATAATTTGAATTTGAATTTGAACTTTAGCTAAACTGATATTAAATCTTACAATCCAAGCCATAAAATTTAAGTAACATAGTATTTTTTCATAACTCATAAGTTTTTCTTGAGAAATATTGCAGGAAAAAACACTATAGTAAAATTATTCACAGTAAAAATGTTTACCTACCCACCGAGTAGGTATACATTTTCCGCCACAATAATTTTTTTATCTTAATTAATTTAAGATAAAAATAAGATAATTTGTATTAAGTCTTAAATGTAAAATTATATCACCTCTAACGCTGTTGATTACAATTAAAAAAATATATAATTAAATAAAATAATCTACAAAAATACAGTAATAACCTGGGTCTCTCTGAGTAACGCTCTCAGAGCGCAATGGACCCCTATAGCGCGATACCCAGGGAGAAGCAGGTTCGAACCCATATAAATACATTGTACCTGCAACAATACTTTGTTGTTCAGTTGTAGAATACATAATATAAGCAATCGGATATACTGACAATAATAAACAATTTGTCAACAGTTTAAATACCAATGGGCCAACATAAATCACTCTAAAGTCACGTACACACCGGTGAAACCACGTTTAACCAAAGCCTACAATCAGCAAACGCCACTGTGTAGGTGGCCTTAATTGTTTCTCGCTCATAGCAATATTAACGATCGAAAAACTTAGTAAATGTAAACTTATACACTTGTCTCATCTCATACGAGTGAGGAAAGAGATGAATGAATCGTCTTAATTTACGTTTAAATCTGAAACACAAACAATGCATGGCGAAAAATAAGTATACACGGCTTTTTCTTCTTTATAGTTGTATTCCTCATTGGTGAGGGTAGTGACCCTTTTCCTTTTATCATATAAGTAATCTTAGGAATTCTCTGAAAATAATAATTATGCAGATTCTAGATCCTTTTGCAAATAACTCGATTAAGAGAACGAGATTTTGACTGTTAGATTTTACATTTACTTGACTTTGATATACGGCTTAACATGCCCTCCGAGGCACGGAAAAAGCCTCCAAAGTCAGTCACTTATATTACCCGACTTGGGTCAAAGTTGATTAACAATCGCAATCTACGCACGCAACTATGGCCTAGTTCCGTGCTCCTCATACACAAATAAAGCACAGCACGTCTAAGCGTGCGTGTACACGTGTACGATTTGTAAAGAAATGAAGAGCTGCCGTCGTCAGCACCCCCTGTATTCACTACACCAATTAAAGACGAGAAAAAATCAAATTGAAATCGGTTCATCCGTTGAGAGCTAAGATGCCTCAGTCAAATACAGAGAGAAGCTTTAAACTTGTGCAAAGCGCGTTGGTAAAATTATACGCAAAAAAATATGCTAGCGAACAACGCTAAAGTACAAGTACGCCACGCCGTGTACAGATTAATATTAGTTATCGTGTTGAGTAAAAGTGGGAGTATTGCTTTACGTATACAGAACGCTTGATAATTTACGTACCTGTATGTTTAAAGTTACTCCCACGCTGAAAACAAACGCTAGTGTGTAGGCGGCCTTCTACTCCAGGAGACACTCTACAAATACTTGTCGATGAGTAATTTAAATATTTCGAAGCTTTTATTGAAGACAATTTGGGTAAAATATGCCACTTTTATGACAAGTTACGTAGTTATTACAAAATGTGACAAAAAAAATTGCTTTCATTTTATTTTGTTTTTATTTACAGAACCAAATAAATTGAGGGCTTTTGTATTGTAAAAAATATCTTTATTCAGGAAATAATAATGATTTTAAAGTATAAATCGACTAAATTATGCCCCTAGTCATAATATTATATTTGAGGGCATGTTTTCACAAACACTTCGTCGTCGTCCGTAACCTCATCTTTTAATAATAATTATTATTTATTAAAAAAAATAGAACAGCTTTACGGACATAGTAAAGATAAGATAAGATAAGATAAACATAAAGGCAAGGTTTTCGAAGTAGGTATCCTCTCAAGAGAAGAGTGAAAAAATGCTCGGATGTCTGCGTCAGTGAACTATACTGAAACTGTTTTTAACAATGTCTCTTGGCCTATACGTCTCGACGGTCTTGTTGATAGCCAAGATGCAAACGATTCGTACTTAATTATCAAAACACAGCTTGCTCCTTTCATCCTTACCTATCAGGACAGTGATAATATTGTGACGAGACGAAAATCAGCTGAAGCCTGGTTCTTTATCATCATTATCGCTGTCGTCAACCGATAAAGATATCCTTCTGGGCATGGGTCTCTTTAGGAGCTTCCATATTCCATGATCTTGCGCCAGCTTCCAGCCACCTGACTCTCTGTGACTCATTTGATGTCATCTGTCGGCCTGCAAGGCTGTCTGCTACACTTTCTATTGCGAGCTTGTCATTCCAGCACCGTAAGAACCCAAAGTCTATCAGTTCTTTCTGTGCCCCGATAATTGTCATTTTGACTTCACAACTCGTTGAGTAATGTCAGTTACTCTGGTTCTTCTACGGATTTATCCATTTTTGATTTCAGCTTTTTTTAATAGATGCCTTGGATCATTTGACCAAATTCCTCTAAGTCAGGATTATTTATTAGTTATTATATTAAGTAATATACTTTTGAATTACTCTCCGTGAAATACCGCTCTCAAAATATGGCTTTGTGTACCTGTTAATGCGTTTAAGAATTATTAAGACCAACGAAAGAACGTTTTTTACACATAAAATACTAATAGAACATTTTACAGAGTTCCCAAAATATGATTGGGGTTAGAATTTTTCAAATGCCGTCTTATGGGTGGTCATAGTTATTTGAAAATAGCACGTTATAAGGGTGGTAAGTAGCCAGTAGGTTTTAACAAAAAAGCTGACGTTCGTAAACCTGAGCCGCAGGCAAGTAATTATCTTTGTCTGTTTGTAATCTTACGCACGATATTTTTGATAGATTTGTTGAGAAACATGTGAATAAACTAGAATAATTACTAAAAACATTTCTCAGGTACGCCATAGTACCTGTTTCGAGATTTTCGTATCAAAAGACCATTTGGCGCAATTTGCGCCTGATTTAAAATGTCGAACGTTGCTAATTCCATTATGTATTATGGCACTTCATCACTTGAATTACTCATACTTAGCACGACAAAAAATAAACTTAATGCAAATTTAAAACGGCGTCTTTTAGTAACTACCTGTAAAAGTGACTACGCACTTTATTTCCATAACTGGCTTTACACATCAATACATTTTACGGCACTACGTTCTAGCGTTTTTGATTTTGAGCCTATATGTAACTTTGTAGCACATGCATTATGATGCGTTCCGGCTCATTGCCACTAGATTCCTCCTACATATACATATAAGTGCTCATGGAGAACATCACTCCGTCAGCAAATGTTGGCAAGCGTATGAGTGTAACAAGATAAAGTTGAAGACTAAAACCCGTCTGCGATCGTCTTAATAAACGCTGAAATATTATAGTAAAATTGTTTTTCTGTCGCTTGGTATATTTTAATTTTGTAGTACATTTATTTTTATGAACTCAGATTACCCACTCGATACAATAGAAAAAAAAAAATTTGGAGACACTTATTTTCATGTAATATCCGTTAGGTCAATTTTTTCGTATCAAATGTAGCCGAACTTTTACGACGAATCGATTGACACCTCATTCATCAAAATTGGCCCAGTAGTTTAGGCGCTACGGTGGAACACACAGAATCTGGATACAAACATACACCCATACACACATACATACATAGACTGCTAAAATCATAACCCTTCCTTTTGGGTTTGCCGCAGTCGGGTAAAAAGGCACTACGTGCTTTGGTCTTGTTCCAGGTAAAGGCACTTAGTACCTTTATACACTCCAATAAAAGAAGACATTGAGTGACGTTTACCATGAGTGTGAAAGCATCTTTATGCGTAAGTCTTAGAGTGAACTATGTAAATGACCTCCGATTTCAGTATATGACGTAAGATTTGTTTTTAATTTTTATCAAAATTAGCAGGCAAAGACACTTTACGTTTTTTATCAACCTTCATAATATCATATCTTACAGATATGTTTAAAACATAAATTCCTATCATTCTTAAAAATTTCAATTAAGTAATTTTGTTAGTCTATACTCTAGAGCTAAATGTAATTTTTTTTAAGAAGGCATAAAGTCAACATCGTTACTATAAAACACAACAGAGGTTGTCTATCGGTTGATAATGACGATAATCATAATAATCATAATAATCATATTCTTTACTAGCTGACGCCCGCGACTTCGTCCGCGTGGATTTAGGTTTTTTTGAAATCCCGTGGGAACTCTTTGATTTTCCGGGATAAAAAGTATCCTATGTGCTAATCCAGGATATTATCTATCTCCATTCTGAATTTCAGCCAAATCCGTCAAGTGGTTTTTGCGTAAGGAGTAACAAACATACACACACACACATACAAACTTTTACCTTTATAATATTAGTGTGATTTGCTGAGTACAGGTAGAAAAGGTGGTACAAAGAGCATACAATGAGTCCAAAGTATTCAACCATTTCTGGCATGCAAATATAGTAATAATTAATATAATAATTAAATGATAATGAATAGATTGCTATAATTTGCTAAATCTCTATGAAAGGCCGTTATCGAGCAGTTGACGCTAATATGCTGCTGGATTGGATTGCAAGCCTCAATCCATCAGCCCATAGGACACAACCGATGACATAAGACGGTTAAAAAAAATACAATATTGATAGTGACAACGTATCGCAATACTGCAACAGGACTTGAATAATAATTATATTGGTGAACTGTTTGATAGAATTACGTCATAGTAATAAATATTCACATTTCACAGTTTAGGTACAAGGTATAAGGCACATTACGGGAGAGTAGATGCAACTTGATGCGTTATTATGGTTTTTAGGGTAGATATAGGGTTTATAGGGTAGTTTTTAGGGTACATAAAGGAAGAAAAGTTTTGTATACATAGTCCTTCCGTCTATTTTTGTGTAATAGCCATTTTCAAAAGGAATACTGTTGATCCTCTAATATACTAATTGGTCTATTATAAATGAGCCCTTTTTAAAAATAAATGATTTATTAAGACATGATCGGCCATTTGTCCGGTCAAAATCTTAGCATAGGTTAGGTTATTATTACAACATAAATAGTCATGTGCCTGGCCGCAGACCGGGCACTAAGGTTCTATTGGGTAAATATAATCTAAAAATATTTAAAAAATAATCTACACGAAAGCTGATCAATCATTGAAAAAGAGGATTAATCATTAAAAAGGATGATACTTTTGCAAAATTAAAATGATCATTTAAATACATGCCTTTTTAAAATAAACTTCAACTGTAAAGTTGAAATTAAGCAGTTATACTTACATAGAAATCTGTCACCTCGAAACAGAAGCATATTTCTAAAAAAAACGGTATAAGTAGGTAGGTACTTATCTAGTAGATTCCTACTTATACTCGTTTACTATAATTATTAGCTATATCTCGCTTTTCATGTTCCGAGGTAACTAGGTACGCAAATTAGTAGGTAGGTGCGAGTAGGTAGTAGGAACCTCCTTCATGAAAAGCGAGAGCCGAAAAAAAACTGGTTTACCCCCTCAAGTGATAGGGTCTTGCCTTGTTAAATATTTATATTTGAAAATCATTATGATTTTTCTGAGATAGTTTTTGGATAAACCCCTATCTTTGCGTAGTAAACTGTCATGAACTTGAAAAGTTATTCATTGTACCGGCCTCTACGCATAGAGCAGTGCGTCATTTCCTTCTATTACAAATCGTAAGCACGTACGCGCGCATTTTGTATGGCGTCAATCATGCTGTAGCCGTCGTGCATCGCTGCGTATGCCCAAGCCTTTAGGACTGCATCATCACTGACATCATTCACATATCTAATTCTAATAAGTCCTGGTAAAGGTCATTCGAATTGGATAAGGGCAGCAAGCAAGCGCAGCGTGCCACCCGAACTGTGTTGACCCTTTTACCCAGATACGCGATGCCCACGAATTCGTCCGCTTGGATTTAGGTTTTCAAAATTCCGTAGGACTCTTTGATTTTCCAGCATAAAATTTCAAAAAAAAAAACCGACTTCAAAAACCACAAACAATAAAAAGTAAAAAATATTTTTTGTTTTTACATGTGTAAAATGTAAGTATATGTATGAAGTCATGCGAGCATAATAAAAGAAACTAGAAATCTAAGTTTGTAGAAAATTTAACTCATAGACGGGTTTTAGTAAGTGAACCTAAGTAATCAGTTTGGTCAGCTGAACGACGCAGGTGTTCAAAGGACCAATCCTAATCTCACTATTTTAATCTTAATATTCTCTCAGTCTATTCTTTAACGTGTCATCTCCGCTCATTTTCGCCTTAGTGGAAACTGGTCTTAAATTCGATCATCTCTTCTTTATCATTAGGTAATAGGTAACTTTATCAAAAACAACGTAAATTCAAAATACTTTTTATTACAGTTTCAAAATATATTTACGCGTTTTGTAAAGTAAAACATAACATTTTAATTTCTTTATGCTGCATTCAATTAGGTTGAATAATGGCAAGAGAACCAACATTCACATTACTGCATTTATATTATAAAATGATAGATGTTTTCGCATTACTAAAGAGTGACTATACACAGGAAGACTATTATTTCCAAATAAGACTTTTTATCTGTCCTCACTGAACACAAAATTTACAACAAAATTGGCTATAACAAAATTACCAAGGTGTTCATTCCACTGAAAACAATCTAGCTACCTGCCAAATTTCATGATTCTAGGTCAACGGGAAGTACCCTATAGGTTTTCTTGACAGACCAGACGGGCGGACGGACTGACACACAGACATAAAGACAGACAACAAAGTGATCCTATAAGGGTTCCGTTTTTCCTTTTGAGGTATGGATGGTATAAAAATATTATTTAACTCTCTTTACCCAACTGACTAACTTTAGCCAAAAGTTAATAGTGTAAAGAAGAATAATAACTTGTCTTAAAATTGGTATAAGTTCTGTCATGCATTCATTATTTTAATTATAATTATCAATTTACAATTAATATTGTGGAATTCGAATACTGAAAGGTTTTGATGATTGAATACATAACGGCTGTATTTAGATCTAATTTTGTCGGTATATGCCAGACTCGTTTCGAATACGACTAACAATACAACAACGGTGCTTTAATGTTGTTTTTTTAATTTAGTTTCAAATATTAGGTAAGTACCTATTAAGTTTCTAAAGATCGAAATCATGAGAATAACACCCATAGAACTTATGTTAAAGTCTTGCTATAGAAAATATTATTGCGTCAGACTTATGTGTGCGGCCACTCTAAGCAAATGTAAAGTAAATGTGCAATATGTGTAACACATACTAAGTACTACCGGTATACCATGTAGGCACATAATTATAACTGCCTTTATTGTTATAATTTTCACATAGCTATATAAACGTACATATAAATAGTTTACAACAAAAATAGGTGTATCATACAGTCAAAGAATTTCAGTTCACTAACACATAGAAATTAACGAGATACCTAAAGGTAAATGAGAAATATTGTATTAATAAAAATAAATAGCAACAAATACATAACTATCGTTTGAATTTGTTAATTTTTCGTTTGTTTTATTTATGTTATAATTCAACCAAAAATATGATGGGATAGGTATGATACAACAAATCAAAAAACAGAATTCTCTACTGGCATTCATTCCTGGCCCTTTCATAAACCGCAAATTTGTTTTGCAGTGAAAGACTGAATAAATACGAAGTTTGCTCAACGATATCTCTTGCAAGATATGTTTTACACTTGTCAAACATCGTTTAACAGAATACAATATTATGTAAATTGTTATTAAATAAACAAATGCGAAGACTGGAGAGCAAACAGAGATCATATTATTTGAATTATCTCTAACTCATACTAAGTAATTACATTTACTCTGTATCTCCTTTAACAAGACGATTTTATACAGTTATCATTAAATTATGTCGTATAAGCGTATTTTGGTATCTACATCTACTATTTTATTATTACCATGATATAAAATTATATTAAAATAAATAACATGGTTGCGTTCTTGTGAATATCGCCTACAGATTTTTCTACAACTAATATCACACTTATTCTGTAGCAATAGAAACGTGTAGATTCTTCTTTAATTGCGGTGCGAGCACCATATTTTCCGTTAATTACGTAACAAGCACAGATTTTTCCAGCGCCACGTTTGTACTAAATAATCCTTAAACGATCGCAAGGTCACCTGTCACTAGTTTTCTAACATCAGCCAACTAATCAGTATCACTACAGACAATTAAAGCTCTCGCTTCACAGCTTGCAGTGGAAGCCGCTCTATTACAAGTTATTACACTGCATCACATTACGTCATCTCTATTGACGTATGAGAGCACGCGATCCGAATAATTATGTTCAACAGTCCACTCCGCACTCGCCCCAATAAGCGAGGCATAGTTACTAATCAAAACATCAGGTAACAATGTCATTACAAATCGCCTTACGTCACACTTTATGATTGCATCCTTCAGTGTTCTTCCCTTTTTCATCTCCTAACCTTTGCGCGCTCAGCACATACTTCGGATGCGATCCACCGATTGAGCTGGACGATTGTCCGCCTCTGTGAGGAGGGTCTGTCGAAAACCAACATCAGTTCACTCCCACCGGAAGACACTTGCACTGTTTGATCTTTTGTAAACGCTTGCGCCTAAACGGAGGGTTCTGCCCCGGGCACCGAAGCGTAACAGTGATCCAGGTGAACTTTTTCGGTTTGCAAAACGAACACGACTTAAACGCAGGCGGAGGCCGCTCGTCGTTTCCTTCGCGCCGCCGCGGCCCCTTCGGGATATAAAACGAGTTGCACTGGCCGTAACAAAAATTGTTTATCACTGTCGCCTGTAAACATCCGGGTTCGCGGATTTTTTGGATCAACTTTTCCGTTTTACACCAATCCTCTTTGAGATACTCCTTTTTGGTGACGATCAACGCGTTCTTCGAGGACTTGAGGATGTTCCGGAAGGCTGCGCCACGGGGCATTTCGGTGACATCCTCCTGGTCGGGGGCAGACACGACCATCGTTTCGGAACTGCCTTCGCCGAGTTCGTTTCTCTGCAAGTAGGAAGTCGGTGACGCCGTGGCTTCCTCGGCCCGTCTTCTCGCCGCGAGCATTCTCTCGACCTGCTCCGTATCGATGATATCTAAGATCGAATCGGTGGGCGTAAACGGCCTTTTACTTCCAACGCCGGCACTCACGCCGCACGCGGCCAAAAGTGCCGCTGCAACGAGCCAGATGCACGATTTCGAAAAGCTCTCCATCTGTAATAGAGTAAAACACTTGTGAGTAAATAAATGAATACGCGTTCGTATTAATACTGTGGGCTCAGGTGGGACAGGAAGTCGTCGGCTTAAACGTTAACTTACATTGTATCGAGAGGCGAGAGGCAACATAACGTAGGCAGTGCGTCGGTGTATAGTCCGTTCGCGAGCAGCGCGCTATGCGTGTGCGCAGGCCGGGCCGGCGGAGCAGTAATGAGCGCGAGCGCCTCTCAATGGACCAGTGCTCAATGAACGAGTCTAGATGAGTCACGCACCGCGCCTCCGCCATAGAACCGTTACTATCAGCTTCAGTTACAGACACGACACTTGGAACATGTGTTTTGGATTACCCTGCACTTGTGGACACTAAACATACAGAATGGTTGTAAGCCCCTTTATTATTGTTTGCCGTGATAAAACCCATTTGCAAATAATACGATTAAGTAGGTACATTCTTTACTGATAAGAAAAAGTTAACATTTCAATGTTAAGGTAAACATAGAATATACCTACCTACTCATTCTCGCAGGCAGTCAAATGTAATAATCTTTAATTCTTAAAACGCATCTTTCTCTACATTTCTGTCAAATCATTAAAAAAAAATTGTGGGTAAAGTAAATTTAATAAGCATTCGTCTTAAAAGTATCTTAAATATTATGGGTATATAATATTATAATATGTATTATACACTATATACAGTATATATACCTGCATAAAAATATGTAAGTAGAATCTTTTCTACATTCTAAAATAACAAAAAGAATCTACACTTGAACTTTTTATTTTAGTAACAAAATCTTTAAAAATATTGTTTTTTCTTTTAATCAAAAATTACTATCTATTTTTAATTTCACAATAAATTTTTAATTTCATAAAGTAGGCGCGGCGCACTCTATAGATCTCAGCGTCAGTGAACTTACAGCCTTATTGGCAAATGTAAAAATAACAACTCTTACATTTTGCAGACTCACAGAGTTTTTATGAAATTAGGCACACACAACACAACCGGTCACTTCTTATTCTTTGACAGGGAAGTCGGGGATATTTTCTCACCTATCGCCGGGCGCCGGCGCAAAAGCGACGTTTCGCCGCGCATAGGCGCCACGGCAGATGGTGCCCAAGTCCCAACACCAGTATCCCTAGTACAATCTGGAGCATCACGAATACTTTGATAATTTTGGTGAATTTCGATAATATACCATCAAAGCAAATGAACCATAAAACGATGGTAGCCTAGGGATTAAAACCTCGGCCTCCTATTCGGAGGACCGGGGTTCGACCTTTTCGGAGTTACGTGAATTTTATGCAATTAAACATCACTTGATTTAAAGGTGAAGGAAAACATCATAGGAAATTTGCATGCCTGAGAGTTCTCCATAATGTTCTCAAAGGTATATGAAGTCTGCCGATTCACACTTGGCCAGCGTGGTGGTCCATGGACCACCTTCTTATTCTAAGAGCGGACCGTTCTGTAGTGAGCTGGCGATGGGTTGATGCTAATAATGATGATGATGACCCTAAGATTCTTGTTTTAAAATTGGGTAAGCAACTATTTTTTATTTCACAAAGTTTGTGCTTTTGGCTGTAGACATGGAAAAGAATTCGATATTGAATTTCGTTTTCTAAACTTGTAAAAACTCGTACTAGTGGTAAGTCTCCATTCTCCAAATCTACACGTTTCCGCCCATTTGTGCTTCCCACAAAGCCCATAGAAACCTGTATGTGCCATCCAAAGCCTTCTGCGAAACGTAGGCGCTATGTGGGTGCATAGCACAATCGAGTTTTTAACGAACCATCAAAGCTAGGTACTTTATAATAAGCGTTTACGTGATAAATTACATAACTTGTATAGGTGCATTAAAAAACTTTTAAGAAACAAGCAGGTCAAGCGCGAGTTGGATTCGCACATAAAGGGTACCGTATCATCGTACTATTTATTTATTTTTAATTTACATAGCCGTCGTTTTTATTATTTGTTGTTATAGAGGCAATAGGGATACACTAGTGAATATTTCAACTCTCTGCCTATTATGGTTCAGAGATACAACCCACTAACAGACAAATAGACAGACAGACTGTAGTAATGATGAACGCATCTTCATCCGATCTGTTCCCGCAAGGAATTGATTTTTCGGGATAAAAAGTAGCTTATATCTGTCTCCGGGATGAAAGCTATCCTTGTACCAAATTCCAAATACCGAGCCATGTTTGTGACAGGGACAGATGGACAGACAGAGATACCTTCGGTATTTTTGTACGTAAGTATAGGTATTAGTATGGTTTATTTAACAGTTTCAGAAAAGGTACTTACTTAATTTCCTTTAAATAAAATAAAAAATCCTCCCAATATTTCACAGGTAAGTACAGTACGGCTCAACTCTTTCAATTTTGTTATTTAATAGAAATGAGATGACTTTTTCCTTCAAGAAGTTTACTCAAAGTGTTTAAGTTTATTCAATAATAATTTTATTTATATAAATAATTAGATGATTAACAGGTAATAAATTAAAACGTACTTGAAAACAATCCCGCAATTTTCCACGGTTTAAGGAAATATTATTATGTATGGAAATAATATTACTACCTATGCTTTTGCTCACGGTTTCGGCCGCAAGGGTCTAAAAATAAGCTGGTCAGATGTTCACCAGTGCAGCGGGTGCAGCACATCATCACACTAATATTATAAAGGCGAAAGTTTGTATGTGTGTGTGTGTGTGTATGTGTGTGTGTGTGTGTGTGTGTGTGTATGTTTGTTACTCCTTCTCGCAAAAACTACTGGACGGATTTGGCTGAAATTCGGAATGGAGATAGATAATATCCTGGATTAACACATAGGCTACTTTTTATCCCGGAAAACCCAAGAGTTCCCACGGGATTTCGAAAAACCTAAATCCACGCGGACGAAGTCGCGGGCGTCAGCTAGTTTAAAAAAAAATTAAAATGAGTTTCAATTTTCAAAGTAAGATAACTCTACCAAATGGGGTATCATATGAAAGGGCTTTACCTGTATATTCTAAAACAGATTTTTATTTATTTTATGCAAGATAGTTTATGATTTATCGTACAAAATGTCGGAAAAATTACCCGAGAACGGAACCCTCGGTGCGCGTGTCTGACTCGCATTTGACCGGTTTTTCGTAAATAGACGGACAAACTAGATTACAATTTTATCAAAGTAGAGAAGATATTACAGAGAACCACGATTCCAGTAAACTTTAGAAGTCCCTTTAATCTTTACCGGCTTTATGTAACATTAATATAGGTATGCATAAATAAATACATAGTCACTATTTATGAAGCTAAGTTATTGCGATACGATTATACTTTATTAGCGCGCTTGTTTTTTTTACATCGAACGTGATTGTATTAACATTACTTATTTTTATTGCCCTTTATTGGTATAGAGATACTTATCTTTCGATAAATGCTTGGTAAGATTGTTTATTGTGGGCATTGAGTTGTATACCTTAGATATACAAACCTCACATTACATCAGGTGTCGAAAAAGCTTAGCTTAGCATAGCAGAACAATTCTTTTGATTCTGATGCAAGTTAAGCATTAAGTAAGTAAGGGAATCGACCACAAGGACAGTTTACGTCATTATCAGTGTTTCAAAGTTTACAAGTATCTTATCTCTTAAGGCTATCCTTGCCAACGATCCCCCGTCGATTTCCTACGTATGATATTATTGTTCTTATCTCTATCTGCCCTGGTTCGTGCATTCTCGGTTCCTAGATCGGTACATTTGTGATAACCAAATTTCAAATTGCTGTGATTGGCTGAATTTACCATGTTCTTGCTGCGACAGTGAGTTTGAGCCACTAGCGGAACAATGTTAGCCGGTCAGAAATGATTGCAATTAGTCAACCTGTTTGACGTCCGTGTTCTGTTTTCGATTACAAAAAAGAAAAAATTGTTGTTGCAATCATCAATTTTAGCAAATAGTGAAAGAGAGTCGGCCAATCAGAGGTCACAACTATCGTCACACTTTCTGTCACACTATGGCAGTAGGCATACCGAGTAATGAAAACAATTTTTCATTCTATCTAGGTCGAAGTAGGGTTGCCACCTGGCTCTTTTTGATTTACAGGCGACCACCATCAAAAATACGGGGTTTAGATTTGAAGAAATTTGAAATTTTGAAGTATTTGAAGAATATATATATAGGCGGTGTTTCTCTCTGAAATGCATGGAAAGCCTATTTAGATATTTCATTTTATTTATAAGTTTTGTATTTTTTCTCTGTATGTTGCCGTATCTTGATTGGTGAACTGTGTTTGCAATGTGGTTTTAAATAAAATATTTATTTATTTAAATAGCTTTTAAAAACTCTTAGTGTTGTAAAGCAAAATGTTATACATTTCATGCATACAATCTTCTCATTTCAACTTAAAATTACATTTAATTTGTAATTCCACCTTCACAGTATCAATACTATGGCCGTAGCCAGGAATCGATTGCGGGAGAGGTTTTATTAGGGCCGGAACTGAATCCTGTCATGAGGAAAAAAACATTCGCTCAACTTTATGGGTTAATTACCTGGTTAGTGGAATTTCGCCTTTCAATTTGACAGTGAGATAAAATACAACAATAAAAAAGCGCGAGCGCAGTGAGCGTAAGTGTTTTTGGTTCAATACAGAAAAAATTAAAATGAAAGGGAAACGAGTGTAGCCATAGCAAGATTTTATTTTTAAAGCTTCCTATCCATACTAATATTACGAATACGACAGTATATCTATTTGCCTATCTATTTGTTAACCTTTCACGGCCCATCTTCTTTACCAAAATTTTGGTACTTACTATTCAGAGGTAACTTGCATCCCAGACATTTTTTTTAGGCGGCTTTTTAGCCCGGAAAATCCCCCACGGAATTTTTAAAAATCTAAATTCATGCAAACGAAATTGCGGGGTTTACACCAAGTAATAGAAATTCAAAGCGCGAGTGAAGTGAGCGCGAAATGTTTGATATATTTCCAAAAAAAAATTGGTAAGCAAATGCAAGAAATAGTGTAAGTATTATTTTAGGCTTAGGTTTTTGACGGCTTCCCAGGCGCAGTCGCCATTTCGAAATTTCTGGTCTGGTGGGAGGCTTCGGTCATGGCTAGTTATATGGTTAGTATGGCCCTAACGGCCAAGAAATTAGACTGCATCATCACTTACCACTAGAAAAGATTAAAGTCACGGGCTAACTTGTATAAAAAAAGGCTTACATCCTCAAACCAAGCCCCGCCGCCTTGGCTACGACCATGATCAATATCGAGTGGGTTTCGGCTACGCATTGCCGCAAAAGGAAAATATTCTTTCTACTGGACATAACGTCAGTGTTTGATTTCGCCAGCCAGCTCCTGCTGAATTTGTAAAAAACCGGCCAAGTGCGAGTCAGACCCACGCACCGAGGGTTCCGTATTCGGGTATTTTTTCCGACATTTTACTCGAGAAATCAAAAACTGTTATTAAAAAAATATGCATAAAAATAAATAAAAATCTGTTTTAGAATGAACAGGTAAAGCCCTTTCATATGATAACCCACTTGATATATGTAGTTATCTTACTTTGAAAATTGAAAATACTAATATTTGTTCATGAACACATGACAGACGGATAGAAGGACAGATGGACAGACGGACAGACGGAAAGACTGATAGACTGACAGACAACGAAGTGATCCTATAAGAGTTCTTTTTTGCTTTTGAGTTACGGAACCCTAAAAATATTTAGTTTTATTTGCCCCGTATTTTATTTTCATAATTACAGGTTTCTGTATCCTGAAATACGGGGTAACCAGTAAAATACGGGGCCTCTGGCAACCCTATTCGGAAAACACTGTCACATTCAAGTTAATGTCAAATATTTTGTTTTCAATTACAGAAAGCTGCATCAATCATTATTACAATATTTTCTTTGTTGTGATTGGCTGAATTTTTGAGTTTCAGCCAATACACAGACTGTTTGCCAATTAAACGTCATAACAATATAAATGCCAGAAAGTTTAACCAAATAAAACAAACTTAATGAGAACCTAGTGAGAATGCAAACGGCACACAATTTATAATACATATTATGTTAGTCGTATATAATAGATATTATAGTAGTCGTTCACTTTGGTAATAGTCAGATTGTCATCAGTAAAATTGATATTGGTCGATGTATCGTAAATTATTGTTTCGGTGACAAATATTTTTACTATATATTTATCTTTGAACAGAATGGAATAGAATGAAATGGAATGGAATACAATGATAAATTTTTATTCCTGTAAACTTTTAGGTAAACTTCAAAGTGTTTTTGGATGGTCAGAAAAATTTACCACTGGTTCGGAATGCCGATCCTACGTTTTCTAGGGTTTCGTACCTCAAAATGAAAAACGGAACTCTTATAGGATCACTTTGTTGTCTATCTCTCTGTCTGTCGTGTGTGTCAAGAAAACCTCTAGGGTACTTCCCGTTGACTCAAAACCATGAAATTTGGCAGGTAACCTAACTGCGTAATTTTGGGTAGTTTTTTTAATCGATAAAGAAAGTTTGCGACATTGTTCAATAAAAAATTTGGATTCCAACTCCTCAACCCTGATGTTGCAGGGGACCTGACTACTAAAGCTAATGGGATTTAAAAAGTGTCGATTATTAATTGATATTGAAGGTATCTATACCAAGTAAACACTTTGTCGTTGACCTCAACCCTGATGCTGTAAGAAATTGCATTCCTAAATCCTGGTGATCCCTCGGGATTTGAAAAGGATCATCCGTTTAAATATTCTTACGTGATACAGAAACAAGTTGCATCCCGGGGACGGGCTATTACGGAGAGGCAACTTTTGTTCTGGGAAATGAAAGGATCGGGATTTTTAAAAACCTAAATCCACGCGAGCGAAGCTGCGGGCATTAGCTAGTTGTAAATATATTTAGAAGCTACTATAAGATAATAGATAAGGTACTTATTTCCTTATATTTTTATTGTATGGCAGCGCGCGGTTTTAAATTATAAATTGCACGTCCTGTCCTTTTCTGTAATACATTTTTTTCTCAATATCTACCGCTTTATCTCATAGCAAGAGTCCGTAAGACATAATACAGTGAAAATAAGCAAAATATACAATTTTTGCAGTTTCCACGTCAGTACCTGTCGAATTTTTCTAACAGTGTAAGCAGCAGAGCTGAGTTTACCATCAAGTGTTGATAGATGGTGTTCCATAGAAGCTTTGCATCTAACATTATACCGAGAAACACGGGGTTCTCCTTTATTTTCAACATATGATTATTTATCAATGAATTTATGTCATTTAAGGTCCTGGTATTGGGCAGTGTGAATTCAACACACTTAGATTTCTTTGCATTTGGAAGTAAATTGTTAGCAATAAATCAGAGAGTGACCTGTGATATGGCATTACATATAGTATACATTGTCAAAAATTATAATATTAAAGCTGTGCGTATTGCGTGAGGAATAGGTTGGAAGAGAGTTGCAACTTGCAGGGTTTGATGCATGCGCTATTGCCAGCAAACATGAGATATATTTTTATCTACAGGCAACGTCTACGCATAACGGTAGGTAACGCATACGTCTAACGCAAGTTGAAATGTACCAGTGTATTTAGTTAGACCTATCGACAAGTTTGGAGTTGGGTGCAGTCTATGTGGCCCGTGTGTTTAGACTGTCAGTTTCTGTCAGTTTCACGTGTCGTCCCCCGCACTTCACCACCCCGCTTGCACAAATCGAGACAGCACGAAATTTTCAAGATTTCTGGGTGTAATTTCTGGTTTTCGTAGTTCCCACATAATTATAACAATATAAAATATATAATGATAATTTTTTTACTACATAATATTCATTAAATTTTCTAGGTCTGTGGTTTTTCCAAATTTCATTAAATTGCTTCGTTGTCTAGAAAAACGAGCACAAAGTTGGGCCTTTTTTTAAAGAAAAATACAAATCTTTGAGCCCCTGTAATTTTAAAACTACATATTTTTTGAAAAATCTAAAACACCACAGACACAGATATTAGTTTCTAGACTATGTCTGCAAAATTTCATGGACTTTGGTTGCTTTATATTCAAATGAAATGGGAACTACGATTGTATGGAGTAAGTGACGGAGAGAGCTCTGTTAAGGTACTCTTTATATTATTTTCTTTTATTCTTGTTACTTCACTGGTAGAGTTATAATGGTTAGACTACAGTAAATACAGGCACAACGCCAATTCGCTAAATGACAAAAGCACGACTGATGTTCATGTTACCAGTCAAGTTCAGGCCTATTAAATTATGCGGTCCTACTCTAGTAAGTATACTAGGTATAGCAACTCTCTGGCTGTGGGATTGTAAAAATACTTTCGTTCTAAGAGTCTAAGTTATTTTAATAAGTAAGTATCACAAATACAGAATACCAGAATTTTTTTATTATTATTTTAACAAAAATCTAGCAGGTTCAAGAAAATTTTTCACTTTCTAAGCATTAGATTTGATTAAAGCTTTTTTTAAGGTTTTTAAGTCATGAGTCATACACACCATTTTGGGATTTTTCATAACTACAAGGAAAACGTACTATCCCATTCATAAATAACAACAACTCACGACGAGGGTTCCAAATGCGTTCTGGTCTAAGAAGAGCCCACAACAAACTCAGCCAGATATTCTATTATCGTCATTTCACAATATCACTTACAACGTATTAGAAATATCCAAGCTGTTAAACTATACTTGCATACCTCTACTATGTAATACAATACCTATACCCTTTCTTTGCTCCGCCGTTGTAAGGTAAGTAGGTAATAACCATCATACGTGCTCAGTCGAATAAGCGCCTCCTTTTCATGTTAGACCCAGAACTAAATCGAAGCGTTAAAATTCTTAAATAAGTCCCATCCCATAAAACCACCCATTCTATCCTTTTGATGTAAAACGCAACATTCCGCGGCGCTATGCCAGAGGATGTTCATTCAGTTGCCCATTTTTTCTGGGGCGCTTAAGTGACATCGGAATTTCATTCATCAGGCTTCCATTCATGCCAGTTTTGTACACGATCAGTTAAAAAAAGCGTCAAAAGGACCCTTTAGAGACGTGCCGTCTGCGTCACCCACGTATCTAATCTACAGGTTGATCTAACACCAAAAAGTTATAAATAATTATAATAGTTTGGAGTCTATAGGCGGTAATTTTTAGATTATTATTTCTTAGCTAAATCTTGCTATTTTTCTAGTCTACTAACTACATATCATCATGATTTACTTTCGATCGAAATGTTAGTATCGGTTAATGTACAGTGATATTTTGACTCAGACGGAGCTTTATATTGACCATTCCAAAAGAAATAATGCGAGTTGTGTTCTTTGCATAATATATTTTGGTTCGATAGTTTTGTAGAATAGAAAATTTTGTTCGAAATAGTCGATCTATAGTTACTTTTAATTCAGTGGTTAGTTAGGTATTATTTACAAAAACCTTTATAGCGGTATTTTGTAGACATGATATATTTTACGCCAAGAACGGGCAGGGCTATGGCATGTCCGGCCATATAATTTCGTACATTCCCTCATAGTCTTTAATTTATACTACAGGTTGCAATGAATACAATTTAGTAAGTCATTCGTTTACTTTGAATATTTGATTTTACAATGATAGTGAATTGTTATATTTATACCCGGCTGAGTTTTTGGTGGACTCTTCTCAGACCTGGGCGCGTTCGGGACCCTCGTTACTTAGTTTTAAATTTACTTAATTAATTATCACCATCATCATTATCTTACAAATTCAACAATCGACAATCAAAAAGTGTACAATGCTACAATGGTACATGGTGTACGGTCGACGTCGAAAGTCCATACATAGCTTAAAGGCTAAATCCGTGCAGCAAGCAATGCTTTGAATCACTCGCATGCTCACTCACACAAATAAATATTAACTGTCAATAATATTATCAACCTTAAGTAAACCACATAGGGTTCAAACGATTTCAGTTCAATACTTCCATAAAATGTCTACATTGACTCTGATAATTGTAGATCAGAAGATCACATAAGTAATTTGACTCTGACTTTATTACCTAATGCCGTCTGTGATATCTAATTAAAGCCATTATTAAAGCTATTATGTATCGATTTTGAAACACTCCGTAGATAATTCGTTTCTTAGGCCTGTGCCTATATTACCTACGTATATTGACATTTCCTAACAAAGTACACAGAGACCGGCCGTTCTGAGAAATAACGCACAAGATTATGTCGAAGTGTGTGAGATAATTTAAAGCATGATCTATTTTTATTATTCGATAAATATCTATTTTTTTACTATAAACTAGTATAGCGCTAGGTTCCATTAAGTGATGGTT
Source organism: Maniola jurtina (assembly GCF_905333055.1). Lineage (NCBI taxonomy): Eukaryota > Metazoa > Arthropoda > Insecta > Lepidoptera > Nymphalidae > Maniola > Maniola jurtina. The sequence goes on from NC_060039.1 coordinate 11,180,755, forward strand.
GATGACTGATGATGGACCGTAAGTAGATGGCAGTAAGTCGACCCAGTGTGGATAGGTAGACGAAACACATTTTGAGAATATTACCTATAGAGAACTCTCAGACATGCAGGAGGAATTGATGAGGAAAACACCATGATGTTTTCCTTCACCGTTAAAGCAAGTGATATTTAAATAATTCCTAAAAGTTAGAAGTGCGTGGCTGGGTTCGAACCCCCGACCTTTAGAATATGAAGCGGACGTCTTATCCACTAGGCTATCACGGTTTGAGCCGCTCTAAGATTTAAAAAAAATCCATTTCAAAATATCTCTAGGTCCACCGGTTTAGGATTTGCGTTGCTACAATATTAAGTATATATAGGTATAGACTATGTTATTCCTAGAGTAGGTATAGATTATCTTGATTGGTAGAAAAGTGGAATGCCAAACAAAAATACTATGAGAATATTATGATATAAGTGGCTAACCTATTTCCTCTTCGACCAGGACTTCCGTAAGTAGGTACTGAGTCAGTCTTATGCTTGCCATTTTTGTCTTATGACCGATCTTTAAAAATACATCACTATCGAACAGACAGAATAGCAGAGGGTACTTACTTTTTAGGGATCCGTACCCGAAGAGTGCCAACGGAAATGGTGGAGTTTTACGCAGTAATACTTAATTTCAAAGGTCTTTAGCTTTTATAACTCAAAATTTAAAAAACCATCGACACAAAAACATCTATAAGAAAACTAGAAAAGAGCTGATAACTTTCAAACGGCTGAACCGATTTTTTTCGATTATAGCTAAGAACACTCTCGATCAAGCCACCTTTCAAACAAAAAAAAATAAATTAAAATCGTTTCATTCGTTTAGGAGCTTTACGGTGCAACAGGCAGATACACAGATACACACGTCAAACTTATAACACCCGTCTTTTTGGGGTGGGAGGTTAAAAAATATACCTAAATCAATTTGCAAAAAATTAACGTAGCCAAACGTTGATTCGCGTTGTTCACACATCACGCTACTCTTGGAAAAGTCCCCCTAAGTGTTGATTGCAATAGTATGCTCTCACGCTGATGACTTGAAGGCTGAAGTGGCTTTGGAGAGCACTGTTAATGCGTCTGCCCCAGCAGTCATAGCTTTTGCGACAGACATGATCTGTCAGTTCACTACCACATTAGTTTGCTCATTGTTTGGGCTATATGGTTATTTTGTTTCTCTTCCATATTTCCCTAATGCTGATATCATAAATACAGGGTGTAGTAACCAGAACGCTAGAAAAAACGAAGATAGGTGATAGAACCGATGATTACTGATAAGATAATACCGTAAAAATATTTTTTTTTTAAATTCTGTATTTTTTAAAAGTTCAAAATGTATTGCAAAAAAATTGGTTGTCTGTAAAGTCGGTTTACTGACGATAGTTGAACGTGACAACAAAGGCCGATTGTGCGTCTTTGTCGCTCGTTCCGCGCTCTCGCTTGCTCTTCAAGCCTTACATGGAACGCCTCAGAACGAGGTAACGCCGCATGAGTCATGTTTTTTCGTGCGTGCAGCCGGCTCTATCGAATTATAAGACGTTGTCACGTCAAAAACATCTGACTTACGCTGGAGGTCAACGAACGTTCTGTAAATATTCCATTGGGTGGGACATTGACTTGAGTTTGCACGGTGTACAATACAGGTTTGAAAAATACTAAATCACTAAAACTATTGGCATTGGATTGTGTTATGGTAGTATAATAATATCGCTAAGTTTTTGCTAGCGTTCTGGTTATTATATCTATACTAATATTATAAAGAGGAAACCTTTGTATTTTTGTATGTTTGTATTGAATAGGCTCAAAAACTACTGGACCGATTTCAAAATTTCTTTTACCATTACTTAGAGGGATTCTTCCGAATCCGTATAGGCTATATTTTATCCCGGAAAATAGATAGGATTTTTCGTGGTAGTGTCCACCCGTGCGAAGCCGGGGCGGGTCGCTAGTCCTATATATCTCGAGAGTCAGCCACTATAGCCCGCTTTAGCTCATTGTCCATGATACTAAATTAAGTGAACCATCGCTGTTCGATTGCAGAGAGCGTTACATCAAAAATATTTCTCAAAACGATTGTAAATCATTTGATACGCTATAAAAAGTGTTCTTTACCCGTATCTCGATTACTTTATTTTTAGATTAAAAAGATACGCCATAATTTACTGATCCACTTGCAGTTGAAATACAAGTAAAATATTATGTTCAGAGTGCAGGTCGCTAAATTAGATATTGCAGACAACTCTATTTCGAACATACAATAACAACAGTCAAGGGATTCAGTATTTTATTTATTAGTTCCTTTTTAATATTATTTTAGTAAATAAGTATTATGTGTTAAAATAAATAAAGACTTAAATCAAAGGATATTATTTTTATTTAGTCAATACAATATTTTTCGAAAAAATATTTCGATAACATAAAATTATCATAGGGATCATAGGAAATGAAAAACTCGCTCGTTCCTACCTACCTACCTTCAAAATTAAAAAACCTCAATCATTGAGATGATTTACTGATTTTGAATCTTCAAATATTACAACTACATAGTTAGTAAATCATATTAATCGATAGAAAAAAAAACGATTAACGAATCGATAATCGAATTGACAATTGGACGTCATTACTTTAATCAGCGTGGGCACATTCTCATTCGTCAATTCCTATATGAAACGCGACTGGTAGGCGCCCAATGTCTTATATCTATAGTATCGGCATTTCACTTGTTCTGCCATGTTACTGTGCTTGGTGTTTTTGCTGAAAAAACAATTGGAGAACTTATTGGAAAACAACACTACCCAATCCAAACATCTCAAATCACTATAATCTACTCTCAAACCCAAGCTCTATCTTTATACAAGTGTAAATTAAAAATTTATAACACCCCCGACGATCCAAAGTATTTGAGTTTTCCAAAACATCATTTTCAAATAAATAATTATGTATTTAGGCAACGTCCATCTTGACAGCTTGACATTTGTCTATTGACATAATATTATGAACCTAACGGTTATCTAACCTTCTTTCCTACAAGAAAACTATAAAAGAGCTGATAACTCTTAAACGGCTGAACCAATTTTTTTGGATTATAGCTAAGAACACTCTCGATCAAGCCACCTTTCAAACAAAAAAAACTAAATTAAAATCGGCTCATTCGTTTAGGCGCTACGATGCCACAGACAGATACACAGATACACAGATACACAGACACACAGATACACAGATACACACGTCAAACTTATAACACCCCTCTTTTTGGGTCGGGGGTTAAAAAAACTTTAATCCACGCGGACGACGACGGGGGCTTCAGATTGTAGAATATAATGTACTTAAGTCCATACGTGATAAGTCGATGTGTATCTATCAACTAGAAAAATATAAATCAAATCATTTCAAACCATTTTTTTTTTTGGAAACGTTCACACTACAAAACGTTCTTAAACGATTTTATGTAGATAAGTACAGACCGCCACAGTATATCAAGCGACTTTAATCGCCTCCAATCGCTTTGATCAACGAAGTTTCACGTTCGACCGGCGCCGGCGCAGGCCCGCATAATGCCGCGCCCCAAAAAAACAAACCGTCACCCTGGAGCCAGCTTTATTAATTCGGAATTCCGTACATATTTACACGAATTTCACCTATCCATACTTAATATTATCACAAACCTACCTAGCAACCTAGTGGTTAAGACGTCCGGTTCCTATTCCGAAGGTCAAGGTTTTGATCTCGGGCACGCATCTCTAACTTTTCGGAGCTTTGCGTTTAGAGCAATTACAATATCCTGCATGCCTTAGAATTCTCCATAATATTCTCAAAGGTGTATGAAGTCTGCCAATCCACACTGGGCCAGCGAGCGTGGCAGACTATGGCCTAAACCCTTCTCATTCTGAGAGGAAACCATGTGCTCAATAAGGGGGCAGCGGTGGGTTGTTCAATATTCATGATGATACTGTGTGTCTTGGTGTGTCTGTATGTCTGTCGGCTAGCTTTTAACGACCCATCCATTTAACCGATTTTGACAAAATTTTATTCAAAGATAGCTTGCATCCCGAGGACGAACATAGATAACTTTTATCCTTGAAAATATAGAAGTACCTACCTACCCATGTGTTTTTAAAAACCTAAACTCACGTGGATGAAGTCGCAGATATCATCTGTTATGTACAGATAGCTAACACCCCGGAGCCGGACATAAGCACAGAAATATACCTACCGTACTTTTTATCCCGGAAAATCAAAAAGCTTCCACGGGATTCATAAAAACTTAAGCCACGCGGACGAATTTGCAGGCATCATACACTAGCTAGGTCATTACACAGTATAAATGGAGAAAGTGACTGACTGACAGATCTATGTACAGAAGATAACCCTAATCAGAAAGGATTTTGTCACCGGATCTTTAAAAAACTTAAGTCCACGCAAATGACGTCGGTGGGCCAGCCGGCATAGTTTGTTTCATAGATTTCTATGAGCTATGACGGCTAGACTACCTGAGTGGTCTATGACATAACTCATGTTGTGCAATTTCAACACTCTACCATAGTAGTTTCAGCAATGAAATCTGGAATCTCAATGACTTAAAGCAGCTGGAACATTTTTAAAATTCACCCTGAAAGTGACCCTACGGGAAAATACACAAAACTGCTCCTAAAAATAAAACCCGGAAGGAAAATGCCCCATGTTACAAGTTTTAACTAACAGGCTTTTTGAATTTTTTTTTAATGCTTTGGAACTTGGAAAACTTATCTAAATCAGTTGATATCGGTAAGCAAATTAATGACTTACCTTTATAATACAGATTAATAAAATTCACTTCATTCGGAAAAAAAAATCAAAAACGCCTAAGAAAGTACATAGGTACTTTCTTAATTTACTTACTTTCTTAATTAAAAGCTCTAAAGAGAGCTTTTCCCATTCTCGCTTGAACAAAAAACGACATAATTTAGCTAAGTGTTTTCCTACTGACTGCATCACTTAATCAAGCCAGATCGTAGCAGACCACAAGTATGTCATTTATAGAAAAAAGTAAGGAATGCCCGACACAGAAGGTAACGCCAGGTATACAAGCATTTAATGCGAGCAGACATATAAATCAAACGGAGGGCCCTAACAACTTATGACATAAAATCCTTTATTATTCACACGGGATTCGAATAAAAACTTCCACTGTTGAATAGCGTGCGTCGAATAGCGCGCCACGCTTCGAATTTCATTATAGGATTAACCGCACTTTTGGTCTCTTTATGAGACGAACAATTAAATCGGACGTGATGGGATTGACAAAAAACAACTTATATGTCGTATCACGGCTAATGGGTACTGCGACACAGGGTTGTTACCTTTATCCATACTGACGAAGAGCCATGCCTATTTTGTGAAATTGGATTCAATAGATTAGATGTTGGTAGCCAATCTCATTATGCTGCCTAGCTTTGTTCGGGTTCGGAAACGGACAGCCACGATAATTAAAAAAATAATGAAAATCCTTTCTTTGTGAGGGTCTATGTTATAGAACCTACATGCAAAGCCTTAAGTTTCTACACTCAGCGGTTTGACTATACGGCGGTACGTTGATATTTTGTCAGTGTCATTTTAAATTTGCAGAATATTTCCGTTTATTATCCAATATATTTGATACATCACATCGCGTTTCGTCAAATGATTAAGGCAAGCACTGCATCTCGTGGATATAAAATTCATCATAATTATCATCATCAATAACCCATTGCTGGCTCACTACTGAACACGGGTCTCCTTTCAGAATTAGAAAGGTTAGATCATAGTCCTTCACACTAGCCAGCTAATTTATTATTATTTTGTGTTATATGTATTTTCATAGTTGTATTGTATTGTGTATTTCTAGTTTCCATTAATTTATCACTGAAAGTAATAAGGTTTGAGACAAAGTGTTATCTTGATATTATTTTGACCAACATTGTAAATATTGTTTCATAGAAACGTCGCAGTACCCATCAGTCGTGAAGATGTTTTACCTACTTTTTTCTTTTCAAAATAAATTCGCGCTGCACCAGCTTAAACACTTCCAAGAAATGGCGTTTTAATAAATTTGCTCGATTTTTTGTTATAATTTCGAAGGTAAAGGTACGATACCGTAGCTAATAATGGCAGCTGAATTTTATACTAATGGCGCGTTTAATCCCTCTAATCTGTATTTATTACTATTTTCGATTAAAATAAACTTTTTAACGATGTTCTGGCGTAGCGGTCAGTTCACGATTTTCATATGTAATTCTAGGTTAATTTTGGTTGGACGTTTTTTCGTACAGTACGGTATTTGCCTACCTATGTCAAAAATAAACTATTTTTTAAAAATAATAGAGGGTCTTCCAAATTACGTAAAATCCACGTCCTTTAAATTATCGATTCAACTAAAACCATATTAAATTATTGTGACGTCACTTGCCAGTATTTCATAGAAGCTCGCGTACTAAGCGTGTGTTTTGGCGTTTGATAAAAAGACACTGATTTGACTAGTTGTCAAACTCCAGATTACTCAATTTTCGATCTAGTTCCCTTCCTTCCAGTGATACACCATAAATGAGGAAGAAAATTAATATTATCGAACTTATTTAGGTCACTAGGAACATTAGGAATAAATCGCCACGATAGAGTAAAACTAAAAATTAATATTTAATCACACTATCACACTAATATTATAAAGGTGAAAGTTTGTGTGTATGTATGTGCGTGTGTGTGCTTGTTACTCCTGCACGCAAATACTACTTGATGGATTTGGCTGAAACGGAGATAGATATATACATATATAGGCTACTTTTTATTCCGGAAAATCAAAGAGTTGCTACGGGATTTTGAAAAACCTGAATCCACGCGGACAAAGTCGCGGGTGTCAGCTAGTTTAATATAATCCACTAGAAGATGCCTGTCCGCAACTGCTTCCGCGTTGATTTATGTTATTTAAAAATCCAGTGGAACCCCATTGATTTTCCGACATAAAAAGTAGCCTATAGAATACATCCGTCTCCGGGACGCAAGTTATCTCGTACCCATCAAAATCGGTTAAACGGATGGACCTGAATGGCTAATAGACAGACACACTTTCGTATTTATAATATTGCTACAGGTTTAAATGGATTAGGTAGTTAATCAAATTAACCCAGTGGCGCCGTGGTAAGTGCTTACCTAAATTTTGAATTTCATACGTAATAAACCTAACACGTAGATACGACACGGAAGAGAAAACTAATTGCCGAACATAATTTTATTACAATAATAGGTCCGTCTTAGAGGCGCTTAAAATAATTTATGGAAAATTTATATCGTTCTACCTACTTGCTTCCCGCGACTCCATACGCGTGTAATTTCTGTATTCCCGTGGGAATAAGTTATTTGCCCTTGTTAAAGAAGAATAATATTATGTTCTATTCCAAAATACAAAAAAAAAAAGATTCTGACGAATTGAGAACGTCCTCCTTTTTTCGAAGTCGGTTAAAAAAATGCAATATTAAAATCTAAAAAGAATTCTAATAGCTGATCCATGCGTCAGGTATCCCAAGAGCTGTCATTTATTTAAACAACGGTTGGGAAGTAACCGGCCGGTTACCCAACCGTTGGTTACGTAGCTTCTGAATCTGATGAACTTTACCCTAAGCCTAACCATTCGGCTACAAGGAGATAATAGGGTGGTTAGCGCCAGTGTAGTGCTGTTTTTAAGGTATTTGTTTTTCGATGTATTGTTAAAATGTATAAACGTCAATTAGATAATTGGATAGTTACCTAAATAAAAATATATAGAAATGATTTATTTATTTATCAAAAAGTTTTTAGCAAACGACAGACGAATTTCAAAATGAAACATTTCATTACATTTTGTTGATGAGATGAACAAAGCATTAAAAAACTTTTGTATAAACCGCTTACCTTAAAGACGCTTAAAGTATCTAATGGCCGGAAAATTGATATGGCACTGTGCGTAACAGACTAGTCTAGACTAGAGGTTAGTTTGACCATAAAAGAGGCAGAGGCGATTTAGCTAAGTTGTTGCAATCGGAATGTATTTTTAGAAACGTGTGAACAAAATGGCAATCAAAATGTAACTCAATAGACACGGAATAGGCATAAGGATTATATACGCCAATTTGTTTATTTTTAGAGTTTCGTACCGCAAAGGTTAAAAACGGATTAGGTAATTTATTGACCACTAGCTGATACCCGCAACTTCATCCGCATGAACTTAGATTTTAAAAAAAACCACAGGAACCTGTTTGATTTTCTAGTTGCTAGTAGAGACAATTTCAATCTTGTGTAAATATTTATTTTGTGTAATCTTCCTTTTTAAACTCAAAAATATTTTGCATCCTAAAATTTCTAAACATACGACATGTAATATAAACCTTTTAGGTCCTTCCAATTGTCCGTTCCATAACCCCTCCTACAACAACCAACAGTCAGAGAGTTGCCATTAACTAGAGCCAGTGATGATGATGACTCGCAAAAAGTGGCGTTAAATAACTTATCCAATCCAATCCAATCCATCAGCCTGTAAGCATCCACTGCTGGACATAGGCCTTTCCAAGAGCGCGCCACCAAACACGGTCCTCCGCCTTCCTCATCTACTCGCTCTCCGCTACCTTCTTCAGGTCATCGGTCCAGCGGGCTGGAGGTCGTCCCACACTGCGCTGAGCGGTACGCGGTCTCCACTCCAGAACACGTCTGCCCCAACGGCCGTCGCTTCTGCGACAGACATGGCCTGCCTGCAAATAAATTATCGCTATGACTATTTTTATTTTACCCGGCAATATAAATATATTAAAGTATCTTACGGTATTTACAATCATTACTATGAGGTTTCACAGTGCACTCGAACGCATAGTGCAGGTTCCACCAATCAGATCATTGTAAATTGACGTGACACAGTTATCTGATTGGTGTAACCTACACTATGCGTTCGAGCGCACTGTGAATACGGCTATAAATTGCAAGACCAAGAGTAAAAGAGTAACAAGATAAAAAAGCCGTGCGGTACCGGGAGAAGAGATATCCGAGAGAAACAAAGTTGTGCAGCTACATGTTTTGACTACTCACAATATGGAGAATAATAAGCGCTGTCCAGAATTGATGAAAATATAAATCGAATAATGTTGACAAATAAAAGACAATCGATTTTTTCATTTTTATTTCTCTTGTATTCTCTCTGGTTCACTCATCGTCATTATCCGACGGCCTTTGTGGCGAACTGCATTCTCCAGTTTGTATATTTTCTTTATACCCATTCTTCTCAGGTTTTCTTGGATGGAATGCATTCATGAATTCCATCAAATGCTCTTTTCCTGCCTTCTAGTCTTTTCTGCTGAGTTATCCGCTAATAATGGAGAACCATACGCGCTGCCCAACTCATAATGAAGAAAGTACATTTCATCTTCATTAAACTCTCAATCCGTCAAAACGTCTATTCAAGAAACTTCGCTTCAAAATGTTTATTCGCTCCATTATAACTTTTAATATGGTCATAATAATATGGAGGTGGTTTTAATCGCTTCATGTATAGAGTCTGTGTCTCTATAGTCTGTAACTCAATGCCGACAGTTATAATTGATCGACGATAAGTAATTAAGCTCAGGTCAAGATGGGTTAATACCAAGAAATGGCTCGTCGCTTCTAATCTATCTATATTCTAGCGGAACAATGAAATTGTAGTGCGTGATAAGAAATTGGGAGTTATAAAGATAATAGAAAAGATTCTGGTGTGGAAATTCCCAGATATTTATTTAGATAATGGAAAAAAGTTTAACAAAGACTAAAAGACAATCAGCGCAGAGTGATTTGCTCTGATTTTTATAGGTTTTTGGCATGATAATAAAATAGAAATTGATGTAAATATACCTAGACCTACTCTTACAACTAGACTCTAAAATAAACTTATTGAAAGATTTCAAAAATAGTGTCTACCTAACTATTCTTTTCCTATGTTCTGTAAAATTTTAGTCTATAACTTCATAGATCGAACATTAATGCTAGCTTACGCCTGTGGCTTCGTCAGGGTGGATTGAGGGTTCAAAAAATACCTACCGTTGTAATCCTTTCTTTGTAGGACTTTATATGGTAGAGAGAACCTACCTGCATGCAAAATATCAGGTTTCATTAAACCTTAGTAAGTATATTCTACAAGGTATGGCAGCACGCTATAAAGTGGTGAAATCGTTTTCGGCTCTCCTGTAAAAATTCAGATTCCTTGGGTCTCTTCTTTTGATTTTGCATTACACAACCACTGCGGTAGGCATTTTCACATTGATTAATCTATCCCTTTAGTTTCCATTTCCTTCCCCATAACAGTCAGTAGTTACCAAAACAGTAAAAACCGGTCAACAGCGAGTCGGACTCGCACACCAAGGGTTCCGTACCATCGTACAAGAATATGTATTTTTTACATTTGTAAAATTTACATCGCAGCCATTTTGGAATTTTTATTATTTGTTGTGTGTAAACTCTGAAAAAATTTCAACCCTCTACCTATTACAGTTTATGAAACAAAGACTGCGGACAGAGAACAGACAGACAGACAGATGGATTAAGGAACGAACTGCGGAGACTTACTTAATAATAGGTTCCCGTTGGCTTTCTTAGGTTACGGAACCCTACAAACGATTAAAAGTGACGCAGTTGAATTCGTAAACAACACTTAAATAGTATAATGACGTTGGTTTTAATTGTATATTGTACTGTATACGTGTGATGAACTAATGGCACGGTGGTGATTAGTTTGGAACTGATTAGAAGTATCACTACCTTGCAGAACCCAACAATAAACCAATGACGTTAGTTGTCCCAATAGGCGAGGAAAACGTATAAGTTTTGTGTTAGAGAAAACCGCGCTCTGTAAATGTAAGATTTATAAAATATATAGCTAAATCCGGCTGTGCCTACTCCATTGCTTAGTCGACTAATTTTCGAACCCATTCGGGGTTCTTTTTCACAGGGACTCAGTTCGGGATGCGTCGTGAAAAAGTAAAAAAGTAAAAAAGTCCATGTAAAAAAATTATTCTACTTAGTAGATGATGTCTTTGTCAAAAACAAATTATTTCTTAGGAACTATTAAATAGAGGGTTTTCAAATTTCATAAAATCTACGTCCGCTGTAAGCTTTAAGTTTGCTAACCATTTTAAATTATCGGTTTAATTAAAAAAGTACGTCAAATAGCATCAAACGTTTATGAGGTCACATCTGTGTATTTGATAAAAAGTCGCTGATTGGACTAGTAGTCATCATCCCCATCCCATTACATGTGAGAAAGCGGATTTCATGATCGGACACTAGCAAAAACAAAAACTTCAAAAATTGCACTTTTTTATTACCTAATAAAGTGTGAATCGTAAAGTATATAAAAAAATTATCTCCTACGTTACATAATCTTATTAATTCATTATAAATAAACAATACCTGTTTCACCTACACCTGTAATTTGTGTAGCCGGCATAACGTCCGTGTGTCATTAGGGCACTTTTAACGTGCCTACTTATACTGGTTTAGCATAACAAATGATAGCATTACGTCTTAACTCTTAGTTACGTGCATTGTGCATAGTGTTAAAGTGAGAGACGGTTGCAGGTTATCATCACCTAGAATAAATACAAGAACATACATTTATTTTAGATTTTTAGATTTTTTTTATTTTAATTTATTAATTGCAAAATTGAATTTATCATGGGTTAAAGATCTACAAATCAATAAAGATAAAGGAGATGTCAAATCTTGACATATTCTTTCCCGTACCTACTACTCTTTTATAAAGTTATACCTATTTTGGAAAGTTCTCAGTAATATCAAAGCGACTGGAAATCTTTCATAAGTAGCTTCTGCGCTGATACATCCATAATCATTTTGCTCTGTCCCTAAGTGAAATATTACAATCATATCTTCAACTACATGGAATGTTTCTCTATTAGATTGATATATTAGTGTGTAGGACTTTGTTCGTCTTATGCGCAAATGATTTATTTTCATAATTAATATAATGTTTACCTACTTGTTAGGTTTTGTTTTCTTTTCCTTTCAGAATAATTCTACGATATTTAATTAATCGAACAGGATAGCGCCAAAAATAATTTTCACACAGCCTGAATTTTCACCCCGTCCTCAGCCTTCCTCATCCAGCCACTTCCCGCCAGCCGCAATTTGCTCAGCGAGCTATGGAGAGGGCTGTGTTAGGAGTTTCCTTGAGGGATAAGATCCGAAATGAGGAGATCCGCTGGAGAACCAAGGTCACTGACATATCCCAAACTATAAATTAGCAAGCTGAAAAATAATAATAAATGGAAATTATTTTCTAGCATTGTCTAACTATTCAATTATGACTGTATATCTTGATTTGATTTATCTATTGTATCAACAATTGTTCATTAAAAATATGGTTTCATACAACGCAAATAAATAATTAATTAATTAAACAATAGGTATAATTTATTGCTACAAAGCAGTCATGATCATAAATTTTTCTACGACATTATGCCAACAAGTAGAACGAAACGTGCTATTATGTATGCAGGTAAAGATTATGGTAATATTTTAATAACAGTTTACGTCCCGCCAACTATTACATACAACAGCTAAATTAAATCATGCCTCTACAAACATTTGCATAGAACGCAGTAACAAATTGATTCATACATCATACAACAGTTTGAGACTATTCAAACATTCATATTTCATAAAAAACCGGTCAAGTGCGAGTTGGGCATCACTCTTTTAGGGTTCCGTGAAAGAAACCGTGTAAGAAAAACCCAAAAAATGATCGTTTTTTTTTGGTCACAGCTTACAAACGATTTTATAAATTGTTGTTTTCAGTGTAACAAACACAGTAAAAAGTTTAAATACAGTATATTATGATTAGACTTGCAACGAATATCGGCAGTATTATGATTAGACTTGCAACGAAATTCGGCAGTATACCGAATACCGAATATTCGGCGAGGCCCCTGACCGAATAGCCGAATATTAGGCAAAAGTATTCGGCTGGATTTTAGCGCCAAAAACTTGAAAATGATTAAATTATGTACCTGTTTTATGACTACTTAATAAATGATTATAAAAGAAATGAGAACCTTACCCTTCTAAATTTTTATTACCACAATAATTCAAATACATAGAATCCTCCATTTTTCCAATTCAGAAGATGATTATGTACCTGTGTTATGCACCAATGACTACTTAAATGATTATAACAGAAATAAAAATATGAATATATACGTAATCAATCGATTTTAATTTTTCATTTTACCAATTATTTCTCTATGACAAAATATATTATTTAAGTATTCGGTATCCGGCCGAATATAATAAAAGCAGCCGAATAGGTCGAATACCGAATAGTAACCGAATATTCGTTGCAAGTCTAATTATGATACATAATATACCGAAATTATATATTCCTAACGAGTTTAGTTTTTGAGGTAGCCCCATCACAATAATTGTGTAAAACTGACAATTCTGGGGGCCCCCATTTCCTAAGTTTTTAAGATAAAAAAAAATAAAAACTACAATAATATTATACTCTACTCAATGAAGTAGTATACTATGCATATCGATGTATACAGGTTTACGATTTAGTACGATGTCATGAAATGGTATGTACCTTTTAGGTAGCAATCGAAGCCAATGACCTGCAAGAGTTACTTATAACAAGTGTAAATTAAAAATTTATAACACCCCCGACGATCCAAAGTATTTGAGTTTTCCAAAACATCATTTTCAAATAAATAATTATGTATTTAGGCAACGTCCATCTTGACAGCTTGACATTTGTCAATTGACATAATATTATGAACCTAACGGTTATCTAACCTTCTTTTCTACAAGAAAACTAGAAAAGAGCTGATAACTCTTAAACGGCTGAACCAATTTTTTTAGATTATAGCTAAGAACACTCTCGATCAAGCCACTTTTCAAACAAAAAAAAACTAAATTAAAATCGGTTCATTCGTTTAGGCGCTACGATGCCACAGACAGATACACAGATACACAGACACACAGATACACACGTCAAACTTATAACACCCCTCTTTTTGGGTCGGGGGTTAAAAAAAGATTCCGATACATATCTATGGATTCTGACCATATTCTGACGAATTGAGAACCTCTTCCTTTTTTGAAGTCGTTTAAAAAGTGGCACTTCCGCAAAGCTAAGTACTTGTTTAAAAAATACGATTCTTTATTTGACACTTCCTTTATACTTAGTTTATTACTAGAGTAGATACATAAAACATCCACACTCATCAATAATAATATAAATGCCAGACTGTTTGTTTATTTGGTTTGTCCTTCTTTATCGCAGCAATGACAGATCAAAGTGATTTTTTGCGCAATAAAATATTATTATACACATAATCAAAGAGCTAGAGACTACTTTTATGCCGGAAAAAGTGTTTTCCTGAAAAAAGCATCAATTTCAGACTTGCCTTTACGCAAATTTAAAAAATCTTGATGAGACTTGCAACTCGCTCCAGCAATGCGCGGGACCATAGGTACCTCTTACATGGCACAATATTATCGTAAATCTTGGTGGTTCTTCTCAGTGGGCCAGGTATTGCGAACCAATGGTCGATGCATTTGACGATTCAAAAGGCTACTTTGCGAAATGAAATGAAATGAATTTATTTATTTTGCCAAATGTGAGTAACAAAGAAATAAAAAATAAAATAAAAAAGATTCCGACGAATTGAGAACCTCCTCCTTTTTTCGAAGTCGGTCAATAAATGATGATACATTGACGGGTAGTCTCTTTCACATATTGCCATTTATGTATGGCGTGCAAAAGATGCAGTTAAACTCTTGGATACTATAAAAAAAATAGAAATGACTGAAAAAAATTGTGTCAAAAGTTGAATGTTTATTTGAATAAAAAATCTTTCTAGTTCTATCCATGTTCCATCAAACTTTTATTAGTATACTTTTTGTGACATTGTAGCAATTAAATTATGCAAATCTTATTAATAATGAAATAGCGATATTCCGAAATCGAAAACCTTGCTTCAAGGTCAATACCTTTCTGGAAATTCGCCAGACACATGAAATTGGAACAGTAATAGAGGTTCAGCTAGAGACTGATAAAATCGCACAAGTTTCGTTATAATTTTGTTAGCAAATATACTCGTACTTTTATGAGAACTTCGGTCACCATTGCACCAACGCGAACAGGGTGATTCGCTAATTCAGTGATCAACACCAAAAGATAGCCATCAAACTCATTCGACATTAGTTGGTTCTACATTGCTGTTTCACTGCACTCAGTCAAATCTAAATAATTCATCGAAATTCATAATAAATTCATCGAAAACATTCAATGGATTAAAAACAAATGTCAAATGAGGTCGGTGGCTATCATTCAGTGATAGACACTGATTTAGCAAATCAGTGGGGACGTCTTTTAGTAATTTACAATAATAAATAACGTATGTTCCCAAAAAAAAACGTTTGTTTTAGGCCATCAGCTTTTCATACAGTTTGAACATCTATTCACGCTTTGATAATCCTGCTGTTCGTACTTAGGGTATCTAACAGGACGTTTTCCTCCTGGTTAACCCAAGTTTTTTTTTGTAAAAAATAGTGACCAACCAAGCAGACGGTTCACCTGATGTTAAGTGATTACCGCCGCCCATGAACATTTGCAGCACCAGAGAAATTGCCAATGTGTTGCCGGTCTTTTTGCACAGAACGATCCTCTGATATTCTCTCAGATTGACTTGTGATCAACCATTGACTTGTGATTTTTTAATAATAATTGGTTGACCACCTTTCACCGCTTTCATTCAGCATTCTCACAGCAGATTGGATCCAGCAGGTCCCAGGATCTTTCGAATGTTAAGGGTTGTTTTAAAAATTATGTCCTGCCTATCGCATAGACTCTGTCAATTGAATGCCAGTAGTAGACCCGTGGCCAATAAGGAGTCAGCTATGGGTTGATCATGGTGATGATGATAATCGCATAAAAGAGGTTATTGTAATAATTTTAAAGATAGTGCGGATTTCGGCGAGTGTGGTAGAAACTGAAAAGTTAGATTAGTGGCAGTAAATCGAGCGAGCTCTCTGATAACAGCGGCTCTCCTGCCAAATTTCACTGCCTCGAATGACGTCTGATCGGTGTTGGTTTCCATTATCTTGCCCTGAACGGTTCGTTGCATTGAATACGCTAGTAACTATTTGAAACAAATTGTAATGATAGCTACAGAATGAATACAAGTGCGTTATTCCCCTGAGACGAGCAAGGAAATCAGTCTCCTGAACTCTGTAAATGATTAGATTATCCGTGACCGTTATTTGGTTACCGAGGGTTGATTTTCTAGATATACCTGACCTATTTTATGGAGGTAGGAACGGATGAAGACTTTGCAGTGCTTGCGGTTCCATCTTCTAAAAAAAAATCATAAAGCTAATAAGTGCTTGTCTTTTCGAAAATTCCAGAATGACGCACAGTCGACTAATCGAAGCGAGCCTCGAGGGTCAGCACATCAGAGCACCACGATAGACTAGGGTGTCTTCATATTAAAATGGACTCTTTTCCGACCACCTTTCTTTCTTTCTGTCTTCTTTCTTCTCTCTGGGCTGGTTTCCGCACCTTAACCGACCACCTTTCATCAGCTACAGCTACAGCACAAAACGGACATAGATCATAATCTATTCACCGTCCGTCGCCGGATGTAAATGGTACAATGGAGACGGTGCAGTCAATCAGCATCTGAAACTGTAAGCGCACTACATCAATCGAGCGTCCGCGCTGACTCACCGTGTTTATATTCGATTATCGGCTATCATGTTCTACGCTGCATGTCTGATGGATCGCGCTGGCTTAGCCGTCGGAAACGGTAATATTGCGACTGATATAGAATAGACTGAAATAGTCGCTAAGTGTGCTATATCCATAGATATGGCTATATCCCATACGTGATCTATCTATATTTCGATAATTTCAATAAACAAACGCGGTATGACTTCACGCATCGGCCAGTATAACTTGAACTCTTCATAGTAAGAACTAGTTACTAGACATAGCTCATGTTGTAGGTAAGTAAATCTAACATTATATAGATAATAAGTGTAAATTAAAAATTTATAACACCCCCGACAAGTGAAGGTTACAGTAACTAAAAAAGAGCTGATAACTTTCAAATGTCTGAACCGATTTTCTTGAATTATAGCTAAGAACACTCTCGATCAAGTCACCTTTCAAACAAAAACAAACTAAATTTAAATCGGTTTATTAGTTTAGGAGCTACGATGCCACAAACATATACACAGATACACAGATTCACAGATTTACAGATTCACCTACATACGTAAAACTTATAAAACCCCTCTTTTTTGGGTCGGGGGTTAAAAAGAAAAGTCCTTACTGAAAGAATGACTCATCAACAGTCAACACCCAGCCAAAACCCTTGGACCTATAATGTTGAAATTCTGCACAGAGATTTTAAGAAACCTAATCCCATGTAGAAAAAGTTATGGACACCACCTGTATGGCTCAGAGATAGGTTACATCCTGGAGATGTACTCAAGTTATTTTTTACTTCCTAAAGGCAAAGTTCCCACGGGATTATTAAAAACCTACATTCATTCTGATGGAGTCGTGGGATTATCTTGTTTTATAAACTGCATTTTCTATATAAAAGTTTATTGTGCTGATTCACTTGAATATGTATTCTGGTGTCAAGATTGAGATAAGGTGTCGATATGTCTGAGCAGGTAATTGTAGCTTGACTTGTTCAATGTCAACAATTCTACAATCAGCATGTCAGCAATTAGTTGCAATTAAAGAAACTGATTGGAAAACCCTATTAAAATTTCAAATCACCGTATAGTCGCAACACAACACGTAGACCAATGTCTGGTATAATTTCTAAATTATTTTTTTTGTGATGTAACCACCAATTCACATTTTTCAGATTTTTCCCTTGTTCGTTTTTGACATTGCTACATGCCTTTCATGATTCTAAGCCAATGGGAAGGAGGTATAATCCTATAGGTTTTGAACTTTTATTCCCTTGACGGTTTTGACAGACGCGACAGACAGACAGACAACGAAATGCTCTTATAAGGGTTCCTTTTTCTCTGTACGGAACCCGAAAAACCACTGCACCATTAAAACAATACTGTTGCTGTTAGTTTTTTTTATGCGTTCACTTTTATAGTAGTCACCTACTTTTGTGTGCAGATATTATGATTAAATCTATGGACGCTTGTTCTACTCATGTGCTTGTATCGCAATTAACGTGGGACCCAAAACTTTGAACGAAGAACCGAACAAGTACATACATACATATAATATGCACATGCATCGGCAGAATAAAATGATGCTGAGATGCAGCGTCTTTTTTTAACGACCCAAATTACAAGTGTAAATTCAAAATTTATAACACCCTCGACAAGTGAAGGTTTACAGTAACTAGAAAAGAGCTGATAACTTTCAAACGGCTGAACCGGTTTTCTTGGATTATAACTAAGAACACTCTCGATCAAGCCACCTTTCAAAAAAATAAACTAAATTAAAATTGGTTCATTAGTTTAGGAGCTACGATACCAAAGACAGATACACAGATACGGTCAAACTTATAATATCCCTCTTTTTGGGTCGGGGGTTAAAAATAGCATTATTTACATCAGCAAAGGACGCCTGCGCAATAGATACGCGCCGCGCGTTTTTAGTCTCCTCCGTCTTTTGTTTTCATTGTAATTTCAAGCGTAAGTTAAATGTTTAAAGCTGAATCTATTTTGTTATCAAAAGTATGTGGGTGAACGCTGGACCTTAAAGTAGTAAATCGGAACTGCATAATCAGTATCAAGCACTTAGCGAACCGGATGGAGACGTTCCTCCCACTTCGACAATTAGCCACCCGCGGCGACGCCCGCTGCCCTCCTGTTTTAGGGCAAACCTAGAATGCCTTTCCAAGATCCGTGTTGTACTAAGTGCGCTACACACGTACCAGTCTAAAAGAATACTAATCTAGACCTAAGATCGTACTAATTGCGGTCGTACTAGTTAGTAATAAAACAAATTACCTATCAACCCTAAGGGCCACCTTAGTCACTAAATAAAAATCTATTGACAAATAATAATTGATGAAAGATTAATTGGGTATCTACCTATATCTACCCACTTACTATATAATCTAAGCCTCAATTTAAGCCTCAATAGCTCAACGGTTATAGGAGCGGACTGAAATCCGAAAGGTTGGCGGTTGAAAATCCACCCGTTGCATTATTGTCGTACCCACTCCTAGCTTAGTTGGAGGGGAAGGGGAATGTTAGTCATGATTAAAAATGGCTAATTAATTCTTTAAAAAACAAATCTGAGCGCATCCCTACACTCGCTAACATAGTCAGATTTCAGGATCTTGTCGTGTGTGGCTTGCTTACTGCTTATACCTTTACACGTTTATGGACTTTGATTTAATTGACGTATCCTGAGTAAAGGTTAAATTTATAATTATTATGTAGGTACATACGTATATTTTATTAGCTGATGCCCGCGACCTCATCCGCTTAGATTTATGTTAATTAATTCCGTGGGAACCCTTTGATTTTCCGGGATAAATGTAGCCTACGTCACTCTCCTCTTTGATTATGCCCACCCATGCAAAAAAATCAGGTCGATCCGTAGCTCCGTGACTTGCGACGTGATTAACAGGGGTGTCTCCGGCACTTACTCCATACAAACGTAGTTCTATTCTCATTTGAATAATAAGCAACCAAAGTCTATGAAATGCAGACATATTCTAGAAACTAATATCTGTGCCGGTCGTGTTCCAGATTTTTCTAAAAATATGTAATTTTAAAATTATAGGGGCTCAAGGCTCAGGACAAGCCAACAAACAAACATGCTTTCGTATTTATTAATATAGGTAATAATATGATTGCGTAGGCTTAGGATCTATAAGATTCAATCAATATTCCATACTTAGAAGTACCTAAGTACATAACATTGCACATTTCGTCCAAACACTTTGGCTAGGAAAGCAATTACACGCTACACCTGCACATGGCATCATAAATAGCAGCTCGATCGTAACTGTGATACATTATGTATTTAACTGGTAATAACTCAACTTTGCCAGTAGGTATTCAATACAGGCGGTCTTGATTCCTGTTTTCTCACTTGAGTTAGACTCTCATATAATATACTAGTAGTTGCCGGCGACATCTTTGCGTGGACTACACCAATTTCAAACCCCTATTTTACCCTCCTAGGGGTTGAATTTATTTATTTATCTACTGAAAGTAGTAGGTATAATAAAATCGGTATATAGTCGAGTGAATTTGTATAAATACGGGTGTTTTGAATTTTTTTGTTGTGGTCTCCTTCCGAGATTCGGAGCGATGTTTAAATATTTTCAGTATTTGGATGGTGAAACTGGATAATTAGATGTTGCGATAGATAGAGCATGATCTAGTCAAATAATTTATTCTGCCATTCATTTTTTTAAGATCGAAACTCTACGATAACCTCTACGCGTTGGATCTGTGTTCTTCGCGAAGGTTTTGGGAGGCCATTCCAATTATTCGTTAAGATTAATTAAATAACTACTTTTCTGAGTGATGCTTATACTAGTAATTAAATACATACCTACTGTGATCCTACGACACGCCAATCAATGTTGATACTGTTGATAACTTGATAGTAGGTACATAATCAGCTAGTTGCCACTAGGTACGGTGTTCACGCCCGCTTTTTGCTCTATGAAGTCATACTTCGTAATAGCACAGAATGGTAAATCGTGATAAAAAACTTTGTTTAGAAATCGGCATTATTAAATTAGTTATTAAAATTGAAACTGAAGAAGATGCCTATACCTCTCTTCTTTTGAAGATAC
Source organism: Maniola jurtina (assembly GCF_905333055.1). Lineage (NCBI taxonomy): Eukaryota > Metazoa > Arthropoda > Insecta > Lepidoptera > Nymphalidae > Maniola > Maniola jurtina. Next base: position 11,201,612 of record NC_060039.1, read on the forward strand.
CAATATTCACTGTCGCAGCAAGAAAATTATTAATTCAACGACGATTTGAATTGGTTATCACGAATCACGAATGTACCGAGCTAGTACCCGAAAATGTACGAACCAGGAAAGATAGGGAGAGCAACAGTAATATGTTTAGGTAATCGATGGGGGACCGTCAAACACAGTGTTGTAGGTTTGATTAATTAGTTGAGCTAATTTAAAAGCATTATTTTAGTTCGCCATGGATATCATCAAATGTTGTGACACAGCCGCGACAAATTGCAATTAATTGCTACATATTACAGTAATTTGCTATTAATTATTTATGAGTTTACCTGCAGCCTGTTATAGACATCCCATTTGTACCTAATCTTTTATTAATTGATAACAGGTTTTCAATTTACCTCGTTTATAGCTACATATTAAACTAGATGATGTTCGCGACTTCACCGGCGTAAGTGTCGTCATCATCAGTTCTAGCCAATAACAGTAATTAAGTAACCAGCGGTTTATATTATTCAACATTATTCAAGTCTCATCACTTACCCTTACTCATTGACTGACGCTCACCGCTGCTGTCAATGCCTCAATAGAACAAGTGTAAATTAAAAATTTATAACACCCCCGACAAGTGAAGGTTACAGTAACGAGAAAAGACCTGATAACTTTCAAACGGCTGAACCGATTTTCTTGGACTATTCCGCGCCTACGATCCAAAGTATCCGAGCATTTTTCCAAAACATTATTTTCAAATAAATAATTATGTATCTAGGCAACGTCCATCTTGACAGCTTGATATTTGTCAATTGACATAATATTATGAACCTAACGGTTATCTAACCTTCTTTTCTACAAGAAAACTAGAAAAGAGCTGATAACTTTTAAACGGCTGAACCAATTTTTTTGGATTATAGCTAAGAACACTCTCGATCAAGCTACCTTTCAAACAAAAAAAACTAAATTAAAATCGGTTCATTCGTTTAGGCGCTACAGATACACACGTCAAACTTATAACACCCCTCTTTTTGGGTCGGGGGTTAAAAATCAAATTGCTTAAAATATGTCAGCAATTACAAGTCCAGTGTACTTTGAATTAGGTCAGCAAGATGTAAGTATTGTCAAATTCTGAAAGACAGAATAGCCTATGGTTGATGTCAATCGAGTCTGTTGGTTGATGTTTGGTTGAGTACATGTTCAGTACTATCAATTTAACACGAAAATTTGTTGAAAACAAACGATTATTATTATCACTTATATTTTTAATTGATAAGAATTAAATAAGAAAAACAAAAATGTCCAAAGAACATGTAAAAACTAAGTCAGGAATACCAGTGGTCGTAGATGAACCCAGTATAAGTGAGACATCATTACTAGTCACCGTCGAGGACCTGATCAACAGGGCGATGGGATCACCAGATGTGAGGAAGCAATCAAAAATAATGTTTTAAGTACTTCTTAAGTAAGTGTTCTTACAGACGTGTGGTACTTTATCGACAACAGTGGCTGCCGTCGACGCCGCCTCGTGAAAACGGCGTAGTCACTCCTGTTGATGACAAACTGCTGCCCATCTGTAAGTACACTTAATAAAGGCATGTTCAGGTAAAGTTGATATTCGCTGAGTAGGTATAGCGAAAAAATATCACACGATAATCCACCCGCTATTGCTTGCTGCGACAATTGCGAAATGCACTATACCCTTTGACTATACCCTTAAGTTTATGCTACCCCCAATGGCAGTGAATATGTTTGCTGTTGAACAGGCCTACTTTACCTCTATTAAACTTACCTTACAAAGATAACCAATTAGGTACTCGAGTAGCTTTAGTAGCGGACAGACTGTGTTGAGGTTTTGAGTCGACTTTTCTACAACATTTACTGCTACAATGATTGATCAACGAAGCAGCTGCGGTGAAGGAAAAATTATGAGGAACTAACAACAAAATATTAGGTTTGCAAGATCGACTTACCTGCGTTCAATTAATCTTATTGTAACATTTATTAGGCAAATATAGTCGATTTCAAACTCGTACGGTTGATCCTTGAGATTTTGGCAAAGCAACAGCGTATACTGCTACAAAAAATCGAAATAAGAATAACCGAAATCCAACAAGAAAAGACAGCCGCAGACGATTCCTCGGAAAAATCTTTATCCAAAAGTCCACCTCAGGCTAAATCATTTGAAAAGATGGAGAAAACGGCACAGGTAGAACTAAAAATATTGCTAGATAGAGAACAGGAAGAAACAAATGAGTATGAAATGGCTGAAAAAATATCACAAAGAGAACTTTCAGATGCAAGTCGCATAGAGATCACAGGTTCCTTATTTCTTTAATAATAATCATATCAATTAACTGTTATATTATTAAATAATGTATGTACCTTTATAAAAGCGATTATTTTATTTAAAAAAGTATTGAAAAGTTATTATTTTTTTCAGAAAAACAAATTGACGGTGAAAAAATTCTCGTAAGTGAGTGTTTTCATGTACTACTCGTATTTTGTTTATTTTAGCATTTGAATTTATTCATAAACATTTTTTCATAAACTTTTTTTCAGTTGAAAAAGCGCCGTCAATTCATTCTGGTAAGTAACGTATTATTTAATCTACAGTCACACTACTTGAAAAAAAAATTGCTTTCAACGAAAAGAAAATCTTAGAATGTTTTGTTTACATTCTTCTAAAAATAAATCTAAAATCAATGTACTCGTATTAATCAATAAAATAATATGATAATCGTATTTAAATTGCTACTAAGCGCTGTTTAGAGAGAATGTTAGGATCGCAATAACCTCTGATTAGCTAATATTTTCTCACCATTAGCTGATTTCACAAGTGTAACAATAAATGGCACTAATTCAGCCAATTACGATTAATTGTTATCAGAACTTCTGTGTAACTGCTTATGTTCATGTACTTCTTCTGAAAATAATATTTTAGAGACACGGTCTTCCAGTACTATCGACTTCGTAACTAGGTCACAATTTGCTTTTCTGGAAGCAGCTGTTGATGAATTAAAGAGTATGACCCCTCCAAAGTCACTCCAGTTTCCTGGAAATGAGAAGCTGATGAGTGATATGATGAAAGGCGCAGTGTCCTTACCCGAAGCAATGAACACTTTACAGGTAATGACGCCTGCTATAATTTTCAATCATACTATAGTGAGTAATGGCACAGTTCACGACAGTTAGGTACCTTACGAGTAACGAACCGTCAACGCTTCGACGTAACTGGCAGGCGTCAAATGTTCCTACATTTATCACTAGGTAGCCTATGAATAGCCTGTTTTTCTTTGACTTCACGTCACACATAGCCTAATAAATATATCGTCGATTCAAGTTCAAACCAAGAGTTTTCTCACTCTAGCTCACTCTGGTAACGGCCCGAGAGTCCGTAGAAAACTTTGAAAAAAATATATATTTTTAGAACAAACTTCAACGTGTTTGTTTATTGAATTGCGTTGCCCACTTGAAACAGTTGTGAATGGGCCACTCTTACCAGTTGCTCGTCCACCTACAAGAACTCTCCAACTGCAGCGCTTTTACAGGTTGAAGAAAGAATGAAGTCAGCAGAGAAATCTGTAACTAGGATTGTTGAAATACTAACGCAGCTGGTAGCCGCCGGCGTGCTGCCCGAAGACATTGCTGAACAAGTGGAAACTATAATACCACCTTCATACGAAGAGGTTAAAGAAGAGGTGATTTTTTCCTGAGAACTGTACAGTCCTAGAGAATGGATGAAACCGGGCCTTCTGCCAGAATCATATCTTTTGGAACTCAACTTAGAACTTAAGTTGAACGTAAGCTTCTAGCTCTCCCCGTGATAGCATTTCCTATATGCTTAATATGTTTTTGAAGATCCCGTCAGAATTTTCAAAATCTTTTTTAAAGTCCCGCTAGAGCACTCAATTTTCGACTCACTCACGCAAGAAACTCATTCGAACATGACCTAGGTTTACGGATTCATGTATCAGCTCAGGTTATTTGACAGTCACTCAGTCACAGTACAGTATATATGTATAAAGAATGGCTCTAATAAAAGCCATAGAGCAAAAAGAAGATAAATGAAGTTCAAACATCCTGAATCCACACAGTCTTATTGAATGTCTTTAAAAAACTGAAACTCGAGATTAACATTAATAGTTAGCAGAATCTAGAGTTGAAACATATTTTTCAGGCAATCCAATCTCAGCCACTAGTCGAGAAAAAATCAGTTGCCCTTGATGCTAAAGCTACCCAATCTCAGACCATACGTGGCCTGGACTCGCATCCTCCTATCACTACTGAACCATCCATGGTTTCTAGGACTTCTGCAGTTTCTGGGCTTCCTATGGCTTCTAGTACACTAAAAGTACCTTGTATCACGTATGAGGACATGAGGTTATTATTATTTGATGACACCCTTTCATAGAATAACTTTGAAGCAATCAACTGCAGTTACAAATGTACATCATAATCAATCTCAAACCTTACACCATAGTCCACCACGAAGGTCACTTCTTGAAGTTCCTTAGCTTGTTACTTCTTGAAGTGGAAGTAGCTTTTTGGAGCTATGAACGTTTAAAGCAATTAAATATCACTTGCTTTAACGGTAGAGGAAAACATTATGATGAAACCTGTATACTTGAGTTGAGAGTTCTCCATAATGTTCTCAAAGGTGTATGACGATCGTCAATCAAAAGTCTACAATTTGTAAAATTTTATCGTAAAAAATAAGAACCCTAATAATATGGATATCAAACTTTATTCCAGAGTGTATTTAGAAGACCTGAAGGATGATATTAAAAAAATTGTTAATAGAATGATAGGTAAAGTTACAGAAGTTACAGAGACAGCTAAACACATGAACACGGCCGTAGGTGAGGCATACAAAGATAATCTTTGTAGAGAAGGGAAAATTTAAAAATCACTTTCCGTGAATAATTACCTGAATTAAACAGGTAATTACCTGTAAAATTACCGCGTAGAGTAATAATAATTTTACCAAATAAAAATTATTCAAATGTATCAATAATGCTCGTCTAGTGAGAACTTGTAAGGATCAAAATAGAAAATAGTAGATAAGGGATTTTAATGTTACATGTGCTTAGATAATTACTTCTTATGCATATTTTAACATGTTGTTGTAGCTGACAAATTGAATGTAGTTCAGAAGCTGGACAGTCGTATATCAGCTCTGCGCATGCTACTGGAAGACGGTGCCAATCAGTATAGTGAGTTTGACTCCATACTGACGATTCAGGTAAAATTTATTTAGCATCATCGCTAGCCTACCACGGGCTTTCTCTCATAGAAAGAAGGAATACAAAGAATAGATCAGATTAGATCAGAGATGTACCAGGTTCCTTAGACATGTGTAGGTAGCCTAGTAGTCAGCTGCTCTGTGTCAGTTGTTACAATATATTTTCCAGGAATGGCATTTCATCCCAGAATTTTGCCTAAGTCAGCCGTGTTCTTCGCGAGTCCTTTTTGTGGAAAATTAAAGAGTGCCAGATTAGACTTGACCGTGGCGCCTGGCCAGGTTTTGAATTCACAACCGCTTGGTCTATCCATTAAATTACTAATACATCTTAGTCCGATTTAACTAGTCTATATTTACTAAAGGTTTGAGAGTGTTTGTAACATTTTACTTAATTAGTTAGTTATACACGAGTAGGTAATTTTTTTCAGTTGCGAAATATTAAAGATCAAATAGCACAAACGCTACCAATTTTGAAAGATGGCATCGCTCGATTGGCAGACGCGAACAACTATGCTGAAGCTAAAGGTAATAAATGAGTAATTGTCATCAGTCATCACTTACCAGGAAAAGAAGTACCTACCTATAGCAATTTTTTTTCATAATGTGGTACATCAATACATTTAATTACTAGAAATTTAGTATTTTGTACCAGGTGAGATGTAACGAACGGGTAGCTTGTAATGGAATAAAAAAACAAGACTGCCATATTGTTTTTTCAAAAGAACAATACTTACTACAGTTTTGTTTTACTTTGTCCAGTCATTAATTAGAAGTTATGGTGGAACAAAGAAACTCACATACATGCCTACATGCATACAAACAAATAAAGTACCTAACTAAAAACATTACACTCCATATTTGGGCAGTCGTATAAAAACGAGGATCTCCTAAGTCACCTATGTTGTAACTAGGCTACATACCCATCCCTCAGTATTAATTAATGTACTATTGCTATTATAACTGTTATACTTAAACTGTGTGTATTGTAGCCATAATGAATCTGTTGGAATGCTCCGAAGAGATGAGCACTGAGCTAAGCAACTTGCTTTACGAAATTAAGGGGCTGGTGTTAACGCAAACAGAGCATAGATCGCAAATAAGGGTCTGTATGTAACATGTTTTTTAAATAACATTACTTTAAGGATCGTAACGAAACTAAATAATATACCTACCCTCGTTCCCCAAAGACTATCATCCAAAGCTGAAAATCTTCAAAACCTCGAGCTCTTAGGTAAACGGGAGAAATAGATGGCCACCGAAAAAATAAAAACTTGTCTCAATGCGTCCCTCAAAAATGATTACACATATAATTTGTAATCAGTCAAAATATAATAATTTTTTAAATTCAGATCTGTTATACATAGATCCTAATGGACGGTATTAAAATGATGCGAGAGGATAAAGCAAATCGCGATGAAGTTCTGGAAGAACTAAAACACAAGGTAAAAAGAATCAAGGTTTCGTCAAACAAGTAAATATAAAGTTAGCGTCTTCCATTACCTCAGGCCATCGAAGCATAAATAGGTATATTTCGACGTCTCATGCTGAATCGTTACTATCAGGTTTTTTAAAGAAGATGTTTTCTGTAGCATTTGCGTCAGATTAATTATATCTGATGATCTACTACTAGCATTGACTCATATTTTTCTCATGCATCTGTCTCACTCTCAATAATTAACCATCCATATCCATACTAATTCGTTGGGTACTATTTTACATAAGAGAGACACTGTATGTTTTTCACCTTTTCACAGCTCGGCGTCAAAATTGCTCTTGACGAAAGTTGGCAGCTTGCGTCTTGAGAATAGATATGAATATATATGGGATACTATTTCCCGAAAATCAAATAGCGCCCATGTTAATAAAAGACCTAAATCCACGCGGGCATCAGCCAGTCCATTACCTATTGAATGCTTGCAGGCTGACTTATCGACCCTGGTTGGAACGCTTTCGTATGAGGACTTTGCGGCCGGCCGTGCTGACTTCAAGGGTCGTCTCGACCATTGCCATGAAATATTTAACCGAAGTATTGCTTTGTGGGCGGTGAGATTACTTATCATTTGAACTTATTTTTTGACTTCGGCAGAGTTATGAATTCTCAGTCTGTTTGTTGATGTATTTGCATTTAGGTACATCTTTCTGTTCTTTTGTAATTCCCAAGCTATTAGTTTTTCAATAGCTATGATCGTTGGTTTTAGTAAAAAAATTCTTCTGTATTGTCAGATTTTTTGAGTACAGAATTTCATCAACATGTTTTTCAGGCGGTTATAAGAGACATGAAAACCACAATGGATAAGATGGTGGATTTGGCTGAGCTGCTGACAGTGCGGGATTCTGTGCAGGGTCAACTACAGACCCTGAACAATAAGATTAGAATCGTAACTACCATGCTTGGAGATCCTCAGGTAATTAACTACAGTTTTGCAGCCTTTTTCTATCTCTATCAGGAAAAATTTCTTCTCAGTGTCGTGGGCATACATAGTGATGTACAATTGATTCCGATTCCCAGATTGCTCGTACCATGCGCAAGTTAGCGGTTAATGCAACTTGTGGTTCTTGCCATGAGCCTGCGCGGATGGAACCCGTCGACGCAACAAGCGGCGTGCCGCCGCGACTACCTCCTCTGCGACCGGCGCCTGTCGCGGCGTCCAAGGAGCCCTGCATCTCTGACTTGGTCAGAGCTTGGTTGCCAGAACCTCGGTCAGTATTTATAACTTCATTATGACGTTAACATGTTTTAGTTCAGAGCAAGTACCTTGAAGGCGTATTTTTTTTAATTTCAATAACCCTTGACTGCGCTCCATTGACTTGATGATAATAGGCTGCGTTCTCACCTGGTGGTAACTTATCATGTAGTCTCAAAGGATTAACTTGAAAAGGGAATGGCAGTTTCTTTAAACTGGTATGGGTTTAATGAATTCTGAATCCTAATATAAAGAAACCTGATTGATTTCTACGCGGCATTGTACCGAACGGCTAAATCGCTTGATGGCATGGCTTTGCTGGTAGGGTGGTAGCTAACCACGGTCGAAGCCTCCCAGAGAATTTAGAAATTAGGTATAAACTCCCAAATTGCCCCTGCCAAAAATTTAGCCAGCTTATAAGGCCACAGCGCTCACCACTACGCTAGGCAGATTGTCAGGAAAAAATACAGATCTATTGTTCTGTACTTATTAATGGTTTAATTTGGTCTAAATTGTCATCAGGCACATTAACTGTCGACGCTGGTGTGGTGGCTCCCATACTGTGGTAGCAGAGCCTATCAAACACTTCAAGCTGCACGTGCAAATGCAGGCGATACCCACCAAACAGTTCACCGACTATGGTGATGACGGACGCGTACGGTGTTGATTTTTCTTTCTTACCCCTAAGTATAAGATTGACTTTGCTTATATTGAAGTTTCAGCTAATATGAGACAGATTTATGCCAGCGGTATAACGCTGTCTCGTTTTAACAGTGACTTAAATCTGAGCAAAGTCAAAGTGCGCTTTATAGATCTGCAGCCTTAGAGTGCGACCAAATATTATGTTGTGAAAATTGTATTTCACCCGTCGCGCTGGAAATTTTTTATACCCATAGCAACAATTTTTTCAATTTTCACGACCGCGACGTTAGTTACTATTACTCACTAGATTTTGATAAAGGAGGCTTCGTTTTAGCGATCCGAGATGGACCCTAATATCATAGGCTATTAAGACTTATGACGTGTGACAAATTCATTATGTCGGATATGACTAACAAAAATACGGTAAGAAAAAAATGATATTGAGAAAAATCTATCGATTTTGGTGACATCACACTAATATTATAATGGCGAAAGTTTGTGTGTATGTGTGTGTATGTTTGTTACTTCTTCACGCAAACACTACTAGACGGATTTGACTGAAATTTGGAATGGAGATAGATAATATCCTGGATAAGCTACTTTTTATCCCGGAAAATTGAAGAGTTTCCACGGGATTTTGGAAAACCTAAATCCACGCGGGCAAAGTCGTGGGCATCGGCTAGTTAATAATAAGTCTCATCATAGTGTTGATTAGGAAAATTACCTACCTAGTCCTTTAGAGTTTTAGTTACCTAGTCACCTATTAAAGTTTACCTTGTTTTGACACAGCTGTATAGGTGCGAAGAGGCGTTGCAACCGTGCATTGAGTGCAACTCCCTGAGCGGGGACAAGACTCAAGATCCTGTGCATGGACCACCCGGTCGTGTCATTGAAGACATACCGATGCCACATGTCGAGTCAGAATCTCCAGCAATGTGCTCTTGTCCCATGATTAAATAAAATCGCTTTTACTGTATCGGGAATCGGAAAAAGCGTGTCTGTAATCATCACTATGATCAATTTTTACTATAGCCTGACCAAATTTTAGAGCGCATTTCCACTGAAGCGGAGCCAAGAAGGGCAAAACCGAGAGGTGCGTTTTTTTGACCAATCAGATTATTGAGAGATGACGTGATAAAATTTATCACAACATCTAACAATAACCTGATTGATCTATTGAACACTACGCTCCACTCAATGGAAACGCTCTCTAAAGGCTTTCAACTGGATGAAAGTTTATACGAAATTCCGTTAATTTTCAAGATATAACCAAGGATATAACCACGAAACTTGATATCTTTACTTTTGGTAAAATTGAAGAAATAAATGTTACAGGATTCTTGGAAATTCCACATCCTCCTCAATTTTTAAAAATTCCACTCGAGCGTATTCGGGGCTGATCAGCTAGTCTTTAGTAATAATGGGCTTATCGAAGTTTGCACAGATCTCCGCTTCACTGGATAGGCACCCTAGATACAAAACTGTTCCGTATGTAACTGTCAATGTCACTCAAGTTTTTAGACGTGTTTGTTGAGTTTTTGTATAGCTTTACAATCAAGCAACAGTCCCCGCAATTAAATCTTACATCACACTCTCCGTCTGTTTTGGAAAATGACATCATAATATTGTTTTTGCCCATATCTCGTGAGTCGTAACAGCGCATTGACGCTACCACGTGCTTAATATAAAAGAGAGCACGTTTTTGCGAGTGTCATTACAAGTTTTTTAGACGCCCGCCGGCTTTAAATGAAAGCAAAAACATAATATTATGTAGTAGGGCTGTCGATTCATGCCATTCAATTAAATTATAAAATAATGATCTTCATTTTGTTTAGTTGAAGTACGTCTCTACGGTAGGCCTCTTAGACTGATATCTTTAGAGCGAACTTTGACTTTGCTTAGACTTAAGACACTGTTAATGTGACAGCGTTATATGGCTGACATAAATCCATCTCGTTTTAAATGAAAGTTCTGAACAAAGTCAAACGCTCTGTAGATTTCAGCATTAGATATAGCTATAAGTATCTTGTTACGTAGAACTTAATAAGAACATAATATTATAGAAAATAACAAGATGAAAGGTTTTTACTTTTAATTATCTACTACTTCTTTGGAGGCAAGACTATAGGCTCTTAATTTGCTCTTAAGTTTCTTGGTCATTAATTGCATCCAATTTTTGTCATACCTAATGCCGTGGTTGGCTGACGCTTTTGCATCCAGCAAGCGTTGTAATTCCAATAATGTATATTACTCACTGTATTACCAAATATTTGCAATAAATTAATAAGGTCTGGCATTATTGCTTACTATGTTCTAGTTTAATCGTAAAAGTTAAAAGCGACAACCCTATTTAAGATATTATATTCTCGAATGACAAATCCTCATTATATTTTGCCACCGATCCATGAGAATAATACTTAGCATACTAATCCTTATTAATATTAAATGCGACTAAAATTAATTTATTGCTATTTAGATTATAATTATTTACTGGAGCTTATTAAATAATTTAAGCAGGTAGATATTTACTTTTTTTATGAATAAAAAAGTCCTAAATAATATTGTTTCATTTGTTAGAAAAGTAGCTATGGCAAGATAAATGTTAATAATTTAGGATCAGACTTAGGGTCAGCACATACCTAAACGAAAACCTATCTTCAAGCCTTAGGCTCGAATGATAAAGCTGCGCACTTAGTACGAGTTTACATAACTCTACAACGTTGATAGATTTCGAGCATCAAAACACTAAGTATAAATTGTAACATCAAAGTAAAATGATCGAAAATACCCTTGTTTTACTCGTAAAATCAATATTTCCCATTTTGATTTTGCTTTCAATCAATATTGCAAATTTTAATTTTGCTTTCCGTTGGCTGGCAGGTGTATGGATCAACTCGAGCTTTAAACCAAAATACCTATTTAGTTAATTTTAAGGTTTAATCTTGAAAATTTATTTTTAATTTTTAAATCTATTGCATTTCACTGCCAACTCAAGATCTGTCAACGTTGCCGAGATATGCAAACTCACACTAATTACTCTTCTGATAACTAACAATACCCCTATAGTACTATAGTACAACAGATGACGCCGTAAACAAAACTTTTAACAGTACTGGCCTAACTTTTGCAGACCTAGACGCCTTAGGCTCCGGCTACACGCTCCGGCTCACGGCACCGAGAACTGCGAAGTCCAATATTTAGCAGCTTTTTTAAACTGCGCAGGGTACCGTGTTGCACGTGTACACACGCACGCATAATATTGTAGTCTTTGCGCGCACGCACTGAACTGCATAAACTGGCTTGTGCAGGTAAGCTCTCAGGTAAGACGGAGCGTGTAGTCGGAACTTTATACGAATTATTAGTACCTACCCATTAAAAAAATTGTAACGTGCGACCGTCCTATAAGTTGCCATTATATTTTGCCACCGATCCATGGGAAAAATGCCATGCTAATTAAATACGACTTGAATTAATTGATCTTTTTGTATCTTACGGTTTCTTGTTTTTAATTCGATGATCTAATGATGGAAATATTAGTAAAGTCTATTTTGTTGTTACATTTAAAAATACATTTTTAGACACAAAATTAGATCATATCTAAATTTAGACAGTATGGGTACTTATACGGAAGTTATTCATCAAAACTTTTTTCCTCCTAACTGGTTTGCAAGTCAACTTGTATACCGGATCAACAGAAAGCAAATCTAGTATTAGTTGTAATAAATCTGTACATGATCTCATTGTCGTTTGTGTGCTTTGTTATATCTTCACGACAAAGACTAGACACAACTTAATAGTGACAGCACATACGTGCGACAAGACTGTCGCAGGAATAGGTAATTTTTAACTAAGGAATACTCTGCCTTTGGTTTTACAAGCCATCGTTAGAGGATTCGGAACGATCGTTAGAGGACGGATTACGATGTTCTGTAGGTAGTTACGTAAATATCACTTGCTGAAAACATCGTGGGAAAATCTAGGTATATGCCTGAGAGTTCTCCCTAATGTTCTTTAAGGTGTAGGAAGTCTGCCGATCCGCACTTGGCCAGCATTGTGGACTATGGCCAAACCTTTCTCATTCTGAGAGGAGACTCGTCCTTTGTAGTGAGCCGGCAATGGGTTAATGATGAATGAAAGATACTTAAACAGTCTTATGTCTGCGTTAACCTGGGCGGGGTATACTGTGCGAGCATGAAGCGAATTGGTAGCAGCCCTTTGAAATCCAATTACCATATTGATCATTTGAAACTCAATCAAGAATAACATTCGATGACGTCATTCCAACAACCACCCAATGATTGAGATTAAATGAATACGTTTGACTGAATATAGTAGGTACCTACCTACCTACTTGTATTTAGATACACGAACAAAGTCTTAATTCAGCTATACCTACGTACAAAATATCTTATATACTAATTATAATGTAAAGATACAAAGGTAAATTAACCAATAGAAAGATAAATAGTGCAAAGACTGTCTTATTACCTACTAAATGACGTACCTACTCTACCTACTGCTGATAACCCTTTTTAACCCCCCACCCAAAAAGAGGGGTGTTATAAGTTTGACGTGTGTATCTGTGTATCTCTGTATCTGTCTGTGGCATCGTAGCTCCTAACTAATAAACCGATTTTAATATAGTTTTTTTTTGTTTGAAAAGTGGCTTGATCAAGAGTGTTCTTAGTTATAATCCAAGAAAATCGGTTCAGCCGTTTGAAAGTCATCAAGCAGCTCTTTTCTAGTTACTGTAACCTTCACGTGTTGAGGGTGTTATAAATTTTTAATTTACACTTGTTAAGAACCTGTATTCATCTTTATTTACATTGCGTTTCCTCCCCGATTGCCATTTCAACCTTTTGCGTACCTACTATTACAGCAGGTATAGTAAATGCTGCCTTGTCTTTAGTACCGGGAGGCGGCAATTGAGACTCGAAAAAGTGTCGCCAATTTTGACCAACTCACTCATACAAAGCTACAAACATAATTCGAAAGAACAACGATGAAAGTAACGTAAATTAATTTGTTGCACTAATTATACGTCTGTTTTACAATAACTTAGATAGGAACTAAAATAATAGTTAGCACCGATAAACTCAGATTCTTTTAGCTTTTTTAATTCAAATTCAAATTCAAATTCAAATTATTTTTATTCAATTAAACTTTTACAAGTGCTTTTGAATCGTCAAAATAATCTACCACGTAATAATAAGTACGTAAACTTGATTATGTGGATTAGACGTATCATGTACCCACCCATACGTAAATTGTAATTTGTAATTTAAACTTATTATCGAGTCTTGCAATAACAATGAAACACAAAAGTGAAAAGTCCTAAAAAAGTAAATAGGAGTGCTGGACTGTTTACAGACTTTCATTGGCATCGGGAACACGTTAAAATGTGAACTAAAGTATTCAATTGAAACATTTAATGTGGAGCCAAGAATAGTAATTGTAATGGTTTCAAAGTCCTACATAAGAATTAATACAGACTGACTAACTAGCAAACTATTTCATGACTCAGATAATTTTCAAGTGCAGTCTAATTAAAACGCATAAGATAAAAAATCATCTAACAATTAAAATAAGAGAAGAAACTAAATTTTCCGTTGCTAATCATAAGGATATTTGGCAATAATTATATATATTGAAGATTTTTATGCAATTTAGTTGGTGTTATTCGGAGGTTCGGGGTTTGATTTTCTTAATAATTTATTTTAAGCAATTTAATTGAATTAATTTATGATTAAATTGTTGCTGAGTTTGGATTTATTCCTAAAAAATGTAGTTCCTTTGCTATAATAATAATTTCCAATTTCCGTTTATTGTCATTCATGTAATCAATATTATAATTATGAAATATGTTACCTATTGCACACCATTATAATGGTAAATACCCTGTAACCTTAAGCTTGTGTACCACCTATTGTATTACGTGTATTCGCAATAAATAAATTATGATTATGATTATGATTCTGGACCCGGAATTCGTGTTTATTTTTTTAATTACAACTTGTTATCCTTAAGTCGAATAATCACAGCACACTAATGTTTAACTTGTTGACATCTCATAAAAATAGGTCCTGACTCACTCACTGACCAATACATCAATGCCCAGCCCAAACATTTGAACCTAGAAAGCTGAAAGGCACAAAGATTTCAGCAAGGTGTGGACAAGCTACCTACGCAGCATAAGGTCTGATTTTTCGAAATTTCCACGGAAGCGAAGCCGCGGGTGGTTGGCGGCTGCTAGTTTTTTAATAAAAGGAAAACAACAGCATTTTACACCGTTTATTAAAGGTTAAAACGTCTGAATATAAATCACGCTGTTATATATTAATTACAAAGCCACAAATAAATAGCAATTAAATTCCACAGCCGCAACAATCAAGCCAGACAATTATCGTGAGGTCACGTCACACACAATTACAGAGTAAATCATAATAAACTCTATATCATTGTATACGCTATTTACGCATACTGTAAAGGTTGTCACTAATATATTGTGTACTTACCGCACCGTTACAGCCATTGTATGAGTGGTTATGGCTTTTTCATGGCAGGACACTACATCGAAGGAAATATCAAAGAAAAAGCTAATACCTAGTCTAGTCTATAGGTGTATTAAGAGTAAGACCATATTCCACAAGCATATTTATGATGACTAATGCATGACATGTGGATGATCAATAAATAATTAATCATTTTATCCGTAATTTTGTAGACACACAACATATTTATTATTTCTTCTATTCTCACATTTTAACGTGTATACTCATATTTTCACATGACAGAAGTCTTTGCCTTACTGTTGTAGATGGAGGCGTACCTACCCAAATGTAATAATATTCTCCTTCTTCCTTTCAACTAAGCGCTAAGCAATCTATTTCATAGAGCTACAAAAAATTTAGGCATCTAAGGTTTGCGGTATGCATTGTGCACGAAGAAGCAATGTGCGATCAGCGTAAGACAGTGACGATGCTAAAATATGAGTTTACGAGTAAGTTACGAGTATATTCCCAACATTAGTCAGTGCAATAATCATGTCACGCGACGCGCTTTGAAGATGCCGAAGTCTGAATAAATTACGTCACCTTCCTTTAGCACAGTAAGTAACTATAGTAGAACAGAACTATGCCTTTTCATCGCAGATGTATATACAGACCACTTACCAAGTCCTGGTGAAAAGAGAAAATTCTTTTTGGTAGGTAATTTTGAAGACTCTCTCTTTGACCTCCCCAATGGATAGATAGCCTTGCTAAGTATAGAATGATTCTAGGTACTTGCTTGGTATTTGCTTATAAATTCTTGACAACTTGAGACTACAATGTGCTCTCAGCTTCTCAACCCAAAACATGATCACCAACTATGGACCTCAGAATAAAGCTTATAAGTCTGGCGATCTTTCTCGGCGTGAGAAATCAGAAATGAGAAAATCCGTAGAAGAATCTCGATTTTTTTATTCCAATGCAGGTTTTACCACTAGTGATACTAAGTATAAAATGTTTTGGGTGTTTGTCACGTGGAATGTTTTTGAATAGAAATTGTAGACAAATGTAAATTAAAAATTTATAACACTCCCCGACAAGTGAAGGTTACAGTAATTAGAAAAGAGCTGATAACTTTCAAACGGCTGAACCCGTTAGCTAAGAACACACTCGATCACCTTTCAAACAAAAAAAAACTAAATTAAAATCGGTTCAGTAGTTTAGGAGCTACGATGCCACAGACAGATACACACGTAGAACTTATAACACCCCTATTTTTGGGTCGGGGGTTAAAAAATGAGGAGAAGAGAGAGGACCACTCACGAACAAGAAGGTTTAACCAACTGAAGCAGTCCGATTCGTGTAAGTTCTACTCAATCGCTAAAATTGCCACCGACAGAAGAAAATGAAAACAGCTGACCAACCCGAGGCTGGGATCTCGCGCCTGGACCACGAACTTTAGTCTAATGATGAAAACGGAGAGAGAGAGAATGGAAAAAAATGATGTTTAAAAAAAATATCTTTGATGATTAAAAATGATGCAATTTATAGGACTAGGCAACGAATCTAAGTAGGTAGGTTTACATCAACGGTTTAAAATACTAAGAAGTTATGATGACTGTAATCTCCAATTACCGTTGTATAAATAAAATGTAACTTTTAACCATTTATACCTAATCTTTAGTGAACAATGATTAATTGCGCTCACGTATTTCCCCTAGTTAAATATCATAAATCTGTATTGAATGATTAATCCCGGAAAACCATAAGGAAAATCGAAATTAAACTGTAGATCTGACGTAACAATTTTATCCAAATATTACTTTATCATACCAGAAACGCCAGAAAACTTTAAGGTCTTTTATCACCTGAAACTACACCATTCATCGTCCTCATCAAGCGATAGACGTCTACTGCTGAACATAAGTATCTTGTAGGGGCTGAATCCAACGGCTCCCTTTGACTCATATTTTGATGTCGTCTGACCACCTGTAGTGGAGGGTCTTCCAACGATGAGCAATTTTCGGTGTAAGATAGCCGTTCTGGCACATAGTTCGAAAAACTGATAGGTACAAGTGTAAATTAAAATTTTATGACACCCCCGACAAGTGAAGGTTACAGTAACTAGAAAAGAGCTGATAACTTCCAAACGGCTGAACCGATTTTCTTGGATTATAGCTAAGAACACTCTTGATCAAGCCACTTTTCAAACAAAAAAAACTAAATTAAAATCGGTTCATTAGTTTAGGAGCTACGATGCCACAGACAGATACATAGATACACAGATACACACGTAAAACTTATAACACCCCTCTTTTTGGGTCGGGGGTTAAAAAGCGCTGAAAGACTAATAGACGTTGAGGTCTAACCTCAACATCGATAATTCGACTGTCACCTCTTTTATGCGGCATTATCACAATAAAATTATTTTGACAGGCCCAGATACACCTTTCCTCCTAGAGATTAACCACGTCTTTAAAAATCCACGCGACCGAAGTCGCGGACATCAGATAGGTATAGAATTCCATAAGCGTTTTAGTACATAACACTAAAAATGAATATGTATAACTGCAATCCTCTTCCAAACATCTTATCAATCCTCTTACCGGAACGATTTCCTCGATACAGCTGTAAAACGTGAGAGGCAAAAGCATTAACAATAAAATAACACTTACAAGAATATAACCGTAAAACATTATGACCCTTTTTGTTTTAAAAAATAACCTACGAATATTTTTGACATGAATAAAGCTCTCTTTTTTCTGACAAAGAAAGAATTCTGGCCACGTCACCACCTCCGTTTCACCATTCCTCCATGATTAAACCCTTCTAGCTATTCAACAACTTCAAGTTTTCTTCCCTGCAATGTACGTACATATCTACCGCTTATGACATAATAGTAAGTAAGTATAAGTATCTACTTGGTAAGAGAATGATTCTGACAAAAATACATCTTTTCTAAACTACGAACCACGAAGCTACTAATTTCACAATTACGCTTAGAGTATAGTGAAATCTACCCATTGTTTATTTTAAGAACACCTAAGACTTGTATTATGTGAATTTTGAAATCTTTTGATAACTCTACCAGTGCGGTTGAGATGAGACCATTTGGATTTCTGTGGATGAGACCCTGCTATTAAAATGAGGTAAGAAGTTTTGCAGGTGTCCAACAATGACGCCTAGGAATACATTGAGATAATTTCCTGAGATTCCTTCTGATTTTCTCCTTCATGGGAGAACTTTTTCTTTTCCTTCTTCCGTGAGAATTTCGCAGTTTTCCGATTGGGAAAGTATATAAAGTAAAAGTAAAAGAATTCTCTTCATCTCCAAAAAATCAGAAGGAAATTAATTCTCTCAGTACTGAATGCATAAAATGTTGGTGCAAGCGGCATAAGAGCGTGGAGCGTGGAAACCCCTATGCCCTGCATTGGACCACAACAATGAGTTTATACAGACACGTGTATCGCGTAGTCATTCAATTTCGTATCTCTGTCATAAACTAATTCCTCCTCAATTTGAATGCACATCTATATCACTATAATCAACCATTAGATTCATCGCCGTGCTGTGATATCGGTTCAATTCGATTCAAGGCCAAAATATTGTGATTTGATGCAAAGCGAAACGTTAATGTGATATCGTGTTGTGGTAGTTATACCTTGTTCAAAACTGTGATTTTAAAATAGGTACGCACTGGTCATTTTCAAACGCACGTCTGAAAATCCTTACGGCTTTTAATATTGTAGGTTTGACTTATGACTTAGGTAAAAATACCAAGGATAAAGCGATAAAGTAGAGCTAATCAAGAAGAAATGAAGAAAAAAAGACGTTACTATAGTAAACACCTATAAATAATAAAAATATTAATCGGTTAATAGCCAAGCGAGTTGCGAAGCTGAAGTGGTAATGGGCAGGGTACAGTCCGAGAAACCTATTGACGTTGGGGTCCTAAGGTACTAGAATGGCGACCTCGCACCGAAAAACGCAGCGTTTATAAGACCCCCGAGTATTAGGTGATGTCGGGGGATATCGGTTGATGATAATGATGACATACTAATCAACAACACCCGTATTCACAAAGGTTACTATGAGATCACATAGTGCGCTCGAACGCACAGTGTAGGGTTCCACCAATCAGATTGATCTGAATGGTGGAACCTACACTATGCGTTCGAGCGCACTGTGAGACCTTATAGTTATGATTGTGAATACGGCCGTAATTATACTAAAAGGTACTACCCAATCCAATCTATCAGCCTGTATGCGTCCACTGTTGGGCATAAGCCTTTTCAAGAGCACACCACCAAGCACTGCCCTCCCCCTTTCTCATCCACCCACCGCGACCTTCTTGAAGTCATCGGTCCATTGGGCTGAAGGTCGTCCCACAATGAGCTTACCGGTACGTGGTCTCCACTCCAGAACACATCAGCCCCATCTGCTGTCGGTTTTGTAGCAGACGTAACCAGTCCATTGCCACTTCAGCTTGCTAATCCTTTGAGGTACATAAAGGTAGGTACTAATCAAGTATGATTATAATGTAAATGAAGAATAAATCATTTTGATTATTATTATTATCATTGAACTAAAACACTCATGATTATTATTAAAATCAGATCAGCGTTTGTGAGAGACAGTGCGGGCCGTTGCAGAACAAGTCATGTTCCCTTAATCAGTGGTTTTAATGAAATGAGACAATAGTAATAGGTCTAAATGGATACTCGTAAATACAATGTTTTACGAGTGGCGCCAGTATGGAGGCGCGTTTTGTTTCATATTATGCAAATGGAATGCTAGGTACTAAACTATTACGTTAAATTGATTATGTGTGTTAAATGTTTACACATAGTATTTTGTAAGCTTTTAGCAAGCGTGAATTTTAACAAGATAATTTGTTGGCCTACTTGGTACAGTGATGAATGCTGTGAGAAGTGGAAGGTCCCGAGTTCGTTGCCTAGCAGGGTGAATTTGGGGAATTATAATTTCAGGCTCAGTTCTGGTTGAGAAAATTTTATGGTCGTATCTATGCTTACCTACCTACCTACAATACTACCTACCTACCTTAACCTATCTATAATAATTATTATTATTATAAAAAGCTTTGCGGCCAAGCGATTTTATGAAGAAGCCGATTTGGGGTACACCTATAACCTTCAAGGTTACCTTGCTACCATCTTAGACTGTAGGTAGGTATAGGTTATTACAAAATGAGCCTTTATTTAATAGTTTAATTTATTTAAGTACAGAAAAAGATCTACAAATATTCATTTCGGGTTCTATTTTATCCATACAAAATAAATTATGAATGTTTTTATTGTGAACTATGTACATGTTACAGGGACCATCTGTTAAACCAATTTTGACGAAAATTTGTATTAAAAAAGAGACGGGCATAGGCATAACCAAAATCCACGCGTTGCGTACGCGTGGATGCGCACATATATATGTTTCTTATGTCTGCATCATGGACTTTGGTTGCTTATTATTCAAATGAAATGGAAACTACGATTATATAGAGTAAGTGACGGAGAGAGCCCTGTTAAGGTCACTGCATATACGTAACGTGTTTTTTCTCGTCCCGGACGGGACGGGTGGATTTCTCAAACTACTATTGGATAACTAGAAAACGGACGGGGCGGGACGTTCTAGTTGTCCAATAGGAGTTCAAGAAATCCTCCCGTCCCGTCCGGGACGAGAAAAAACACGTTAGGTACGTATGAACTTTAGAAAAGCCCTATAGTGCAAAATATAAATTTGTAGTAAATAAAATAACTTGTATCGGTCACGAATTGGAAGGCCATTGTTGGCCAATCTTTAGTCAACATCGGCGTGCACGTCACAATTTTCCTTCCGTGTGTACACTCTAACGCTTCCTAGGCGCCAAGCCTCGTGGGTGAAGCGGCGCCTGTCGGCTGCATGCGAAATGTACACAAACTATTAGACGATAAACATCATTGTTTTCGCGTAAACCGTTTATGTGATTTGAGCGTTGAGCGAAGAGTGTAGTTTATTATTATGAGCTACTTCCCCCGAATACTCAAAGCGTCTTAAAAGTTAAGAGTCATTTGACCTCATATTTTGGAAGCAAAACGTCTTATCGGATTTTCGGGATGGCAACCAAAATAGCTAGAAGTGAACCAAGTGGATATAACGAAGGAATTGACCAACAGGTCTATTCCTTCGCTCAAAATACCTCTAAGGTTTTGCCACCCAAGATTTGGGTAGGCAGGTACTTATATGACAATCTTTGAGCCCGTGTAAATTATACTTAGATTTCTAAGGAAATCGGATAAACCACAAACATAGATAATGAATGAATGTACTTTTATTGTACACCACCACGAAATTAGTACACAAAACATATCGCACACACACACACACACACACACACACACACACACACACACACACACACACACACACACACACACACACACACACACACACACACACACACACACACACACACACACACACACACACACACACACACACACACACACACACACACACACACACACACACACACACACACACACACACACACACACACACACACACACACACACACACACACACACACACACACACACACACACACACACACACACACACACACACACACACACACACACACACACACACACACACACACACACACACACACACACACACACACACACACACACACACACACACACACACACACACACACACACACACACACACACACACACACACACACACACACACACACACACACACACACACACACACACACACACACACACACACACACACACACACACACACACACACACACACACACACACACACACACACACACACACACACACACACACACACACACACACACACACACACACACACACACACACACACACACACACACACACACACACACACACACACACACACACACACACACACACACACACACACACACACACACACACACACACACACACACACACACACACACACACACACACACACACACACACACACACACACACACACACACACACACACACACACACACACACACACACACACACACACACACACACACACACACACACACACACACACACACACACACACACACACACACACACACACACACACACACACACACACACACACACACACACACACACACACACACACACACACACACACACACACACACACACACACACACACACACACACACACACACACACACACACACACACACACACACACACACACACACACACACACACACACACACACACACACACACACACACACACACATATTAGTGTGATAGTCGATTCATCTATCAATCTGCGACGGCGATTGTTTCAAAGTTTCTTATAATAGGTACCCGCCCGATTTCAAAACACATACAGTACGTACAACCAGTTAATATAATGTTTTTCTTACAGAGCGACAGACAGACAGACAGATGGACAAATTGCAAATCCGCACAAGACGTAGAGTCCATTTGTGCCAATTTACACTTTGTACAAATTAGTAGACTCCGAGACCTCGCTTCGACCAGTCAATTTTCATTTTCAGAAGCTATTTAACGGCTTTTAGCATCATTTTCTAGGGTTCCAGACCTCAAAAGGAAAAAGAAACCCTTATAGGATCACACATAGGATCACTTCATTGCATATCGTATCTGTCAAGACCCGTCAAGGGAATCAAAATCAATAGAGTCAATAGGTACTTCCCGTTGACCTAGAAACATGGATAGGCACCGTAAAGGAAAAATCCGAAAACTGTGAATTCAAGATTCAAGATTCAAGATTTTATTTGCATTGCATGAATTTGTGGTGACATCATTAAAAAAAAATATTTTTGTACGATTGTACGGGACCCTGTGCGCAAGTCCGACTCGCGCTTAACCGATCTTTTATTTGACTCGCAAGGTAACACCTTTCCCCTTTCCCGTTTACGAGTTTGTACTTATCTAGTAAATAACAATCGAGGTATTAGGGCACATAAAACTATAGGACCCACACGCGTACCTTCATGTCAGTAACAATGGGTAGTTCCCGGAGATTGCGTTCCTTATGCAGTTCGCGCTTTCTCTATTTTTACTCCGAGACTGACCGCAAATATCATCTCCATTTGCTAGTAGGTACTTATTGCAGATTGGGAGCGGGTGATACAAAACTGAACATTTTAACCGACTTTAATTAAGGAGCAATAATCTCTCTCAAAAAAAATGCAGAGACGTAAGCTCCCTTTGCGTGTTCTATCACCTTTAGAACAGCGTGTCTTCTGAAGACTTTTTTGATCATATTCCACCCTCCTTTAGGATCACAACCGGGCAAGCAATTTCGCCCACACCACCTGGGACTGGCGAAATTCGACCACAATAACATAAAAGTGTTGACGCGTCGGTCTATTAAGAGGGCTCTCTCCGTCACTCGTTTCATACCATTTCATACAATCGTAGTTCCAATTTCATTTGAATATTAAGCAACCAAAGTCCATGAAATTTTGCAGACATATTCTAGTATGAAATGGTGTGAAACGAGTGACGAAGAGAGCCCTGTTAATATCAAGACGAATTGCATTAAGACTGGGAGCCGAAGAGCTCATAATTTACGCAAAGAATCAACGAAGCTGTTTAGCACGGAAGTGCAGTTGGATACGATAGCGTAACATTGCTTTCTTTTGCATAACAGAAACCCCAGACGCGCGAAACCGTATTAAACGCTTTGCGGTGTAGATGACGCATGGGCTATAGAATAGGCATAATATGGACGCATACATGCATATGCCAATACAAAGCGTAATTCACACGACCTATTTATACTGACGCTATTTATAGACTACAGAGTCATAGAAATCGTATTTATTGGTAACTAGTCATATTATTTCGGCTCCAAAACATACTGGAACTTAATGAACCTAACAAGTGTAGCTAAATTAAAAATTTATAACACCCCCGATAAGTGAAGGTTACAGTAACTAGAAAAGAGCTGATAACTTTCAAACGACTGAACCGATTTTCTTGGATTATAGCTAAAACACTCTCGATCGCCTTTCAAACAAAAAAAAACTAATTTAAGATCGGTTCATTAATTTAGGAGCAACGATGCCACAGACAGATACACACGTCAAACTTATATCACCCCTCTTTTTGGGTCGGGGGCTAATAAGAAAGGGCGGAATATCATGAACGGGCAATAGAGAGAACTCGCACTACCTCTATAGGATCAATCAAAGACGAGGAAGTCCGCAGAAGAACGAGAACACAGGAACGAGAACATAGGAACAGCATTCCGAACCAGTGGTAGATTATTTTGACGATTCAAAAGCACTTGTAAAAGTTTAATTGAATAAAAATAATTTGAATTTGAATTTGAGAGTTACAGACATAGCTCAACGTCACTAAAGTTTTGTGACGAAATAAATATAAGTGACGATGGGTGGAACACATAAGATTCGATAAACGTCTACCTAAGTATGACCTAAGTACTATCATATTAATAGGTATAACTAGGTACTATATGATGCCCGCGCCTTCGTTCGCGTGGATTTAAGTTTTCTAAGAATTCCATGGGCCTACTTTGATTTCCCGAGACAAAAAGTACCATTCATTGTGCTTCTATCCTTACATAAATTTCGTCTAAAATGGTTAAGCAGATAGCCCGTGTATAAAGCTAGCAGGCAGACGACAGACACACTTTCGCATTTATAATTTTAGTATGGATTAGGATGTTCATGTGGTTGAGGTCCCAAAAAGTGAAACGCAAACTTTTGGGAGACTAGGACGACGGACAATCTCAAGCGAGTCGCTAAAAACCACTCGGCAGTACAAAACCATATTATGACAATCCTTGCATGAGACCAGGAATATCCGTTAAATCGACGATAGAAACTACAACCTACCCCACTGCATCAGATATGTAAATACCATAACGTCTCATTCTCAAGGCTCATTAAGTGATTACTTACCTTGATGAATAATTTAGCCCAAGTTTCCATAACTCGCGCATCTGCCAACAATGAGATCACGCCTCTCTGTCAGTTATGAATGGCGGGGTAATCCCACTCAGGCAGACAAGCCGAATTCAATGACTAGGTACATACTTGGGTACCTAGTTAAGGCTTTTCACAAACAATACTATCCTTCGACTTAGCGTTTTCCCAATTTCCTAGCCCAGTTTGCCAGGTCTTGTGCATTTTTGGAATCTATTGACTCTCCGGCTCGTCGACGCATAACACGTTGGTACGAAACCAGGAGTGGCAATGTTGAGGCATACCTAAGTGGAATCTGTACGTACCTGTCTACGACCATGCTGCCTAATAAACTTCGTGACAATATTTTCGGATGCCAATGACACTATTTTTACTGTAGATGTGAAAGTTTTTTTCACAAACTTTTCTACTCTTGCTCTACCACATAGAGTGGTAACCAGAGATGTGCTTGAGAAATCCGGTTAGATAGGTAACTAAGTAGTTCGATTCAAAATTCAAATCTCATCTATTGAACAACGTGCAACATAATAATTAATATTCTCATCAATCATGAAATGACCACTCCTGACCGAAATGATGTATGCAAATTGATCATGTATGTGGTCCAACCGAATTCAATCTGAGTCCAGTGTGAAGCCCCTTTAAGAAACCCCTACCTTGAAAGTTTGTGGCTTGTGAATAAATTAGGCAGTTCGCCATAACAATCTGCTCATCTGTCAACAATGAGGTCACATTATTGTCTTACTGTCAGCAACTCACCACCGCGGCGCGAGTGATGGTAAACCCACGCTAAACAAATTTGCAATTGGACAATACTAATCAATGGGTCTGCTATGTTTATTTTTTATACTAGCTGATGCCCGCGACTTCGTTCGCGTGGATGTAGGTTTTTTAAAATTCCCGTGGGAACCTGTTGATTTTCCGGGATAAAAAGTAGCCTATATGCTAATCCAGGGTGTAATCTATGTCCATTCTAAATTTCAGCCCAATCCGTCCAGTAGTTTTTGCGTGACGGAGAAACTAACATACACACACACGCACACACACACACACATACAAACTTTCTCCTTTATAATATTAGTTAGTATGATGTAAATAATGTTAAATGTGAGAGTACCAGAGTAACCGATATGGCTCAACGGGTTGCGAGCTGAAGTAGCAATATAGGCATTATTCGAAAAACCGATAGAGATCGGGGTCCCAAGGTGCTAGATTGGCGACCTTGCACCGGACAGCGCAGCCAGCGTTGGCACACCACCAACAAGGTGGACACACGACATCTACAGAGTCGCAGCGAGAGCCGGATTCAGCGCGGGCTAGTTGCCACCGCACCAGCAAAGTTGTGCCGCCAAGCGATTGAGCGTTCCAGTTCGTACTGGAACGCTCAATCGCTTGGCGGCGGGTAGAAACCAAAGGGATATGGGTTTCATAAAAACTGCCATATCCCTTCCAGGTTAGCCCGCTTCTATCTTAAACTGCAACCTGTCGATTTTTAAAAAACTGAAACTTACGCGCGCACTGTCTACCTGCCTAACTGACGCCTTGTGCCTCAGTTTTGAGCTCGAGCATGCACGTGTAGACATAATAGTGTGCCTCGGCGCCACATATTGATTACATAGGAAACTGTGGGCCGGTCATGCATACCAAAAATGTGAATCTATTGTTATAAATACATACCATTTCAAATCATCACGAAATAAGAAAATCTGTGTTAATATTAGAAATAAAAAACTCTGAACTGTGGTAATTTATCGAAGTACGAAGGCACCACGGCAGAGATGTATTTTTTGCCGCACAGTTGGTTTATCAGTCAACTTTAGACTAGACTATTAGTCAACTCAAGAAAACCTATAGGGTACTTCCCGTTGACCTAGAATCATGAAATTTGGCAGGTAGGTAGGTCTTATAGCACAAGTACAGGAATAAATCTGAAAACCGCGCATTTGTGGTTACATTATTTAAAAAAAAATGTGTTTCAATTTTCAAAGTAAGATAACTAAGTATACCAAGTGGGGTATCATATGAAAGGGCTTTACCTGTACATTCTAAAAAAGATTTTTATTTATTTTTTGTAAGTATAAAAGTTTTTGATTTATCGTGCAAAATGTTGAAAAAATACCCGAGTACGGAACCCTCAGTGCGCGAGTCTGACTCGCACTTGGCCGGTTTTTGCTTTTAAGTACGGGACACTAAAAATTTGTAACGTAACATGATGCCGTAGGTATTGATATTCAGTCCATTGCGCGATAAGGCACGACGCCGCAGGTAAGCGGCGCCAACGCTGCCGTCGAGACCTACAAAAACGTCTTCCAATATGTCAAGGTCCGAATTAAATGTAGAAGTTATTTTAATCAGGCATTTGTTTATAGGTAAACGCCTGATCCTTGTGATTTTGATCTAATAATACAAGTGTAAATTTATAACACCCCCGACAAGTGAAGGTTACAGTAACTAGAAAAAAGCTGATAACTTTCAAACGGCTGAACCGATTTTCTTGGATGATAGCTAAGAACACGCTCGATCAAGCCACCTTTCAAACAAAAATAACTAAATTAAAATCGGTTCATTCGTTTAGGCGCTACGATGCCACAGACAGATACACAGATACACACGTCAAACTTATAACACCCCTCTTTTTGGGTCGGGGGTTAAAAATTAGCCTAAGGCAGAGTAAGGGAACTCTCGGTTTGATCTGGAATCGACGATAATATATTAGGCTATGGGTGACGTGTAATCAAAGAAAAACAGGTGATTCATTTCGTAGGCTTCTCAGGGTACGAAAAATATTTTAAAAAACACGCAATAGGTACAGTATTACAACTTTTACAAATTCGTTAGAGTAGAAAAAAACCCTGACTAAAACCGAATGTACATCAATGAAATATCTATAGACCTTTTTGCTTGACATTAAGATTTTAAACACAACAACATACGAACGGACACGCGCTATGATTGGCCGAGACATATTCGCGCCATTCAAAAATAAGATTCTGCACAGGTACATCGGCGTAATTTAAAAAGTGATAGGAGGTAATCAAATAAAAAAACGTTACAATATTTTACAACAATAAATTATATTTCATGCATTAAATAGTTATACAATTTTACATGATTAAAGCTCCAAATATTGGAAAATCGGTAGGTTTGCTTATTCTATACCTAAATCTATTCAATAGACCACTCGCTACAACAACACCGTTTATCCTACTCGTATGAACACTGCACAAAGTCCGATCATGATTCCTTTTACAAATATCTAAAGTACGACAGTTTTTAACTCTTAAACTTATGAGTTTCTTTTTTAAAGTGAACTTTGTTGGCTCGAAAACACTTTCCCTGTGTATGTTGCTGTTAGTTTTTCTATGTGATATGAGTCTAAGTTTGGGCCGCCTCAGCACGGGCCTGTGAGGCAGATATGCGAATTCGTCGTCCGAAGTCTTTTCTGTGGCGTTTTGGTCACTTGAACTGGGTTCTGAAACAAATTGAATCATAAAAATATCATCATCTTAATAATTATAATGGCCACCACACAAAACAACTGTTTTGGAACCGCCATTTTATAGAGATATTTTATGGTACCAAGTAGTTAGTACTACAGAAAATTAAAACTGTTTTGTTACTAACACCATGACAATAAAAACTGTCGCTGACTCATTTTTAAGAATGAATTTTCGCGCACGTTGCAGTTGGTTTGTTAGGCTAAATATATAAAAGGAAAACCTGACTGACTCACTGACTGACTGATCTATCAACGCACATCTCAAACTAGTATATCATAGTATATATAGTATGTCATAGTATAGTATATTATGACGTAGACATTCGCTAAAAATGTTTTTTAAAAATCAACCCCTAATGGGGTAAAATAGGGGTTTGAAATTTCTGTAGTCCATGCGGACGAAGTTGCAGTTATAAAAGCTATTTAATATAATCTAAAATGCCAACTTCATCTGATTAATCATATATGCACTATGTAGATACGTATGTATGTATATATGTATTGATGTATGGAAGTAAGGATCCATGCATGTACAGATATATGAATCGATTTGTATGTTTGTTAGGATGAATGTGTGTATGGAGTTGGACTTCAGACTTACGGACGTATGGATGCATTGACTGTATTTATCGAAAACATATAAGCTGTCTATAATCCTCTGTTTTTATGTAAACAATATCTCAAGAACTGTAATTTTTATACCTACATAATTGTCTACTGTTTTTATTCATAAATGTATTAATTTGATTACCATTAGCAGGAAACAAAATTCTACGTGGTAGAATCGAGTCCCCCAACATTTCATACATGCTATAATCCGTCATCACATAGTCTTCCAAAAATGTAGTCGGTTCAGATCTCAGGAGGCACGTGGACGCGTCCTAAAAAAACGATATATGGATACACTTCAAACTTCAATCAAAATAAAACATTATAGAAAAAAGTGTGAGATCTCTAATAGGGTTGACTTTCATCCATTTTTAGGGTTCCGTACCTCAAAAGGAAAAACGGAACCCTTATAGGATCACTTCGTTGTCTGTCTATCTGTCTGTCCGTCTGTCGTGTCTATCAAGAAAACCTATAGGGTAGTTCCTGTTGACCTCTATATTCATGAAATTTGGCAGGAGGTAGATCTTATAGCACAAGTAAAAGAATAAATCCGAAAACCGCGAATGTGGTTATAGCATACAAAAAAATTTAATGTGATCACGAAACATTTAATTCACTAATTCACATATAGATGGCGCAGACCGTTATTAACTTGGAGAGTTCTACATAAAGGTGTTATATATCTTGTACGATGGTACGGAACCCTTCGCATGCGTGTCCGACTCGCACTTGACCGATTTTTCTATTATTGATGATTGATAGAATCTGTTGTCCCAGCGTGGTCAAGCAACGCAGCATCGGCGGCGACAGACGGTCCTTGTGCCTTTACCTGAACAATGCTTACCAGAACAGCTTGCCTCAGCTCCGAGGCGTTGCCGCGTCTGGATGTGTGGATGTAGTCGTCGATGTAGTCCAAGCTGTCTGCAAGGCACTCCACGAGCGCGCACCGCCCCAGCGCGGTCAGGCAGCGCAGCATCGGCGGCGACAGACGCTCCTTGGTGCCTTGCGATAGATAGTCGAACAGAATGCCTTTTCCTGCACAAATACAGTGTTTTTTTAACTCAGACAGTATGGGGAAATCCAAAACCTTAGGAGATACAGGGAAACTGCCCGAGAAAACTTCAGGTCTTTTTTGTGAAAACAATTTTGGCATACTAAATTTTTGGGTCAAGCACGAGTTGTCCATAAAAATCAATGAAATTGTCAATTTTTTTTAATGCTGATCGACTCAGTTTCATGTAAGGATCATTTCATTGTAGGGATAGAAAGAAATCGGGACAGCAGAAGTTGGTCAAATTTGAGTAAATGTTTTTTCATACAATTTTTAAGTAGCTGGTAGGTAGGTAGGTAAACTAATAACACTAAATCTTCAATAGGTAATCAAGTTCCAAGATACAACAGCTGGACCAGCTGGGCGCCCGGACATAACAAGAAACCAAAAAAAAGCTCTCCCTATTGTTACGGTCGAGTGCTACTGTACAGCTGCAATCATACATACCTACAGTGATGAACTGGGGCCAGGTTCGTGTTATTTTTGTTAAGAGAGCTACCATCTTCTCCGCTAGCACGCCATTACCCAATATATTCGAAACCATAACTGGAAATAGCCTCTGGAACTGTAATAGGTATATAAAAAAGTTGGCAATAATGAAGACTAAAAACTAGGAAATAACATTGTTTTTTGGATTTCCAAATTATGTAGTATCAAAAATTTAATTTTCATAATTTGTAACAACCATTAATATCTATCGGCACTCTGAGCACTATTAACATCAGCATGTCGGTAACCCGGCGACCTTGAAGTTTTTATCCATCCCAAAATCGCTTGACGAGCCTAAAGAAATTTTCATTTCAAAGATAAGAAAAACCTTTGTAAAATATATGTAGAACTAGCTGATGCCCACGACTTCATCTGCGTGGTTTTAGGTTTTTCGAAATCCCGTGTGAACTCTAATTTTCCTGAATAAAAAGTAGACTATGTGCTAATCCAGGATATTATCTACCTCCATTCCAAATTTCAGCCATCAAGTAGTTTTTGCGTGAAGGAGTAACACACATACACACACACGTACACACAAATTTTCGCCTTTTTATATTAGTGTCAAGTATGATTCAGTATTCGTACTAAAATATTTCAAATAAACTAAAAAATCTTACCTGTTGTTGTATATTAGTGTCCAAACTGCAAGGATTCGAGCACAGCGCGTCAACCATGTCAAGAACATTCGATTGTAAGGGCTTTTTGCTGGGCACATTCAACGCGTTGAGGTTATCATCGTTTAGTACCAACACTACTAGGTTGAAGAGATTCGGTATTATTGGCCCAATGCGAGTATTCTTTGCCAGGTCGTCCACTGCTACTTGTCTGATACTTTTTCTTAGGCTTAATATTGCTGGAAAAGTAATCAGTAAGTATTATAATACCATGAATGCAAAAAAGTGTCTGTCTCTTTCTTCTCAAACTGATTTTGACATTCGGGACAGAGATAGCTTGCTTTTCAGAGGTGGGCACAGGCTACTTTTATCCCAGATTATCAGTCCTTGGGATTAAAATGAAAAAAGAACTCTTATAGGATGACTGCCTTTATGCCAGTTATACGCTATCTGAAATGGAAACAGCTGTTCCACTCCAGGCTGGGATCTTGCTAGGACCAAAATCTTGAGGAATGAAGGAACGACTGGAGAGAGATAGGATCACTTGATTGTCTGTCTGTGATGTCTATCAAGACCCATCAAGGAAATCAAAATCTACAGGGTGCTTCCCATTGACCTATAAATAATCAGTAATCACGTTTGGCAGGTAACAATGTCTTACAGCACAAGTAAATGGAAATCCAATAACCGTAAGTTGGTTACATTACAAAAAATAAAGTGTTATTTCTTGTACAATGGTAGTGAACTCTTTGTGTGCGACTCCAGCTCACACTTGACTGGTTTTTGCAGGGTTCTGTTCCTCAAAAAGAAAAAAAATAAACGGAACCCTTATAGGATCACTTTGTTGTCTGTCTGTCTGTCTGTAATCTGTATGTCTGTCTATCTGCCTGTCTGTCTGTCTGTCAAGAAACCTATAGGGTACTTCCCGTTGGCCTACCTGTACATTCTAAAACAGATTTTTATTTATTTTTATGCATAATAGTTTTTGATTTATTGAGCAAAATGTAAAAAACTACCCGAGTGCGGAACGCTCGGTGCGCGAGTCCAACTCGCACTTGGCCGGTTTTTTACTTTGTACAGTTAATATCACAATCTTACCTCTAGCGATTTTCGTAAAATAGATCTGTAAACTGGTACTGATATTGTTATTGTTGGTTAAGCTTTTATCATCCGTTATCCATTCCACAGACACGGTGGGCAGTGTCGAGTAAACATAGCTTTGTGTTGTCATTGAGTATTCTGCTATATTTATTAGAGTTTCCTGAAAAAAAAAAAAGATGTCAGTGGTAGAACTGTATTTCATATGCTAGTTTGTGTGTCACATATTAATATATTAATTTTGATCTATATTTTAAATCTATTATCTATACATATAATAAAATTGTAGAAAAGTGGTGTCTGTACAATGGAAATATATTTAAAAAAAAGTAGCAAGGGTTGTTAATATATTGATGCCGAACCCGAAATTGTAATTAATTTTTTTTTTGTCTGTTTGTCTGTGTGTTTGTGGACGCTAATATCAGAAACGGCTTATTCGATTTAGATACGGTTTTCACTAATATATTGTAGTAAGCTTCACTTAACATTTAGTGTTTATTTCATGTCAATCGGTTCATAAATAAAAAAGTTATGTCAATTTAAAGAATCACGGCGAACATTTTTAACGTACATGCTGCCCGAAAAGTCACTATTCCACGCGAACGAAGTCGCGGGCACAGCTAGTAGTATAATATACTTAGTTATTTTTTTTTCTGTCGCTTAGTGTATTTTAAGCATAGAAATAGGAAGTACTAGTGACTAGTAAACCCGAAGTAGGTACTTTGTAATTTTATGATTTAAACATAAATGTAATTCCATAATTATTTGTGAACTCAGTTCATTTGATATCACACTTGAGTCTTAACTCTTGACAAATGTCTCATGACAAATAAGGAAACAAAAAGTAATGGAAACAGGTTGTAGCAAAATGTTTAAATTCTCACTCAAGCACTAGATGGCGCTAGACGGTGTTATGTTACGCTTAAGTTTAGGTGTTTATGCGATACATTTATCAGTATACCACATTTTTCTGTCAGACAGACGGATGTGATCCTATTACGGTTCCAACAAATTTTAGAATTTGTTAAATTTTTTCAAAGCGTTCATGATTCGTCATGTGTACGCTCTATATTATCACATTTCACACTATTAATATAGAGAAAGTTTGTATGTGTGTGTGTGTGTATGTTTGTTACTCCTTCACGCAAAAACTACTGGACGGATTGGGCTGAAATTTAGAATGGAGATAGATTATACCCTGGATTAACACATAGACTACTTTTTATCCCGGAAAATTAAAGAGTTCCCACGGGAACTTTAAAAAACCTACATCCACGCGAACGAAGTCGCGGGTATCAGCTAGTATTAAATATGACGCTAACAACATCATGAATTTTTGTCTTATCTATTTTTGATTTGATTAAATGAACTTAAAATCCCTATAGTCTTGGGCAATTTGTTTTAATCATGAACAACTTTATTGGTTAAAAGCTAATTTTACATTAGTCTGTTCTGTCTTTCATATAATCTGACTTGGCAACAGTAGCATAGACCATTAGTTTTTTCTTACAATTTCAGAGCATATTTTCTCCTCCCCCACAGGTGCATATAGTGCAGCAGTAGCACCCACCACTGGGCTCGTGTCAGACAAAGTGAGCACCGTGTTCACATCCCAGCCGTCCACACAAGACTTCTTCATCATCTCACTGTGTAGTGCAATTGTCTGGAATTAGAATTTTTTTATAATTTCTTTATTTCTACTCTTACATAACTCAATATTCCAGCAGGGTCCAAATAAAATCTAGATGTATTAGAAAACGAAAATTGAGACACAGACTTTGAAGATTGAATTCAAAGTAATTTCTGCCTATCTTGTAAAAGGTATCAACTAAAATAATACAGTAATAACAAAACACTCACACTAATAGTTTGCCTGAGTTTATAACTGACATCCTCAGCAAGGTTGGTAGCTGCTTCTGCATTGAGGTCAGCACCAACCTGCTCTGCCATGCACAGTATTGAGTCAGGCCCAACACCTGCAAATTTGCCCTGCGAGGGGGCTCCATCCTGTAATTAGATAAGTAACTAGCTTAGTGATAGCTTAGTGGATAAGTAGTCAGTCTTTTCCTCAGGGACTCTGGGTTTTGGTCCTAGGCATGCTCTTGTAATTTTTTGGAATTGCGTGTTTTAAGCAAAATATCATTTGCTTTAATTGTGATGGAAAACATCATCAGGAAACCTGTATGCTAGTAAAAGAGTTCTCTATAATGTTCTCAAAGGTGTTTGAAGTCTGCCAATTTGAGAGGAGAAACTCTATTCATTCTGAGAGATTTGTTCTAAGTAGCGGGCCAGCATTGGTTGAGATGATGCTGACTATAAGTAACTATAGCTTAGTTGTGGTGGTGTGGCCCAAATCAGTTGTGCTAAGTAGCACAATTTCAACACCTTCCTTCAGGGTAAGTTTCCACATTTAAAATCCCATGTAGTGTGCGTAATTCCAACACCTAACTCCAAATCCAATAATTGCATGATTCCTGAAGAAATCAGTACCCAAAGACAGACACTTCTTTATCTAATTCAGTCATATCTCACACAGAGAAGAGTACAGAATAACTTTTAACGATGAGGCTGAAGAAGGCTACAAGATCTCTAATCCGGTCTGAGCAACTGTTATAACTTTCATCAACTCTGTATGGTCAGTCTAGGACTCGCTGGAGGTAGATTATACACCACAAGCTTACTCTCCAAAATGGTGATTACACTCCTGTCTTAAAGGGCCCTCACCCCTAGCACAAGCTTTACGCTTAATTGGAGGGGAAAGGGAAATATAAGTTATAATTGACATGGCTAACAGGTATAATATTCTTACCTATGTGCATACTAAAAAAACAGACGGTTAAAAACATGATAGGTGAGTACTTATTTACATACACATGATAGATAGGTACGTATCATGGTATTTGGACATTTTCAAGTGAGGATTACGTTTCGAGTTTTTATAGTAGGTAAAGGGGTAGCTAACAATAGCAAAGCAGCATACCTTTTCTATGAGAGGTGGGGTATCGCACTGGCTGGACCCTCCGGATTCTGATGCTACGGACTTGTTTTTATCACGATCTCTGCTACTGTTCTGTTTCCTAGAGTGATTCTTGGACGCTGACGATAAACTAGCCATTTTTAAAACGACCGACCTCACAAGGAACCACGGAACATTCTTCAACACAACATGAATTATTGGAGTAATTAATTGAAACTGCAAATTTACATGACTTTTTTACGACAAATTACTAAAGAAAATTGAATTACATTATTATAGTTGACTAAAATAGTTCAATTTTCTTCCGAAGCACCGAAGAATACCGACCACCGACGACCGAAGCGTCAAGCGAATCTGACATTTGACAAATTGACAATGACATATTGGTAGCATGACGTTGACAATTACTGACAACTGACAGTTCACAGCATAGATTAACTAATAGATTACCGGCATGGATCAATTTAAATAAGAATTTACCGGTCATTCATCCAAGTTACTCTCTCCAAGACTACTCCAAGACTCAGGTAGCGAGTAGCGCACTGGTGGAACATCCTTACTGTTATTGACATTTATGGCCTGACGACTCAATTCATAATGCGCGCACTATACCTACCCAATTTAAAAGTTTTCAACAAAAAAAACCCCAACTACGGATTGCGTTGTATTTCTTTGAGCCTGCTTATTATTATTAGCTCATAAAATCTAAAACTTTTATTTTTAAGAATACCTAACCTACCCAGTGACACTCGCGCCGTCAAGTCGAATCTAATGACGTAGGTACCTCCTATCATATTTACCTAATCAAAATCGGTTGAGCCGTTGAGTAGTTACATACAATACAAACACATAACTCTTCTTTGCACTCCTCCGCTGTGGGATAAAAATATCATTGCTGAAAAGAAGCGATAGGTACCTACTAATCAATGGATGTTCAGCTGGATTTTTTAGAGAATTAACCCTTTTCTGTTCAATTGGGTACCTCATGTACCTATATCGCTGGTGCCTACCTGTCCACACTTAATTACCTAAGTAATTGCTGTGCAAACAGCGGAATTTTTCAGGAAGCCTAATCCATTTAATAGTTTATTCTGCAAACACGATTAACTCGCTGGTACGCTGAAAACAAACATTGACCATTACGCTACAGCCAGCGCAGTAAACGTGAAGACTCATACAGCTAAAGTTTTAAACATCTAGAGCAAAATCACGATCCTTAATTTGAATCTATTAATAAAGTATGCATAATAATTTAACAAATTCTTCAGAAAATGAATATTATAATTTGATGCTATGGACCCTATTCTTGAGGAAGGCGATGGGAAACGACCCTGTTTGGCTACAAGTTACTATTTCTACCGTGTTATTGACAATATTCGTAGTAGGCGTGATTGGCAACCTTCTAACATGCATAGTTATCTACAACGACAGGACGATGCACACGGCAACCAACTTTTACCTCTTCAACATGGCCGTGTCAGATGCAATAGTATCCTTTGCTATTTTCCTCGAAGTGTACTTGTTCGTGGCCGAAGCATATTTGTTCGGAGAAATCGCTTGCAAAATACATTACTTCTTTGTGATCGTGTTGTTCAATAACAGTATTTTGGTGGTCACAGCGCTGGCTATAGAGAGGTACATAGCGATATGGCATCCATTAATGCTGAAATCATCGATGGCTTGGAAAAGAGTGATGAAGGTAATAGCAATCATATGGATCATAGCAATCCTGGAGACTGCACCGGAGGTTCTATCAGTGGAACTGACCAGAACGCACCATGTATCGGTGTGTTTCATAGTGCCGAGTCCATTTTCAAGAGTGGTTAACGGGATTTTGGCTTTAGTGACTTTTGTAATACCGTTGGGGATTCTGCTGTTTGTGTACATAATGATCGCGTTGAAAGTAAACATAACCGAGAAATCGAATTCAAATAGGAAAATATTTAACCATAGGGACAACAGAAGCAAAGTGAATAAACTTATTGGTAAGTCCTTTATAATTTGGTGCCTATAAAAGTGGGTTTAGTAATAGGTAAATGTGTAGGTTTGATATTATGTACCAAGACTTATAGAGCAAAACTAACCCAACCACTTCAGTGACGCCCCTTGGCATAGCGAAAAAATCTACCGTGGTGGGTGGTGCATTTATTAATACACTACCACATATGTCTTCAATTCGATTGATACTCCTTCTTAACTGTCATATTGAGTCGGTGGTAACTCTGGGCAATATTTCAGCAAAACACTGGGGTGCGCTTACGGGCTACCAACACCTCACCTGGGTAGTAGTCTCTTCGACAGCGATTTACTTCGTGTGGCGGTAGTTTTCCGATTGGGCTGCATGTATGCGAAATGCGAACCTCATCGATGCATCTGCAGATCCATGGTAGAACCCAATGGGCCTCACGTATTGAGTTGCTGCGGTTACTCAGGCAGGTTGTCACTAAGCACAGGGCGATATCGTTCGCAGGGCTTGAGAGCCCTCAGCCAACGTGCCCTGTGCGCTCGAGTCGCTAGATCAGAGCCACAAAGATAGCCAGTGTCTTGATGTCTTGATGCTCATGGCAAAAATAGCAAATGTATACTGTGGGAGCGACGTGCGCTACTTTCGCACCATGCCATCTTGGTCATGGCTGAAATAAATTAAATATGGACTCCTGAAAAAAAAATCTCCCACTGACGTGGGTTGAGGTTTGAGGTGGATAGCTTGTGCGTGCCATCGGACGTCGCCAAAGTGAAAGGGACTAGCTGCGATCCGCGCTCTGGGGCCTACCTGATCCAAAGGTTGTATGTACATCACCATTCAGAGTGATAACTGCTAGTTCGATGGGGACCTTTGGCTCTAGAGTAACCAGCTGGGTGAACTTTTCGATTGACGATGTTCTTCAGAAAAATATTATTTAGGTAGATAGGTAGGTGGTGGGTACATACAGAATACAGGCGTAACTAGGTAGTTTTAAATATTGACATAGACAGTTTGAACGAGAATTAGTAAATTTTGTACGCTATGCTCATACTGATAATGGCTCTATTGTTTTCAGTAGCGATCACGCTGTCATTTCTAATCTGCTGGCTCCCATTCTTTACTTTTCGAGTACTGTTATTCTCTTTTGATATGAGGGAACTGATGCAAATGGAGAAGGTATGTATTTCGCACTTTAATATACCATTTTACATACTTTACCTACCTAAACGATTACCTCACTACCCATAATATCACCAAGTACCAGGTACTTGTATAACCATATTAGAAATGCGAAAGTACTTATTTGTTTGTTGGTTTGTCCTTCAATCACGTCGCAGCGTGGTTAAGAAGCGCATGTAAGAAGTTATTAAGTCCCGGAGAGTGACTTAGGCTACTTATATCCCGGAAGATCATAACGTTTCTGCGTGATAACATGTCAGCCTATTCGCGCAACTTCATCCGCGTGGATTTACATAGGTACCTAACTACTTACAAGTTCCATGTTCTTTTAATAACATGGAATTTCTTAAAATCCTTTCTTTATGTTTTATTATCAACATAAGATAGGTACTTACATGTTGTAGGAATGTGTTGATTTAAATTACAGGATCTATTATTTTATTTACTTAATGTTAAAATAAATCTATAATATAGGTAAGTATTTTGTTTTCAGTTCTGGGGCACCGGCTACAAGGTTGTGCTCGTCAATAGCTGGTTCAGTATCGTTTTGAACCCGATACTTTTTAGCCTAATGTCCACTAAGTTTAGGAAAGCCCTCAAGGTATGTTATAACTTAGGTACTTGTAACCTTAATAGTAGACTAGCTGATGCCCGCAGCTTCGCCCGTGTGGATTTAGGGTCTGAAATCCCGTGGGAATTTTTGATTTCCCCGGGTTGCAACGTGGTTCTGTACCACGTAAAAACATTTAAACGGATGATCCTTTAAAAATCCCGAGGGTTAGGAATGCAATTCCTTACAGCATCAGGGTTGAGGAGTTGGGTCCTCGAGGTCAACGACAAAGTCTTTACTTGATACCTTCAATATCAATCAATTTATAACCGACAGTTTCTAAATCCCATCAGTAGTGATGGTGAGGTCCCCTGCAGCATCAGGATTGAGGAGTTGGAATCCAATTTTTTTTTGAAACAATGTCACAAAGGTCCTCTATCGATTAAAAAAAAAATTACGCAAATCGGTTCAGAAATCTCGGAGATTTCGGTGTACATAGGTAGAAAAACACAACTCCCTTTTTGAAAGTCGGTTAAAAAAGTAGCCTATGTTATGCCCTGGTCAATCCTCTACTTGTCTGTGAAAACCCCGTCAAAATCGGTTCAGCCGTTCCAAAGATTAGCCTTTTCAAACACAGACAGACAGACAGACAGACAGACAGACAGACAGACAGACAAAAATTTTAAAAACGTGTGATTCAGTGTTGGTATCGTTCAAATAACCATATGAGCTTAATATGAGGTAGTTATTTCGAAATTACAGACAGACACTCCAATTTTATTTATTAGTATAGATTAACTAAGGGCAACTTTGAAGTAACTCAGATCTTTTATTGGGTGGAAGTAACGCGACTTTCACCCAATAAAAGATCTGAGAACAAATTGTTTACTTCCGTTGTCCAACAGTCCGTCCCTCCGTCCGTCAATCTGTCTGTCAGCGGGATATATCTCTTGAACCACAGAATGTGTGTTTCTATTGCCGTTTTAACAACAAAGAATAAAAAGTTCTAAATGGGAGCCATGTAAATTATAAAAAATTAAAAAATACCTTATCAATCTTATACGGTGGTACGGTACGGAACTTTTCATGTGCGAATCCGACTAGATAGTTAGTTACATACTAATCTAAATAGTCTAATTAATCGACTATTATCATATTATTTATTTACCATATTATTTAGGTATCTATTCTTAGTACTTACCAACATTGTTAAACGGTTAAACTTAGTAGGGCTCTAAGAAAGGTTTTTTTACAAATCTAATCTGAATCTAATTACAAATTTTGCTATTTCAGATGCTATGGAATAAAAAAACGCATAATCAAAATACGGAAACAACAGCAGTATAGGTATCAC
Source organism: Maniola jurtina (assembly GCF_905333055.1). Lineage (NCBI taxonomy): Eukaryota > Metazoa > Arthropoda > Insecta > Lepidoptera > Nymphalidae > Maniola > Maniola jurtina. The sequence goes on from NC_060039.1 coordinate 11,242,041, forward strand.
AAAAAAATAACTACCCACCTATAAATCGTAAGGATTGCATTTACAACCAAACTCAAACATTGCATAATATAGAAAGGAATTAAAATGAGAAAAAAGAGATGGAGAAATATGATATGCATAACAATTAGTAGAAATTAGGTAGTTCGCTATGTGATCTAATCAAAAATGAGAAGATCCGTAGGAGAACCAAAGTACCTAACGCTGACGAAAAGGAAGAAGTAAAAGCTGAAGAGCAGGGCACATAGTTCGGAAAACCGATAAACGTTGGGGTTTCAAGGTGCTAGAATGGCGAACTCACACCGGAGACTGCTAAGTGGACAGTCGACATCAAACGAGTCGCAGAGAGCCGCTGCATTCAGGCAGCGTAAGATAGTGAATTGTGGAAGTCCCTACAAGAGGCATACGTCCACCAGCGGATGTTCATCGGTATGAAGAATTAATTGAAGCCACCCCACCAAAATCTGTCAGACAAAAAAGAATCAAATTAGAGATCGCCAAAGACGCCATGGAGAATTTTAAGAAATAAAATGAAAAAATTTCTTTTTTCTGTCAGTAAGCTGTAAGTTTTCCTTATAAAATAAAATAAAATCACACAGTATAATTATTTTATCATTCCTCTGAATCATTCCTCATCGCGGTTGTAAGTTGTAATCTTTTCTATTGATCACATTATAACAGTAGTAGGTTTTTCTTGAAATAATAAATGCCGAAAGTTCCCACGTCCATTTTAATTATTTTGTATTACTTAAGTATTTATTTAATATTATTTTGTTTTACCTACTCGTCGATTTAATATCAAGTAGGTATCTGCATAAATTATACATTTACGATAAGTAAGTTATCAATCTTTATTAGTAAAATTAATAATCAGTTCAAATCAGCAACGATTAAACAGCTAAATAAAAAAGTTACATGTCGATGTTATTAAACTTATTAAACTAATATTTTGTTTATTCCCTTGGGTATATCGATTTTGAAGCGCCATTTTTTATTTCTATGCTTGTGTAGTATATCGTATATTAACAAAAATACATACAGGTAGTATGAATGCTATAAAATTTCTACTCTATCCATTTTTATAAGAACAAAATAATATCTTATAATTCGTTTATCAGTCTTAGACCTATGCCAAAATGGGGCTAAAAATCATGGAATCATAATTTGAACAACAGACGCCTGAAAAATGTACTTTTTTATCACAAGAGTATCCGAATCACGTTATTTATTTATTTATTTATTTATTTATTTATTTATTATTATTGACATTAAAAAATATACAGAGAGTTTTTGTTACATTCAGCGCCACAAAAACCACAGTTGGTTTTACCGGGCACTGAGTTTACTAATTATAGCTATACAATAAAAATAAAATTATAGAAACCAGCATAACGTGTTTTCATTGTTTTAAATAAAATCTAAAAGTTAGTACTAAATAGTTAATTTGGCATTGAAAATGTTACATTATATTGATTAATTTTAACCATTATACTTATGCACTAAGAGCCAGCGCGTGCCGGACCTTCATTTTTTTATAAAATCCATCCATCTAACAAGCTAATGGATAGACCTAAAGCTTTGCAAATTTTATCGAAAGTGTGTATTATCCTCCCTCCCTCTGCGATTGATTAGAAAAGAAATAATTACTTGTTTTACTACTTACTACGGATCGCTTGATATGCGAGTTCAACTTGACCGATTTATTATTCACATGATATTGTGTGAATTTTCAAAAATTACCATACCATATTAAATTGAATCCATATAATACTGAATAATTAAATTAAACGAATGTCTTACGCTAATAGATTACATTAAAAGGGAAAATATACCGCGATGAAACTTAATGCAGCGCCACCTATTGCGCCACACGCCACACGATCGCGAAACGTAATAGGCTTAGATAGAGAGGTACATGTAGTCACATCTACACCTAAGTTCCTACGCTTATGATGCCTGTTCGTCGCTGAACCTCTTGCAGAAGCGGACATAGATTGGTTGATTATAGGTACGTAATACTAAATCAGTTCTAAATTTCAAGTCGGATGGCTTTGTGACAGGTTCCAAGCGAAATCTTCTTATCAAACTTGATATTAGAGTCTTCATCTCAAGCATCGCAAATTTTTTACCTGCAATTTGAAATCACTATAAGTTATTCTGTTTATTGCTACCTTTTTAGAAAAAAAATGATATTTGAAACCTCAATATCATTTTTGAAGACCTATCCATAGATACCCCACACGTATGGGATTGATGAAAAAAAAAATTTTTTGAGTTTCAGTTCTAAGAATGAGGAACCCCAAAATTTATTGTTTTTTTTTTTCTAATTTTGTGTGAAAATCTTAACGCGGTTCACAGAATACATCTACTTACCAAGTTTCAACAGTATGGTCCTTATAGTTTCGGAAAAAAATGGCTGTGACATACGGACGGATAGACAGACAGACAGACAGACATGACGAATCTATAAGGGTTCCGTTTTTTGCCATTTGGCTACGGAACCCTAAAAAACTGAAATGTAAATAAAATATTACCAATGCAGTTCCTAGGTCCCGCGCTAAAAGGTATATAGGCGTAACGATGACGATCAGCACAGTTTTCGGGCAGGAACCGCTCAGGGATGAAGCGTTCTGGTTCAGGGTATAAATCAGCACGATGATGCAAATCATAAATGAATATGTGATAGTGAGTGTTTGCTGGCACTGTATAGCCGTCTGAAAAAAAATTAGAAGATAATTTAAAAACAAAAAACAACAATCTTGATTTATATAGATACCTATTAGATAACGCAATAATTAATTATTACATGCATATAGTATCCACTAGCTGATACCCGCGACTTCGTTCGCGTGGATGTAGGTTTTTTAAAATTCCCGTGGGAACTCTTTGATTTTCCGGGATAAAAGTAGCCTATGTGCTAATCCAGGGTATAATCTATCTCCATTCTAAATTTCAGCCCAATCCGTCCAGTAGTTTTAGCGTGAAGGAGTAACAAACATACACACACACACACACACACACACACACACACACACATACAAACTTTCTCCTTTATAATATTAGTGTTATTAGTGTTAAGTGTTATAATGTTATGTTACATACATATTTTCCACGAGTTAGTTTAGATAGGTACAGTCCTATCAGGCAGACAATTAGTAGAGACATTTTACTCGTAGTTAGGTACTCACTAAAATTTAATTCTTCAGTAACAAATCGTGATATAAAAGGTACGCTGGGATAAAGTCGTAAGGATTCTTTAATACAACATTCCAAATATGACATTTCGCTAAGATCTTGCATTGTGGCTGAACGTTGAGAGCTTCCAAAAATACTCTGCGTTTCCTCATATATTTTATCCTGCAAAAATAGGTTTACAATGTACCTTAATTGCCTATCTATATTACCTCAAGAGTATTGAAGAATCATGCTGTGAGAAAAATACACGAACTGCAAGAAAATAAGCTTTTGAAAGAACAGATTAGTGCAAAGTGGCAAAAGTCAAGCAAGAGTGGCAGATTTTCCTTTTTCTCCACTTTAAAAAGTAGTCCATTATCGCGTCGATCTTTCGTCTCACACTTACTGCACGTTGATCCAATCATACCCTAACTCTGTGGCTAAGGATTTTCACACGCCCTCATAATTTTTGGTCATGGACCATAAAAACACGAAATATTGCAATGCTGTGTGAGTACCTACCTAGTATTTCCTTTGTTAAAGTTACCAAAACAAAGTGCAATTAAATAACTGGCATGATTAATGTTATAAACCAAAAATACGACAAGCAAAAAGTTTCATACTTGCACTACAGGTTCATTAGCAATTGCCATTATAAAGAATGATAACGCCATAGCAGTTGTGTCATGACCCTGGAACATAGAATATCGAATTATATGAAAAGATAACTTTTTACTTCGTTAATTTATAAACATAGTAAGTTAACATAAACAAAATCAAATTAACTTAAAATAAAAGTAGGTCAGTGTTTATCGCAATGAGTTTTTAAATAAGATTTTGTTTAACACGATATTCTAGAATCTAAATACAAGAGAGAGACTATGTATAATACTTAGTTCACTGATCTTGTACGAGTAGGCATGTCAAATTTTCCAAGAAATATTTTTTTGCAAACAGTTATATGAATTATTACCTCAAACATAAATGTATCAACCTCTTCTCTAATTCCTTCAATATTTATGTTACCTAATGTCTCATTTTCAAGCAGCAAATCCAGCATTGCCAGCCTTCCTTTTTTACCAATACTTTCATCATCTTCTAATTGATTGCTTTTTAAGCCTTTCAAAAATTCTTTTCTCTCTTTTATAATTTTATTTGTGAATGAATGCAAGTCCAATAAAGCTGCTTTTTGATTGCGTCCAATCGTTGACAAATTGAATATAACACTACTATAAAGCCAGATTCTACACATTCTTTTCACAACGGACTCTCCAATGGTTTCTATAGCTTTCAAATATTTCCTTATAACAGATTCTATTCCATCATTCATCGAGGTTCCCATAGTTGTTTCTGTAACATTAGCATTTTTTTATGTTCAAAATATACTTAATATCTATTAATGAAGTGATTTTTGTATTCAATTTTCATTTTCATTTTATTTCATATTTCATACTAACGAATAAATTTATACTTACTAATATTATAAACAAGTAAAGTTTGTAAGTTTGTATGTAGGAAGTAATTTCTGAAACTACTGAACCGATTTTGAAAATTCTTTCACTGCTAGAAAGCTACATTATTTCTGAATGACATAGGCATGCATATATTTAAAAAAAAATAGTAATCCCTACGGCAATTTTAACAAGCTACCCGTGCGGAGCCGGGGCGGGTCGCTAGTATAGGTAGGTACCATAAAAAGAAAAGTCCTGACTCAATGACTGACTCATCTATTGATGATTGATGATTCTCAATGATTGACTCTTTCAGAAAGCTGATGCCTAGAGGTTCCCTTTATTGTTTAACATGTACACACTACTTGAGACTTCCAGGAATCTGGAATTATGCCTTTTTCAAAAACACCGTTAATTAGAAAGCTGAATTTTTAAAAATTCCCACGGAATAGAAAATAAAATAGGACAGTCGCAGAATAGTATCAGTATATTTTTTTATAAAAAATAGCGACCAAACGAGCAGCTAGGTCACCTGATGTTAAGTGGTTACCACCGCCCATGAACATTTGCACCACCAGAGGAACTGCGGATGCGTTGCCGGCCTTTCAGGAATTTGTTGGTCCGCCCCTTGAATACCCCATGTTGTAATTTAGTGGGAACCACCGATATGAGTTGATTTCATAGTTTGCATGTGCGTGGAAAAAAGGAACTGGCACAACGGGTGGGATTTTAACAAAACTGGTATTTAATATATGTAATTAAAAACTAACCACACATGACACGCAAAGTTGTCAAGCTTATTAAGGGTTGAACGTCGGTCTGTGGGTTGCCAGCCTCCGCCTCTACCTTCTCCAGAAATTGTTCCGCTTGTTCTGTGAACGTTCTGAAATACTTCTTTAAAATATTGAAGTGAAAAGCTGGCGTCAGTAACTTACGACGTTGATGCCACTTCGGACCTGGAATCACACTAATATTATAAAGGCGAAAGTTTGTGTGTATGTGTGTGTGTGTGTATGTTTGTTACTCCTTCACGCAAAAACTACTAGACGGATTTGGCTGAAATTTCGAATGGAGATAGATAATATCCTGGATATATAACGTAAATACAATATTCAGCTCTTCTCGTGTTATTTATGCCATAATTCAAGGGTGCGGTGAAGCGGTATGTAGCCTAATGATTGAGACATCAGAGACGTATTCGAGAGGTTGGGAGTTCGATTCCGGGCAACTTTTCGGAGCTGTGTACAGTTTTAAGCTATTAAATATCACTTGCTCTAACGGTGAAGGATAATAACGTGAGAAAACCTGTATGCCTGAGAGTTTGTCACAATGTTCTCAACGGTGTGTGCAGTCTGCTCAAACACATTGGGCCAGTGTGGCAGACTATGGCTTAAACTCTTCTCATTCTGAGAGGAAACCCGTGTTCAGAAGTGGGATGGCGATAGGTTGATCATGATGATGATGAAATGGATGGATGAAGTACTAGACTTAGTATTAGTCTAATACTTACCATTACTTGTTAATAGACCTTCGCCCAGCCATGGCTTCAGAAAACCGTACGGTTCCAATTTATTATTATAACGTACCGATGACAATATTTTCTGGAATAAGGAAGTGAATGTCTAGTAATTTTGATCGGAGTTTTATTCATGACTAGTATGCGACAGGTCGAGATGGTAATCAGAATAGATGGGGGCAGAGGGAGATGGCAATATAACAATTATAATAATATCACTAAATATATGTATATAACTAATCAGCACTAGACCTACCTCAATATCTTCTGGATTGTACACGCCTACAGCCCACAAATTGATTGCGTGAATTTGATTAAATCCGCCAAAATTAGTGTACAATGTTCGTAAAAATGTAAATAGTTCATCTGAAATAAAAGGAAGGGTCTAGTGGTTAAGACCTTGTTCTCCTACATGGGGAATCCAGGGTTCGATCCCAAGCACGCACCTCTAAGTTTTAGGAGCTTAAGTGCAGTTAAATATCACTTGTTTTGACGGTGAACGATAAAATCGAGAGTAAATCTGCATGCCTGGGAGTTCTCTTTAATTTTCTAGGTGACGCACTTTTTCAAAATATTTTAATTCGTTTAGACTTTTACAAGTACTTTTGAATCGTCAAGAGCATCTACCACTGGTTCGGAAAGCCCTTCCTACCAAGAAGAACCAGCAAGAAACTCGGCGGTTGCTCTTTTCAAAGATTTGATGACCAATATTATGCTATGTATAAAAGTAATTTATGTCCCGCGCATTGCTGGAGCGCGCTGGCAGGTCAAATCCACGCTCTTTTATAATTTACATAATCCTCGATTGTATAATATGCTTTTCTTTTAGTTTTAATAGATTTTTTAAACTTATGTAAAGGCAAATCCAAAATTGATTGTGGAATTTTGTTACAAAAGATTATACCCATTCCCACAAATGGCTTTTGGACTTTTGGACCTTTCTTTGGACTTGTCAGCGTAGTAGACCATGGCCTAAACTCTTCAAATTCTGAGAGAGGTGTGTGCTTAGTAGTGGGATGAAGATGGGTAGAGATAGTGATGATGCGCTTACCTGGAGGTAACAGGAAATGAAATGAATTCCCAATAATAGGCCACCTTTTTGGTCCGGGTATTCTAGCTATTTGTTGAACAGCACCACTGTACCGGTCATACAAAAATAAAAGCACAGCAATTATTGTTATAGAAACAAAAATAAAATATATAAGTAGAGGATACATTATTCTCTTGTTTATTGTGAGACGCTAGACGATGCAATGGTTTGTTCCAACTTGATTTCTTAGTACTTTGTACCAACTTATCTCGTTATGACTTAGTATGTCGACCTATCTTTTTTGTCAACCCTTATCACACATTCATACTTAGGTAAATAAAATGCAAGTCTATATTTATACCTGACTAGCTTTTGCTCGCAATTTCGTCTCCGTGATATAATTTATAGCAGCACTTGGGGTTAATCTATATATATAATAAATAAAATTGAAGTACCTGTCTGTAAAGAAATAACTACCTCATATTAAGCTTATGTGCTTAATTGAACGGTACCATACCTGACTCACGGGCTAATCTTCGTAACGGCTGAACCTATTCTGACGGGACTTTCACAGACAAGTAGAGGATTAACCAAGGAGTAACATGAGTGTGTAAGAATTTTGCATGCAAACTCACGGACGAACAAATTTCACCGTTTTATAATATTAATATGCACTTAGTAGATATACCTATAGATAATAATATTATCATTTATTTGTAAGCCGGACCTAATTACATTATCTATAGCTACCTATAATAACTGGACGATTTATGTGCATTAAATACCTATATTTTTGAAAATCTGTACTGCAGAAAGCAATTATTATTATCCATCGCATCGTACAGAGCCCACAACAATAATTTAGAGCCTCGATAGCTCAACCGGTAAAGGAGTGGACTGAAAACCGAAAGGTCGACGGTTCAAACCCCGCCCGTTGCACTATTGTCGTAACTACTCCTAGCACAAGCCTGACGCTTAGTTGGAGAGGAAAGGGGAATATTAGTCATTTAACATGGCTAATATTGTTAAAAAAAAAAAAAAAAAAAAATTGTCTGTCTGTGGACGCACCACGATTCACGCTTTGAGTATTGAATGGATTTGATCGCAACTCGGCATAGATTCTTACTATACCTGGAGCACCAGCCACTAGGTAACCTCCTCGTGTGCCTGAGTGTTGAGGGTAGCACTTGGGCCGGTGCAGTACTCTGGTAACATGGTTAACAATTTCTCTTCATTCGATATTGTTGGCAATGGGTAATTCACCTGGCAGGAGAGTGTTGTGCGCGCAGAGAGCGCAGTAAACGTACTCATAGGGCATAGCCTCAGGAGTGGAGGGTGTGGCTTTATTGGGTGGTTGGTGACGAGTGTCACGTCACCCATCCAATCACTCGCTGCCCCATCGGTTTCTCGCCTGTCCAGTTTGGTGACGGGCGAGGGAGATGTTGAGGAACGTGGAAAGGGAATTGCCCCACCCGCGAACCCTAGCCCTCGGGAGGACCTGTGGATGATGGACACGGGGCGGTCCGTCGTTCACAGTGGGGTTGGTTGCCGTGCTGTGGTTCCGTCATGCATCTAACCTTGCTTGAGGGCACGTAGTGTCCCAGTGGTGGGTCTATTATGGCGGACATCCACTGGCGGAGTAACGAGGTGTTGTCGGTCCCTTGTGCTCCGTCGCCAGCGTTGGTATAGTAATTCGTAAGGTTTTTAGTCAGTAGGAATTCCAACGAATTGACAACCTCGTCCTTTTTTAAGTCGGTTAAAAATATAAACAATCAACTTATAACGATTACGCACTCATCCGATCCGAGTCCTTGAAAATAATATTTCCGTGACAATATATCGGATGTACCTACCTCGGATTCAAGTCGGACGTATGACATACATATTATTATGTGAAAGATATCCACTGAATAGCTTGGATTTGGATCAGAGATCGGATTAGAGAGTAAACAATATCCAAGTTCGGTCCGAGTTTTTTATATCCGTATTTTCACGGACTCGGATCGGATGAGTGCGTAATCGTTATAATTCAGAAGTCAAGACCTCAACCTACGCCACAAGAACCACAAGACGTGTAATGTAACATGCTGATACGTCTTGTGGCTAAGGTGTTAAGTTATTATTTACTAGCGACCCGCTCCGGCTTCACACGGGTAGCTTATTACAATTTTAGAAGGGATCTCTAATTTTTTTTTTTTAAATAAAATATTGCCTACCTATGTCACTCAGTAAGAATGTACTTAGCTTTCTACTGGTAAAATAATTTTCTAAATCGCTTATCGCACCGCACCGCAACGCATCGCACCGCATCACACCACATTGCATTGCATTGCATCGCGTCACATCTGATCCGATCCGATCCAATCCGATTCCATCCCATTCCATTCTATTACGCTTTAATTTCCAGTTTATTTTATTATGCTCGCACGACTTCATACATAACTAAACGGCGGCCTATGTAATAGCGTATTTGTATTAGCTTGAAGATTATTTCAAGTAGGTGCCCAAGACTCATAAAGACAAATTACGCTAAAGTGTCTAATTAAGTAAATAGAACTGGGTTACTTAAACTAATCTTCTCTTTTCTTTTATGCAACTATCTTATGCCCGCAACTTTGTCCGCGTGGAATACAATTTCAAACCACTATTTTAGGGATTTTAAAAAGTTGTTTCTTAGCAGATGTCTTACGGATGATATAATAGCTATCTGCATTCTGTATGCCAAATTTCAGCCCGATGCGTCCAGTAGTTTGAGCTGTGCGTGACACCTTTTCCTTCTGTAAGTATATTATGTGCTAAATGATGCCGGCGACTTCGTCCGCGTGGACTTAGTTTTTTTCAAAACACGTGGGAACTCTTTGATTTTACCGTATAAAAAGTAGTCTATGTAAATTTAACCCCTGTAAGTACCAAATATATAAATTGATTAAATGGATGGACCTTTAAGAATCCCGTGGCAACTCTTTGATTTCCGCGATAAAAAGTAGCCTATGTCCTTCCCCGGGATGTAAGATGTACCTTTGAACAAAATTGGTCAAACTGTTGGAACGTGAAAAGCTAACAGACAGACATTCGCATCGCATTTATAATGTTAGTATGGATGTATGGATTTAGATAAAGTCCAATAAAATAAATTAATAAATTAACTTCAAAATATTTAATTACAATAGTAAATTTTCAGCATCTTTTGTCGAAGCGCAGAGAAGGAAACTCTATGTTCTTGGCAACTGCCAGCATGCGTGGTGCGATGATTTCTCGTGCCCATCTGCTAAAGCTGGCATCGTGGTCATGGGCCGTGAACTGTTAACAAGTAAATTAATATAAAACTCTTTTACATTTCTAACACCTTAACAGTTTCATTTTATTCCAAGTAAAGGCACAGACGGAGTGTATGAGTCGAGTCTTGATCTGTCTGTTAGCGGCCTGTATCGCATGAACCGTAATAGTCTACCTACTCCTAGTGCGAGTCGGACTCGCACACGAATGGTTCCGTACCAACGATGGTAAAATTAAAAAATTGATTAAAAAATATCTAAAAGTGTTATTTCTTGTATGAACAAGAACACTTTTAGATTTTTTAAATTTTCATGACAACAAAAATAATAACAAGTGTAAATTAAAAATTTATAACACCCCCGACGATCCAAAGTATCTGAGTTTTCCAAAACATCATTTTCAAATAAATAATTATGTATTTAGGCAACGTCCATCTTGACAGCTTGACATTTGTCTATTGACATAATATTATGAACCTAACGGTTATCTAACCTTCTTTTCTGCAAGAAAACTAGAAAAGAGCTGATAACTCTTAAACGGCTGAACCAATTTTTTTAGATTATAGCTAAGAACACTCTCGATCAAGCGACCTTTCAAACAAAAAAAACTAAATTAAAATCGGTTCATTCGTTTAGGCGCTACGATGCCACAGACAGATACACAGATACACAGATACACACGTCAAACTTATAACACCCCTCTTTTTGTGTCGGGGGTTAAAAATATCAAAATGAATATTTTTATTATTTTTGTTGATAAAGCGGCAATAGAAAACAGAAAATTCTATAAAAATTTCAACTCTCTATCTATTAGATACGATCCATCATCTCTATCATCAGCCCGTTCATAGACGAATGGATATACAGTGACAAAATAAACGTCAGCTTGAAATAAAATCTACTTTAAAATGTTCATTTTCGTCAACTTGCAGCAATTTTAGAAAAATACTCCACATAATCTTTTAAACCTTAGCTGATAGGGGCTTCTTTAGGGAACCATTCAGACAACATGTGTCATATTCAATCTTTTTGCAAACCTAAGACTCAATGTAATAAATAATAATACATGCCATATGAATGATCCCCTAAAAAGCCCCTATCTTGACTATGAATTCCAATGTTATTTTCCGTCTAAAATATCATGAGTAAATTTCAAATCGGGATGAAGAATATCTACAGAGGAATCTTACGCTTCTAGAAAGCATTTCCGTTATGTTGTTGGCAGGCCTGTAATTCACGTGACGATTAATACCAACTCCTACAGCCTGGACCGTCGCCGTTGTGGACAGCTCTTTACGATCTCGATTCCATGTGATCTGAAATTTAGAACAAATCAATCGTTTTTATAGTGTGAAATTTCCCGCAGGAAAATGATTTCAGCTTGGTAGAAAAAACCGGTCAAGTGTCAGTCGGACTCGCACCATCGTACAAGAAATATCTAATACTTTTAAATTTTTTTTGTTAAATAATTAAGGACAACTTCAAGGGTTTCCAATTTTCCCCTTTATTTGTGCTATATGACATTTGCCAAAATTCTAGGTCAACGGGAAGTAACCTTATGTTTCGATTCTCTTGACCGTTCTACATAGACACGACAGACAAACAGACAGACAGACATACAGACAGATAGACAACGAAGTGCTCCTATAAGGGCTTCTTATTTTCTCTGGTGATACGGAACCCTGAATATTATGTATTCAAAAAAAATTCAAATCATTTATTTAAGCCTGATGAATTAGCAAGCTGAAGTGGCAGTATGCAGGCCATATCTGTCGCAAAATCGATGGCTGCTGGCGACCGCATACCAGCAAGCGTAGTGTGGGGACCTCCAACCCGCTGGGTTAGCGGGAAATGGATGGATAAAGAAGGCGAAAGGACCGGGTGTGGTCGCGCGCTCTCGGGAAGGTCTATATTCTATACTAGCTGATGCCGCGACTTCGTTCGCGTGGATGTAGTTTTTTAAAAATTCCGTGGGAACTCTTTGACTTTCCGGGATAAAAAGTAGCCTATGTGCTAATCCAGAGTATAATCTATCTCCATTCTGAATTTCAGCCCAATCCGTCCAGTAGTTTTAGCGTGAAGGAGTAACAAACATACACACACACACACACACACACATACAAAATTTCGCCTATATAATATTAGTGTGATCAAGCAATGGACGCAAACAGATTGATTGATTAAAGGTTGCTTTTATTCAATACAATAACTCAAAATTTAAAAACCCCCCGACACATAAACTTCTGAAAACTAGAAAAAAGCTGATAACTTTCAAACGGCTGAACCGATTTTCTTCGATTATAGCCAAGAACACTTTCGATTAAGTTATTTTTCAAACAAAAACGAACTAAATTAAAATCGGTTCATTCGTTTAGGAGCTACAATGCCACAGACAGATACACAGATACACACGTCAAACTTATAGCACCCCTCTTTTTGGGTCGGGGGTTAAAAAACATACTAACCGATGTATGAAAAGTGACGTGATTATGAGAATACTCTCCAGTAAATCGATGTGGCCCAGAGTCGTCTAAATTGGCAATGACATCGAATCCAATATTAAGCTCGTTCAGATTGGCATACCCTTGAATGAACAGAGCATTTTCTTGTGTGCCGTTGACTGTTGTTCTAATCGCTTGAGCTCGAATGTCGGTGAGGTTGATTTTCTCAATCGACACAATGAATCCATTCTTGTAGTCTACTGTACCTGTTGCATGCCATTTGAATAGTCGTTCGCTGTTAAAACAAACAGGATTTTATCAAAATTAGATTGGTTTTTATTATGCACCAATCATTATCATACTCAACCCAACGTCTTGCAACGCTGACTCACTACTAAACACGGGTCTCCTCTCAGAATGGGAAAGGTTTGGTTCACCACGCTGGCCAAGAGCGGATTGTTAGACTTCACAAACCTTTGAGATTATGGGAACTTTCTGGCATGCAGGTTTCCTCACTTTGTTTTCTGTCACCGTCAAAGCAAGTGATAGTACCTACAATTGCTTAAAACGCACTTCGAAAAGTTAGAGATACATGCCCTGCATCGAACCCAGACTCTCCCAAGAAGCGATAGATGTCTTAACCTCTAAGTAGGTTATTACTATTCTTTCATATCATATCACCGCTCATTTGCAGCAATACAAGTGTAAATTAAAAATTTATAACACCCCCGACAAGTGAAGGTTACTGTAACTAGAAAAGACCGAAAATACCTGATAACTTTCAAACGGCTGAACCGATTTTCTGGGACTATTCCGCGCCTACGATCTATAAAGTATCTGAGTTTTCCAAAACATCATTTTCAAATAAATAATTATGTTATTAGGCAACGTCCATCTTGACAGCTTGACATTTGTCAATTGACATAATATTAAGAACCTAACGGTTATCTAACCTTCTTTTCTACAAGAAAACTAGCAAAGAGCTGATAACTCTTAAACGGCTGAAACAATTTTTTTGGATTATAGCTAAGAACACTCTCGATCAAGCCACCTTTCAAACAAAAAAAAGTAAATTAAAATCGGTTCATTCGTTTAGGCGCTACGATGCCACAGACAGATACACAGATACACAGATACACAGACACACAGATACACAGATACACACGTCAAACTTATAACACCCCTCTTTTTGGGTCGGGGGTTAAAAACAATCCAAAGAGTGATCTAACATATCAACCTACTAAACTATACCACACTATACATTGCAACACGACATACGAAAACTACGATAGCTTACTTAATCGTTTGACGTCTGTCCAACATCTTCATATTGCACCATTTGACATCTTTTTCTATTATTCTGAACGTTCCTTGCATCACCTTCGCGTAATAAGCACTGTAGTCCACCAAGCATGCTTCTGATCCTGATAACAAAAATTGATTAACGTCTATGCAAGCAAACTGAAGGCACCTTTAATTTAGCCCCCATAAGTTTAAATAAAATCAGTGAGTACGTTTCTAAAATCTATGGTTGCTGAGTTATAACATAACGATTAAACATACCTTTTTTTAATCCAATAGAGGGTTTGCTACCTCCATACCAAAGAGGGTTTGCTATGAAGGACTTGCTTGGAGGCAACAAAACAGCAGCGCTTCTGATGTTGAAATACATGGACTTATCTCTCCCAGTTACACTTCAGCCAACAACCTTTTCGGTGCCGCTATGCTCTAGAATATAATACTCTAGAGTACCTACCTAATACTCTAGATCGACTGTAGAGTGACCAAAAGCGTTCTTCAAGGTCCTTAGACGTAAATACCGTCTAAGTTAGACGACGATGAGTAGAAGTCGAATCAAACTTACAAGAATATTAAATTAACAATATTATTATTACTTACGCCAGTCAACATTTTGACACTGAACAGAAATCGCCCAAAGTAAAACGACGCAAGCGCAACCTAATATTTTAATCATGATTATCTTTTCACTTTAATAACTGACTAATAGGTTGAGAGGAGCATTGATATTAAAATTAATCATAAATCTAGTGAAATGATTATTCGCGGTATCATATAAGTATGCAATCTGATAAAATTTATAATGATAATGTTGGTATAAATTGTTTAGTTTAAAATAAATAATTGATAACTACAACGTCATAATTATTATAATTTCCAGATTTTAAAGATGTGATTAACATTTAGTAGTTTGGTAAAAACATCTTAAAATATAAAAAATAGTATCCTATGCTTTGTGCAAATCAGTTTATAACATCGTACTACAGTTTACATGGGTAAAGAAATAATAATAAAAAAACAAACAGACACAATTTCTGATTTATATTTATTGGATAATAATTCAAATATAATAAAAAGTAGAAAAAGAAGATATTCAACTACAATTAGATATAACCAACCTTCTAGTTTTTACAAACATATCGTTAAAAACTGACTTGCATACCTACGTACCTAATTTTGTGTTTTATAACAAAGGATTTCAAGAAAAACAAGTTTTTTACTATGCATAATTATTATTGTTTGTAGGTATACTAAAATATAAGTGCTAAAGTCAAGTAATATTATGTAGCACAATTATAACAAATCCTTGGGAATTCTATTTCTTTTGTAGCCAACTCAAGAGTTATTGGTTTTAAAATGTCTCTAGCCCATCTTTCAACACTAGTAGCCGTAGTAGTAGAGTTAAACTGAAAAAAATGGTATTATTAATTGTTAAAGTCAGCAAGAGCTTCTGGTAAGTGGGTATATTAATACAAACTATCACGAACTCGCATTGAGAGATCGCAACCAAGTAATTAAATGTTAAAATGTTATATAGAATAAAATTTATGAGTGTATGAAATATATGCGTATGTGTTGAATCCTAATTGAATTCTAATTGAAGCATGGTATCCAAGACGAATACTACTACATTACTACACCTGCGTTGAATACTCTACTTTTGCCACCTCGCGAGACTATAAAATCAAGGCTAATATACTTAAATAATAATTCATTCAATAACACCATAATATACAAGACTTGGAGGGAATTTTCAAAAATCTTTATAGATTTGTGATAGCACTTTTCTATAGTTTAGAGATGCTTACTATACTTGAACTTACTATAGCAGTAAAAACTTTCGTCACATGATTCTCTGGGGTAAATTGCATTCGATTCGTGGTTCTTGCCAGGACTCCAACAACATCCACTGTTATTTCATCCGTAAACAAGTGTTTAGTTATCTGTAACAAAGATGTTCCATCAAGCAGAGTTTTGAACTGTGTTATTGAAGCGCGTATTTACAATGCACACAATATGAAGGCAATCTTAACATCGTGAAACATCAAGCGAGTTGCAGGGATCTAAACAATTGTGATTGTGAACACCCGTACTAGAGATCTCTATCATGCGCAAAAGATACGCATCCCTGGTCCACTGAGTGAGTGCTACTGCCAATAGAGCTGTGAACGTGATAGCCAGCCAAACTTAAATGAGCACCCAAGCCAGGATTATAAGAATTGGGCGCCCCTCAGTACCCAGGTCCGTAACTGCATGGGCTTTGGAGGTCCCAATTTGGTCCTTAGGTACTATTTCCCTTGGAGAGCACATTAAACAATCGTTAATCTAACAGTCTAAATTATTGTACCTACTCTTTACAGAGTCATATTAAGAAAGGATTTAGGTGTTCATCGCATTATTTTATTCTGAGAAAATCCCCTATTGGAACTACCATTCGACCATAGTGAAACAAATTACAAATTGTATACAGAAAACTCACTGTGAACTGAAACTGTACGTCTGGGTAAACGATCAACCCAGTCGAGTGAATAACTTTCCCATGTTCTTTAGCAATCACGTTAAATCCTACAGCAACGTCGCTCATCTTTACTGTTGAGTGAACTTCAACCCTCGTGGTGTTACCAGACAATGGCAACCATTTTTGTTGTATCGTGTTATGGATAATACCTATTTTTTGTATCGACACAACAAATCCATCTTTCAAATCGACTTCGGCATATATTGCTTCACTGAGGACATCTTCGCTGCAAAATTTATATGTACTTTAAACTCGCGAGCAAAGAATCTGGATCTGTATTATACACCTATTAGTACACCTATCAGGGGGCACGGCAGTGCCCCCGCCAAGACGAGCCAAACGGCGGCCGGGGCGCTACGTACCTTTTTCTCGAAGTGTTTCGCCGTATTTTCGACCCGTCATAACTTCGGTCTGGATGACGCTAGAAAGCTGAAATTTTCAGTATAAGGTGTCCTTAGCAAATTTACCAAATATACTAAGTATCAAATATCTAGCTTTTATGGTTACAGATTTATTGATACCTAAAATACGCCGTTTTCGTCCCTCACTGATGATCATCACAATTCATAGTCTGTAATTCTAGGGTACTTCCCGAAGTCCTAGAAAGCTGAAATTTGGTATGTAGACTAAAATATGCATACAAACTACAGGAAAATTAAGAAATTGCAATTTCCCCCCCTCTACACCTCTTATGAGAAAAGCAAATCTGTAAATTCTGTCGCTAGAATGCTGATATTTTCAGGATAAGATGTCCTTGGCAGATTGATTAAACGCATTGAGTATCAATTGTCTAGCTTTTATAGTTTCAGATTTATTGACAGTCAAAACTTCTAGTCTGTAATTCTAGGGTACTTCCCGAAGTCCTAGAAAACTGAAATTTGGTATGTAGACTAGAAATTGCATACAAACTACAGGAAAATTGAGAAATTGGAATTTCCCCCCCCTCTACGCCTCTTATGAGAAAAGCAAATCTGTAAATTCTGTCGCTAGAATGCTGATATTTTCAGGATAAGATGTCCTTGGCAGATTGATTAAACGCATTGAGTATCAATTGTCTAGCTTTTATAGTTTCAGATTTATTGACAGTCAAAACTTCTAGTCTGTAATTCTAGGGTACTTCCCGAAGTCCTAGAAGACTGAAATTTGGTATGTAGACTAGAAATTGCATACAAACTACAGAAAAATTGAGAAATTGGAATTTCCCCCCCTCTACGCCTCTTATGAGAAAAGTAAATCTGTAAATTCTGTCGCTATAATGCTGATATTTTCAGGATAAGATGTCCTTGGCAGATTTATTAAACGCATTGAGTATCGATTGTCTAGCTTTTATAGTTTCAGATTTATTAACAGTCAAAACTTCTAGTCTGTAATTCTAGGGTACTTCCCAAAGTCCTAGAAGACTGAAATTTGGTATGTAGACTAGAAATTGCATACAAACTACAGGAAAATTAAGAAATTGGAAATTTCACCCCTCTACGCCTCTGTATGGGGGAAGCAAATCTGTAAATTCTATCGCTAGAATGCTGATATTTTCAGGATAAGATGTCCTTGGCAGATTCATTAAACGCATTGAGTATCAATTGTCTAGCTTTTATAGTTTCAGATTTATCGACATTCAAAACCTCTAGTCACAAATTCTAGGGTACTTTCTGAAGTCCTAGAAGACTGAAATTTGGCATTAAGTAGGAATTTCAAGAATTATGAACAACAGATAAATTAAGAAATCGGGTCCCCCTTCATCCTCTCGTATATGAGATGCATATCTGTAAAATCTGTTGCTCGAATTCTAAAGTTTTCAGGATAAGATGTCCGTGGCAGATTTATCAAACGTACCAAGTATCTGTGTTTCCTGAAGCCCTAAAAGACTGAAATTTGGTATATCTGCTTCAAAATTGAGTTGCAAGATTCCACCCGAACAAACATATTTACATACGAGTACATTGCAAGTTGAATAAAAGCTTTTAAAAAAGAGGTAACGATAGAGAGTGGGCCATGAAAATGATGTACCTACAAAAAATAGATCTAAAAAAATCTAGGGCACCTGCCAAAAAGAAATGAAATCCCACCAAAAACATTTCATGTAAAAAGATAGCCAAGACTCACAAGTTCATAATGTTTTCACTGTTAAAAAGTTATGAGATCTCTAATAGAGCCAAGCCCCTAGCTGAGCTTAGATTTGTGCTGGCCATGGGACCTATCCGAAGTCCAAAGTAATATATAGCTCTTAAATGTTCTTGACTGTATCACATTTATAACAATAAACAACAAATCACTCTACTTACAAGTTCTGATTCTACAAACCCTATATCTTGGTAAAAAAATTACGGCTTGGCCGTTTACAGTTCGTGGATTTTTTATCTGAAATGACATTTAAGCCCGGAATAGCTTCTGCGACCATCACGAATTACAATACAAATTAGTAATTGTCGAACAAACTATTCCTTAAGGCCTTAAAATATGTTATATCATGTAATAGTTTTACAAAAATTAAACGGCCAAGCCGTCCTTTTTTTACCAAGATGTAGGGTTTGTAGAATCAGAGCTTGTAAGTAGAGTGATTTGTTATTTATTGTTATAAATGTGATACAGTCAAGAACATTTAAGAGCTATATGACTTTGGACTTCGGATAGGTCCCATGGCCAGCACAAATCTAAGCTCAGCTAGGGGCTTGGCTCTATTAGAGATCTCATAACTTTTTAACAGTGAAAACATTATGAACTTGTGAGTCTTGGCTATCTTTTTACATGAAATGTTTTTGGTGGGATTAGTTTTTACTTTGTGTTTCAACCGACATCGATTCTTTGCACGCATATTTATTTTGTTTATTCTTTCTAAGTTGCTTATGTTGAAAATTGTTTTAACAACCTCCTTGGCGCTGCACTATGCGGTCTTGCAAATGGGAGATCTTGGGTTCGATTCTTGATCTTGGCAACTAAGAAAATGTTATAATTTCTAAATTGGTTCTAGTCTGGTCTTGTAGGAGGCTTCGGTCGCGGCTAGTTAGCACCATAGCAGTAAAGCCCTACCGCTAAGTGATTTAAGCAGCAATACAGTCTGTGACAGCTCTCTACCTATTACGGTTCACAAGATACAGCCCGCTGACAGACAAACAGACGCGGACGGACGGACAGACGGACAGACAGCGGAGGCTTAGTAATAGGGCCCCGTTGGCACCCTTCGTGTACTGAACCCTAAAAAAGAGTATCACATTTTTTTGCGATAGTTATAAATTAAAAACAAAAAGAGGGGGTTTTTGCATATTCTCAATAATTTTGAGATTATGGTCAGTAAAATGTCCAACTTAAATATATTTTCTAGAGTCTACCTACTTAACAATGACATGCACATCGTCAACTTTCAAGTTGCACCAACACCGTTGTTCGACTTTCGACATCGTCTTCTGTATGATAGAGATGGCATAGCTGGTGTGATCTATTAAACGTACTCTTCTTACTGAAAGAAAACACAAAGGTGGATGTTCGTTAGGATTCTGCATCTCCAGAGAAAAAAGAAACCATTATAGGATCGCTTCGTAAAAATAAATTACCTTGTCGCTTTTTGTAGCAGAGCTTGGTATATAACGTACATACCTTCCACCTTTTAATCCACCTTTATCTACCTACCTAGTAAATAAAATTGTCTTCTCATAAAATTAAATAACCTAACCATAATAACCGTCATCATCAAACGCCTATAGCAGCCCACAGCTGGACTAAAGGCCTCTCCCAACGAGAGGGTTTGCCCATAAGCACCACGCTGGGCAGACGGGTTGGAGATCGCAGTAGATGGTAGTACTTGCACAGAGGATGCTGTCTATACTCCCTTACGCATACGACACCCACGGGACGAGAAGGTGAGGTGACAACTGTATTCTGATCTGCCGTCACCACACAACATTATTACACTCATTTATTCATTACTAGAGGATACCCGCCACTTCGTCCCCGTGGATTTAGGGTTTTAGAGATCCCGTGGGAACTGTTTGATTTTCTGGGATAAAAAGTAGCCCGGGATGTAATCTAACCCTGTACCAAATTTCGTCAGAATCGGTTAAACTGTTGGGCCGTGAAAAGGTAGCAGACAGACAGATAGACAGACAGACACACTTTCGCATTTATAATATTATAGTATGGATCTCATTATTACCATATTTTAAAAAAATATTTACAAAAATAAAATAACAGAAATGATTACAATACTTATTTATCAATTTACATACCGGATGATGGCGATACTACAACTAAGTCACAAATAAACAACAAAAACAACCATATTATGTCTCTCATATTGAACTTCGTATTAAGTATTGAATTATAAGCTACAAAATATTATGTAACTCGATTTAATAGGGGTAGCTACAGTGTTGCTAATATACATAGTAATTAGATAGGTATAGGTACATCACAGAATATTGCTAATATCTTCTAGACTTTGTCATGATAACGATTTTAATTTATATCAAAGATTTTATATTTGTTATCTAATGATTTTATTATCAAGTTTGATTCCCATCTTATTATTTTCATTAATGATAAAATAAATACAAATAGATACCACAAAAATTTCTTTATTTACAAAAAGGGTTCTTTCATTTCACAAAATCATTATTCAACTTATTCTATAGTAAGAACTAAAATAAAATGTTATAAAGCATGACAGTTAATTATATTATCGTCGCAACTTCTAACATCGTTGTCAAAATCATTGATGTAGTTATAAATTAAGCAACTAAGAAAATATTATCGATCAAAGCTCGAAAAAAGTCAGTCTAGCAAGCATCCTATGAGTAGGTAGATAAGTTTAAATTAAGGAACTAAGGCCGAAACGACACGTCCCTTGATTCTCCGGCAAATGGCACAAAATTGCTAAAAACTTATTTTAGTTTACTTAGTTATCAGAATAAAGTAAAATTTTACTATAGCGAAAATATATCTAAGAATTCTTAGTACCATTCTCAATACCCAAAAATCTTGCCGGCTTAGCCCGGAGTGTTGAGTATTTTCTCTAATATTTAGGTAGATATCTAGGTATCATAGTTTTCCGGTTTCAATTAATTCTTTTATTTTAAACTTTTGTATTTTACCAGACACAGTTTTGGGAAATTCATCCATGATTTTCAGTATTCTAGGTATTTTATAGCGAGCCAATTTTCCCTTACAATGGTTTGTTAGATCGTGTACCGTGAAAGTCGCGCCTTCATGAAGTCTGACTACTGCACAGAGCTCTTCACCTAATCTCTCGTCTGACACTCCAATTACCTGCAATTTAGATAAATAATTATAATTTCATAGATTTTTAATATCACTTCGATATATTATACTAGAACTGAGAACAAGCCGAGTTACCCTTTTGGTTATTAGATTTCGGCCTCCAAAACTAACTTTTCAGAGTTCTGTGCGTTTTAAGCAATTAAGTAAATATTACTTGCTTTAATGGTGAAGGTAAATATCGCGAGGAATCTAAATACCTTCAAAGCAAGAGTGAAGACTTCATCATTGCTTTTTTAAGCATGATGGTTATCCAGCGCAAGCCTAAAATTCTCGTTTCGTTTCAAAATTAAATACCCGTATATCTGAGAGTTCTCCATAACATTTTCAAGGGTAACCCGTTCTCATTCTGAGAGAAGACCGGTTCTCAGTAGTAGGCCGGCAATCGATGAAGACTTTTAATATTTCAGAAGTAATTAGTTTCTACAATTCCTTTCTACAAAAAACGACGCAAGCGCAACCTAATATTTTAATCATGATTATCTTTTCACTTTAATAACTGACTAATAGGTTGAGAGGAGCATTGATATTAAAATTAATCATAAATCTAGTGAAATGATTATTCGCGGTATCATATAAGTATGCAATCTGATAAAATTTATAATGATAATGTTGGTATAAATTGTTTAGTTTAAAATAAATAATTGATAACTACAACGTCATAATTATTATAATTTCCAGATTTTAAAGATGTGATTAACATTTAGTAGTTTGGTAAAAACATCTTAAAATATAAAAAATAGTATCCTATGCTTTGTGCAAATCAGTTTATAACATCGTACTACAGTTTACATGGGTAAAGAAATAATAATAAAAAAACAAACAGACACAATTTCTGATTTATATTTATTGGATAATAATTCAAATATAATAAAAAGTAGAAAAAGAAGATATTCAACTACAATTAGATATAACCAACCTTCTAGTTTTTACAAACATATCGTTAAAAACTGACTTGCATACCTACGTACCTAATTTTGTGTTTTATAACAAAGGATTTCAAGAAAAACAAGTTTTTTACTATGCATAATTATTATTGTTTGTAGGTATACTAAAATATAAGTGCTAAAGTCAAGTAATATTATGTAGCACAATTATAACAAATCCTTGGGAATTCTATTTCTTTTGTAGCCAACTCAAGAGTTATTGGTTTTAAAATGTCTCTAGCCCATCTTTCAACACTAGTAGCCGTAGTAGTAGAGTTAAACTGAAAAAAATGGTATTATTAATTGTTAAAGTCAGCAAGAGCTTCTGGTAAGTGGGTATATTAATACAAACTATCACGAACTCGCATTGAGAGATCGCAACCAAGTAATTAAATGTTAAAATGTTATATAGAATAAAATTTATGAGTGTATGAAATATATGCGTATGTGTTGAATCCTAATTGAATTCTAATTGAAGCATGGTATCCAAGACGAATACTACTACATTACTACACCTGCGTTGAATACTCTACTTTTGCCACCTCGCGAGACTATAAAATCAAGGCTAATATACTTAAATAATAATTCATTCAATAACACCATAATATACAAGACTTGGAGGGAATTTTCAAAAATCTTTATAGATTTGTGATAGCACTTTTCTATAGTTTAGAGATGCTTACTATACTTGAACTTACTATAGCAGTAAAAACTTTCGTCACATGATTCTCTGGGGTAAATTGCATTCGATTCGTGGTTCTTGCCAGGACTCCAACAACATCCACTGTTATTTCATCCGTAAACAAGTGTTTAGTTATCTGTAACAAAGATGTTCCATCAAGCAGAGTTTTGAACTGTGTTATTGAAGCGCGTATTTACAATGCACACAATATGAAGGCAATCTTAACATCGTGAAACATCAAGCGAGTTGCAGGGATCTAAACAATTGTGATTGTGAACACCCGTACTAGAGATCTCTATCATGCGCAAAAGATACGCATCCCTGGTCCACTGAGTGAGTGCTACTGCCAATAGAGCTGTGAACGTGATAGCCAGCCAAACTTAAATGAGCACCCAAGCCAGGATTATAAGAATTGGGCGCCCCTCAGTACCCAGGTCCGTAACTGCATGGGCTTTGGAGGTCCCAATTTGGTCCTTAGGTACTATTTCCCTTGGAGAGCACATTAAACAATCGTTAATCTAACAGTCTAAATTATTGTACCTACTCTTTACAGAGTCATATTAAGAAAGGATTTAGGTGTTCATCGCATTATTTTATTCTGAGAAAATCCCCTATTGGAACTACCATTCGACCATAGTGAAACAAATTACAAATTGTATACAGAAAACTCACTGTGAACTGAAACTGTACGTCTGGGTAAACGATCAACCCAGTCGAGTGAATAACTTTCCCATGTTCTTTAGCAATCACGTTAAATCCTACAGCAACGTCGCTCATCTTTACTGTTGAGTGAACTTCAACCCTCGTGGTGTTACCAGACAATGGCAACCATTTTTGTTGTATCGTGTTATGGATAATACCTATTTTTTGTATCGACACAACAAATCCATCTTTCAAATCGACTTCGGCATATATTGCTTCACTGAGGACATCTTCGCTGCAAAATTTATATGTACTTTAAACTCGCGAGCAAAGAATCTGGATCTGTATTATACACCTATTAGTACACCTATCAGGGGGCACGGCAGTGCCCCCGCCAAGACGAGCCAAACGGCGGCCGGGGCGCTACGTACCTTTTTCTCGAAGTGTTTCGCCGTATTTTCGACCCGTCATAACTTCGGTCTGGATGACGCTAGAAAGCTGAAATTTT
This sequence comes from Maniola jurtina, assembly GCF_905333055.1. NCBI lineage: Eukaryota > Metazoa > Arthropoda > Insecta > Lepidoptera > Nymphalidae > Maniola > Maniola jurtina. The sequence continues at coordinate 11,266,768 of NC_060039.1, forward strand.
CAGTATAAGGTGTCCTTAGCAAATTTACCAAATATACTAAGTATCAAATATCTAGCTTTTATGGTTACAGATTTATTGATACCTAAAATACGCCGTTTTCGTCCCTCACTGATGATCATCACAATTCATAGTCTGTAATTCTAGGGTACTTCCCGAAGTCCTAGAAAGCTGAAATTTGGTATGTAGACTAAAATATGCATACAAACTACAGGAAAATTAAGAAATTGCAATTTCCCCCCCTCTACACCTCTTATGAGAAAAGCAAATCTGTAAATTCTGTCGCTAGAATGCTGATATTTTCAGGATAAGATGTCCTTGGCAGATTGATTAAACGCATTGAGTATCAATTGTCTAGCTTTTATAGTTTCAGATTTATTGACAGTCAAAACTTCTAGTCTGTAATTCTAGGGTACTTCCCGAAGTCCTAGAAAACTGAAATTTGGTATGTAGACTAGAAATTGCATACAAACTACAGGAAAATTGAGAAATTGGAATTTCCCCCCCCTCTACGCCTCTTATGAGAAAAGCAAATCTGTAAATTCTGTCGCTAGAATGCTGATATTTTCAGGATAAGATGTCCTTGGCAGATTGATTAAACGCATTGAGTATCAATTGTCTAGCTTTTATAGTTTCAGATTTATTGACAGTCAAAACTTCTAGTCTGTAATTCTAGGGTACTTCCCGAAGTCCTAGAAGACTGAAATTTGGTATGTAGACTAGAAATTGCATACAAACTACAGAAAAATTGAGAAATTGGAATTTCCCCCCCTCTACGCCTCTTATGAGAAAAGTAAATCTGTAAATTCTGTCGCTATAATGCTGATATTTTCAGGATAAGATGTCCTTGGCAGATTTATTAAACGCATTGAGTATCGATTGTCTAGCTTTTATAGTTTCAGATTTATTAACAGTCAAAACTTCTAGTCTGTAATTCTAGGGTACTTCCCAAAGTCCTAGAAGACTGAAATTTGGTATGTAGACTAGAAATTGCATACAAACTACAGGAAAATTAAGAAATTGGAAATTTCACCCCTCTACGCCTCTGTATGGGGGAAGCAAATCTGTAAATTCTATCGCTAGAATGCTGATATTTTCAGGATAAGATGTCCTTGGCAGATTCATTAAACGCATTGAGTATCAATTGTCTAGCTTTTATAGTTTCAGATTTATCGACATTCAAAACCTCTAGTCACAAATTCTAGGGTACTTTCTGAAGTCCTAGAAGACTGAAATTTGGCATTAAGTAGGAATTTCAAGAATTATGAACAACAGATAAATTAAGAAATCGGGTCCCCCTTCATCCTCTCGTATATGAGATGCATATCTGTAAAATCTGTTGCTCGAATTCTAAAGTTTTCAGGATAAGATGTCCGTGGCAGATTTATCAAACGTACCAAGTATCTGTGTTTCCTGAAGCCCTAAAAGACTGAAATTTGGTATATCTGCTTCAAAATTGAGTTGCAAGATTCCACCCGAACAAACATATTTACATACGAGTACATTGCAAGTTGAATAAAAGCTTTTAAAAAAGAGGTAACGATAGAGAGTGGGCCATGAAAATGATGTACCTACAAAAAATAGATCTAAAAAAATCTAGGGCACCTGCCAAAAAGAAATGAAATCCCACCAAAAACATTTCATGTAAAAAGATAGCCAAGACTCACAAGTTCATAATGTTTTCACTGTTAAAAAGTTATGAGATCTCTAATAGAGCCAAGCCCCTAGCTGAGCTTAGATTTGTGCTGGCCATGGGACCTATCCGAAGTCCAAAGTAATATATAGCTCTTAAATGTTCTTGACTGTATCACATTTATAACAATAAACAACAAATCACTCTACTTACAAGTTCTGATTCTACAAACCCTATATCTTGGTAAAAAAATTACGGCTTGGCCGTTTACAGTTCGTGGATTTTTTATCTGAAATGACATTTAAGCCCGGAATAGCTTCTGCGACCATCACGAATTACAATACAAATTAGTAATTGTCGAACAAACTATTCCTTAAGGCCTTAAAATATGTTATATCATGTAATAGTTTTACAAAAATTAAACGGCCAAGCCGTCCTTTTTTTACCAAGATGTAGGGTTTGTAGAATCAGAGCTTGTAAGTAGAGTGATTTGTTATTTATTGTTATAAATGTGATACAGTCAAGAACATTTAAGAGCTATATGACTTTGGACTTCGGATAGGTCCCATGGCCAGCACAAATCTAAGCTCAGCTAGGGGCTTGGCTCTATTAGAGATCTCATAACTTTTTAACAGTGAAAACATTATGAACTTGTGAGTCTTGGCTATCTTTTTACATGAAATGTTTTTGGTGGGATTAGTTTTTACTTTGTGTTTCAACCGACATCGATTCTTTGCACGCATATTTATTTTGTTTATTCTTTCTAAGTTGCTTATGTTGAAAATTGTTTTAACAACCTCCTTGGCGCTGCACTATGCGGTCTTGCAAATGGGAGATCTTGGGTTCGATTCTTGATCTTGGCAACTAAGAAAATGTTATAATTTCTAAATTGGTTCTAGTCTGGTCTTGTAGGAGGCTTCGGTCGCGGCTAGTTAGCACCATAGCAGTAAAGCCCTACCGCTAAGTGATTTAAGCAGCAATACAGTCTGTGACAGCTCTCTACCTATTACGGTTCACAAGATACAGCCCGCTGACAGACAAACAGACGCGGACGGACGGACAGACGGACAGACAGCGGAGGCTTAGTAATAGGGCCCCGTTGGCACCCTTCGTGTACTGAACCCTAAAAAAGAGTATCACATTTTTTTGCGATAGTTATAAATTAAAAACAAAAAGAGGGGGTTTTTGCATATTCTCAATAATTTTGAGATTATGGTCAGTAAAATGTCCAACTTAAATATATTTTCTAGAGTCTACCTACTTAACAATGACATGCACATCGTCAACTTTCAAGTTGCACCAACACCGTTGTTCGACTTTCGACATCGTCTTCTGTATGATAGAGATGGCATAGCTGGTGTGATCTATTAAACGTACTCTTCTTACTGAAAGAAAACACAAAGGTGGATGTTCGTTAGGATTCTGCATCTCCAGAGAAAAAAGAAACCATTATAGGATCGCTTCGTAAAAATAAATTACCTTGTCGCTTTTTGTAGCAGAGCTTGGTATATAACGTACATACCTTCCACCTTTTAATCCACCTTTATCTACCTACCTAGTAAATAAAATTGTCTTCTCATAAAATTAAATAACCTAACCATAATAACCGTCATCATCAAACGCCTATAGCAGCCCACAGCTGGACTAAAGGCCTCTCCCAACGAGAGGGTTTGCCCATAAGCACCACGCTGGGCAGACGGGTTGGAGATCGCAGTAGATGGTAGTACTTGCACAGAGGATGCTGTCTATACTCCCTTACGCATACGACACCCACGGGACGAGAAGGTGAGGTGACAACTGTATTCTGATCTGCCGTCACCACACAACATTATTACACTCATTTATTCATTACTAGAGGATACCCGCCACTTCGTCCCCGTGGATTTAGGGTTTTAGAGATCCCGTGGGAACTGTTTGATTTTCTGGGATAAAAAGTAGCCCGGGATGTAATCTAACCCTGTACCAAATTTCGTCAGAATCGGTTAAACTGTTGGGCCGTGAAAAGGTAGCAGACAGACAGATAGACAGACAGACACACTTTCGCATTTATAATATTATAGTATGGATCTCATTATTACCATATTTTAAAAAAATATTTACAAAAATAAAATAACAGAAATGATTACAATACTTATTTATCAATTTACATACCGGATGATGGCGATACTACAACTAAGTCACAAATAAACAACAAAAACAACCATATTATGTCTCTCATATTGAACTTCGTATTAAGTATTGAATTATAAGCTACAAAATATTATGTAACTCGATTTAATAGGGGTAGCTACAGTGTTGCTAATATACATAGTAATTAGATAGGTATAGGTACATCACAGAATATTGCTAATATCTTCTAGACTTTGTCATGATAACGATTTTAATTTATATCAAAGATTTTATATTTGTTATCTAATGATTTTATTATCAAGTTTGATTCCCATCTTATTATTTTCATTAATGATAAAATAAATACAAATAGATACCACAAAAATTTCTTTATTTACAAAAAGGGTTCTTTCATTTCACAAAATCATTATTCAACTTATTCTATAGTAAGAACTAAAATAAAATGTTATAAAGCATGACAGTTAATTATATTATCGTCGCAACTTCTAACATCGTTGTCAAAATCATTGATGTAGTTATAAATTAAGCAACTAAGAAAATATTATCGATCAAAGCTCGAAAAAAGTCAGTCTAGCAAGCATCCTATGAGTAGGTAGATAAGTTTAAATTAAGGAACTAAGGCCGAAACGACACGTCCCTTGATTCTCCGGCAAATGGCACAAAATTGCTAAAAACTTATTTTAGTTTACTTAGTTATCAGAATAAAGTAAAATTTTACTATAGCGAAAATATATCTAAGAATTCTTAGTACCATTCTCAATACCCAAAAATCTTGCCGGCTTAGCCCGGAGTGTTGAGTATTTTCTCTAATATTTAGGTAGATATCTAGGTATCATAGTTTTCCGGTTTCAATTAATTCTTTTATTTTAAACTTTTGTATTTTACCAGACACAGTTTTGGGAAATTCATCCATGATTTTCAGTATTCTAGGTATTTTATAGCGAGCCAATTTTCCCTTACAATGGTTTGTTAGATCGTGTACCGTGAAAGTCGCGCCTTCATGAAGTCTGACTACTGCACAGAGCTCTTCACCTAATCTCTCGTCTGACACTCCAATTACCTGCAATTTAGATAAATAATTATAATTTCATAGATTTTTAATATCACTTCGATATATTATACTAGAACTGAGAACAAGCCGAGTTACCCTTTTGGTTATTAGATTTCGGCCTCCAAAACTAACTTTTCAGAGTTCTGTGCGTTTTAAGCAATTAAGTAAATATTACTTGCTTTAATGGTGAAGGTAAATATCGCGAGGAATCTAAATACCTTCAAAGCAAGAGTGAAGACTTCATCATTGCTTTTTTAAGCATGATGGTTATCCAGCGCAAGCCTAAAATTCTCGTTTCGTTTCAAAATTAAATACCCGTATATCTGAGAGTTCTCCATAACATTTTCAAGGGTAACCCGTTCTCATTCTGAGAGAAGACCGGTTCTCAGTAGTAGGCCGGCAATCGATGAAGACTTTTAATATTTCAGAAGTAATTAGTTTCTACAATTCCTTTGTTTCTTAACTATAAGTTAGGCATTACAACTATAACATAAGATATTTTATCTCAGATCATACTCGGTTTTATGCAGCACTTCTATTTGGTAATTTCTCTTAATATTTTCATTTTTATAACCTCTTCTATCTCGATAAAATTGTCTCTGACTGTTAATATGTCGTAATTTTGTACGGTACCTATAGCTTTTCTTTTATTTTATTTCAATAGCTTCAAATAAAATTCATGAAGTATCTACCTGACTATCGATCACATCTGGGTGTGTGTTTAAGAGATCTTCAATTTCTTTGGGTGCAATGTTCTCTCCCCCTCGAATTATGATGTCCTTTAGACGACCCACAATCTTTCCATATCCGTCTTCAGATAAGATGAATTTGTCACTATAAAAATAAAAAACACATTATATTGCTTACAATCCTACGAGCACTAATTCTTAGGTTTAGATCTATAGAGCGCACTCTGACCAGAGTTAAAACGAGATAGATGTGTATATCTCTCACGTAAATCTGTCTCGTTTTAACTCAATATTTAGTTTGAGCAAAGTCAAAGTGCACTCTATAAATCCCACTCTTAGACTTAGCTAGATCACTTAGGTTTGTTAACGAATAAACTATGTTTTGGTTGATAAAACAAAATATAGATACCATTGTACACTTTTTGTACAACGGTATGTTGTTGAATATTAATTAATATAATGATAATAATTAATAACATAAGCTTAAAACTGAAGCTACCTACGGAGGATCCAAACATGTCCTGGTCTGAAAAAAAACCCCACAACAATCTCATTCAAAGAGCCCACAAAAAAAGTGACCGATTAAAAAGAAATGTATTTAATAACAAAATTTAGAAAATAGTCTACATAGAAAAAAGTCTAAAAAGGCAAAAATACATTAAATTAAGATACTTCTGTAAACAGGGAATGTAGTCTCTCAAATCACCTGTTATACCTAGAAATAAATGTAAGATGTGGTGAATATTTCTGCCATTACTGCCGTAATTTGAATCGCTAAATTACAGCTTTTTAGTGATCAAACTCTGCCTTGTGGTCGGAGATCAGGAGAAAAGTAAAATTACAGACGTCTACTACTCTAACCTAAATGATCGTAAAACATCAAAATGATTCTAATTTATTATTTCTCTTAGGGGTTTGCCACTACATACCTACTCGTAGATTTATCTGGAATCAGATAAATACTCTAGGACCGTAAAGTTTGGATTAATTATTATTGGACATAAATAAGTAAATAATACCTAGTTACTCGTATCCATTAAGTAAACCTAAAAGTAAATCCCATAAAAATTTAAGAGTATTCTAACCCAGTATGTAGCCATCCATCGTCTTTCAAAGTTTGTTTGGTTTTGACCGAGTCGTCCCAGTAGCCAATCATTGTATGGTATCCTCTAACCATCAATTCTCCTGCGGTGCCGAATGGCACAGTATTTCCTTTGTCATCAATTACCTTTAACAAGATAAAGTTGAAAACTAAAACCCGGCTGAAATATTAGAGTTAAATTGTTTTTCTGTCGCTTGGCATATTTTAATGTTGTTGCACATATTTTATATTCGTGAGCTCAGAATTTGGATACAAACATACATACATACATACATAGACTACTAAAATCATAACCCTTCCTTTTGGACTTTCGGGTAAAAAAAGAAATTCTGTCCGAGTAAACAATATCAAGTTTCGTAACTCTCAAACTCAAATCCACAGCATTTATTCCAATTAGATATCTACCATTGTACACTTTTTGATTGTCAATTGTTGAATTTGTAAAATAATGACCTAACGGTGAATTTCGGAAATTAATTGCGTGAACTTTCCAAATTCACCTAGGTCTGCGAAGAGCCCACAACTATTCTTTTAGTATCACAATTTCAAGAAATTACTTAAATTTAAATATTGGAACTATCAAAGCTGTTAAGCAACTCATGTTCAAGCTTTCATATCATTTAAATCTACGCTACAAAAATTATTAATTAAAAAAATTACAAAAATTACAAAAATTATTTATTAAAATTTACGCTGATTTATGTTAAATGAAATTATGAAAACTTCGAACTTGTTGAGAGACATCTCCAATATGTTATATGGGAGCTTATTATAAAAACTAAAATACACTAATCTCCCTGTTTCTAAATTATATTCTTTAATTCGATAACCTAATATATAAAATCGGTAAGAAGTTTCTTTTACCTTAACTTCGCAATGGTCGGTTGTATACCCAACAGTGTCTGCAACTACCTCCACGCTGTCTTCTGGCAGTGATTGAAATACACAAGCTGTGGTTTCTGACAGTCCATATAGGGCCTAAAATATTAAAAAAATTAAAGCGTTCATCTATCCAACGTGTTGCTATTAGTATGCCTTTCGTGTTCTCTACTACTGCCTCGTGTCTAGTGAGGTCCTGGGTTCAATTCCAAGATCAGGCTATAAATAGTTGAGGAAGAATTGGATTTTTCAGTTAAGAAATTCTACACTAGCCCGGAGTTAGGAAATTGGCGGTGTTTCACCCGCGTGCCTCGGAGAGCATGTAAAGCCGTCGGTCTTTTGTCTGATCTCTCTCCGATCGTGTCGGATTTCCATTCCACCTGGCTATGATAGTGAGGGAATAGATAGTGCACCTGGATTTGCGGACACACTTGCGCATAATATTTCCCGCACAGTTGGCTAATCTTTAGGGAGATTGGCTGCCGTGGCCGAAATTCGGTCATCATCATCATTATCAACCGATAGACGTACACTGGTGGGCATAGGTCTCTTGTAGACTTCCACATGCCACGGTCTTGCGCCGCTTGAATCCAGCGGCTTCATAGTTTGGAAAACCAATAAACGTTAGGCTGCTAAGGTGCTGTAATGGCGACCTCGCATCAGAAAGCGCAGTGTTGGTAGAACTTCCTTTACGTGGACAGACGACATCAAACGAGTCTTAGGGTGCCACTGGATAAGGCAACGGCGCAAGATGCGGGTGACAATCCATACAAGAGATATCTCCAATTGTGGACGTCGATAATCATGATAAAGAAACTCACATACATATACATGAACCCTGAGAATATCAGGTTCCATATCACATTCCTCTCTCCTTTTTTGGGTGTTCGTGTAAGGAACTGGCATTACTTACCCTGACAGACTCCACTTTCAGCTGCGCATTGATTTGTCTGATCAACTGCGGACTGCAAGGGGCGCCGGCTGCCAGAGCTACGCGAAGGTTAATAGGTAGGTCTCCCTTCCGCTTCACATGAGATATCATATCCAGGTACATTGTCGGCGTTCCCGTTATTATTGAGCATCTGGAAGAATTCATTATTCTATCGTGAAAATCTTCAAAACCTTAAACTGGATTTTGTATGCTCCTTCGACTTGGTAGACCAAGGCGGATTTGAGATCAAAGCTTTTAGTTTTAAGCTGACGTAGCCTAGTGGTTGAAACGTCAGTCTCTTCTTATTCGGGGGGTCTGGGTTTCGATCCCCGATACCGGATACGCATCTCTAACTTTTCGGAGTTATGTACGTTTTAGGAAATTAAACAACACTTGCTTTAACGGTGAAGGAATACATCGTGAGGACACCTGCATGCCCAAGAGTTCTCCATAATCTTAAGGGTGTGTGAAGTCGGCCAAACCTTTCATCGCCAGCGTGGCAGAGTTCAGTAATGGGCTGGCGATGGGTTAATAATGACGATGATGGTTAAATTAGCCCTGTCGGAAATCGAACCCGGGATTTCCAGCTTATAAGACCATAACGCTCACCATTGCGCTATTGAAGTCGTAAATACAAAAATTAATATTCGTCGTAATCAATTAATTGCTAAGTAATTCTTACTTTTCAGCACACACTGCATCAACATTCGCTGCTACGTTGTACGTGGGTGACGGCAGCACGACAGTCGCGCCGTGTCGCAAGCTGGACAACAGTGTCACTATCGCCCCTAGAGCGTGGAACAATGGCGCCTGTCAAACAAAATAGACTATTGGACATCATCACACTTATAATATTATAAAGGCGAGAGTTTGTATGTGTGTGTGTGTGTGTATGTTTGTTACTCCTTCACGCAAAAACTACTGGACGGATTAGGCTGAAATTTGGAATGGAGATAGATAATATCCTGGATTAGCACATAGGCTACTTTTTATCCCAGAAAATCAAAGAGTTCCCACGGGATTTTGAAACCTAAATCCACGCGGGCGAAGTCGCGGGCATCGGCTAGTCGATAATAATGTTGTGTGGTGGAGGACCTCTATTGTCAATGTCACCTGCTCGCGCTGCGTGCTAGAGAACGGACGAGGAATATCCATAGCTCTACCTGGAAAATCGGATGCATGTAGCGGCCTTGGGGTTTAAATTACCCCTTAAATAACTGATAGAGTCGCTGGAGAAGATGGCACGAGCATTTTGAAGACAGCTCCTTCACCGTGATTGCAGTACCGTAGGCTATCAATAGAGAATCTTGAGCTTCTGCTTTAGACGCTTTGGCGATACAGTAGCCATAATATGCGTCCCGTCAAATGGTGTGTGTTAAAAAGCAAATATTCTTAATGATTTTACATTGTTACCTGTACACATATAATTGGGTGTCCTTCATTAAAACTGTTTCTTATCCCAGAAAAGTAGACATTGTTCACAACACCGATATGAGAGTCGAGGCCCGCTTTTGGATCACCTAAAAATGAACTCGTAACATTATCTTCAGAAGACCTATGTGTTTTATAAGTTACCTACTTATCTATAAATTAGGAAGATACCATCCCGCAAGACAATGGCCGGGTTTCGATCACTATACCTAATATCTTCGATATTTTACCATGTGTAAACAATCCTTCAATAAATATATTTTTTTTACTCCTCCTGTATTTTATTTTCGTGCAATTTGGTGCAATTGCACTGTTTTGTTCGCCAGTTCCTCAATTATAATAGGGGTATCATAAAATCAAGTAGGTAGGCAAACGTGCTCCATTCTAGCCTTCATCATCACTTTCTTTCAAATGTCATCGTGGTCAAACGTGTGTCAATACTAAAAATAATTAGTTACAAAAAATTAGATGAAAAATTTCCACATACCAGTAGTACCCGAAGTCAAAAGAATGAGAGACCCGTCCTCTGGTTTCACTTCACTTCCATACTTTGTTATATCGGCGTTGTTTTTGTAATTACTGATCAGAGAGTCAAATGTGGAGACGCCGCTGTATCAGAAATATCAATTTACTGACGAGTACAAGTAGGAACAACTACCATATTTTATTCGACAAGCTATGTACATAACTTCTAGAGGTTAACAAATACACAGTGGTTTTGTTAAATGTTCAAATCATTAGGTATTTCTTGCTCGTCACACATTACCAATTTATGTTTACAGAGCCTCAATAGCTCAACGGGTAGGTATAGGAGCGGACTGAAATCCGAAAGTTCGGCAGTTCAAACTCCACCCGTTGCACTAAAATTGTCGTACCCACTCCCAGCACAAGCTTTACGTTTAGTTGGATAGGAAAGAGAAATGTTAGTCATGATTAAAAATGACTAATATTCTTTAAAAAAAAAATTACCTAAATTTTTCTTTTCCTCCATTAATGATTGAAGTAAGACTTGGAAACTCTTTTGATTTTAGCGAGCCCTCCTTCGATGACTGCAACTCTGGGATCAGTGTGTTCAGTAAACCGTAGTAATCTCTGTTTTTGAGAGTATCGCCTATCATGAGACCTTTCAACTTTGTCTTGTTGATGCAGAACCTTAGCTCTGCTTTCTCGTAAACTGGGTTTACTAGGACCTGAAATCGATATAAATTAATTTTAAATTATTTGGTCAAGTTATGATCATAAACTCACCATCCACTTACTACCAAACACGGTTATCCTCTCAGAATGAGCTCATACTTAGTCCACCATGCTGGTCAAGTGCGGGTTGGCAGAGTTCACACAACTTTGAAAACATTACGGAGATATCATTCATGTAAGTCTCCTCACGTTATTTTTCTTTACGGAGAATAAAACAACCCTCCCTCCCTCCGAATAGGAGGCCGACATCTTACCCACTATCTATTACCGCTTTCTTATCCTTTGCAAGGGAGCTTCAAGTTGCCTAGGCCTGAAAACCATACGACTGTGGAAACCCCCATCCATTGTATTATTGCAATTCAACCAAGATTGTTGTTTTAATTACTTCACTAGCTTTAAAAACACTTTAGTATCTATGTCTACCTAGTATTTAAAAAAATGGTTAAAATACAATATTACCGATATTAAACCAGCTCTCGCGGCCGCCACGCAACCGACAACCCAACCAACGCAATTATGCGTCCAAAGTCCTAGACGATCTCCTTTTTGAAAACCCTGAGCTCGTAGTGCGCATCCCAAAGAGTCTGCCTGAAAACGAACGATGGCTTTTTGTAAAATGAAAAATCTCCTACTGAGATCTTCTCATTTTCTTTAACTGTAGATTTTGACAGGCTACCAAATTAACTGTTGGATCCAGTATTCTTGACCAGTCTAAAATAAAGGCTGTACTTCATCAAACAATATCATTCATCATCATCATTCTAGACCGTAGATATTCTTTTAGTGCAGAGAATTTTCCACAACAGAGTTGGCACAACTCTCTTCACTATTAGCTGAAATGTATTGTTGCAGCAAAACTTTTTTTTAAATAAAAATAACGAGCAAACGAGCAGGCGGGTCACCTGATGTTATTAACTGGTTACCGCTGCCCATGAACATTTGCATCACCAGAGCAAAACAAATGCGTTGCGTCAGGAATTTGTTGGTCTTGAATAACCCCATCTTGTAATCTAGTGGGAACATCGTCGCGTCGATGGAAGTTGATTTCACAGTTTGCATGTGCGTGGAAACCTACCATAAATTCACATTCGCAACGATTCAAATACTAATAATGATGATAGATGCAGCATTTTCCAGGTCAAATCCTACAAGTTTGAATAATCTATCAAGATATTTTGAGTAACATACTCGATTCAGCAATTCCTCATAGGTGACAGTCAAGTCTTCATGTACGGAGCGAACTGCGACCCTCCCTGGGTACTTATGAGCCGTTTCCGCTATTACATCGCCCAACGTCGCGGCGGTCAAGGGTTCGCATCCCGGGTTATGAAAATAGCTTCCATTTTCCGTTTGCAGCTGACGAGCTAATCTGGTAAAATAGGAAAGGTTTTTATTTAGTTATAAAATACTTATAGACTATGCCCGCAAATTAGGTTTTTAAAAATCCCGTGGGAACTCTTTTATTTTCTGTAAAATAAATATGTAATAAAAAGTAGTCTGTGATAAAAGTAGCCTATGCCACTTACCAGGACATGCAAAAAATCACGTCAAAGAAGGACAAAGAAACAAAACAATAAACTGACAAACAAACACACTTTCGCATAGTTTCGTATGGTAACTCGGCGTAATTAGCTAGAGGTACTAGTAGGCTGTTTAGTAGTTATTTCAAAAAATTCGAAAATGCCCGAAACTTCATCCGCATGAATTTAAGTTTTTAAAAATCCAGTGAGAATTTCTTGATTTTCCACGGATTTAAAAAAATTAAACAACGCAGACATAGTTGCGGACGTTAGCTAAAGATACATTAATATACGTATCTACCAACATAAGCTATGCAGAACGTAAGTCTTTGTGCAGAACCATAGACATACAATTTTCGCTTCGCTCAAAGACTGACAAAGTGAGGGAGCGAGAGTAGTTAGATAAGACACACTGCCGCGAGCGAAAGCGAGATAGCGAAACAAGATGCCGATAAGTCATTGTTTACGTGAGTATCGGTCCTTATGAGTTCGGCCTGTTCCAAGTCGAGGTGATTTTTTGCATTTACTAAATAATTTTACGATTAAAACGTAAAATCTATGTCCTGCCACCATGGTGTCTTGTTCAGTGAGCGAATGTGACGTTACAAGACGTTATAATCCGCGTAAATACACGTTTCACAGGTAATTACTGATTATTTATACTAATTGTTTATAATCATTATTTCATCATTTGTTGTTTGAAAATTAGGCAAAATAGCTATTGGAAGCTTAGATGATAGGTTTCCCTTAAGACTTATCATCAAATTACATTGCTAAATGAAGAATTTTTGGATATTTTGTGTAAAATTTAAAAACGTTTGTTTACGATAGGGATTGACAAAGTAATGACGTCACAAGTATCGATAGTCGATAATCGTGTCTACCGGTAGGTTTGATGTGATAGGTTTCATGTGATGTATGTAAAATACAATATAAAACACTAGGTACTTTCCAATAAAAGAAAAGAACGAAATAAATATTTTCACTAATTTTTATTTTATTTAGCGTGACTTAGATTTCATACCTACAGGGTTAAGGGTAACCCGTACATTACTGTATTTAAGTGCTTATCGGGGAGGTCATTAGCTATGAATTGAGCGCCATATATACTATTTATTTTTATTAACTTGTCACTTAGACATTATATCAGAGTGTTATTGTGATTAATCAAATTAAATTTACTTGCACCCTTTAAAAAAATAAAGGTGGAAAACCAACAAATTCCGGTAATTTATATGAAAATCCCAAAAATTGCTCTATTTCTCAAAAAAAAGATTTTTTTAAAACGTCTTTTAATAGTTTTCTATCGAAATATCAATAAAAAATGTTATAAGGGGTTAAAATAACTATAAGTATCTCAGAATTCATTAATAAATTATTTATATAAAATATTAAAGTCATTTCATTAATAAATAATAATCTGTTACCTAGCTTTAGCTTTGTTACTATTTGTGTATTTGAAATGTATTTGATTTTTTAAGATTATAAGATGCTTTTTACTTCACTTCGTTAAACTAACTCATTAGTGTCCTATGATTTCGCCAGTAAGACTATCGATAATACAAATGCTAAAGTCAGGACAACTCTATTTCACGCACACATTTACGTTTCATTTTTTGTAACACCGTTAATCTGTCACTGTTGGTCTTGTAAGTCTTTGTGCAGAACCATATATCAATGTTTAATAATATTATGTATGCTATCTTGTAGACAGCTGACTGTAACAGAGATTAATTTAATGCAACGTTGTCACTAAAATTCGTCATTATATTACAATACCAAATCAGCTAATGTTTAACTGGTCTTTACAATATTTTATTTACCACATTATTATGTACTTACTAATTGTGGACAAACAATCGTACCTATAAAACAGGTATCTTCATTTCTTAACCATTCATTCAAATATATTTCCCCATTCATAGACATCACAAAACCTTTCCCGCTTAACTCAGGTAGGTATAAGGAAGGAAAACTCTCCATTTACGCACCTCAAAGCTAAAGAGTTGTTAAACGTCCTGCTAACTAAGCCGGTTTTATTGAACACGTTCTTACTCAACATAATATTTCACTTGAATACGTATCACTGCGTTTAACTTTACGCGTGGACTGACGACAAATGACATATATAAACAACATAGTAAGTACACTTAATTATTATTGTTTTATCAATCACAAGGCTGCGAGTTTTATATAACATACTCCAGGGTTATCCGTAAAAATCATACAAAACTATCCAAAATCGGTTTTTAAGTTAGCCTTTAAAAAGTAATAATTAATTAAATCCATTAGTATGGATGACTCGTAAGTCGTAACCCAAGATACCTACCTCGTAGTAGGTACTAATAATGTCTAATAAGCAATTAGGTAGGTACTTTGGACATTAACTAAATTATCACATTTTTATCGGGCATAATGAGTTTTCAAATTACAAGTGTAAATTAAAAATTTATAACACCCCCGACAAGTGAAGGTTACAGTAACTAGAAAAGACCTGATAACTTTCAAACGGCTGAACTGATTTTCTTGGACTATTCCGCGCCTACGATCTAAAGTATCTGAGTTTTCCAAAACATCATTTTCAAATAAATAATTATGTATTTAGGCAACGTCCATCTTGACAGCTTGACATTTGTAAATTGACATAATATTATGAACCTAACGGTTATCTAACCTTCTTTTCTACAAGAAAACTAGAAAAGAGCTGATAACTCTTAAACGGCTGAACCAATTTTTTTGGATTATAGCTAAGAACACTCGATCAGGCCACCTTTCAAATAAAAAAAAGTAAATTAAAATCGGTTCATTCATTTAGGCGCTACGATGCCACAGACAGATACACAGATACACCGATACACAGATACACAGATACACAGATACACACGTCAAACTTATAACACCCCTCTTTTTGGGTCGGGGGTTAAAAATCATATTTTTGTGAAAATAAACTGAAATATTGTAAATATGAAAGTGTGTTTGTCAGTCTGTCTTTACTGTTTCCAGTTTAACCTGGGCTAACTTACATCTGAATAAAAAATAGTAATAATAAACATTTATTTCGGAACATTTCATCCATATAGTGTTAGTAACAGGGCCTTATGAACTATGTAAAAAAAACTGAGCTATGTTAGCTAAGTACTATTATTCATTAAGTAGTCATTTAGTAGTTATTAAGTAGCCCAGTAGCTGCTAGTGAATAACTTAAAATTTAAAAAACCCTTTATAAGAAAACTAGAAAAGAGCTGATAACTTTCAAACGGCTGAACCGATTTTCTTCGATTATAGCTAAGAACACTCTCGATCAAGCCATCTTTCAAATAAAAAAAAAACTAAATTAAAATCGGTCCATTCGTTTAGGAGTTACGATGCCACAGACAGATACACACGTCAAACTTATAACACCCCTCTTTTTGGGTCGTGGATTAAAAAGATAAACGCCTGCATTGCATTTCATAAATAATAACAATAAGTCTGACCTTGTAATTTATACAGTATGACAGCTCTTTAACGCATGTTTATCATAATAGTTAACTACGTATATTAGGTAGGTAAGTATTTTTATCGAACACTATACCTACCGTATAATAATAATTACTGCTTATCAAAGTTTATTGCCCGCAAACAAATATCTACTGTTAACTAACGAACCACGGAGTTGAAATAGCTAGATGGCGTACGTATTTTCATTAAATCTGACAATAAAAAACTATCCCATACAATTAATGATAGAGGTAAAAATCTCAGTGGGTCCTCCTATATATCGATGGTGCTAAACATTTTGAGACACCAACCAGCTTTGGCCGCGTACGAAACCAGTTTCGTATAAATAATATGTTGTCTTACGCAGTCAATCATAAAGGAAACCATGTTTTATAATTGAATCTCGAATGTTTTTAAAAACATTTTCGAATTGAATTTCGAATGTTTTTGAAAACATGTTTGCGATTGGTTGGTGACTCAAAATGGTTAACCCGGTCCTGGGATTTTTGGCTCTACCATTTGTAGGGGATTAAGTAACAGGGAGAATGCTATACGTGGCTATACTATAACTTCTTTCCGCGAATAGGAGTTAACAGTGAACTTCTAGAAACTCCGTCCGTCGGGCCACGCAGTTTGATTTATTTCCTTCTCTAAATCTCTATAAATCTTCTATAAATCTCTACGAACTGCGGGCGATTCAGAAGTTTTGCTGTGAACTCTAGTTACAATCTCTTCCAGGTTAATGCTTGCCAATATGACTATGTTGTCATCACTAACATACTGTTTTCATGATCAAGTGCAAAAAGATAAAAGAAATTAAAGTTATCTGACATAGCAAACATCACTGCAGTTGTAAATTTTGATAACGTCTGTTACTAATATTATAAATCAGAAAGTATCTATCTGTTTATCTATTACCATTTCACGTTCTGTAAGCTTGACCGATTTTGATGAGTAGATAGGTACAGAGATATCTGGCTCATATTCTGGAGACTAACATAAGCTAATTTTTATCCCTGAAAATCAAAGAGTTGGGCACGTGATTTCTTCGAGTTTCTGATTCATCGTCTAGTCTAATATATAATTCAGCCTTGATAATGATTTAATAGAATTTTAACGAGTATTCTAAACTACTCAATTCAAACTATTGTTACTTACTACTTATATACTTCTCTATCTCAAATTCAAAAATATAGGCGCCCGGTAAAACAATGCGTTTTACACATTCTAATCCCAATACATCCTAATACATCTACCTCATAATCCAGTACACCTTAATCACACACACCACATGGTTATTCGACCTTGTTAGGAGCAAAGCGGATCGCTCGACCACCATGGCTTAAGGAGGTAGGGGAAATTTGCATGTTTCGTCACAGGCCGTCGCGTGTGGCTATATACACCCCACTTCCGCAGGGGTCGGGGCGGGCTGGCCTCGATACGGCTAAGATCAGATACGGCAACTTTAATTTTTTGCTATAAGTCGGGCCAAAAAAAGTTATGGGGTTTTCTGTCAAGAAATTCTTAGTCGCATCAGGCTGGTCACACATGGTCATATGAAATTGCCTACCGCGGCGCGCCCCTAGATATCTTTTAAGCAATACTCTCTTATTTCTCATGTGAAAGAGAGATAAGAGTTAAAACTTTACGCGATAGAAAGAGAGGCGATTTTATTTTAGGTCACAGCGCTGTGCGAACTAAATTGCACTTTATTGCGTCGTAGCAAGAGTGCTATTTATTTAAACGCATTTGCTGCGTGTGTGCTCCTTCTGTACTTCAAAGGTATAATTAAGTACTAGCTGACGCCCGCGACTTCATCCGCGTGGATTTAGGTTTTCAAAATCCAGTAGCAATTCTTTGATTTTCTGGGACAAAAAGTAGCCTATGTGTTAATCTAGGGTACAGTGTAATTAATCTATCTCCATTTCGAATTTCAGCCAAATCCGTTCTGTAGTTTTTGCGTGAAAGAGTAACAAACATACACACATGCATACACACATACATATACACAAACTTTCGCCTTTATAATATTATAATATTATATTTAGTGTGATAGTGTGATTCTGTGGTAGCAACCTGGAGTTCAGGAAATTCTTTGTAGCAGCCCGAAGCTGTGAAGTTGTTGAATCACTGTGCCTCGGGAAACATGTAAAGTCGTTGATTTTGCACTTTGATCTCTCTCCGGTCGTGTCGAATTGCCGTCTCAGTGGATTATGATTAAAAGAATAAAAAGTACCTGTATAATATGCGCGCACATTTGTGCATTAGGTTTAAGTTCATCTCCTGCTTAGGTAACTCTCCGTTGAGATTAGCTGACGGAGCCACTTGACTAAACTTGGGGCAAAAATGTAGAGCAATGTACTTTTAAATAGACCTAATTTAGTAAGACACCCCTACATAATAAAGTAATTCTGTTTGTTAAGTATGTGTTCACTTGTTCATTTTAAACAAGTTACCTACCTCAAAGTTAATTTTCCATAAATCTTTTTCGATTTCGACGTGGCACGTAACGGAGTGTAGTTCATTCCAAACCCTATCTTCATTTCATCAAATAAAAAGAAATGGGTCATTGTATGAGACATTTTGAGACATCGCCTTTCGTAAGTTTGTTTGTAAATCCAGCTCGCGTTGCCGTAGCCTTTATTTACTCGAATCATGCAAGAAGGTGGCTGGGCTACGCAAGTGCCGCAGTTATGCTCCGCCCGCCCTACGATTAACATCGCGAGCAAACCGACCACCATGCTCGCGCGAAATGTGAAGTGCCTTGTGATTCAGTAATGTGAGAATGTCTCAAGTCCCGAGCGGAAAGAAGGGCGGCAAAGGCCCGCCGAAGAAGGTCCCTGAAGAGGAGAAAGAGAAAAAAGTAGAGGAGAAAGATGAGACATCATCCGTCAATGGAGACAAGAAGGAAGTCAAGGAGGGCAATGGGATCCCCGACGTGCCCAAGCCTCCGAGCGCGGGGATCAACATGCGGGAGGTGGCGGCCAAGATCCTGGTGCTGGCGCAGAAGAGCGAGTGGCCGGCCGTGGAACAGACCCTCAAAGTGCTGGAGAAGCTGGTGGCAGCTGGAGGAGAGGATACCGTCTCAGTTCCTATGGCCGGCATCATTGATCCGGTAATTATAACAACATTATATGAGAATCTAACTTGAAAATTGATTAACCTATCTAACATAGCTGATAATATTTTTTAGATAGCAGACAGTTTTAAGTTAAAAATTGTTGCTTTTGCTGGATTGGGTATTGCCATAACCTATATTAATATAATAAGAGTTATTAATTCTAAGAGAGGCGCTAAAGTCTAGGAAGCGGTGCCCGAAGTAAGGTTATATTTAAGTAGTCACGCATTCTTATATTTTGGTTTATGTAATTGTACATAGTACATAAAACGTAAACATAGCACTGGTGCGTAATCTTGTATAATGTCGCGTTTGGTGGAGGTTAATAATTATTGCTTTTCAGCAAGAATAAACCTACTTTTGTAATTTATTACATGGCTTACCTAATAAGTGCAACCGAAGTACAACGATTTCCATTACTGCTTAATGAGTTAATTAACATATTAATATTTTCAGTAAAATTTGTTGCATATCGGATATATTATGAAGTAACTATCTATATATCTATGTGAAGTAATTATTATGTCTTGCTATTATCCGTTCAGATGTCAAAAGCCAAATAAATAATTGAAACATGGGAGTAACGCTGAGTTGTTCGAAACAAATTCAATAAAATAATTGCAGTTCGTTTATCAACACAATTTTTTTTTTAATTTTACCGAATAACTCAGCTTCAATAAGGTAGATAATAGATATTATTAAGTGCCTAGTAATTTAAAAAATCGTTTGAGTTTATTACTCATAGATTTCTCCAGTAACAAATTGACAAAAAGACTAAACATGATATTGATATCTATGGCAACTTTATTCTGAATTCCAATGCATTCCACCGTTTTCCATAAGTTCAAAAGTGGTAACGTTGAATGAGTGGTAGTGTTAATCTGGTCTTGTTACAAAATTAAGATATACTTATCTTAATTCTACTTATCCATAGGATTTTCTACATTTTACTGTAGACTATCTTGGTAACTTGTGTCGACCAATTCACAGAGAAGGCATTGATCGTGAACGTATGAGATAAAACTAAAAGCTTTGATACTATTATCTATCTACATCAAGCCACACGTAATGACTAAATCGCTTAGCATAAAATCAGATTTCGTTTGAAAGCTTTCGATATCTACTACTTAGCTATAGTCAAAGTCAAAGCCATTTTAAATTCGAAGTAGGTTCAATTGTTTATCAATAAAATGATCATAAAATATTATGATAATATCTTTATTTTCGGGATAAAAGTTCGTAAATCTAGACCGAGAAACCGCATAGAAACTGGGAGTTGCTAACTTACAAAAAGTTCAAATATGTAATAATTTACCCAGAATTTTAACCATCCAATTTTTGTGTGGTGTTAAATTTTTATACAGTTGTACAGCTACTGTAGAGTGTTAGAGTGTAGAGCAATACATTATAGCCGTCTGACCTTCTATAGCCAATCTTGCGACCACCATAATTTACAAGTACATTCGTTATCACAAGGCCAGCATTATTTAAAAGAATTAATTCTGATTGAGAAGATGCAAACCTCACGAAAAGGTACCTGTAAGGGGACTATGTGTTAAAAATAACGAGACAAAAAAGTCGTTGAACTATTTGCCAACGTGCAATATGTGTACTTAGTTACATACTAATAAAGTCCCATTCATAGACCACACATAGTCCCAAGCTTAGAGAAGGGTGCACATGAATCACTCTAGATTTTCAAAGTTAGGGGTTAATATGTAGTAGAACTATGAAAACCCTTTTTACAACTCCCTTGACAACCTCTCGCACTGCCAAAGGTCACTGGTAGATATCTCTTATAGAGATAAGTGCTTCCCTGTCCACTTTTTCTTTCTTTTTCTGGCGATGGGTTGAGACCATGACAATTCAAATTCAAATTCAAAATATATTTTTTTTTTCAATTTAACTTTTACAAGTGCTTTTGAATCGTCAAAGTAATCTACCACTATAGATTTGTTGAAATGTATTTCCATTTTCCAAAGTATCAATATAGCAAGGCATCGTCAAGGTCTGCATCCAAACGTAGCTGAACTAGAAGCGATTTGTTTCCTCGTTTTTAATCCAAACCGCTAGGATATGATGAAACGCCCTTCCGGCATCCTTCAAATCAAGAGTAAATAGGCAAGTTTTAGGCAAGCGCGCTCCATCTTGGGCTGCATCATCACTTGCTAGCATGTTTGATTGCAGCCAAACGCTAGTCTGTAAATTTAAAAACGGTGCACTTGAAATATCACAAAACTATTGATGCATTTCAATATTAAAGGTTACAACTCCTAAAAATTCGGCTACATAATCTAGAAGGGGGGCTGTATGTTCGATATCATAGCAACGATCGCGTGCTGGCTCCTCGAGACATCTTTCCAACTTTTTACTGCTTCAACTTGCCTCCCCTAAGCTGGATCGATCATGACTGTCACGTATGATTTGTTGAATCTTTATATTTTTGTACATTTCTCTTTATATTTGCACTCAGTTTAGTGTTCTAAGACCTAATTTTACTATCTCATGTGGCAGCGTGGGTAGGTAGGTATTAAAACGCCACTCACATTTCTGTTACATTTATATCCACAAGATATTTACAGTACTGTTAACTGTATTTACAACAATGGTTCGACCAGACGATGTATATAGCCTTGTTCTGGTGCGGAACGTAATAAGACCTCTGGAGCAAGAAAAAAGAAAGGTTGATGATAGTTTCGGTGAGAATGAGGCTCTCGGAGGTCCACGAGAGCTGCAGGATTTTTGCAGTTCTAAATTTGATTTGTTTGTTCCAACAGGTAGCTGTGTAAAAGTTTTCTTAAAAGTTGTCTGCCATTCAGCCAACGCCATCGGCGAGTAGAGGTTGCACGCCTTTACACTCACTTTAAGCACTTCTAAGCACTCGAAATTAGGCAGATCATAAAACATGTTGATGTGATAATTCTTTTTTTTTAATGTGCTAAAAATCATTTTTTTGTATTTTATTTAATGACAATATTCACAAATACTATAAATAACTAAATATAAAAATTACAAAACAAAAATGTCATCCAAATCACTGTAACGAAGCAAGGTGCCTTGCAGAACGCTGGCTGCGTTACCTCGTTGAATGGCTAGACTAATATGCTAATCAAGGTAATTGCCAGACCTCCGGTCACCCGTGGACTCCACAAGACGGGATGACAGGTCCTTAAAAAAGAATCTAGCATTCCCGCCCCACGAACCCATGGTCTCCACCCCAAAAGCACAAATATGAAATTATTATACGTCTCATGAAAGCTCAGAGACACTTAGCGGACGAGATAGTGCACCCAATTTATTTCTTCATATGCTAAGATCTAATTCTTCTAAGTCAATTCTAAGCACTCGAAATTGGGCAGATCATAACACGATATGCGATATTTTTCAGACCGGCCGGAAATCGAACCCGGGACCTAAGGTTTTAGTTAGGTGCAAATTAATAAAACGCTGAAAAGTTTGGGAATACAACATCATAAACCCTAGCCTTGAAGCAACACTATTACCTACCATTTATTACATTCGAATTTAAATGCTAAAGAAAATAAAAAATCCAATAAAGGTGCCTGTCACCGTTTCTTGCTGAAAAAAAGTTCAATTCACTTTGCAAAAACTAATAGTAAATACAAACTCATCTGTACTTTTGTGAAATTAAAATCGCTGGTTATTACATGAATGAAAAGAGCGATGATCAGCGTCGCAAATCAATAGTTTGGACGAAAAATTAGTTATAATTATTACGATGTGATCACTGATTTAACATGGCTTGAATAGTATCTACCTATAGAATTATAACCGTGCATCCTAAAGTATTTGTATTTCAAGAAGAATTTGTAGTATCCAGGATCCAACGCATTTGCTATATTCATTCTGCCTGACAATGTCTAGAATGCTAAAGTGCCTAGTGCCTGCCACAATGTCAAGTACCTATCCTAAAACGTCCAGTATCAAAAGATCCACTTATCAAAATGCTACCGATCGTTAATACACGGATATTGGCTATACTATAGAACATACATAGATAGTCATAATGTTTGGCTGAATGGGCTAAAATGAGCATCCACATTCCACATGCTTGATAGGTACAGTCAGCAACATAGCTAGGTTTGCACCCGTCTATACTCGCTTGTACTGGCGAGTCCTATCTTTCCTAATCCTAATCCTAGCTTTGTTGCTGACTGTACCTACGTGATTTATTTTGATTGGTGATAAAATCATCAGCAGCCCCAGCGCAATCAGTGCGACATATCTATTTCACATTTATTCCAGAAACAAAAGGAAAAGCTGCGAAAATGTATTGAAGCATTCCAAACCAGTGGTAGATGCATTTGACGATTCAGAAGTACTTGTAAACGTTTATTGAATAAAGAACATTTTGATTTGATTTTGCACTTTTATTGGTAATGGTGTAGCTACTATAGGCACACCTTAGCTATTATCATTTAGCATGCTTGTTACCACTTTTTAACCCCCGACCCATAAAGAGGGGTGTTATAAGTTTGACGTGTGTATCTGTGTGTCTGTGTATCTGTGTATCTGTGTATCTGTCTGTGGCATCGTAGCGCCTAAACGAATGAACCGATTTTAATTTAGTTTTTTTTGTTTGAAAGGTGGCTTGATCGAGAGTGTTCTTAGCTATAATCTAAAAAAATTGGTTCAGCCGTTTAAGAGTTATCAGCTCTTTTCTAGTTTTCTTGTAGAAAAGAAGGTTAGATAACCGTTAGGTTCATAATATTATGTCAATAGACAAATGTCAAGCTGTCAAGATGGACGTTGCCTAAATACATAATTATTTATTTGAAAATGATGTTTTGGAAAACTCAAATACTTTGGATCGTCGGGGGTGTTATAAATTTTTAATTTACACTTGTTTGTCATAAATTAAAAAGTGGCACACCTAAGGCGGAAACACGGAAAGTAAGCTTCCTAGAATTTTTATTAACCACAGTGTTGTAATAATTAACCATACAGCTATTATATCAGTTCTATTTTTGGCTGCCATAATTCTTACGGCAGGCTAAGTAGCGCTGAGTGCGGTCACTTAAGGCGCTTCTCCAATGAAATGTACATTTTTATTCAAATTCTTAATCTGCACTGAAACTTTTTTGATACTTTAAGGGGTGGACTGACATTCAATTGAGATCCTGATGGAGACTCCCACTGTGGTAACACAGCGGGGTTATTCGCTAACTCAGTGATCATCACTAAATGAAAGCCATCAAACTTATTTGACATTGATTGGTCTTACATTGCTGCTTCAGTGAGCAATATAAAAATAATATTTCGTTGCGAACCTTCAGTGGATTGAAAATAAATATCAAAATGAGTTGAAAGACTTTCATTCAGTGATGACCATAGAGTTAGCGAATAACCCACTCGATATCCTTTGCTCTGCTGTCGATGTCGTACCTACATCTAGTGGAAGACTGCTGGAAGCTACATGATTTTTGTCTTATTTTCTTGACCTTTTGTTAAGAAATAAAATAAATAATAATAAATAAATCTTTTATTGTTCAAAAGCATTGGTACAAGTAATTATAAGTATATTTTTACAAAATCCTTATCATAATAATTATTTATACATAAGCAAATAGTAGGTGATGAGTAATTACCTCTTCGTACATTCAAATGACAGTAAGTAGACCGTACGGATGAGTTCCAGTAGGAGAAAGCAGAGATACAAATTACATAGTCACAGAGATAAATGACTAGGTAAATATGTACTTAGCTACTATACTTACTTATTTATACTCGTTTAAACTTATACCACCACTGGATACGGGACACAGGTCATCTCTTATCTCCTAGTGCAGGGTCCACAGTCCACACCATACATTAGGACATAGAGACCTGTAGCTTAGGGCCCGAGTAAATGTTTACTTAGTTTAACTTTTTTTTTAATAAGTAGTTAGGTAATTTGGAAAATTAGCGGTATGAGGATTAAGGGGTGGAGATTGAAAATTTCAGAGTAGTTTAAATAGTAGGTTTGTATATTAGAAAGCGTTATAGTTTTAGCATAATATATGTTTGACTTTAATTCAGCAAGTTATTTCGGTTTCGGTCTTGATAGGTAAGTACTTGTAAATTGGTGCTAAGCCTCGCTGGTCAGCCCCTTACGTTGGCGTGAGCAAACTGTGTCAGGCGCCATCGACTACGTCAAACTGTACCTACTTCTATAGTTGTATAGTTGCTTTGGCCAAATTCGTGTATTGCATTCGTAGTCGAATTAAACGGAACATTATTTTTAATCCATACTTTGTTTCCGTTATAATATTGCTAGGTAACTCGACCTAGCTTTGCACGCGCTCTTACTATCTTAACTTCATCTAAGGACCTGCGTAGACCGACCGCGCTGATTGGCGGCTAATGTACGGTTATCGCGGATCATTGTGCCGCTAGAGCGCCGTCATTTACAACTGTATGTCAAAGTAAACAAGTAAATAATGAACAAGTGTAAATAAAAAATTTATAACACCCCTGACAAGTGAAGGTTACAGTAACTAGAAAAGAGCTGATAACTTTCAAACGGCTGAACCGATTTTCTTGGATTATAGCTAAGAACACTCTCGATCAAGCCACCTTTCAAACAAAAAAACTAAATTAAAATCGGTTGATTGGTTTAGGAGCTACTATGCCACAGACAGATACACAGATACACACGTCAAACTTATAACACCCCTCGTTTTGGGTCGGGGGTTAAAAAGCCTTGGCGCCACTCTACTCCGTTTGTGAGCCCTGCAACTAGAAATCTAAAAACATAAAACTCGCATGCAGAAAAACTGCAAGACACTAAACGTCACACTGAATGCGCGCGTATGCGCTCGGTTTACAACGCGTAAGGGCTCCGAAGTGCAAATGCAGCTGTGGTATGAAGCACATACTTAACAATAATTGGTTACGTTGCCATTACGCTGCGCTGCTCTCACAATTAATTTTTGTCTATATCTGTGAAACTCAGGAAATGCCTATTTTATTGAAACCTCAAATCCAGTATAATTGTTTTGATAAACAACACGGTTAACTTATTATAATTAACTGTATTAGTAAATGATAAAAAAGTGTAAAAACCGATAAACAATGTATTAAGCCAACAGATTTAGATAATACTTATATCTACTTATTTGTAGGTAGGTACAATATTACTGGCACAGTGCTGATACGATCGTGATAAGGCGATTGATTACATAGATCCCTGGCATTCTTCCAACGACTACCTACCTAACGCTATTAAAATCTTTATTTTGCGTTCCATGAATGTTAGGTATTTTTTTTTTCGCATTATCAACTCTGAAATCTAATTTGTCATTTCATCATCGAGAAACTAGTTGTATCGGGATTGAACTTCCGACCGGAGGGGTCTCTCCATCACTCGCTGCATACAAACGTAGTTCCAATTTCATTTGAATATTAAGCAACCAAAGTCCATAAAATTTTGCAGACATATTCTAGAAACTAATATCTATGTCTGTGGTTTTCCAGATTTCTGTTAAAATATTCGGTTTCAAAGTTACGCGGTCTTAAAAATTTACATACAAATCTTTGAGCCCCTGTAATTTTAAAACTACTTATTTTTAGAAAAATCTAAAACACCACAGACACAGATATTAGTTTCTAGAATATGTCTGCAAAATTTCATGGACTTTGGTTGCTTAATATTCAAA
Organism: Maniola jurtina; assembly: GCF_905333055.1. Taxonomy (NCBI): domain Eukaryota; kingdom Metazoa; phylum Arthropoda; class Insecta; order Lepidoptera; family Nymphalidae; genus Maniola; species Maniola jurtina. The sequence continues at coordinate 11,293,584 of NC_060039.1, forward strand.
TGAAATTGGCACTACGTTTGTATGAAGCGAGTGACGGAGAGAGCCCTGTTAAACCACTAGGCTATCATTCTATACCTTCGCAAAACATCAAAGCTAAAAGAACTAACTCAGTGTCACATGTCACGGAAATAACATGCGTGTAGGAACACACGGTCTTCCGTCTGATTTTCCGTCCACGCCAGCGAGCTAAAGGTCGACATAAATAGACATACACCCGCAGTGAGCCACTGCAGGATACCTCCGAGCTAATTATGCTTTAAAATAAACTTCTTTTGCTTTATTCACCAAGATACGCCCACATTTACCGCATATTTATGACTCCTGCACTTGGCGCAACACTACTTTGCGACTTTAATTTTTTAACTGCCGAGTGAAGTGGCTTATAGGAACTCCTACAAGAAACATATGTCCAGGAGTGGACGGCTATCGGATGATGATGATAAACCACCAGTTTCTTAGTGGTTCTTCTCGAAAATTTCAAACCAGTGCAGTGCTAGATACTTTTGGCGATTAAAAAGCATTCATTCATACTTATTAATGTTAATCGAACCCTTATTACGGCAACAAGCAAAGATGATGAAGAATGTTAGTATTGGACATGAAAAATTCAAGCTTGCTTCTTCTTTCTGTGCTTATCCCCCATTTGTAACTTTTATTTAAAAAACCTAATATTTTTTTAGTCCGATCCGTTAGATATAGTATCATCCATCCAGCATACTTAACAGAGCTCTCTCCGTCACTTACTCCATACAATCGTAGTTCCCATTTCATTTGAATATTAAGCAACCAAAGTCCATGAAATTTTGCAGACATAGTCTAGAAACTAATATCTGTGTCTGTGGTGTTTTAGATTTTTCTAAAAATATGTAGTTTTAAAATTACAGGGGCTCAAAGATTTGTATTTTTCTTCAAAAAAAGGCCCAACTTTGTGCTCGTTTTTCTAGACAACGAAGCAATTTAATGAAATTTGGAAAAACCACAGACCTAGAAAATTTAATGAATATTATGTAGTAAAAAAATTATCGTTATATATTTTATATTGTTATAATTATGTGGGAACTACGAAAACCAGAAATTACACCCAGAAATCTTGAAAATTTCGTGCTGTCTCGATTTGTGCAAGCGGGGTGGTGAAGTGCGGGGGACGACACGTGAAACTGACAGAAACTGACAGTCTAAACACACGGGCCACATTTAGACTGCACCCAACTCCAAACTTGTCGATAGGTCTAACTAAATACACTGGTACATTTCAACTTGCGTTAGACGTATGCGTTACCTACTCAGACGTTGCCTGTAGATAAAAATATGTCTCATGTTTGCTGGCAATAGCGCATGCATCAAACCCTGCAAGTTGCAACTCTCTTGCAAGCTATTCCTCACGCAATACGCACAGCTTTAATATTATAATTTTTGACAATGTATACTATATGTAATGCCATATCACAGGTCACTCTCTGATTTATTGCTAACAATTTACTTCCAAATGCAAAGAAATCTAAGTGTGTTCACACTGCCCAATACCAGGACCTTAAATGACATAAATTCATTGATAAATAATCATATGTTGAAAATAAAGGAGAACCCCGTGTTTCTCGGTATAATGTTAGATGCAAAGCTTCTATGGAACACCCACATATCAACACTTGATGGTAAACTCAGCTCTGCTGCTTACACTGTTAGAAAAATTCGACAGGTACTGACGTGGAAACTGCAAAAATTGTATATTTTGCCTATTTTCACTGTATTATGTCTTACGGACTCTTGCTATGAGATAAAGCGGTAGATATTGAGAAAAAAATGTATTACAGAAAAGGACAGGACGTGCAATTTATAATTTAAAACCGCGCGCTGCCATACAATAAAAATATAAGGAAATAAGTACCTTATCTATTATCTTATAGTAGCTTCTAAATATATTTACAACTAGTTAATGCCCGCAGCTTCGCTCGCGTGGATTTAGATTTTTAAAAATCCCGATCCTTTCATTTCCCAGAACAAAAGTTGCCTGTCCGTAATAGCCCGTCCCCGGGATGCAACTTGTTTCTGTATCACGTAAGAATATTTAAACGGATGATCCTTTTCAAATCCCGAGGGATCACCAGGATTTAGGAGTGCAATTTCTTACAGCATCAGGGTTGAGGTCAACGACAAAGTGTTTACTTGGTATAGATACCTTCAATATCAATTAATAATCGACACTTTTTAAATCCCATTAGCTTTAGTAGTCAGGTCCCCTGCAACATCAGGATTGAGGAGTTGGAATCCAAATTTTTTATTGAACAATGTCGCAAACTTTCTTTATCGATTAAAAAAACTACCCAAAATTACGCAGTTAGGTTACCTGCCAACAAATTTCATGGTTTTGAGTCAACGGGAAGTACCCTAGAGGTTTTCTTGACACACACGACAGACAGAGAGATAGACAACAAAGTGATCCTATAAGAGTTCCGTTTTTCATTTTGAGGTACGAAACCCTAGAAAACGTAGGAACGGCATTCCGAACCAGTGGTAAATTTTTCTGACCATCCAAAAACACTTTGAAGTTTACCTAAAAGTTTACAGGAATAAAAATTTATCATTGTATTCCATTCCATTTCATTCTATTCCATTCTGTTCAAAGATAAAAAGATAATAAAAATATTTGTCACCGAAACAATAATTTACGATACATCAACCAATATCAATTTTACTGATGACAATCTGACTATTACCAAAGTGAACGACTACTATAATATCTATTATATACGACTAACATAATATGTATTATAAATTGTGTGCCGTTTGCATTCTCACTAGGTTCTCATTAAGTTTGTTTTATTTGGTTAAACTTTCTGGCATTTATATTGTTATGACGTTTAATTGGCAAACAGTCTGTTTATTGGCTGAAACTCAAAAATTCAGCCAATCACAACAAAGAAAATATTGTAATAATGATTGATGCAGCTTTCTGTAATTGAAAACAAAATATTTGACATTAACTTGAATGTGACAGTGTTTTCCGAATAGGGTTGCCAGAGGCCCCGTATTTTACTGGTTACCCCGTATTTCAGGATACAGAAACCTGTAATTATGAAAATAAAATACGGGGCAAATAAAACTAAATATTTTTAGGGTTCCGTAACTCAAAAGCAAAAAAGAACTCTTATAGGATCACTTCGTTGTCTGTCAGTCTGTCAGTCTTTCCGTCTGTCCGTCTGTCCATCTGTCCTTCTATCCGTCTGTCATGTGTTCATGAACAAATATTAGTATTTTCAATTTTCAAAGTAAGATAACTACATATATCAAGTGGGTTATCATATGAAAGGGCTTTACCTGTTCATTCTAAAACAGATTTTTATTTATTTTTATGCATATTTTTTTAATGCAAAACAGTTTTTGATTTCTCGAGTAAAATGTCGGAAAAAATACCCGAATACGGAACCCTCGGTGCGTAGGTCTGACTCGCACTTGGCCGGTTTTTTACAAATTCAGCAGGAGCTGGCTGGCGAAATCAAACACTGACGTTATGTCCAGTAGAAAGAATATTTTCCGTTTGCGGCAATGCGCAGCCGAAACCCACTCGATATTGATCATGGTAGCCAAGGCGGCGGGGCTTGGTTTGAGGATGTAAGCCTTTTTTATACAAGTTAGCCCGTGACTTTAATCTTTTCTAGTGGTAAGTGATGATGCAGTCTAATTTCTTGGCCGTTAGGGCCATACTAACCATATAACTAGCCATGACCGAAGCCTCCCACCAGACCAGAAATTTTGAAATGGCGACTGCGCCTGGGAAGCCGTCAAAAACCTAAGCCTAAATTAATACTTACACTATTTCTTGCATTTGCTTACCAATTTTTTTTTGGAAATATATCAAATATTTCGCGCTCACTTCACTCGCGCTTTGAATTTCTATTACTTAGTGTAAACCCCGCATTTCGTTTGCATGAATTTAGATTTATAAAAATTCCGTGGGGGATTTTCCGGGCTAAAAAGCCGCCTAAAAAAAATGTCTGGGATGCAAGTTACCTCTGAATAGTAAGTACCAAAATTTTGGTAAAGAAGATGGGCCGTGAAAGGGTAACAAATAGATAGGCAAATAGATATACTGTCGTATTCGTAATATTAGTATGGATAGGAAGCTTTAAAAATAAAATCTTGCTATGGCTACACTCGTTTCCCTTTCACTTTAATTTTTTCTGTATTGAACCAAAAACACTTACGCTCACTGCGCTCGCGCTTTTTTATTGTTGTATTTTATCTCACTGTCAAATTGAAAGGCGAAATTCCACTAACCAGGTAATTAGCCCATAAAGTTGAGCGAATGTTTTTTTCCTCATGACAGGATTCAGTTCCGGCCCTGATAAAACCTCTCCCGCAATCGATTCCTGGCTACGGCCATAGTATTGATACTGTGAAGGTGGAATTACAAATTAAATGTAATTTTAAGTTGAAATGAAAAGATTGTATGCATGAAATGTATAACATTTTGCTTTACAACACTAAGAGTTTTTAAAAGCTATTTAAATAAATAAATCTTTTATTTAAAACCACATTGCATACACAGTTCACCAATCAAGACACGGCAACATACAGAGAAAAAATACAAAACTTACAAATAAACTGAAATATCTAAATAGGCTTTCCATGCATTTCAGAGAGAACCACCGCCTATTTCTTCAAATACTTCAAATTTTCAAATTTCTTCAAATCTAAACCCCGTATTTTTGATGGTGGTAGCCTGTAAATCAAAAAGAGCCAGGTGGCAACCCTACTTCGACCTAGACAGAATGAAAAATTGTTTTCATTACTCGGTATGCCTACTGCCATAGTGTGACAGAAAGTGTGACGGTAGTTGTGACCTCTGATTGGCCGACTCTCTTTCACTATTTGCTAAAATTGATGATTGCAACAACAATTTTTCTTTTTTGTAATCGAAAACAGAACACGGACGTCAAACAGGTTGACTAATTGCAATCATTTCTGACCGGCTAACATTGTTCCGCTAGTGGCTCAAACTCACTGTCGCAGCAAGAACATGGTAAATTCAGCCAATCACAGCAATTTGAAATTTGGTTATCACAAATGTACCGATCTAGGAACCGAGAATGCACGAACCAGGGCAGATAGAGATAAGAACAATAATATCATACGTAGGAAATCGACGGGGGATCGTTGACAAGGATAGCCTTACCCAAATTACGATCTGCCAACGCAGCTGTGCCTAGAGAGTCATGACTTTGATACATATGGCTACATCTATGTAACCCATAATGTACATGTATGTATTTTGCTATAGCGACTGCTAGGATCCGCAGACTTGCTGAAAACAATGTTTGCTTCTATACAAAATGTAGATAACAAAACAGTTCAAATTCCCATTTCACTCTGCGCATATGGCGTGGATAAGGAGGCGTACAGAAAATATTAATAGGGATTCGGTAGGCTTTCGGTACTAAGGTAACGATTCCGCACCGTACCGCACACAGTTGAGGATAATAAAGATGTAATAAGACTAGAAATGTTAAACAGGGGTGTCGAAAAAGTCTACAATCACACTCGTCAAGGTGACCCAAAGCCGATTAAATCAAGGTCCCCCAAGAGCAACGTCCGTGAGGTTTAAAACGCACCTTCCGCCATCAGTACATTATTTTCGCCTGCCCTACATAATTTTTGGCCGTTAAGACCAACTGAAGTGACCGTTAGTGTGTCAAGGGTAAGAGGGCAGGAGTTTTGCGTGCTAGCCCAGAGTAATCGATGGGAGATTTCCGACCTTGGGTCAAACCACCATCCTTGGGCGAAGCTGACCTGTCTAATACCTACCAAGGCCATTGCTAATGGTTTTAAAGCTGAAGTTACAGTCGTTCGGTGTTTTGGATACAATTTAATTAAAAGAACTTGACGTCATGAATGAACTGTTAGAAATATAGCGCGCCGAATTGAGAAATTCCTCCTTTTTGAAAGTTGGCTTAAAAGGAATGTGCTCTTACAGGAGTGTAATTCTAGTCGTCAAATGCTTAACGAAATCTACTGTCAATAGTTCGAAGGTTCGTTCGTCTGTTCGTTCGTGTATTCAACTAGCTCGATGCCCTCTTCGTCCGCGTAAATTTAGTTTTTCTTAAATCCCTTGGAAACTCTTTGATTTTCCGAGATAAAAAGAAGGTACATTCCTCAGGTCTTAAACTACACCTATGTAAAAAATTACGTTGACTGTTGTGGCGTGATTGAAGGACAAACAAATACACTTTAGCATACAAACTTTTGGTAGTGATACATATTAAAATGCCAAAGGGAAAGTCCTGACTCACTCACTGACTCATCAAAGCACAGTTCAAACCCTTGAACTGAGAAAGCTGTACGTAGAGTTTCCCTTTATTAAGTAAGCAAAGAAAAAGGAGGGATTTTCTGAAATACCCCGTGTATAGGGAATAAAGAAATTTCCTATATTCGTTCAGCGAAGCCGCGGGCGTACCTATGCTAGTTTGGTACGTCATGTTAGTAATCGGAACATAACAAAATCGTGTATTCGGTGATGTATAATTTACGTTCGGTAATTAATTAACCCACCTAAACCATAAATGGCTTTAGATGCAGTTGCACTAGTGAGAATCTGGAAAAAGTTTAACAGTTGAAATAAAGACTGTTAAACAAAAGTTTAGTAATTCTTTATTTTAGGTTTGCCTAAAGGCCGTCAAACCGTGAACCTCCTTTATTTAAGAGAAAATTGAAAAAACTATTATTAGAAAAGACATATTACTCAATTAATGATTACCTCTCAGAAAAGTTATAACTGTATTTTAATTTTGGACATTTTGCTATTATTATTTAATTATTATTTTTATTTATTTATTTTTTGTGTGACAAAAATGTATCTTAATTTAATGTAACATATTGCATGCTTATAAGCAGAATTTGGCTGTACTTTTTTATCTTTGTAACATCTCCACTGTTTACCCAAATTCGCAATAAAGAAATTTGATTTGATTTGATTTGATTTGATTTGATTTGATTTGAAAACCTAAGTTTAACTAACAAGCCTAACAAGTTGATTTTTATTGCTGTTATTGTTACGTACCTAGAGTAAATCTTCATTGGAACATACAATCCGGCATGCATTTATATATTTTACTCAGTGCAATTTAACTTAAGTACTTATTTTAAAGAATTTATTCCACTGTACGAAACCTACTGTGATATTTAAAGAATTCAGTGATACCTGTAGTAATACCACAGGTAATACCTACTAACAAACTCTGTTAGTAATACCTTGTGAATAGAAAGTCATGAATAATTCATAGGTCTCTGTGACCAGCCCAAGTGGGTTACGGTATTTAATTGTCGCTATAAGCAAAAAATGTTAGAACATAATATGGCTGCAGAAAAACTTAGAAAATAATGTTCTTTATAGGAGTATTTTAGTGAATTAGTCGTAAATTTTCTTATTTATCTCTATTACACACCGAGACACAGTTTTTACTAGTTAGGGATACAGGTGCACAGTAATATTTTGTTATTAGGTATAATTAATTTAAGGCAATGTATTGTTATGTTTGTGTTATATATTTTGTTATTGTGCCAAAATAAAAATTATATTATCTTATCTTATCTAATTATCGCAAACATGAGCTGGACGCGTTTGGAACCCTCGTAGCTTTTGTTTTAAGTTTACTTAATAATAATAATTAATTATCACCATTACTTACATCATTATCTTACGAATCCTACAATTATGTTCTGCCTATCTATAAACAGTAGATGATAGATATTATAGGTATGTTCCGCTAAAATGCTATAGTTAGGTAATCTGCAAACTATAGCATATACCTACGTAGGTGCGAAAAGTTGTTTCAAATTGATTATTATTAGATGATGATAAATTTTTCGGGATACTTTGATTAAAATGAATGGGCCGCGAAAAAATATTTTCACAAGTTAGTTCAACTTCGGTGACCTAGTTGAAAATTCAGTTTCTACCCTTCCAAGAGATAAGGCATGGGACACATTTTTTATGAAAGCTCGAGAGCTTGGGAATGAGTTGCTTTAACAGCCTTGATAGTTTTAATAAGTTTTGAGTGATATTGTGAAATGGTGATATTAAGTTTGTTGTGGGCTTCTTCTTAGCCCAGGGCGCGTTTGAGACCCTCGTAGCTTAAATTTTAAGTTTGCGTAATAAATTATCGCTTATAGGTAGGTACCTACATCAGCAAATTCAACGATTGTACATTGTACCTATCGTGTTAAATTAGGTACTAAATGATGCCCGAGAATTTGTCAATTTACGTTTTTTCATAAACCTTTAAGAACTTTGTGATTTTTCTTGATTAAAAGAAGCTTATGCCCGTCCAAGATGCAAGCAATCTCTGTATCAAATTTTGTTGAAATAGGTTCAACGAATGTACCGTGAAAAGGTAACAGACGGACAGATAGACAGATGATACTTTCGCATAAAGTTTCCCTTATGCTAGTGGCAGTGGATAGATAACGTACTACAAAAGAGTTCAACGGGGATCGGTCAAAGAGATAAATAAATTCGAAGCTTCAGTGACGCACGGATTCCGTGAAGATGAGCGATTGTTATATTTTGGTTCTTGGAGCACATCAATGTGACATCTACGTATGTAGGCACTGACCTCTGCTTATACAAGTACGCTGGACCTACGATTGCCCACTTTTTATGAAGCATTATGATTTTCGACATTTTGGCGCTGATAACAGCAGTGAGCGTCATGCGGGTGTACTAGGAACTAAATGTTAGTGATGCTATATCTGTCAACGTAATATCAATGCGAAGACCATTTGACACAAGGTATTTTAATTCCCGGTATGCCCGGTGGGGCGCATCGAATCGGCACAAAAAATAACTGTAATTTTGTGTGGCACACTACGATTAAAAATCAGATTCTATATCGAGGGTGGTATTCTTTTCCAGTGCACTAGTTTTTTTTTTTTAGATACAAATTAGCCCTTGACTGCAATCTCACCTGGTGGTAAGTGATGATGCAGACTAAGATGAAAGCGGGCTAACATGGAAGGGGTATTGCAGTTTTCAGTAAACTCATACTCCTTTAGTTTCTACACGGTATTATACCGGAACGCTAAATCGCTTGGCAGCACGACTTTGTCGGTAGGGTGGGAACTAGCCACGGCCGAAGCCTCCCATCAAATTATGAAATTGCACACCCCTGCCGGGAATCGAACCCGGGACCTCCCACTAGTAAGACCACAGCGCTTAACACTGCGCCTGGGAGGCCGTTATGTTTATATCAATTTCAGTTATCTCTTAAGTCTTAAGCTATGAATAAGCGCGTGTACTCCTGGCTTAGTAACCAAACAAATGAAGAAAACCGGTAATGAGTAAGCAGTTCGTTGGTCAGCGACGTATTAATTCCACTAAAAGCCCCCACACAACGGATATTGCAATTTGTAGGAAGCTCCTTTCAAAAGGTAATGCGGCTAACCCGAAAACCAGGACGATAGGAAACAATATCAATTTCAGTTCAATGAACTAATAATGACTTGGTGATGCCCGCGACTTTGTCCGCGCGGATTTAGGTTTTAGGCTCCCTTCCTCCCTATTACTAAGATTCCGTTGTCCGTTCGTTCGTCCGACTGATGTCGGTGAGCGGGCTGTATCTTGGAAATGTAATAGGTATTGCCGTTATAACAACAAATAATAAAAATGTCGAAATCTTAAAAATAAAATTAAAAAGTGCTATTTCTTGTTACTATTAGCAAGCTGAAGTAGCAGTGGGCAGGCCATGCCTGTCGTAGAGGCGATGGCCGTTGGAGCCGGAAAGTCCTTGAGTAGAGACCGCGTTTAAGCAGGCGTAGTGTGGGACGCCCTCCAGCACGATGGACCGACGATATAAAATGGCTGGCGGGATGTGGCTGGATGAGGAAGGCTGAGGACCGGGTGTGGAGGCGCTCTTTAGGGAAGGCCTATGTCCAACAGTGGACATCCACAGGCTGATGATGATGATGATTTCTTGTATGATGGTACGGAACCTTTCGTGTGCGAGTCCTTTTTTAAGTTAGGCAGCGTGGGCCCACGCTTCTTCGGGCCGAGCTTCGCTCTCGGGTTAGCTTAGCCAGCAATAAGTAGGTACATGGGTATATTGTTGCTTAAATCAGGCCACACCACCCTCAAAATTTTGCCGCATAATATTTTATATGCAAATGTCAGTTTTTAACGACTACTGTTCTCTACTTGGCGCACCTACGAGTAAATGTACCTACCCTTACAAAGTTCTGATGTAATTCGGGTCAGAGTTATATTAAGAGCAATAAATTGTTATGCCAAGCTAATGATATTATTACAATTTTAGCGTATGCCCACGACTTCGTCTGCGTAGACGACACAAATTTCAAGCCCCTATTTTACCTCCTTAGGGGTTGAATTGTCAAGAACACTTTGTTAGTGGGTGTCTACGACATAATAGCCATCTGCAAACCAAAGTTCAGCCCGATCCGTCCGGAAGTTCGAGCTGTGCGTTGATGGATCAGTCCGTCAGTTAGTCAGTCACCTATTCCTTTTAGGTAGGATATACTTAGATTATTTGATGCCTGCGACTTTGTCCACGAGGATTTAGGTTATTAAAAAATCCGTGGGAACTCTTTGATTTTCCAGAACAAAAAGTAGCCAATGCCCGTCCCCGAGATGCAAGCCACCTCTATACCTTTCATTAAAATCGTTCAAATAGGTGGGCCGTGAAAAGGTAGCAAATAGACGAACAAACATACACAAATATCTTTTGCATTTATAATAGTTATTAGCACGGTTTGTACATCGTAAAACTGTGTTATTAGTATGGATAGCTTTGTAAGTAGGTAGTAGGTAGGTACTATTTTCACGGCTGTGTGATTAGAATGTTCCACATAAAAAAAAGATCACCCTAACTCCAGCCAATGAAAACATTAGAATATTGTAGAATCTCAATATTAATATTAAACTGTTGCCTTATACATATATAGGTGCCAATACCAATAGTCAACAAAAAATCCATTTTCAATTTATAGATCTGCAATAATAATTTCTAATTATTGCAGATAAATTCTTCATTTAGAAATCACGGAAGTGTGATATTTTCAGCGCTGTGAAACGTTAAACTTAAGGGGCGATTAAAACACGATTTAAATGGCAATTATTTTTAATGACGCATTCACCAGCAGCTAATTATCACAAGGAGGGTTGCCATTATAAGCCCATTACTGTGTCACAGGGTGCAGGCGGCACGCGAATTTTCTCCTTCGCAGACCGTTTAATTCCTGGAAAAGTTTGATCGTGCGATGTAGACGTACCTATAGGCTTACGCGCTTTACTTTATTAGAGGAGGTATATACTATCCACATGTACTAATATTATAAATGCGAAAGCGTGTCTGTCTGGCTGTCTCTCTGCTTGCTTTTCATGGCCCAACAGTTTAACCGATTTTGATGTTTGGTGCAGAATTAGCTTACATCCCGGGGAAGGACATTAACAACTTTTCATCCAAAAAATCAAGGAGTTCCCACAAGGTTATTAAAAACCTTAATACACGCGAATGAAGTCGCGGGCATCAGCTACTATCTATACTAATAAATAAAATTGGAGTGTCTGTCTGTAATTTCGAAATAACTACCGCATATTAAGGTCACATGGTTATTTGAACGATACTATAACTGAATCACACGTTTTTAAATTTTTTGTCTGTCTGTCTGTCTGTCTGTATGTCTATCTGTCTGTCTGTCTGTCTGTCTGTCTGTCTGTCTGTCTGTCTGTCTGTTTGAAAATGCTAATCTTGGGAACGGCTGAACCGATTTTGACGGGATTTTCACAGACAAGTAGAGAATTGACCAGGGAGTAACATAGGCTACTTTTTAACCGACTTTCAAAAAGGGAGTTGTGTTTTTCTACCTATGTACACTGAAATCTTCGAGATTTCTGAACCGATTTGCGTCATTTCTTTTTTAATCGATAGAGGAACTGTGCGACATTGTTTCATAAAAAATTTGGAGTCCAACTCCTCAATCCTGATGCTGCAGGGGATCTGACCAATCCACGCGGGCGAAGCTGCGGGCATCAGCTAGTTGATAATAAATATTCAATAATTGTTGCTCAGATCTTGGTAATTTGCTAACTACATCGCAAATTAACGATCATCTGACTAACTCTAGGTAAGTTAAACAAAAATGATCCATCTATACCAATACCATGCCATTTATTTCTTTATAACTACCTTATGCCGGCGACTTCGTCCGTGAGGATTACAAAAATTTAACCTAACCTAACCTCTTAGGGATTGAATTTTCAAAAACCCTTTTTTAGAATAGCTATCTGCATCCCAAATTTCAGGTCGATCCATAAAGTCATTTGAGATGTGTCTTGTTAGATCAGTCAGTTAATCAGTCGGTTTTATATAGATACTAGCCGATGCCCGCGACTTCGCCCGCGTGGATTTAGGTTTTTCGAAATCCCGTGGGAACTCTTTGATTTTCCGGGATAAAAAGTAGCCTATGTGCTAATCCAGGAGATTATCTATCTCTATTCAGCCAAATCCGTCCAGTGGTTTTTGCGTGAAGGAGTAACAAACATACACACACACCCACACGCACACACACACATACAAACTTTCGCCTTTATAATATTAGTGTGATTATTATACCTACTGGCTAAAATTTTTATTTATATACCTACTGGGCGTACTGGGCTGGTCTTTTCAGTTTAATTACATATTATTAAAGTCAAATAGTTATCTTTATTGAAGTAGGAATTTGTAATACTTTTATGCCGTTTCCACCACACCCAGCTGTAAAGCACAGTAATACTGAAATAATTAGTGGTTATGATGGCGAGTGAGTAAGCAGAACAATAAGCAAGGGTGAGGTTTGACCTTCTGTCAGACTTTCTGTTATGAATCAAGTTTTTTTACCTACTGTGACATAACTCGGGTATAATAATAATTTAACAAGTGTAAATTAAAAATTTATAACACCCCCGACAAGTGAAGGTTAATGTAACTAGAAAAGAGCTGATAACTTTCAATCGGTTGAACCGATTTTCTTGGATTATAGCTAAGAACACTCTTGATCAAGCCACCTTTCAAACAAAAAAAAACTAAATTAAAATCGGTTCATTAGTTTAGGAGCTATGATGCCACAGACAGATACACAAATACACAACTCAAACTTATAACAACCCTCTTTTTGAGTCGGGGGTTAAAAAATTAAACTCACTGCAGTCAGCCGGCGAAAGAGTCCTTAATAAAAACTTCTTTTAGTTTCTTCTTAGGGACTCCTTCGCTGACCTTTTTTGTTCTATTCTTAACCATTCCACACTATTGAATATCTTACTAGACTTGACTAGATGGACGGACGGACAGCGGAGGCTTAGTTATAGGGTCCCTTCGGATACGGAACACTAAAAAGACTTTTAATAAATCCGTCAAAATACGTAAAATATCAAACTAAACACTCAAATCTTGTGGCTTTATGGTTAATTATCACCAACACGAACAATTTAAACCTAACTGCAAAATGTTAAACTGAGTAACAATTTGCATACTGAAACACTAGTTAGCACTGCAGATATAATTAAGGGATATTTAAGACACAATTATTTTGCCTGACTGCAAAATTATGAATGAAATCAGCGATAACAAGAAACTCAATTCTTTTAACCAAAAACGAGCTTGTTACGTGTTTTAGGCAACCATGTATTTTAGGCTTTAGCATACTTAGGTACATTATTTTCAGGGTTCCGTACCTACCCGAAGGATGCCAAAGGGACCCTATTACTAAAGCTCTGGTTTCCTCCAAAAGCGGTGCCATCATGTAGCGGCCGTAATACAGCGGTGAATGACGTCACTAGAACGTTGTCTATGTAAACAATATGGCGCGGTTTCCTAGATAACGGTAATTGACACCGTAACGTCAAAAAGCGGTACCAGCGAGGATGATGAAATTTTAATTGATTTTGTGCGGGATCATTTATTTAGATATTTATATTCCATTCCATTTTCAACCATTGACACCGTAATAAAACGGTCAATGCAGTCTCGAACATTCCACATGTTTACGGCCGTCTTTTAGCGGTCACCATATTGCGTCCGTTTAAAAACGGCACCGCTGTTGGAGGAAACCAGAGCTTTAGACTTCGCTGTCCGTCCGTCCGTCGGCCGTCTGTCTGTCAGTGGGACGTAAACTTAAACAAGCAACCTTTTGTTACAGACAACCGGCATGACACCGCTGATGTACGCAGTGAAGGACAACCGAACATCCTTTGTGGAAAGGCTCATCGAGTTGGGTTCAGACGTTGGAGCTAGAAATAATGTAAGTAGAATTTTTTTTTAAATAATATTAATTAAGAGCTGGTCAACAAAACGGAGGTCAAAAAACTTGTTCATTGACTCCACTATACGGCTAGAAACGTGAAATAAGAAATTGACAAAAATCTTTCAGGTAGGTATCTGTAGGTATTTAATAGGCGTCTACGGCGAATCTTGTCCAGATGTAGAATGTAGCTTTTGCATTAGCTACGGATTATGTTAAAGCACTTTAGCGAACATGTTATGCCCAACGATCTGATAAAATGAAGTGGCAATTTATAATCAAGAGGTCACGCCTTAAGCTGCGTCCACACTCCACACCAATAAAAATTGCGTCTTGTGGTGCATGCGACACAAAATTAACCCCCTCCCTCTTCATATTTTTGTTCCACGTGAAGATATCTACAATTATGTAAAGCCATCAGTATCATCAGCCTATTTGTTTTGACTAATGTACATACGTTTTTTCAACACGTCCACACATCCACACGCACGCTCCGCTCACCTTCCTTCTGCAACTTTATCAGCAGCGAACCAGTGAACTGGAGGTCATACCAAGCCTAAATGGCAGTGAGGGGGTCACCACTGTCGTAGTTAATAACTGCTAAAGAAAACGTGTTCTAGTGTGGAGACCACAAACTAGGAGCGCCTCATTCACAATTATTTTAGACGAATCGTTATTTATTCGGATTGTGATTCAATACAATTCGTTTTCATTCTGTCAGTGGTACATTTTCTATGAAAGTAGGTACTCACTCGCATATGAATCGTGGAAAATAAAGAGCACGTTAGAAATAGGAATCCGTTATTTATTACGACTCAATATCGATGTCAATGACTCGTTTTGAATACGTCGCTCAACGCCAATTTATATAGGTCTGGAGTGTGGACTGTGGTGTGGACGCAGTCTTGTAGCTCATGACGTGAGCAAAGTCGGCGACGTTAATCATGCGAGGATAAGGCTGGAATTATTACTTTGTTGATAAATGCAATATGGGGTGATAATTAACGTAATGCATGAATTTTAGAGTATTGGGTACTACCTACTAAGTAGTTTTACGAATTTCCTTGATTTGTATACGGAGACTACAACTATGTAGTGAGTTAGGAGTTATAATGATTAATCCATCGCCAGCTCACTACTAAGCACGGGTCTCCTCTCACAATCACAGATTTAGATCATAGTCCGCCACGTTGGCCCAGTGCGGATTGGCAGACGTTACATATTTTCTTTGATCTTTGAGAATATTATGGCGAACTCTCAGGCATGCAGGTTTCCTTACGAAGTTTTCCTTCACCGTCAAAACAAATGACATTTCACCATCATCATGATCAACCCATTTCCGCCCCACTACTGAGTACGGGTCTCCTCTCAGAATAAGAAGGGTTTAGGTCATAGTCTGCCACGCTGGCCCAATGCGGATTGGCAGACTTCACACACCTTTGAAAACATAGAGAAGTCACAGGCATGAAGGTTTCCTCACGATGTTTTCCTTCACCGTTAAAGCAAGTGATATTAATCCACTCATAACTCCAAGAAGTTAAAGGTGCATGCCTGGGATCGAACCCCAGACCTCCACCTACCTTTTAACCACGTGACTATCGCCGCTTAACAGAGCCTTCACATCCTTATTTGCATTGACTATACGGCTATTTATAGGTTGCATCCAATATTATGGCCAAAATTTAGTGTGATCCAAATTGCAGGGGTAGTAGTGCCTACCCTAGCTAGGGCGCTTATTGTGAAAATGAGCAACTGTAGTTTTCTCCTTCGCAGATTGTGTATAATTTGTCTATTGCGTGACAAACGTGGTCAAATCGCAATCTTGATGTTACGGTCTTCGTAATGTCACGGCCATTATTATGATTCAAACTTGATTCATTTACGCCTAACGCCTCGTTCTTTGATTAAAAAAAACCTAATGAAAAGAAAAGAAAGAATCATAAAGCAAAGAAAAGAAAATGTATAGTGAGTAATGTCAGTTGCTTTGTGCGTAATCGTTCTTTTAAAATTTTCTTATAAATCTGACTTGTGCCTTTTTATTTATGTCGTTAGCAGTTTCTTAGTAATATAGTAATTACATAGAACCTAACCTGTTATTCACATAAAAATTTAAATAACTGCGATTTCTTTAAGGGTCAAATTAAATAGCGGGCAGGGTTATTGAATTGGCGCGTCGTCGTGCGGTCTATCCATGTTAATTGTTACAGTTTAAGTCCTTTTACCTTGTAAAAATTATTAGTTCTGATTGTACAAGCCTTTGTCACATCTAGTTAATAAGTTAAGTATTAAAAACTAGTTCTACTCAAAAGTCGGCCAAATGCGAGTCGGACTAGCACCCAAAGTATTTTGTACAATCGTACAAGAAGTACCTAACACTTTTTGATTTTTTTGTGATATAACTAAAAATTCACGGTTTTCAGATTTACCTGTCCTTCAATACCTACCTACCTGCCAAATTTCATGAGTCTAAGTCAACGTGAAGTACCCTCCAGGTTTTGATTCCCTTTACGGGTCTTGGCAGACTCGACAGACAGACAGACAACAAAGTGATCGTATAAGGGTTCCTTTTTTCTTTGGAGATACGTAACCCTAAAAAATTAACTCTTTTGAGAAAGCTGTTGAAGTGCTGAACAGCTGAAACAGTCTATAAATAAGGGATATGGAAGGGAATTTGCATTGGACTTGTTCATTTTCACGTTACACCACGCAGTCGTTCCATTCAATTATGTCTGATAGAGATTAGTATCACGCGATGCACTAAGGTGTTTGATTCGAACCAATCTAGATACTACGAGGCGTAGTACTACTATAGCATAGACTGTCGATACTTGACGAGACAATAGAGACCATCGTGTAAAGATCTTACTCGACAACGACACTCATAGTAAAGCATGGAAATGTGAACTTTATATTGCACCTATTAGATAATACTGCGACTTCGTCCGCACGAATTTAGATTTTTTTTTAATCCCGCGGGTACCTACTCTTTGAATTACTGGCATAACAAGTGTAAATAAAAAAATTATAACACCCCCGACCAGTGAAGGTTACAGTAATTAGAAAAGAGCTGAATGAAAAGACTGAGTTATGTCGCACTTGACCGGTTTTTAATGTTACTTCATGCTTATTACAGCAATGGGTAACTAAACGACCTTAAATCAGGTTTTTCGACAAGTTCCCTTTTGCTGAGGCAATATAAACCCATATAAATCCTTTTCCTTTTTCAATTCAAGAAATATGTCAAACTTATTTTAGCATTTTGACTAAATTTTGATGCAAATATTTAACATTTCCATATATCTAAAGCAGTTATAATAAGTAGTAAGTAACTATGTATTTGGTACAGGACAACTACAATGTGCTGCACATATCAGCGATGTATTCGAGAGAGGACATTGTCAAGCTGTTGCTGTCGAAAAGAGGCGTCGATCCATTTGCTACGGGAGGAGTAAGTTCTAAATAACAAGTGTAAATTAAAAATTTATAACACCCCCGACAAGTGAAGGTTACAGTAACTAGAAAAGAGCTGATAACAAACGGCTGAACCGATTTTCTTGAACTATAGCTAAGAAAACTCTTGATCAAGCCACCTTTCAAACAAAAAAAAAAACTAAATTAAAATCGGTTCATTAGTTTAGGAGCTACGATGCTACAGACCGATACACACGTCAAACTTATAACACCCCTCTTTTTGGGTCGGGGATTAAAAATTAAAAACTCTATCAATATCTCACTCAAGTTTGCAAAGTAACATTTCACTTAATTATGTCAATCAGTTATTTTGAAAACTTTTTACGAAAATAGCTTGATTCAGTGGCGTGCATAGGATTCTAGTCCAGAGTAGGCATTTAATGGCAGATCATTGAAAAGTAAAAAAATAGGTACCTACAAACAGATAATAATTTAGCAAGTGTGCTACTGCTAAGCCTGTACTTTGCCGTAATATCTCAAAATCTTCAAACAAATGTTCAAATCTTTGCTCACAACTCAACCGCCAGGTTATAAGATTAATTAATTATTTTACATAAGTAATTCTATTCACAGAGTCGTCAACAAACAGCTGTACACATCGTGGCAAGCAGGCAGACAGGCACAGCCACCAGCATACTGCGAGCACTGCTCACAGCCGCGGGCAAGGACATAAGACTACGCACAGATGGGGTGAGAAAGATGAATAAACTATAGACTGAAAGGATTATATCAGTAATTCTGTCTTAGGGTCAATGAACAGTTGTGAACATAGTTGCAAGTAAGCAGTCCTGTGTGGCTACCAGCATATAATGAGCCCTGCTATATAATAGACGAATATTAATAATAATTAATTAATGTAGTTAGGTCTAAGGTTAAGTTTTAAGTAAGTTTTAAGTTCACTTAGCTTGAAAGTCATGAAGATTTTATTGATAAGCAAAAGAAGAGAATCTCGAATTCGCGAAAATGCAAATGCCAAATCAGTACTCAAATATCGCGTAGTAAATCATGAGCAATTTTCAATATACGACATAAAAATATATGTATGTAGTAATTTAATCTACACCGGTTTATCGTAAACGAAAAAGAAGGAAGCCAATAAACTCTAGACTTTATAGCTTTGATGTTAGGATTTTGATTTGGTTGTGACGTTTATAGTAAATAGAGCTGATGCAGCATTGGTCATGACGATCGCGTGCAGCGCCTGTCGCCTGGCACCGCCATCCCCACAGGGGACTCCCCCCCAAAACGAGATTGTAAACAAAACGCACTCGAAGAAAGCTTCTACTAAAAATACGAAAAATTAAACAAAGATTCATCATCCTCACATTCCTTTCCGACGCTTTACGAATTACTTGAAACTTGAAAGATTAGTATTAAACATAACCGAAACTAGTACAAGGCTTTCATTTTAACGACATTCCGACACAGAAAACGAACCAACCCCCACGAATAGAAACTAGCTAATTATCCAGCAAGCTTTAGCCGCGGAGTAAACGTCACAACGCTAAATTTACAATGCAAATCAGTCGCGGAATATTAGTTATAGCGTCAGCGTTGAATTTCAAAATTAGTAATTTTAATACAATAAGTCTCAGTCCGCCCTACGGCACGACTAGAGAAAGGCAGTTTTACTATGGGCGCACACGCTTCACTTTCGTTCGCCAAACAGTAGCGATGGAGGACCAAGTACGTATAGTGTGCGACAATCCAGGCGCAAACGCCAGGTTAGGTACCTATTGCATGCGAGGAACGATTGCCATTCGATTTAATGTTATGTCGAAGCGCGGCCTACGAAGATTGCGATGCACATAAGTCTCGAAACTATCGGTTGTATTGTGAATTGTGACGGTTAGGAAGCTCCGTGATCGGCATACCGCACTGGCGCGAATAGTTCGTGCATAGACACTGCACTGTATGGATTTCAGTGCGGGTGAGAAAGCTCCGATATACGAGGAGCTTATGCAGCCATGTCCGAAAATGGAAGGGACAGAGATGTGCCGACCAGCGCGAATATGAATTTACGTTCGGGTCTCCGCAGCCCGCCCGCGAATCTGCCTAGGGACCTGCAGAAACTCGAGCTTAGTTTCATCGAGTTGAATAAAGAGCGCGCGCGGCAAAAGGAATGGAAAAAGCTAATTCGTGACATGGTGTTCCAGAGGGGCAAGATCCCGCTACTGCTGGCGGTGGAGGCTGGCAACCAGAGCATGGTGCGCGAGCTTCTCAGCGCGCAGACGGCCGAACAGCTCAAGGTTTGTTTACGTCTGGAAAAAAAATTTGGTAAATAGCTTTATTGTTTCCTTACAATGTTTATTACACCAATCATTAGAAAAATGTTTGATAGAAAGAACTTGTAGGTTAATATAGTTAGTATTATTGGCTCAAGCATTGTAAGGACGGCCTATAGCGGTAAAAGCCTTCTCCATTTTCCCTTTTTTTTATCTTTAGCAACTCTCAACATTATCGTTTTCCTTTCCCTTTGATTATATCCTCACCCTTACACCATCTCCTGAATGATCAGCCTCATCTGGAGTCCCGTGGGTACTAGTTGGAAACTAGATACATTGTATATAACCTTTCAATGTGACGAAAAGCGGTCACGAATGGTTGGCATAACGAAATTGAATGAGTAAAAAGTTGACTTGTTTATAAGCAAAGTTGCTCGTCTCTTTCATAAAAGTTTGAGCAGGTATACGCCTATTTACAATTTATCTAACAAGTTACTATGGAGCTAGACTTTAGTAATTTCTGAACAAAATACCTGTGATCAACAAACATACACCGAAGATGGATATATTCCATTTTGGAATACGGAGTTTTCTGTGTATGAAACACTGAAGAGTTTTCTATTCTAGGTATTATCATTGTCTCAAATCTCAAATCGCCTACTGTTTAGATCGATTTCTCGAACTTAAATTTAAGACCGCATTTTAATGAGCATTTGGAGTCAGGTTTTAGACAATTAAACTTTTCGATCGCCAAATCATCTTTATTGGCTTCATGTTTTTAACATCTCGTGTTTACAAACCCGTTCAAGCCGGAATAGTTGGTGTTAGGAAAGAATAACTTTGAATTAACTTGCGCAGTGGGTGAATTAAAAATCTATTTGGTTGTGCGAAGTAAATTGTGACGGCGGATGTGCATTCTCTGCGTTTATAAGTCAATCTTTCGTGTCTGTCGGAGCTGAAGTAGGAATCCAAAATACTAAGCGAAGCCCGACCTGACGCCATTATCATCATCATGATTGACCCATCGCCGGCCAACAGGTCTCCTCTCAAAACGAGAAAGGGTTAGGCCATCTGCCACGCCGCGCGCCGGCCCACAGAAAACATTATAGAGAACTCTCAGACATGCAGATGTCCTCACAATGTTTTTCATTCACCTGACGCTATCTCTAAAAAATAAAGTTTTGACCGGTTTTGAACTAAAGACCTTATATCCAGGCTAGCACACCATCGGGAGACACGGCCTTGCACCTCGCAGCCAGGAGACGAGATGTGGACATGTCTCGCATCTTAGTAGACTACGGGTCAGTAGTGGACGCAGTCAACGGAGCCGGCCAAACAGCGCTGCATATAGCTGCGGCCGAGGGTGATGAGCCATTGGTCAAATACTTCTATGGAGTACGAGCCAATGCGGCCATCGCAGATAACGAAGGTAGGATAAATTATTTTATTACTAGACAAGCTTATGCACGCGAATTCATCCACGTGGACTACACAAACAACCCCCTATTTTACCCCCAAAGCGATTGAATTTTCAAAATCCTTTCTTAACAGATGTCTACGTCATTATAGCTATCTGCATGCCAAATTTCAGCCCGATCCGTCCAGTAGTTTGACCTGTGCGTTGATAGATCAGTCAGTCAGTCAGCTTTTCATTATATTATATAGCATATATTATTTAGATAACGCTAGCGATTTTCTCCGCGTGGACTTAGGTTTTAAAATCCCGTGGGAAACACTTGATTTTCCGGATTAAAAAGTAGCCAATGTCGCTCTCCAGGTCTTAAACTATATTATTCATATAAGAAATTACGCACATCTGTTGCTCTGTTGCGCCGTGATTGAAGGACAAACCAACACACAAAAACACTTTGACATTATTTATAATATGGGTAGCGACTTATTAACTGGGTATTAGATATTACAATTAAACCTGCCTTTATGTAAAAGGTGAACAGGCAGGTATTTAAATAGGTACCTACCTGCAAACGAAAAAAAACTAGAGTTATGAATAAAACAATAAGAACAGATTAACAATCTCGTATTATGTTAACCTATGTAAATTCAGAAAGGGACAATTATGTTACACGTCAAAAATAATGTTGAACGCAAATTATTATGCAAATATATTTAGTAGAATTCCTCGAAAATTTCATCCTTTTGTTCTACTTTTTTCCTTTACAAATACTAATTCTTATCAATAGCTTAGCAAAAGAAAAATTTCTTTTTTATCTCACTCGCTCGGAAAAAATTTCTTTGTCCTTCGAAATCTTTTTTGTTAAAAAATAAATTGACGTGCATGTGTGTTCTACGCCTTTATATTTAGGGTTCCATACCTCGAAAGGAAAAAAGGAACACGTAAATAGAATCACTTGTAGTCTGTTTGCCTGTCTGTCTCTCCGACTGTCGTGTCTGTCAAGACCCATCAAGGGAATCAAAACTACATAATGGGGTACTTCACGTTGATCTACCGCACTTGACAGATTTTTTTTAAAATATATAATTTAAAAAAATGCTCATCCCCTACAGATAGAACGCCAATGCATTTGGCAGCGGAAAACGGGCATGCAGCGATCATCGAGCTATTAGCTGACAAATTCAAAGCATCCATATTCGAGAGGACCAAAGACGGCAGCACTCTTATGCACATCGCTTCATTGAATGGCCACGCTGACTGCGCAATGATGCTGTTCAAGAAAGGTGTCTATCTTCATATGCCAAATAAGGTGAGTACAGACAAATTCTACTTCAAGTAGGTGAGTGACTTCACAGAAATGAGCGTTTACAAAGTAAAACACTTTCTAAAATGTGATAAAGGTATTCATACCAGTTCACTTGTGTAGGTATTATAGTCATTCAAGTGGGTAATGGGTCTGGGTCACAGGAAACACAGAGTAAGGGATGATTTATGCTAGACCGAGCCGAGCCCAAGCCGTGCCACGTTCGAGGCACTAAAGTATATGTATAAAAAGTATAAAAATAGGTAGCTATACCTACAAGTTGCAAGCTAAAAACTTGTATGTGAAAACTAATTACATCAAAATTATTAGGTATATGAAAAAGCAATCACGTGTGTCTGAGTTATAACTATTCACTTTTAAAAAGTTAACTGCTATTTTCCTAGAAACTGGCTAGTGGCTTCCCTCACGAACGACCTTGGTAATAAGGAAATGAGCTCATAAGTTTGTGTACACATAAATCACTTTAAATTCTCACTACATATAAAATTTCTGAACTAAAAAGATATTAGGTAGATTTACCCCTTCGCTACCCCTGACCCCTACGGCTATTTATATTCTTATGGATTTGATGGCGATTTTATCAACAACTAGAGAATGCCCGCGACTTCGTCCGCGTGGATTTAGGTTTTTAAAGATCCCGTGGGAACTGTTTGATTTTCCGATATAAAAAGTTGCCTATGTCAATTACAGGGACGCAAGCTACCTCGGTACCTTTCATACAAATCGGTTAAGCGGATGGGTATTTAGGAATCCTGTGCGAACTCTTTGATTTTCCGGCATAAAAAATAGCCTATGTCCGTCCCCGGGATATAAGTAAACCCTTTACCAAATTTCGTCAGAACCGGTTAAACTGTTGGGCCGTGAAAAGGTAGCAGACAGACAGACAGACAGTCAGACACTTTCGCATTTATAATATTAGTATGGATAAAACGAGTCGTAGGGAGCCGCTGGAATCAAGCGGGGCAAGACCGTGGCTAGTGGAAATCACTACAAGACAGCTTTGCCCAGCTGTGGACGTCTTATAGTAGATTATGATGATGATGACATGGATGATGTCCATGGATGATGGATTTCCATCTCTACAACAATGGGGATCCAATAGCAAATTACGTGGTAGCAATTAACCAGCCAGTAGCTCACCGAGTCATTTGCAGAAGGCGTTTCGCGAGTAATTCGATAAAAATGTATTTTTTTTTTTTCATTAGGACGGTGCACGAAGTATCCACACAGCGGCAAGGTATGGCCACGTGGGCATCATCAACACGTTGCTACAGAAGGGAGAAAGCGTCGATGTCACTACTAACGTAAGTAAATTTTGACGTGACAACGTCTTATAATTCGATAGAGCCGGCTGCACGCACGAAAAAATATGACTCATGCGGCGTTACCTCGCTCTGAGGCGTTCCATGTAAGGCTTGAAGTGCAAGCGAGAGCGCGGAACGAGCGACAAAGAAGCACAATCGGCCTTTGTTGTCACGTTCAACTATCGTCATTAAACCGACTTTACAGACAACCAATTTTTTTTTTGGCAAATTCCACGATTTCATAAATAGCTCCGGACAATATTGGATTTTCATTACGTGATTAAATCTGATATGAGGAGATCCCTAAGAGAACCTGAGTAATCGACATAACTCAAAAGGTTGCGAAACTGAAGTGGCAATGAGCAGGGCACATAGTTCGAAAACCGATATACGTCCCAAGGTGCGAAAATGACGCCCCGGCAAGAACATACACAAGACGACATCAAACGAGTGCAGGGAGCCGCTGGATTCAGGCGGTTCAAGATAGTGGCATGTGGAACTCCATATAAGAGACATATCCAGCAGTAGATGTCTAACGGTTAATGATAATAGGGACTTAGAATTTATAATATAAATTAATTTTTGATATAATTTTATCCATAACTTATTTATTCAAACTTCCCTATCCAAATATTTTCTTTCATTTTATTTTTTTTGATAATATTATTTCTATATTGGGTTGGTATTATATGAATTATATCTAAAGTATTAGTAATTATGCCAATTTTTTTGTTTCTTGCGCATGACAACAGGTACTCTGTACTCGTAGCTTTAGTTTTAAGTAACGTAATTAATTATCACCACTATATCGTACAAGTTTAACAATTTCGACCATCAAAAGGAGTACAATTGTACCTACATGCCGAATAAATGATTTTGACTTTGACTTTGACTTGACTTGTACATCATGAAACACAAAATAACTCCTGCTTATCTATCCTTATGGGCAGGACAACTACACGGCCTTGCATATAGCGGTTGAGTCGTGCAAGCCAGCCGTTGTTGAAACGCTTCTTGGCTACGGGGCTGATGTGCACATACGCGGGGGCAAGCAAAGAGAGACCCCATTACACATCGCGGCAAGAATCCCTGACGGTAAATATTGCTTGATATGTAAATAATTCAATTCAATTCCATTCAATTCAATTCAAATGCATCTATGACTCTACCACCGGTTTGGGAAACAGATTGTACTGTGATTAGCTGGTAAAAAAACTCCGTAGTTCCTTTTTTCAAATCACAAAAAATTTCAATATTATCAATGTAACATTTTACGAAACCAATCTTGTGGGCAACTGGAAGCTCAGTCAGTTGTTTCCACACTTTTTCATTAAGAATTTATGCACTGGCAAATATTTCGAAACAATTTCATTTTTCTACAAGTAAGCCTCTGCATATACATTACCACCTGGTGGTAAGCTATGATGCAGTCAAATGTGAAAACAGGCTAACTAAGAAAAGGTAAATGGTATATGACCTAGGACTAGAAATGTTACAAAATGGCATTTAAAAATATTTATTAAGCTCATACCTCTAATCGGTTTCTACGCGGCATCTTATTGGAACGCAAAATTGCTCGGTGGCATGGCTTTGTTAAGAAAGTGGTTACTAGCAATGTTAATATACTTCTCACCCGAACAAGCCACAGACAATTTATAAATTATAAATTCCCGAATTACCCCTCCCAGGAATCGACCCAGGGACATCATTTTTAAAAGACAACAGCGCTCAAATTTTTTGTAAAAATTACAGGTCGTCAAATATGTATTATGTATGATCTATTGTATCAATCTTGCAGTAAATCTTTTGCTACAATTTTTATTTATTTAGTTTTCATACGACAACTTAGTGTCTGAAAATTAGATCTACGATTTGTCTATTATTTCTACTGATATTAAATGCTTCCATTACCAATACCTTCCTAATTTCAGCCCAATTTCATGGCCTCGATGTCTAAACCGCTTAAGTGCGGAAGTTTCGCGTGTTAATCTGATATATAAAATACGTTTGCACGTAAAATATATGAATTCCTAGCCTTCACCGAGGTTATGGTTATTGCTATTAGCGATTTATTCTGTAACACTAGTAGTTATAAATTGCTAACGTTTACCTTCATATTTATATGAATACCTATGTTCAAATGTCGATTTTAAAACTGTTTTATTTTCGATTTAGGTATCCGTAATTCTATCTTTGTAGTTTCATGTACCTATGAGTGTCTATAGGACAGTAGGTAGGTACTTACATAAAAATCTATCCTAGCAATCTTGGTATAGTTTTCTTTAGAGTCTTAGTATGGAAATATGGATAAATGTATTGTAAGAAATAAATACGTATTTTTCACTATGAAAACAACGCAACTCAGCTGGTGCTCAGAATAATCTAAAAGATTCGCCACGGTCGTTCGTACATAAAACAATTTAAACTTCTAGGTGACAAGTGCGCATTAATGCTATTAAAGTCTGGTGCTGGACCAAATAAAGCAACTGAAGATGGCATGACACCCGTCCACGTGGCGGCAAGGTATGGAAACCTGGCTACTTTGGTGCTGCTTTTAGAAGATGGAGGCGACCCGCTAAGGAAAACAAAGGTATATTTTATAATTATTAAGACGAAAAAAATTCAATCTTAGATGGAAGCGTAATGCAATCACAATACTATGTAAGAGTAGGTAGGTACCATTATTGGAATGGTAATAAGAAAACATCTAAAACTAATGTATTATCTTTACAATTAGCACGAATTCTTCAGCATTTGACATTGCATTACCCAAAAACCTAAACTTATCATATCCGTTTTATTACGTGCTTTAAATAAAAGCTTGTTTTTTTAAAATACTTTTTTATTAATTTTACCATAAAATAAGGAGAAAAACGTTAAATTATATTAATATTTTTTACGGATATATCGAAATTAATATCTGCTTTAGAATGTTAATTTTTAAGTTATTTAATTACCTATTTTGGTCCACAATAATAATACCCTTTTAATTAACAGACTGGTGAAACGCCTCTTCATATGGCGTGTCGAAGCTGTAAGCCAGATATTGTACGACATTTGATAGAATTCGTAAAAACACGTAAAGGCGAAAAAGTTGCCACGATGTACGTCGACACCGTCGACGAGGACGGGGCGAGTGCTTTACATTTCGCTGGACAAATTACTAAAGAAGAGGTCAAAGCAGCTTCTGCAGATAGAGAGGTAGTCAAGTGTTTAATGCAGAATGGTGCTGATGTAAACCTACAAACGAAACATAATCATGAAACGGCTTTACACTTCTGTGCGATAGCGGGCAACAACGATGTGTTAACAGAAATGATTACAGATATGTCGACTGCCGATGTCAGTAGAGCTCTGAATAAACAAAACTCCATTGGATGGACGCCGTTACTCATCGCATGCAACAGAGGCCATATGGAACTTGTCAATAATTTACTTACAAATCATGCGAGAGTAGATGTGTTTGATGTTGAAGGAAGATCAGCGTTACATTTGGCTGCCGAACATGGATATCTACAAGTGTGTGATGCTTTACTGACAAATAAAGCTTTCATAAACTCTAAAGCAAGAAACGGACGAACTGCGTTACACTTGGCGGCAATGCATGGCTATGTCCATTTAGTTAAATTTTTAATAAGAGATCATAATGCTATGATTGATGTTTTAACATTAAAAAAACAAACTCCGCTACATTTGGCAGCAGCGAGTGGACAAATCGAAGTCTGCAAATTGTTGCTTGAACTAGGTGCCAATATTGATGCAACAGATGAGTTAGGTCAGAAACCGATCCATACTGCTGCACAAAATAATTATTCAGAGGTAGTACAGCTATTTTTGCAGCAACATCCCAACTTAGTAATGGCTACAACAAAAGAAGGGAATACGTGCGCACATATTGCAGCTATTCAAGGATCTGTTAAAGTAATAGAAGAGCTAATGAAGTTTGATAGAAATGGCGTGATATCCGCGCGAAATAAACTAAACGACTCTACTCCCTTACAATTAGCTGCCGAAGGTGGTCACGCTGACGTAGTTAGAGTTTTAGTCAGAGCTGGAGCATCATGTACTGATGAAAATAGAGCAGGGTTAACTGCAGTTCACTTAGCTGCTGAACACGGTCACACAAATGTATTAGATGTAATGCGCTCTACTAACACTTTAAGGATATCGAGTAAAAAGTTAGGCTTAACTCCACTCCATATTGCAGCTTACTATGGACAAGCAGGTAAGTAACCTTTATTTACAATTTCGTGATTAATTTTAATCATTTAAATTACTAATTTATTATTTTTGTGTAGAAACGGTTCGAGAACTTTTGTCTTATGTACCGGGAACTGTAAAATCTGAACCCCCAACTGGAGTATCGTTGGTACCAATTTTGGGATCTGAATCTGGACTAACACCACTACACCTTGCCGCCTATAATGGTAATGAGAACGTCGTGCGGCTATTGCTTAATTCAGCTGGAGTACAAGTTGATGCTGCTACGAATGAAAATGTAAGTCATATGAAATAAAATAACGATTTTACACAGATATACAGTCTGCGAAGAAATTAATACATATCTACTTACAAAGTTTTAACTTCATTTATTTCAGGGATACAATCCACTTCATTTAGCATGCTTTGGAGGACATATGTCAATAGTCGGTTTACTACTAAGTAGATCCGCAGAACTTCTTCAAAGCACTGACAGACATGGGAAAACTGGCTTACATATAGCATCGACACACGGACATTACCAGATGGTTGAAGTTTTGCTTGGACAAGGAGCTGAAATCAATGCAACGGACAAAAATGGATGGACTCCTTTACATTGTGCATCAAAAGCTGGACATTTAAATGTAGTTAAGTTGTTGTGCGAGTCAGGAGCGTCGCCTCGAAGCGAAACAAATTTGAATTGTGCGCCTATTTGGTTTGCGGCTTCTGAAAACCACAACGACGTCCTTGAATACCTCTTGCATAAAGAACACGATACGCAATCGCTTATGGATGACAAAAGGTTCATTTACAATTTGATGGTGTGTTCCAAAAATCACAACAACATACCGATTGAAGAGTTTGTGTTAGTTTCACCAGCACCCGTTGATACAGCTGCTAAATTATCCAATCTGTACATTAATTTATCAACAAAGGTATGTATGCAACAACAATATAACATAGTAACCAATATAACATACACAGTATAACTAATATTGTAATATGATGTGTTGGTTTAATAAATATTTATACTCATGTCGTGTTATTTATTAACAGGAAAAAGAGCGTGCCAAAGATCTCATAGCAGCCGGAAAACAATGCGAAGCGATGGCTACAGAGTTGTTGGCTTTAGCAGCCGGTGCCGACTCAGCTGGTCACATACTTACAGCTACGGACAATAGAAATATTGAATTTTTAGATGTATTAATAGAGAATGAGCAAAAAGAAGTGATCGCCCATACTGTCGTTCAAAGATATCTTCAGGTAAAAAATAGGTAACTTCGTCTACTAAAGAAATAGCTACCTTTGGCGTGTTTTCTTGTATCACATTCACGCTTTTGTTTCAGGAACTCTGGCGTGGGAGCCTTAAATGGACTGGCATCAAAATTTTGTTCCTTTTTTTCGCGTTCATAATTTGCCCACCTGTTTGGATGGTGTTTTCCCTTCCACTAGGGCACAGATATAATAAAATTCCTATAATTAAGTTTATGTCGTATTTAACGTCGCATATTTATCTAATGATATTGTTATCATTAGTGGCCATAACGCCTATATATAATTCTATATTTAGAGAAAGCTTAGTACCTAGATGGTATGAATGGATACTTCTCATTTGTTTGAGCGGTCTTTTACTTTTTGAGTTAACAAACCCTAGTGATAAATCAGGTTTAGGTTGGATTAAAATTGCAGTTTTATTATTAGGTATGATCGGAGTAGCGACCCACGTCGTTGGGTGGATTTTTATATTACCTAAGTATTGGCCAACATTAATGTACTGTAGGAATCAATTTTTTGCCTTATCATTTTTATTAGCATGTGTTCAAATATTAGACTTCTTATCCTTCCATCACCTCTTCGGTCCCTGGGCGATTATTATTGGAGACCTCATGAAGGATCTAGGGAGATTTCTTGCAGTTTTAGCGATATTTGTATTTGGATTCTCGATGCATATCGTGGCACTGAACCAACCGTTTAGAAATATATACAAACCAGAAGATAACAAATACGCAAGAAAAGCGAGAAGAACATTATTTTCAGACGGTAAGGGCTTCTTTTTTCTTATTGAGCTTGTCATGAAAAGGTATGCCATATTAATACCAATAAAATGTGTTTAATACCATCATTAGGACAAAAGTTATCAAGAGGATTATTCCAATAATAATTATTTAATTTTTTCTTTCACTATGCAACAATTTTCATTTTTGAATTATTACACGGTAGATAATAATCTCCGAACGAAGCGACAATTATTTGATTCTCGATGGATTGATCCTGGAGAATCATATCGAAGAAAACAAGGTCCAGCGAGTCGTAAGTCTGTGTTAGTGATAGTCGTGAAAACTAATATTCCAATACTTTATTATTTCGCATAAACAATGACTCATTCATACGATGATTGCATTTTATCGATGTGCTTATTTTGTTTTAATTTATATTCCATCCGCTTGCAAGCTTGAACGGTTGCCACCATATCGAGAATGTTATCATCGTCGGGTTTCATAATTTTATTTCATTTCGATTGACCGTTGCAACAACCACAAGAAGTGTGTGGAATGAGATAGGGCCATGTATACATACACACATCTTGCCGTGTTTACAGCATGTCTTCATTGTAATGTCGGAATTGCCACAAACGATGGCAAACTTTAATGTTAGTTTTAGATATAATCTAATTTACGGCTTAATGCATTTTCTATTTTACGTTAATCCAAATACATAAAAGCTCAAAAGTTAAGAAAAGGGAAAGATCAGTAATATTACTATTTTTCAGATATAAAATTAATAATAGAAAATGCATTTCGAATCACAAGTGTTTAGAGGAATGAGTGGCCGACTTCACCGCATTCAATGGAGCAAGTTTGATTTGCGCATGGCGTGGCTGGCTTTTGTCCTGCGTTTGTTCACCGGCGTCTTGAGGTACCTTATCTCCGACATGTTTGGCTAATGTCGTCGATGTGGCGTCATCGTTGCGCCCACGCTGACCTTTCCCGACACGAGTAGAGGGGTTTGGGGTAGATTGATGCAGGCACATGAAATACATTTACCGAAACACTTCTCAAGTTACACCGTACATGTCTACACAAATCAATCTACCCCATAGCGCACACGATTGTTATAGCTAGTGGAGTTAATATACTAGATGTGGTTTTTCGTTGACATACCGAAAGTTCTGTTTTGAGTGTAGAGCACCGCCTTAACTGTTAATATACTATTTACAAAAAATGAAGGGGTACATTGATGCTGATTCTTCAGTCCATACAAATTCACAAACTAAAGTTACTGTACAAAATTCGATCATGTTATAGTTAAAAAGACCAACCTGCATTAACCTACCCCTACATGAAATAGAAAACAGAATATGGTCCATTTGCGTGTTGTCTTCTAGCGACGCTAACGCCGGTCGAAGCCATGGAGAAATTGTTCTTCGCCCTTTTCGGCCAGATTACTTTGTCAGACCTTAACTACGTGTCGAGTTTACGACCGTTGTGGACACAGAACCTGTTCAAGTTCGTCTTCGGTGCCTACTTGTTGATGTCCATCGTGGTGCTCGTTACGCTCCTTATTGCGATGATGTCGGACACTTACCAACGCATACAGGTAACTGCCATCAACTTCCCCTCGATTGTTCACAGTGACTATGAACCCGTTGTATTCCTTCGAGCTCCTGTTCTTCGCGGTGTTCGGGCAGACCACTACGGAGCAGACGCGAGTCCACAGGAACGACAGCAACGCGCAGCCGGTCTGGACGAACTACTTGTTCAAAATCGTGTTCGGCATCTACATGCTGGTGTCGGTAGTCGTCCTGATCAACCTGCTTATTGCCATGATGTCTGACACGTACCAGAGGATACAGGTATCGCTCACGTGTACTGATTATACATTCACTCAACAACTTAATCAGCACTCGGTTAGAACTTAGAACTTATAATCTCATACATTTCGAAAAAATTAAGTGAATGTATACATACAGCATTCATTACATTATTTTGTTCTAAAATTTAACCTCGCCTGTATCAACTATTTTAATAGTAACCAAAAATATGAAAATAATAATATCTAAATGGAAAGACTTATCTTAAATGCATGAATTAGCATTTCTAGCCCATTTTCGTTTTACCCATGACCGATTCTTTAACTAATATTGCTATAACCTTCTAACTAATACTTTTATGTAATTTATGCGATAAAATGGCTCACTTGTTAAAAATTGCGCTAGATATATTTTATTTGTAACTCTTCCAAAAGACTGATAATAATAATATTCAATTTGAAGTTTGTGATTTAAACGTATTATTATTCTGAATTAAATTCAATTCATCAAACATTTTATATGATTATAAATTAATATTGTAATTACTTTGGCTTGACGCATTTTGTAGGATAATAAAGAAAATCTGTTTTGTTTTAAACTAAAATTTTCGTGTTATTGCACATTTTGTTCTGCCTGTCACATTTTTAGGGTTCCATATCTCAAAAGGAAAAAAGGAACCTTATAAGATCACTTCATTGTCTGTCTATCTGTCATTCTGTATGTCTGTCAAATCAAGGAAATCAATAGAATAGTATAGAATAGAATAGATTTTTATTCAAATAAACTTTTACAAGTGCTTTTGAATCGTCAAATAATTTACCACTGGTTCGGAATGCCCTTCCTGGTTTCCTTGAAAGTTTTCTTTCCAAAGTTCATGATTCACACCTAGAATCATAAACTTTAGCAGGTATTTTACATTGTCTTTTAGCACAAGTAAAGGGAAAAATCAATGAATTTATGATTACATCACAAAAAAAGTGTTGTTTCTTGTAGAATGGGATGGAACCATTCGTGTGCACTCGACCTTCGTGTGTCGAATGGCACTTGAACGTTTTTCAAAAAAGGAAACCATTATATTTTAGGCGCAATCAGACATAGAGTGGAAGTACGGACTGTCCAAGCTGATCCGGAACATGCATCGAACTAACACCGCGCCATCTCCTCTGAACCTCGTCACCACTTGGCTGATGTGGCTCATACACAGGTGTAAGGTATGTAGTATGTTAGACTGCAGTTAAAAATTATTACAAAATCTGACTTCATAATCTTCTTCTTTCTGGACTGGTTTCCGCATTTAAACGTTTCCGTCTGTTGTGCGTGCGTTGCCCCTCCCCGCCGAAGTGTGTTCTTCGTCTTGTCCTAATCCCCGTTATGTGGAATCAACATGTTTTTTTCTTCCACTCATTTCTGTCATTCGTTAACGCATTACCCTCTACTTTCCAGGCATATAATCCTCTTTCCCGCAATCTATCCTTTTCTTTGGTCTTCCTCTCCTCTTTTTCCCTTCCATATTATTATAGATTTATACGTATTTATGACTACTAAGCTTACACATCTTACGACTCGTACCAAATAAATCGTCTTTACATACTATTTGTCTAAATCATTAGTTTTTAATTCCTTGACCTCTGATTTTCAAAATATCTTTATTAATTAATAAATAATTAATGATCATTCAAACTGGAATAATCCAATTTAATTCCTATCGTTGAGTGAAATAGAGTATTCTGACTTGTCATGAAAATTTTACAGACATTCCCTATAAAATCTAAATTGTATAAAAATAGCCCTGAATCACTCACTGACTGACTCCTCAACACTCTGCCAAAATCCTTGGTTTGTCAAAAAATTCAATGCTGAAATATTTGCTGCTATAAGCTGATTTATAAAGAGATTCCCTTCATAATGTAGATGAGGCTGGATTTTTCAAAATTCCTACAGGATCGAAGCAGCAGGCCGTGTCTAGTACTATTATTTAACATAATCTATTATATCAATACAGGAGCGGCTGAACAAGAAGAAAAGGCCTAGCTTGGTTCATATGATCGGACTGCAGCGTCCAGACCAGATGAGCGCCAGGTCCAAAGCTGGCGCCAAGTGGCTATCTAAAGTCAAGAGAGGACAGGTTGTTCCTAAAGGTAGGGAAATAATACATTAATAATATTGCATCAGTTGGTTTACATATTCTATAAGTACTTAAATAAAAGTTTTTTTTAATTGAAAATATATTACAATAAAACTTAAAGCTAGCTGCATGATAAGCATGTACGCGTGAAATGGTGCCAAGAATAGCATTTCCACGTTGGACAGCCAGGCTGATCCTTTGTGCTGAAAGCCCTTCTGTCACCAGATGAGGCTATTAACCGCGGTGAAATGCGAATTGTAAATATTTTTATACATCAGGCTTTCTCGTGGAATGCTCTAAGTGATGGTGGATGTCACTTCAATCAGCCAAGTCGTTCGGAATTTACACACGCAACACAACAATTAAAGATTGACAAAATATATTTCAGATTCAACACGCCTCTCCGTAGTTCACCTGAGTCCTCTAGGCTCTCAAATGAGCTTCAGCAACATGACGAGGATAGAGAACGTAGTGGACTGGGAGATAATCGCTAAGAAGTATCGAGCTCTGATGAGGGATGAGCCAGAGGAGCCGGTGAATAAAGACAACGAAGCAGACACGGTTGAAGACGAGTCGGAGATAGTTCCTAACAACATCGCCGCTGCACCGCCTTGAAGAGAGAAATATTATGTATTTCTTGGATATTTTAATTAATGTGAAACTACCTGAAGTCGAATCAATTTTCAGCTATACCGAGTTAAAGATGATGTTAACAAAGGAAAAGATGATTTGGAGTTAACCATTGTACTTGTAATGATTTTAATATTTTTCTAAAAAAACCTTACATTAAAATTAAGAGTTAATGAGTTGGAAAAATTATTCATGTCTTCATTTACCACTCATACTTGATATAATGATAGTAGATTTTTTATTTTATATAGATTTAAATTACCTAAGTTAGTTAATTAATTACTTCAACTTATAGACAAAGGAAGGAAAGCAAATTCTTGCGATATAAAAAGAGATTAAATCCGAAAGGTAGATTAGGAATTGAAAACGTCTAGTCACAACAGTCTTGTCATAATGTTAAATTATTTTAGTACTCGTATAAGCAACGATCTCTTTGTAGTAGGTACGTAAGCATAAGTTTTTTTTACTTTGATTTATCAATTTTAATGTGTTGTGACTCGAGTGTAATTAAAAATAAAGTATTGTACAATGTAGAGTTCAATATAGCTTTCATATTAAGTGATCCATAGGACTCAAACTCCCGTCATGTAAAATATAGAAATAACAAGTGTAAATTAAAAATTTTCAACACCCCCGACAAATCATTTTCAAATAAATAATTATGTATATCTAGGCTTGTATCTAGGCAACGTCCATCTTGACAAAATGACATTTGTCAATTGACACTTGAATATTATGAACCTAAGGGTTATCTAACCTTCTTTTCTACAAGAAAACTAGAAAATAGCTGATAACTTTTAAACGGCTGAACTAATTTTTTTGGATTATAGCTAAGAACACTTTCGATCAAGCCACCTTTCAAACAAAAAAAAGTAAATTAAAATCGGTTCATTCGTTTAGGCGCTACGATGCCACAGACAGATACACAGATACACAGATACACAGATACACAGACACACAGATACGCAGATACACACGTCAAACTTATAACACCCCTCTTTTTGGGTCGGGGGTTAATTAGGCGAACTCATTGCGAAGTTATAATATTATGTTCTAATTTAATAATATTTTTTAGTAGAATCGAATATTTTTTTAATAAAATGTATAAAGTTTCGTAGTATGAATAATAAAATACAGTATAATACTAACAAACGATGGAATGTGAAAATAAAAATTAGAGTCGAATAATTGTGTAATAAAATATAATTAGAAAAATACAATCAAATAAATGTATAGTAATAATTAGGTACTTAATAATTCTTACAATATTTTTGTAAATAAAAATGTTGCGTTTTTATGTACCTATGTTTCGATTAAAATTACTGTATAATATTATGTTAAAGTTTTTAATTACCTTCCTAAGGCATTATACTTGAAAAAAATAAGTATTATCGTATTTTAATATTTTTAATATTAATAACGTGAAAAAGAATATTTTTTTATAATTATCTAATAAAAAAAATACTCTTTGGACCGACGATATAAAGCGGCTGGCGGGAAGTGACTGGATGAGGAAGGCTGAGGACCGGGTGTGGTGGCGCTCTATAGGGAAGGCCTATGTCCAACAGTGGACATCCACAGGCTGATGATGATGATGATCTAATAATACAAGGAGACCCTACCCCCCGGCTTCGCTCGAGTGGCATTTTTGAAAATCGACGAGGGGGTGGAATTTCCAAAAATCCTGAAACACGGAGGTACTTCTTCATTTTTGCCTAAAAGGCTAAATACTAATTTTAATAGATATAACTTGAAAATTGACGGTGTTGCATACAAACTTTCATCCCCTATTTATACCACTGCACTGAGGGGGCGGAATACCTAAAACTCCTCAAACATGTATTTCTTTATTTTCATCACCTATTAATTTATCTAACTATGAAGAGTGGAATGCCCCAAACTAATTTCTTAGTGAACGCCTGAAGTCATAGACTAGTGATGTGGGGCACCACTTTCAAAGTATTTTTTTTAAAACAACCTTCTGTCAAGATTTAACGTTTCTAACCCTTCTTAAACTTAGACTGGCCGTCGATAGATCAGTCAGTCAGTCAGGATAAGTTTTTCTATATAAAAGTACCTAAATAATGGTCGATAAATTAATGCAGTATATTTCAATTCCTTTATTTATAAAAGCCATTTACATTAGATGAGCTATAACTCAGTGTTTATGAAGTCTGACAGCCTATCAGACTTCATAAACTTTATTTAACGTACCGGTAGGTACCTAAGTATTTATGAATTCTGGGCCCATCCAATGTGAAGAAGTGTTTTCATTATACAGCTGCGGTGATGTTTACGTAGCTTACGTTTAGACCTCCGCCAGCTGAATAAAGATGCCATAATGGCAAATATTTGGTGACATTGATAAACTTTTCGGTAAAAATTTGCATGCTTATCAGTTAAATTTTATTTATTTCGAGGGTTCCTCTGAAAAGTGTAGAAACAATCTTTTCTAAAATATCTTGAAAAAGGTACCTAACGTTAATTTATTTATTTAAATGCATTAGTCACATATCAGCTAAAAATACAGGTTACAATTTATGGTCACAATCTTTACACAGACATAGACAGACAACAAAGTGATCCTATATTTAAAGGTTCCGTTTTTCATTTTGAGGTACGGAACCCTAATTATTAAAATCGGTTCATATTTGGCAGATAAATCGCGTAACAAACATACAAAAAAACATACAGTCGAATAGAGAACCAATTTTTTTTGAAGTCGGTTAAAAAACATAGCTATAATAAACGGTACTGAAAATAGTATACGGAACAATCTACCAGTTGAGTCTTACAGGCTTGGCAGACTGAAATCAAAATAAATTAAATTCTGTCTTGTTTTTAGGGCTCCGCACCTCAAAAGGAAAAACGGAACCCTTATAGGATCACTTTGTTGTCTGTCTGTCTGTCTGTCTGTCCGTCCGTCCGTCCGTCCGTCCTTCGTGTCTGTCAAGAAAACCTAAAGGGTACTTCCCGTTGACCTAGAATCATGAAATATGACAGGTAGGTAGGTCTTATACCTAGCACAAGTAATGGAATAAATCCGAAAACCGTGAATTTGTGGTAACATCATAAAAAAATAAAAAAATAAAAATGTGTTTAAATTTTCAAAGTAAGATAACTATACTAATTGGGGTATTATATGAAAGGGCTTTACCTGTACATTCTAAAACAGATTTTTATTTATTTTTATGCATAATAGTTTTTAATTTATCGTGCAAAATGTCGTAAAAATACCCGAGTACGGAACCCTCGGTGCGCGAGTCCGACTCGCACTTGGCTGGTTTTTTTGTTTACACAAGAGGAGCACAGAACAGCTTGTATACCTATATTTATAATCCAAAACACTCACGATAGTTTAAATGTTAAAATAGCTTCTACCTACCTACGTCTGAAAAATGTGGATCAATACTTTGTTGTCAATTTTAATAATTTCATTGGGTAAGGTTTTTTTATTTACTTCAAAATTAATTGGTTATAAGACACGGTTTTAATTGGGTATAATGTACGTATAAAATTATTATCTACAAGTCTACTAAATATTTTTCTTGAAATATTTTTTTTTTTCATTTGATATGCCCTTTTTAAACCCCGACCCAAAAAGAGGGGTGTTATAAGTTTGACGTGTGTATCTGTGTATCTGTGTATCTGCCTGTGGCATCGTAGCGCCTAAACGAATGAACCGATTTTAATTTAGTTTTTTTTTGTTTGAAAGGTGGCTTGATCGAGAGTGTTCTTAGCTATAATCCAAGAAAATCGGTTCAGCCGTTTGAAAGTTATCAGCTATATTCTAGTTACTGTAACCTTCACTTGTCGGGGGTGTTATAAATTTTTAATTTACACTTGTTAAAGTTATATCTTCAGAAATGACAACGAGAACGCAACTTCTAAATACCGATAAATCACTCGCGATCAGTACTAAATCCTAATTGCTATACCTACCTAGGTTACTCCTGTTCGTAGTTTAGTAAACAGTAGATCTTTTAAAATGTAGGTAGTCGACTCTAGCCTAATGTACCATGTGCCTAATTTACTTTGCGAGTGGCATAAAATTAATTACATGCCATTAATTTCATCAATTATTTCACGTGTTCTTACATCTACTTTCATAGTGCATGCATTAATTTCATGAAACTAAAAGTTTCATACTCGACACGATTTTAGGATTCCGTAGCCAAATGGCAAAAAACGGAACCCTTATGGATTCGTCATGTCTGTCTGTCTGTCCGTCCGTAATGTCACAGCCACTTTTTTCCGAAACTATAAGAACTATACTGTTGAAACTTGGTCTTCAAAAATGATATTGAGGTTTCCACTTTCAAAGTCGTAACATGTCCCCCCCACCCCCTGTAACTTCTAAAATAAGAGAATGATAAAACTGAAAAAAATGTATGATGAATATAACCATGCAAACTTCCACCGAAAATTGGTTTGAACGAGTAAGTAGTTTTTTTAATAAATCTTAATAAAAAAAAACATAAAATACACTATTATTAAAACATCGATCAAAGTTACAACGAACTACAAGAACTTTTATAATATGATGTTACTTGCTGCTACAGAACCCTTCATGGTTGAGTCAGACTCGCACTTGGCCGTTTTCTTTTTGATGAAACTAGTGTCATGAGCCTAATTAATGATCTTCAGGTTAAAACACGGACTTGGTAAGAACAAGTAGGTAGGGGAAGATGCGACTAAATGTAAATCTAGTTAAGTATTATTGCGAGTAGAACATAAAACTAAAATCGTTTCTTTCTAAAATTGGTGTCTAACTCACGAAATACTTGATGTATAAGATAAGTCAAACATTACAGGTGCAATACATATTATAGCGATAGAAGCCACTGATAATAATGACAAAATTCTTCGCTGCTATATTAATGGGTGAGTTTAATTTTTATTTAATTAGTATTGAGTAGCTTTCGTAGCAGTCAAACTCAACAAGGTCAACCAATAATAAATTAATCAAACAACCTCTTGCCCCAAAGCATATTCAGAGTGTAACAGTTGTACATAATCTCTTAACCTAGTGATTAAAACGTTGGCCCCTTATTCTAAGGTCTATTCTAGGTTCTAGTTTCGATCCCGGGCTCGCACCTCTAAATTTTCGGAGTTATGAGCGTTTTAAACAATTTAATATCACTTGCTTGCAATAAGGAAAACATCGCGAGGAGCCTGAAGAGTTCTCCATATAATGTTCTCAAAACTGTGTGAAGTCGCCAATCCGTAACATACGCGAAAGTCTCGGGCATCATCTAATAATATATTTTTTTTCAGATCCTTTTCTACATTTCAAGACTTTAGTTTTGACAATCCTACACCTTTGCTAAACTCATCATGTTATGACCCGTCAAAACAGACGGTATTTTACACATATGGTTTTGGTGGCAAAAATAACGGTCCCTCTGTAGAAACCCTGTTCAGAGCGTATGTGGCTTTGAACTTCAACTTTATACTGGTGGGTTGGGAGAAAGGCGCTTCGAATGAATCAGGTGTACTTGGTTATCCAACAGCTGCAGAAAATGCTTTAATTGTAAGTATTTCTTCGATTAGAATTTCAAATACCTACTAGTCCAAACTATCCATACTAATGTTATAAATGTGAAAGTGTGTCTGTCTGACTGTCTGTCTGTCTGTCTGTCTATCTGTCTGTCTGTCTGCTAGCTTTTCACAGCCCAACAGTTTGACCGATTTTGATGAAATTTGGTACAGAAATATCTTACATCCCAATTCCCGGGGAAGGACATAATAGGCTACTTTTTATGCCGTAAAATCTAAAAGTCCCCACGGGATTCTTAAAGCCCATCCGTTTAACCGATCTAAATGAAAATTTGGTACAGTGATACCTTGAATCCTGGAAATTAATATACTTAAGCAACTTTTTAACCTGGGAAATCAAGAACCTTCCACGGGCTTTTTAAAAAACCTAAATCCACGCGTATGAAGTCGCGGGAATCAGTACTTAATACCTATAAGCGCTAACGGCTTCTTTACTGTTGGATACTTCAAATTGCTAATTTCAATTACCTATGTAATCATAATTTATTTTTGCAGGACGGGAAACAATTAGGTCAAGTTTTAATAACCTTGACCAATGCTGGATTGAGCGCAATAAGCATTATCTTGATAGGATTTTCACTGGGAGCACATTTTATGGGAGAAGCCGGAAAAGAATTCCAAACAAGTGGACAAATTATTCCATTGTGAGAACAACTATTTTGATTAAAAAGTTAATTAGCCCTAAAACCCGGCTACTACCCGAGAACTGTCGATATATAACGCTCGTTGTATATAGTAAAATTGTTTGTGTGTCGCTTGGTGTATTTTCGCATTGTACTATATTTATATTTATGAACTTAGAATTTTTTCCTCTTTCAATTGATATCTCACTCGATACAACAGAAAAATTCAGAGACCCCCCCCACATTTTTGGGTGTAACATCTGCCATACTGATTTTGTTCGTATAAAGTCTAAATTGACTATCGGTCTCTTCATGTCCACGATCTTCAGTAATAAAGGAACGTATTGTAGAGAGAAGTAGATAAGAACAGTACAACCATAACATACCCATGCGAAGACACTTCTCCACTTCGTCCTAGCGGACTTTTCACGTCAATCGACCAGCCTACTGATTCGCTAATTATTCAGTGTTTAACAATGAATGATAGCCATCGAGCTCGATTGAGATTTATTTTTAATCCATTCAATCAAGATTTTCTGCGTAATTGTGGCGGATTCTTAGGCGTGTTCTAATTGAAACCAGCGATTGTCAGATGTTTTGAGTGGTTACCCCGACGCTGAAGAAAAACCAAAAAGAAGCCGAGAAAATGACAGAAAACCAAGCTACTGAGGAAAAACTTGCGGACCTAGCGGCAATCTCGGTGCAGTCACGTCTCCTTCCGTTTTGGCGAGCCGTACCCAGGGCATGGTTCGTGCAGTTTGAAGCAGTCGTCGATCCACTCAAAACATCTGACAATCGCTGGTTTCAATTAGAACACGCCTCAGAATCCGCCACATAATCTGCAGTCGAATATGCAATTACCAACCAATAGACCAACGAGGCGGTTTAAGTAGAAGCAAATTTTTACACGTAGTTATGGACTCCAGCTGAAACAACTGAAACAGGTTTATTTGCTGGAGTTCTATCCCAAATCATACATAATTCAAAATTTTAATATCAATGTCCTATTTTAAAATACTTACTATTAAATTATGACTGTATTGTATCTACATACTATAATGAATACAACAATAATTAATAACAAATCATTATGTATTCAGGCTTATTGGCTTAGATCCTGCGGGTCCACTATTCTTAGTACGAGGTATAAATCCCCAGTGCGCCGTATTTGTGTGTATTCTCCACACGAATCCCAGCGGACTGGGCACGACTCAAAGTAGAGGCAGGGTGGACGTGTGGCCTAATTGCCCGTCTCGAGTACAACCTGCCTGCGCGGCTGCTGGAGGTGGCATTGGCTTTATGACACCAGAGAGTAATATATTTTTATTATCTGATCTTTTTTTAGGGTTTCTTTTTTCCGTACCTCAAAAGGAAAAAGGAACACCTATAGGATCATTTAGTCGTCCGTCCGTCCGTCTGTCAGTCGTGTCTGTCAAGATAACCTATAGGCTACGTCCTTTGACCAAGAAACATGAAATTTGGGAGATAGGTAGGTCTAATAGACAAATAAAGGAAAAAATTCGAAAACCGTGAATTTGTGGTTACATTACACAGAAAAAAAATTGAAATGTGTTCACGAAAAAATTAATTTACTAAATCGCATACCTTAGACGGCGCAGTGTTCTACATAAAAGTGTAGGTATATCTTGTACGATGGTACTTAGTAGGTACAAGTAGTTAGATGGATCCTTCGTATGTGAGTCCGACTCACACTTGACCGGTTTTTTAATGTATAATAAAAATGTTGCCGAGTCCTTTCTTCCATAAAGCCCTTGAGTCTTCATCATTTAGCCTGG
Source organism: Maniola jurtina (assembly GCF_905333055.1). Classification (NCBI taxonomy): domain Eukaryota; kingdom Metazoa; phylum Arthropoda; class Insecta; order Lepidoptera; family Nymphalidae; genus Maniola; species Maniola jurtina. The sequence goes on from NC_060039.1 coordinate 11,336,352, forward strand.
ATACACTAATTGTTCTATAGGTTTTATATGCCGTGAATACTTTACCTCTTTATAATTTTGGTGTACCTACAGGTAATACGACGCAGAACGAGACTACCTATTTATTTTGTTCAATTTATTCAGTTTTATTTTTGTTTTAGATATGTGCAGTCATGATACCTCCTGGAGGTACTATGCAGAAGCAATAACGATGTCGAATACGCATGTAGCCAGACCGGCGTCGAGTTGCAGGAGCTTTAGAGCGGGAAATGGAGGCAATCTGACCTTTACGATACAGGTCAACCTTGATACTAGGTACAATTATTTTTTACAAACTTCCTATAAGTAGCGCGCACTATTATATCCCATAAATATCATCATCATTGTCATCATGATCAACCCATCGCCAGCTCACAGCAGAGCACAGGTCGCCTCTCAGAGTGAGAAGGGTTTAGCCGTAGTCTACCACGCTGGCCAAGTGCGGATTGGCAGACTTCACAAATCTTTGAGAACATTATGGAGAACTTTCAAGCATGCAGGTTTCCGCACGAGGTTTTCCCTCCTTCCTTCACCTTTAAAGGATCTCGGGATTCTGTTTTTGGGATCCTTCGCTTGCTCATACAAACACTTGCATCATACAGCAACTTTGTAGGCCTGCATAACGAATAGTTATTTACATGTCACTAAGGGTCATTGCCTGAAAACCAGAGGCAGTGCCCCGTTCAGCCATCGTACTCGTAGATTTTAGAACTGATCTTGAGGAACCAAGGATCATAAACACTGATCGGCTCTTTATCTTCGTTTGTTTTTGTTTGTATTGGCTGAATAAAGGATATTTATTTATTTACATTGATAATCATAATTTTTTTTAAAAAAAAAAAAAAAAAAAAAAAGCTGTGATAGCCTAGTGGTTAGAACGTCCGCCTCCTAATCGGAGGTCGGGGGTTCGATCCCGGGCACGCACCACTAACTTTTCAGTTATGTGCGTTTTAAGCAATTAAATATCACTTGCTTTAACGGTGAAGGAAAACATCGTGAGGAAACCTGCACGCCTGAGAGTTCTCCATATTCTCAAAGGTGTGTGAAGTCTGCCAATCCGCATTGGGCCAGCGTGGCAGACTATGGCCTAAACCCTTCTCATTCTGAGAGGAGACCCGTACTCAGTAGTGGGGCGGAAATGGGTTGATCATGATGAATCATAATTAGATATAGTAAAACTTTGTTTTTGGAAAGAATCTGCTTTCCTTACTGATGGTAGAATCACTATGAATATTTAGACAGACTTGTTTCAGCGCCTAAAGGTAAAAACTATAGGCAAGTCATTCTGAACTGCAGCTTGATATTGAACGAACATACCTAGGGTCGGGCTGGGTATCCCAGGCCAGACTAGCTTTGGTCTGGCTGTGTATTTCACGTCGGACCCGTTTGGGTTCGGCTGGATATCAGTCTCAGATCAGGCCAATGGCTCGTGTGGTCATAGGCAAAGCAGGGCTTCGGTCAGTGCATACTCAGATCAGGCCAATGACTCTTTTTTTTAAGTACAGTACCTAGATTCAAATGAGATCGCTTTCTTATTTCAGCCGGCGTGGAAATTTCTACTACGTCACCAACGCAGCACCTATTTATGGCAGAGGAGTGGCTGGAGCAAATCCGAATTAACTGAAGCATTTTGTCAATCCATGTTAGATAGATGCGTACCGCCCATATTAATTCCTACCCCATATTAAATGCGTCGCACGAAAAATGCGCTTGAATCTACAAGATGTAGAAAGTTTATTTGCAGTTAGTAACTCTCTGGAACTACTGAACCGATTATGAAAATTCTTTCACCAGTAGAAAGCTACATTATTTCTAAGTGACATAGGTTGGTAGTGACCTATGTTATTTTAAAAAAAACAGCCAGTGAAAATTGTAATAAGCTATCTACTCGTGCGAAGCCAGGGCGGGTCGCTATACAATTAAAATAAATCTGTATGTTCTTAAATGTAATTCCGTATATTTTATGTTTTTTCGAAAGGTTTTGTAAGATTTAAATCTGTGCCTCCTAGGACTTATTAAAGAGTATTTAAATTTTTGTTATAAATATCTTATTTTCTGATAATTCTATGTAAAAATCACAAAAAGGGTATAACTCGACTTATCACTCATCCCAAGAGGCAAAGAAATTAGTAACGCACGACAACGGTATCATATCAATCAAAAACACAACCTCCCCGTCTACGTCATGGCGTCTGTCGAATCTAATTTTACAAGTCAGATTGATTTTATAAGCCCGATTTTTATCATTATGGACCTTCTCCTTTTAGAGTTTTTCGTACCAATATACCTAACAGTATGAAATTATTGTACCAGGGCTCATAATATTACAACCCATAATTACGTGGATCATTTTATTTAATAAAACGTTTTGAGTAAAAACTGCATTTATGTATTTCACAAGTTGTTCGACCCGACCATATAAAACAAGCGTATTTTTAAGCGTACGTAAATCCAGCCTCGGGGGACAGGTTTAGTAATGAATGCATTCTTTTAAATCGGTTCCGTTGTCACCTTTTAGCGGAATCTACATTACGACATAAGTGGCGCGAAATTAGTTTCACGACATTAATTCATTATCAATTGCACGTGTAAACGTTTTATTTTGTAATACATGCATCTAATTTCACACATGCAATTAATAATGAAATTATTGCCGTGAAACTAATGTCGTGCCAGTTATTTCGTAATGTAAATTCCGCTTTCGGGCACGGAACCCTTAGGTATATTAAACACTAGCCGATGCCCGCGACTTTGCCCGCGTGGATTTAGGTTTTTCGAAATCCCGTGGGAACTCTTTGATTTTCCGAAAAGTAGCCTATGTGCTAATCCAGGATGTTATCTATCTCCATTCCAAATTTCAGCCAAGTCCGTCCAGTAGTTTTGGAGTGAAGGAGTAACAAACATACACACACACACACATATACATATATCGGCGCAATAATGAGACACGTAATTCATAGATCGAATGACGAGTAGAATCCTCAATGACGCATCGTACGTCGTCGACGTTTCCGAACCCCACACGCTAACCAGCGGCAGAGCGGCATTCATTACGTGTGGTGTTTCGACAGAGTGAAGTAGTGAAAGGACTTCTTGAGTCAGTACTGTGAAAGTGATTTTAAGTTGCAGTTGTAATTGGTGAGTTCGTTCCAATTTGTACAGATAATGTGAATTTACATACGTGTGGATATTGTTGGTTAGAAATGTTGATTAGACGGTTGAGATAGTAGTTACGATGGAGCCAATCTAGTGTAGGGTACCGTCGCCCAGTTACTTGTTGTTATTATAATCAGAGTTCTACAGGTCGGTGATACATATCAGATCTAGTTATAGAATCCCGTGGTGTTTTATGAATTCGTAACGCTGGGTGTTGTATATATCAAAACCGATTCATTATTCTGCGGCTCTGGTCAGACACACTTCTCAGTAGACACGGTCTGTCGTACTTACTGTAGGTTTTAGAGTTGTGGTTACCTTATGTGGTTTCCGTTGGTTGAGGTCATAGTACTAGTTGTGGTAGCTAGGCTAGATGGTCGGTTTGGGACCGGTATAGGGGTGGAAGAGCCGGTCTAGGTAGAGTTGGGGTTTTGTATTTATCAAACAATGATACAAAAAAAAAAAAAAAAACAATGGGATAGTAATGATAAAAAAAAAAGAGGATAAATATTTAAAAAAAAAGGGTAATACCGCAAAAAAAAAAAAAAAAAAAGAAAGAAAGAAAAAAAAAAAAAATGATAATAATATTGTATAAAATGTTAACGTAAAAGCTGAAGTAAGAATATCCTCTGAATATGAATATTACTGAACAATAGACGTGAACTTCATCGAAGTAAACCAATGGGACCAGAAGAAAAGTTTGCCACGATTAACGAACGTTTGGAAAGCGTACCAAAATTTGAAGTACAAAGTAATGTGGCCGTATCGGCTATGAGTAAACGTAATAGTACGGCAAAGTGAGGATTTGACGCGCAGACTGACGTGCTTTTATAAGTTAAGTACTTTTCCATTATTTAAGTGTAAACGGCAAGGCCAATATGAGCGCTGAGGCTCTGAGGCTGAACCAATATTAGCGCTGAGGCTTGAGGTTCCGCCGTCATCACTTTTTACTATCTTTCCGAAGGTGTAAACGTCAAGGCCAAAATGAGCGCTGAGGCTCTGAGGCTGAACCAAAATTAACGCTGAGGTTATGAGGTTCCGGCGTCATCACTTGGGGTTTCAATTATCCTTAAAGTCCATTTGATGTGTGAACCAAAATTAGCGCTGAGGCTATGAGGTTGTAACGTCATTTGTGCTTTAAGATAATTGAAATGTGAAAAAAAAAAGCAGCAAAAAATGGTTACTGAACCGAAATTAGCGCTGAGGCTATGAGGTTCTGATGATCACTTATGTGTTTTCAATTGTCTTGTAATTCATGTGTCAACGTCAAGGCTAAAATGAGCGCCGAGGCTCTGAGGCTGAACCAAAATTAGCGCTGAGGCTATGAGGTTCTGACGTTATCACTTATGTGTTCCAAGATAATTGAAATGTGTTTACGTGAAGGCTATGAGTTAACGTGAAAGCTAATATGGGTGTCGAGGCCCTGAGGCTATGAGATTCTTAACGTGATAAGAGTGTTGAGGAACCATTTTTGATTTCGTAATTATAAGGGTTTATGTGTGTGTGATGTTGGTTTACTAATTTATGCACTTTATTGCAGAGAAAAAGGACGAGAGTAGGCGCAGGGACGCGCCTATGATCAGTATGGCCGTATCGGCGCAATAATGAGACACGTAATTCATAGATCGAATGACGAGTAGAATCCTCAATGACGCATCGTACGTCGTCGACGTTTCCGAACCCCACCGCCACGATAGTATTTAAAAGCGAAGCGGTCCAGCGGAGCGGCATTCTATTATCGACAGTCGAAGTGATAACACGTTGAATTTGTCTACCTTTTTAATTTATTCGGTTTAGTTTGACAGTTAATTGTAACTTTGGTTTAAATGTTGAGTTTCTTAACTTCTTTCAAATTTGTTCGTTTAAGTTTGACGGTTAAATGTAATTTCGGTTAAAATATTGTAAATCGAATCTTATTGTAAATCAAATCTTTGAAAAGAGCAACCGCTGAGTTTCTTGCTGGTTCTTCTCGGCAGGAAAGGCGTTCCGAACCAGTGGTAGATTCATTTGATGATTCAAAAGTATTTGTAAAGGTTTATTTGGATAAAAGTAATATTAAAGATGGTTAAAAGTTTGATAATAAACTGTGATGAATAATAACAATGGCGCGAGTTTTATTGGAGCTAGTTATCCTACTCTTACATATACACAAACTTTCGCCTTTATAATATTAGTGTGATTCTGATATCACCTTAATCACTTAACTAGGTGACCCGCCTGCTCGTTTGCTCGCAATTAATATATGTAATTAGGTATGTATTGAAATAACAATTAAAATAAAAACTCCTTTATCAATATTATTAGGTATGCACCAAAATAGAAGCAATTAAAGATAATACTTGTAATGGAAGCTCATTAAACCAACGTAAAAAATATAATTGGTTCTCTATGCGTTTTAACTAAAGAGTGGGTGAATGTAGGAAATTGTACATGAAAGCATTTACAGATATAAGAATAGATGATCAAGTCTAGATTCTAGATCTTCTTTATCACACTTATATTATACAGACGAAAGTTTGTGTGTATATGTAGGTATGCATGTGTGTGTGTTCGTTACTCTTTCACGCTTACCTACAGAACGGATTTGGCTGACATTCGGAGTGGAGATAGAATATACCCTGGATTAATAAATAGGCTACTTTTATTCCGGAAAATTAAAGAGTTCCTACAGGATTATGAAAAACTTAAATCCACGCAGACGAAGTCGCGGGCGTCAGCTAGCTAAATCCAAAACTGTGTATTATCTGCTAGTTTTTCACGGCTCATCCGTTTAATGGATTTTGACGAAATCTGGTACAGGTACAAAGATAAATATGAAATTAATTCGAATCTTGCTTTTTGTCTCGGAAAAATGAAGATTTCGAAAAATCGAAGGATTTTCTAAGGGATTTTTAAAGGTCCATCTAATCAATTTTGAAGTTTGGTACAGAAATAGCTTACATCTTGGGGACGTATAATATGCTACTTTTTATCCCGGAAAACTTAAATCCACGCGGGAGAAGTTACGCCATCATGATAATACTTATTATGTAACTATATACTTATGTATGTTACCGCTAAAGTGCGTAAACAAGTTAGAGTCGAAAATTACTTACTTGATTGCCCTAGGTAAACTTGTCACGACCAAGCGTTCGATAAAGGGAAGAAAATAGCTGGTTAAGTTATCACACTCATACTTAATAATAAAAAGGCGAAAGCTGTTTATATGCGTGTGTGAATGTTTGTTACTCTTTCACGCAAAAATTACTGGACGGCTTTTGCTGAAATTTGGAATGGATATAGATTATACTTTGGATCAACACATAAGCTACTTCTTATCATAAGAATCCATGGATCCAGTGGGAATTTTTAATTTAATTAAGTCAGAAAAAAAAACATAGTCGAATTGAGTACCTCCTCCTTTTTTGAAGTCGGTTCCGTGGCATGCGCTGCCTAAATACCTAATAAAATTAAAAGTTAGTTAGATACAACATGAAAACAATGAAATTAATAAACTGCAACGATGAACTTACAGTGGTACCTACACAAATTGAAATAAAAGATAATACTTATTTATTAGGCTATTCAAATTATTCTATATAGGTACCTATAAAAGAGCCAGCAAACATATTATAATTTCTATGTTGTAAGCAATAGATATATCTACAACCTGTAAACATGTGGAACACTTTTATTTTCTTGGCATTTTTATTATTTTCTGTGAGTAAGTAAGTTTTACTCTTATTTCTTTAAGCCTTAGCCGTACGCAGACGGACACATTTTCCTGACGGATTTTTTGTTGATGTTATACTGCCTTAGAGAAAGCGCGCACTTCGCACTCTCGCTAAGGCAGCAAAATAGTTTTAAGTACTTATTCAGCAATTCTTCAAGTATTCTTGCGTCTAGCGTTTTCCTCGCTGTAGTGAGCTGAAAAGTTGTTTCGCACGGCTTCAAATCAATTTGCGCTCGTGCCTTTGAATTCCTCGCTACGCTCAGGATTCTGTTTTTAACCACTTTGCAGCCTTGCATAATAAACAACAGCTATAAAAATCTTAAATACACGTGAGCGAAGTTCCTCTGGTAATATTATGTATTAATTTAATACGAGACATATACTGTCCCAACTCCCAACTTTGGAGCTAATTGCTATCAAAATATATTATTTCACATATCTATGATTATTTCACATTACAGATACTCCTCATTCCATGACTTATGCTGCTACTGCTAATACTGATGTTACTCTATACTGCTATGACGGGCAAGTCTTATTTCTTTTATGCCACACAATACCATAAGATATTAGATTTACACTAATATTTTTGAATTTTAACTTAAGTGCCCACTCGGTAGGTATTCATAAATACAATACCTATTGAAGAATCGATAATGTCTATCTACGCAGCGTACAAAACTATAGAGTTGGTCAGTACACACCGACTAGAGTCTGGCTAATGAAAGATGAGACTGAAATCGCCCGGCAAATTTTAAAAAAATTCGGAGGGCATCCCCAAAATTATAGTGAAAAAATTTGGATAACTCACTTTGATACTTAGTAATAAATATTTGTAATGCTTAAATTACAGCATATTAATGTTTTCACATATATCCGTTTTTACAAACCTCTACGTTTTTTAGACCTCATCAAGGGCTTGGGGGTAACTACGATTCCCGGGCACGTTGACGTCCCTGATATATCTTCCAGTTTTATTGTCAAAGAAAACATTTTTTGATCCAATGATGTAATATCGTTTGGTAGACTATTTTTTCAGTGTATTGTGACTTTCGTAAGTGCTTTTATAAGTCTGAAACGAAGAATAAATAAATACAAAAATACAAATACAAATCGTATCGCTTACAATCGTAATATAATAAGAGCTATGTGCTAATAAGAGATATGGTTTTAGAAAACATAATTAATAAGTATTCATATCTTTTACGAATTTAAACCAACTATCAAAGTTAAATTGTCATACTTACCTACTAAGAAATGGCTGACGTTGATCGACGTTTTATGGTTGCCCCCTAAAAAGTTTGGAAAAAAGCCTAGTGTCATCTTTCATTAGCCAAACTCTACCTTATTTCAGACCCGTCTGTTCTACGTCATAACTCGTGAGTTTAACGCAGCCCGCTCGGGTTTTGAATGAACTCCCAAACTATAAGACACTTAATAGAACATATTCATTCCCTGATCTGTGGGTAACCGGACCATATTGGACATCAGAGCCCAAAACCTTAATCTCTCTTCGTTATGGGTTCTGACATTATAATTAGACATTTTTTTTAATTCACAGGTCCGCCGAAACCTTTTCTATTTTCAGTCTAGACAATCCTGTCCCTTTGTTAAACTCTAGTTGTTATGATCCTGCAAAAAAGACACTTTTCTTTACGTTTGGTTTCACCGATACTCCCGATGATCCTTATGTGCGCCCCATGGTTGAAGCGCATTTATTATTGTCATACAATGTTGTACTTGTTAATTGGGAGAATCAGGCCGCTGGTGGCCCGGTGGTGGTTTTAGGATATCTGCGCGCCGCTCGTAACGCCGGAATTGTAAGTATATACTCGTATATCTATAGTGCATGACAGGTTGAGATGGCAACCAGGGTGCGAACACCCCGCACACCCGCACAGCCCCCGCGCTAACCTGGTGCGAGTGACTTGAGGGCCCTCTATAATAGAATCACGAGCGCAGCGAGTCCTTCGCCCGCTCGGGATTCAAACTAGGCACTCGCAACAAAAACGAACTTTACTATCTTGTTGAACAAATGACTATTATCGCGTCTACCAATTGTTAAACTATACCTACCTCATTTCTTCAGTTTGGTGCCCGTTTTGGTCGAGCTTTAGTACAATTGGTCCAAGCTGGACTAGAGCGAGTGAAGATCGTCATAGTAGGATTTTCGCTTGGTGCACCGTTTATGGGCTACGCAACAAGAGAATTTCAAAGAATATCAGGTCAATTTATCGTCAGGTAAGAGTAATATCTAAGCTACTTTACACGGTACCTATGTGGTATTCAAACTCGAAACATTTCAAACACAAAGCATTTATTCAAAATAGTTACCTACCATTCATAGATGAATATGATAGGTATCTCTGTGGTACCATGGGACACCACATACATGGCTGTAGCCAGGAATTCATTTCGGGAGAGGTTCCCATAAAGTACCTAGGTACCGCTGTACAAAACATCACATCATTTTATTACTACAGTCAAAGACCCTATTTGAGAATGTATGATTTTTGAATTGACTCCGGTCTAGTCTGGGGGAAGATTTGACCGGCTAGTCATCACCCGTACCTACCTACCGTGCCAAGAAGCGAACTAGCGCTTTGATACGACGTGCGGCGCTGCTAAAAGACTGAAATCTGGCATACTTCTTCTATTATAGGTTAGGTTTCGTCGTGGTTAGGTTAGACCGCATCGTCATTATCAGTTACGAGATCGCGTCAAGGATTATCTTGTCACTGAAATTGAGTTTTTTTTTTTAAATTCCAGAGCCGTAGGCTTAGACCCAGCTCGTCCACTCTATGATGGGCCCGTATCACTGCGAAACCTCGATGCAGGCAGCGCTATCTTCGTCTTAATCGTTCATACAAACCCAGGAGCTATGGGCACAGTTGAGATTGCTGGCACAGTCGACTTTTTCGCAAACTGCGGAGCCTCCATTCAGCCCGGCTGCGAAAATGCCACCGGCGGAGATAGCATTCTCATTATGTCACCACCAAGTAATAACAACTAACTAAGTATTTTTTGTTTTCTCATATCCATTGTAAGTTTAAGTTGAAGTTATATAAAAGGTCTCCAGATTCTAGATAACAATAGCAGGGATGTGGTTGTACTTCGAAGATTTTTTATAATCTATCTTAATTTTTATGAGACTATCCGATACAGGCACACGCCGCACACGCCAGTCACATCGTAGCCTCATCATCATAATCATTATCAATCTGTTGACCTCCATGGCTAAACATAGGTACCTATCTCGTAGGGACTTCCACAGTCCACACGCCACGGTGCTCCGGTGCCTAAGTAGCGGGCGATCTTCCAACGCTGCGTTTTCCGTCGCGAGGTCGTCATTCTAGCATCTTTGGCCCCAACTCTATCGGTCATTGTAGCCTACTTATTTACAATCTAAATTACTTAATTGAATGCAACAGCAGATACAACCGCAGTGATATTTCCGTTTATTTGCCTATGCAGAAATATTTCAATCATCAAGATTTAGGTAGATTGAGAAGACTCGTAAAAACACCTAAGCCATATTTATCAAGTTTTATTTCTACACAAGAATATCTCGCCATTCTGAATTGGTTACTGGTATTATTCTAATAAGAGGAACCCAGTAAAATGATGGCCTTCTGTTTTTTAACGTGTGTATTTTAAAGGGAAAAAATTCATAGCTATTAGGAATATTTGGAAAAAAAATGTACGTCCGTGGAAAAAGCGTTCTAGCACAACGGGCGGTCGAAGTGCACCAGGCATCCAGATGGTGAGGGTCAATTTACTTTCGGTAGCGGTTGTTGAAAATGGAGAGTGGAATAAGGTGAAAACAACTTTTTTGAACACTTCCCGTTACAATAAACTGCAGCTGCAGATATCTGCAACATTTCCGCTAGTTTCTATGTCAGCATTTTATTTTTAGTTTAAACGTGACTAATTACGAATTATTTTTAACCCCCGACCCAAAAAGAGGGGTGTTATAAGTTTGACGTGTGTATCTGTGTGTCTGTGTATCTGTGTATCTGTGTATCTGTGTATCTGTGTATCTGTCTGTGGCATCGTAGCGCCTAAACGAATGAACCGATTTTAATTTAGTTTTTTTTGTTTGAAAGGTGGCTTGATCGAGAGTGTTCTTAGCTATAATCTAAAAAAATTGGTTCAGCCGTTTAAGAGTTATCAGCTCTTTTCTAGTTTTCTTGTAGAAAAGAAGGTTAGATAACCGTTAGGTTCATAATATTATGTCAATAGACAAATGCCAAGCTGTCAAGATGGACGTTGCCTAAATACATAATTATCATAGATAATTATTTATTTGAAAATGATGTTTTGGAAAACTCAAATACTTTGGATCGTCGGAGGTGTTATAAATTTTTAATTTACACTTGTAGATAGCTGCAGCCACAACAAATGCTGGATGCACTATGTTGAATCGTTGCAGAACCCAAATACTTTTATAGGCAGGAGTGCTGACGGTAAAACTCTTGCTTTAGGAGACCAAATACCATTGAGGTGTGTATTCTAATTAATAAATTGTACTTAATTAATAATTGATCCAAGATCCCACACACGCCAGACGTGTCTTATTTTCTGACAAACAAAATGTGTGTGATAGAGTACGCATATTTGCTAGCTTGTACGCGGGGCCAATTTTAACAGGGGTCTCTCCGTCACTCGCTCCATACAAACGTAGTTCCAATTTCATTTGAATATTAAGCAACCAAAGTGCATGAAATTTTGCAGACATATTCTAGAAACTCCGCTCCATGCAGGAAAATATATTAAAAGAGATAAAATTTGTAAGTTTGTTTGTAACTGCATTATAATGTATACATTAGGTATACCTAAGTAACATAGGCTATATTTTATTTTCAAAAAAAAATTAGAGATCTGGGCTTCCCGTGTGAAGCCGGGGTGGGTCGCTAGTAAACTATAAATATCGGGGATACTACTTTTCTTTGTAAAAAATAACTTCTTTTTTTCAGCGCACGTGGAACGTACTTTTATAAAACAAACGCGGCGCCTTTGTATGGGAGAGGACTAGAGGGTGCTTCTGCTTCCTGTCCCTGAAAAACACATGAAACCTCTTGTACCTACTTACATCATAATATTATTTTGTATAAAATACAAAGTTTAAATATGGATTTTAAGGAGTTTTTTTTTTTATTATAAATGCAAAAAGGATTATAAATTTAAAGGACATTTAGAAAGAAAACAAAAAATAATTAAAAAGTAGGTACACAGTGCAATCTCAGTGAGATCAGAGTATCTTGTACGATGGTACGGAATCCTTCGTGTTCGAGTCCAACTCACATTTGACCGTTTTTTTGAACCGATTTTGACGAGATAACTTGCATCCCGGGGAAGGACTTTTGGTTCCGGACAATCAGTGATTTCCCACGGGATTTTTAACCAACCTAAATCCATGTGGACCAAATATTCGTATCATCTATTGGGTATAATCGGATAATAGCTTGCATCCTAGAAAGGTATCCCAGAAAATCAGAGTCCCTACGGAATTTTTAAAATCTAACTACATAGGTATAACTACGCGGACGAAGTCGTGAACATCGTCTAATATTATAAATGCGAAAGTCTGTCTGCTAGCTTTTCAATCAATTTTGATATTTGATACAAAGACAGCTTGCATGCCGGGGATAGATTTTAGCCCCGGAAAATCAAGTTTCAAGAAAATCTGGATGAAATCGCGGACAGTAGTAATATAATATGTACTGACAGTAATTAATACCTCGATACGCCTCTTCGAGTGTAGGTACTAGTGCCTATAAGGCCTAATTTACACGAGAGCTTTTTAACGTCCGTCCGTTAAAAAAACGTCCACATACTTAGAACGATTAATGTACCTAAGTATTGACAAGTATCTGTTCACACGTAAAATCGTTGACGTGGGAAAACTTGGGAATACATTTTGTTTTATCATGTAAATGAGGCCTAACTCCCGTTTTTTATAAGATAAAGAGACGAAGAGAGATGAGTGTTTACGCAATAGAAAGAAAGCGTTTAGCGTGGTGCGAGCTGTATTGCACTTTAGTGCATCGTAACATGATTTTTCATCGTACAACATCGTACCTATTCTAGAATAGAAGTATTTGAGAAGTGATTCTTCTATATTATGTTAATAAGTAAGTATAAATATTGTTTTGAAAGAAATACAGTACAAAATAATATATAATTATTCAAGGCCCTGGCGGTAAGTCCGCCATTGTATGACTTCCAAACCCATTTTGTAATTGTATTGTAGAACTAATCAGTTGAAATGCATAAATCGGGGAGCTAGTAACGTTTTCGTGATATGATTTTTACACTGTATAAATATATAAATGTCTGTCGGTTGAACTCATAATATGTTAGTCGGAGTATGCCCGATTATTATCTACTACTACTAGCCTAAAACCCGTCCGGAGAGAGCCAATCAGTTGATATAACTTAATTAGATAGGTAGGTACGTAGAATTTGGTAAGCAGCATAATTATTGTTGCAATATAATTTGGTTGTGAAATACTTTGTCCTGTTTCCATTAATTATATGTAACTGTATGTTATGAACATATGAATGAACTGGATGTTCTGAACTGAAGAAGAAAACAAAAATGAAATTGTGGTACAGGTGGTAATGTGTAACTGAAGTCTACCAATTTGCACTTGGTGAGCCAGCAATGGGTTGACGAACTAATATGCTAATGAGCTCTAGGTAGGACTTGTCTTTGTGTGATTAACCAAACAAACAGATAAACAAAACAATTTAAACAAGAAAAAATCAAGGAATAAAATGATGTGTTAACTACAGTTACTAGCTCCTAAACCTTCGTTTGTTTTGTAACTAATTTATATTCTTCCGTTTACGTTAATTATTATTCGTCACCTGCTTGCTATATGGGACATCGAAGTCATTGTAGAATACTAAATAGGGTTACCAAAGGAAAATAACCTTACATAGGCTACTTTTAATCACCAGAAATTAAAGAGTTCCCGCGGAATTTTAATCCACATGGATATCCACATGGATAAATAAATTCGCGGGCATCGTTTGAATATACTTACACAGATATAAAAGAAAAAGGTAATGGACTGTCTAACTCATCTATCAACATTCAACGCACAGTTCAAACTATACCTACCTTCTGGTCGGTTGCAGATAGCTATTATGAGGTAGACAACCGCTAGAAAAGGATTTTGATAATTCAAGCTCTAAGAGGGTTATATAGGGGTTTGTGTTTAGTCCACTCGGATGAAGACGCGGGCATAAGCTAGTTTAGTATCACACTAATATTATAAAAGTTTGTGTGTATGTGTCTATGTATGTATGTATATCTGTGTGAATGTTTGTTAATCCTTCACGCAAAAACTACAGGACGGATTTGGGAATGGAGGTAGATATTATCCTGGATTAGCACATAGGCTACTTTTTGTTCCGGAAAATCAAAGAGTTCCCGGGTACGGGATTTCGGAAAACCTAAATCCACGCGGACGAAGTCGCGGGCATCAGCTACTAAAATAATAAATATGTAAGGTTTCCTATCTCACTGGTCGCATGAGGTGCATATTACAAATAGGCACCTATGCATAAAAATATAGAGTTCCAGTAACTTTTTATCAAGGTAGCCAAAATAAAAACAGATATATCATAGATATATGCATATACAGATATATACAGTGCATAGATATATCATTTTACATTAGGTAATTCATGAATAAATTAAAATACATACTACCTAGGTCTTTAAGATAAGAGATCTTTTAAAATTATAACCGTATTTACTACCTAAAATTAGGTAGGTAGTATACATAGAAATTAAAATTTTACGTTTTGAAATTCGGAAATTATAAATTACTTAGGTTGCTACTATGATGAAATTTGAGAAGAATTTTATTAAATTAGAATGTTGGTAAGTGCTTTATAATACTTATTATTTTTGAACAGATAATATTTCAAAAACCTTGAATTTTCGGTGTAAGTAACTACTTACTTATTAAATTTTTACAAGCCACCTAAGATTAAGCAATAAAATAATATATGCGTATATGCATTTATTTATACAGTGGAGAGTGAAGTGGAATATTTAATGTATTAAGTAAGTATAAAATAATTTTTAATAATTTGTTTAGTTATGTATCTATTCATATTTTAGCAAACAATCGGCCAACGTCGAGAGAGTCGGACGTTAGATACAATTAAAATTCGTTTGGCTGCAACTTTAGTGTAAGTTTTCACATTACACAGGCAATTAACGTGATAATAATAATATGTGCGTTGGAGAAAATTTGACATTTAAGTATGGACGAAGTGAAACGCGATACAACAGCACCTTACTTTAATATATTTTCGTACTAACTCCTGTGTTACATGTGTTAACTCGAAAACTGAAGCTCAAGATGAAGTCTATCGCCCAATAGGAAAATGGTTCTAGTCGGGATTTGAATCTTCATGTTCCTGGTTCCGTCTCTGAAATTGTGTAGAGACAAGTCTTTAGTCCTGGAGAAGGATCTGCCGTGACATGCGCCACTGGCTGAGTCGCGCGAAAAAGAATAAGTACAGAGTAAGAATTTCATACAGAGATTCGACGAAGCCGTCTAGTCAGTCGTGTGGTAAACTAGTGAGGGACTAAGAAACGACCCCAACTGGCGTCGGAATACTGTGTCTTTCATTATACTATGACGTAGCCCAGCCAACCAGGTGATGCGTGGAACTCCGTGGGGATTTATTCCGTAAGAGTCCGACATAACCTCCGTGCCTCCCCAGGCGCAGTGGTATCAATGAAGGATTTCGGACGAAAAATGGGGTTCAAGGTGACAATTTAACAGTGCAAAAAAAATGGTAGAGACAACTATATTCCCAGAAAAGAATCTGCCTTGACAGGCGCCACTGGTTGGGTCGCGCGAAAAAGAACACCCAAGTATAGCCACAGAGTAAGAATTTATGATTAAATACATACAGAGATTCAACAAAGCCGTCTAAATAGTTAATTATGTGGTAATTGAGGGATGAAGGAGCGACCCCAACTGGCCTAAGGCGTCGGACTGCTGTGTCTCTCATTATATGTAGCCCAGCCAACCAGGCGATACGTGGAACATCGTGGGGATTTAGTCCGTAAGAGTCCGACGTAACCTCCGTGCCTCCCCAGGCGCAGTGGTATCTATGAAGGCATTATGAAGGATTTCGGACGAAAAAGGGGCTCAAGGTGACGATTCAACAGTGCAAAAAAAAATCGTAGAGATAAAAAACACGTGTTTCCTATCAATTACAATTTATGTCATGTTTCGGCGTTGGTTTTAACATTGAAAACGGATGTGAAGCAGTTTATTGGTATGCGCGGGAGTGTTTATATCGTAGTGTTTGAAGCACAGCGCTACGGCAACCGCACACGCACGTTGAACGCCGGATTTTGCCGGAAAAAAAATTAACCGTTTTTGGTTTAATTTTGGTTTGGTTACAACAAAATGTTTTGGACTGTTGGGATTATTTTAATTGGTAAGTACCTAACGTAATTTAATTGGTAACCTATTAAGAATTTTAGAAGTATTTAGAAAAAAAAATCATCCAAATGTGTATAATAATGTCCATAAGACCAAGTATTTCAAATTTAAAAAAAAATACTGTTTCAGTGTTTAATTTAATTTATTTCATGGAAATATACAACAGGTATTATAATTAAATAAATAAAAAAATTTAAAAATGTAAATTATTTTAGTTATGTTCCTGTGTTATATCGCAGATCGCATTTTCTTATGCTATCACAGACAATTTTTTAATAACAATAAAAGCAAATTAAGCACTTAATACTATTAAATATATATTCAAAATTAAAAATAAGTACTAATTAATCAATATGGTAAAAATACTCTATACCTGATATAGTTAGTAAAAAAATTAAACTCCAGTAAATGTTTAATTAGACTATGGTCACGTAAAATCAAAGGAAAATAGGGCTACTTCAAGGCTACCTGCGTCATTTAATGTACTATCATTTGACGCCTGCCGGTGACGTAGATGCCTCGACGTTTTGTTAGGCGTTCCCTAACTGTCGTGAACTGAAGTGTAGGTAAGTATGTTATTTACTCATGTAAATAAATATTTCAGGGCTTTCACTCGACTACTCACATGCAGCCTGGCTCAGATGTTATAAATCGTAAGTAGCAATGTATATATTTTTTTAATTTATTATTTTAAGATATTTCGAAGTTGTGTAACGGAGCCTCCGAAGCACTCAACAAACATAAAATGCTGAAATCCTGATTTTTCATTAATCGTAACCTCTGGCTCTGTAAAGTCTAGGGTGCAATATAATTAACTTTTTTCGAGATTATAATCTAAGGGCCTCTGATGTTACTTTTCAAGTTACTTATTTAATGTAACTTTTTAATGAAATTGTAAAAAAATACGTTCTTTGTCAGGAAAATCCATCTTTTTATATAGGTCACAAGTTATCTCTACAGATTAGTTAGTGATTAGGTAACTACGGATTATATGGAAGATTTTTACTAGAGAGTGACAGAGCTAATTTTTATTCCAATATCTTTTTTGTGTAGGTATATCTACTAATCATCTTATTAATCTGGTAGATTGATTTAACACGCCTTAGATTTATAAAAAGATGTGTTAAATCAATCAACCAGTTAATAAGATGATTAAGATTACTATTCATTAGAATATTTTGCGTTATTTTATTTTATTCTACTTTCTAAATTATTAAAAATTATATAATTCGATGTGCTAACATTTATTTCGAATTCAGTGTTAAATTTTTTAAATTGCAGAATTACTTTTTAATTTGCCCTTTATAGAGTAGATATCTGTTACTCGTCCGCATGAATTTAGATTTTTAAAATCTCGTGGAAACTGTTTGATTTTCCGGTATAAAAAGTAGCCTATGTCCGACTCCGGGATGCATGCTGATTCTGCTACTGCACAATTTTTCCCGCGCAATTCTGTGTCGTACCTAGGAGTTATATGAAGTCGCAAGCAGTTAGGTACTAAGTTTCCATAATGCCAAAGAATTCTGCGGAAAAATCGCGGGGCAAAATTTTCTTTCACTTCCCATCTCTATATACAATGTAAAAGTAAAAAAAATAAGTCTTTGTAAAAATAAATAAGTAGGTAGATAGGTACAACTACCTATTCATTTTTGAAGTTAGGACACGTGGAATTTCTAGACTAATAAAAGAATCTTGATACCTATTTGGAGTAGTTCTTGGATTTTTTACTATTAAAGAAACTGTAAGTAGGTACCTACTCAAGCATTTAAATTCAATTTTAATTTCAATATTGGGCCTTAAGTAAGTAGAGATTTTCCTTGTGAAGGCCCTATATTCTTAAATTTTCCATAAGGTTAACTACCTGCGATTATAGGTTTATCAAATTCGGTTGAAAACAAAAACAATCGCATTTTTCTTAATATTTAACCTTTGTTGAACGAGAGGTCTTCTTCCAATTTTATTTAACAAGGACATCTACGAGTATATTATTATACTGAATGTGAATCGTTACTGATATCAGAATACCTACTTGGGTAACCTAAGTATCTCTTTGATAGGTATCTAAGTACCTACTTAGGAATCTTCGTAAGACAATGCCGCTAAATCGATCTTCTGAATCTGTATTTATATAAAAGGAAAAGCTGGCTGACTGACTGACTGATCTATCAACGCACTGCTCAAACTACTGGACTGATCGGGCTGCATGCAGTTAGCTATTATGACGTAGACATCCGCTAAGAAAGGATTTTTGAAAATTCAATCCATAAAGGAGTAAAATAGGCGTTCAAATTAAGTGTAGTCCACGCGAACCAAGTTGCGGGCATAAGCTAGTTAGAATATACGAGTAAGTGGTAATATACCTACCTCCCTGTCTGGAGCCGCCCTAACTGAATCTTTACCGTTGTAAAAACGCCTCACGGAAAAATAGAATCCCACTTAGACGAATTCGTGGACAAATTACAAGTAGTTAGTTACCTACCCATTAGGTACCTGTAACAATTTTTTTTTCGCGGTCTCATCCATCACTAATATAGATAAAATGTCATCCGCACATTATAATTGCTTTGCCAAGGTCTTCATAACTAGACTAATGGGTCGTCCTACATTGTTTAGTACAGATTATCGTATTTCTATACGTAACACCACATTCGACCGCTTTCTTTTCGAATGAACGAGTCTGATTCTGTTTGAATTGTACCTACTTATGCGTAAGAGACCGGTTGTTCGTCTTCGGACGAGGTAAATTATGTATGCATTTTCATAATAGAATTAAGTAATACAAACAAAATCATGAACCTTGAGATTCAGCACAGTACAGTCGGAAAACTGCTTTTAAGAGTATGCTAAAGAAATGAACCTTTATATGGGGCCACCTGCACAGCATACCCTTTCGAACAAAAACAAAAATTAAAATCGATCCATGGGTCTTTGAGTAATCGGGGAATATACATTAAAAATAAAAAATAAAAAAAAAAAGATTTCGACGAATTGAGAACCTCCTCCTTTTTTAAAGTAAGTAGGTTAAAAATCACAGTTCCTACGAGATTTTTAAAACCTAAATCCACGCGCACGAAGTCGCGGGTAACAACTATCATTACGTTAAAAATCATCATCATGATTCTATGGT
The DNA here is from genome assembly GCF_905333055.1 of Maniola jurtina. Lineage (NCBI taxonomy): Eukaryota > Metazoa > Arthropoda > Insecta > Lepidoptera > Nymphalidae > Maniola > Maniola jurtina. The sequence continues at coordinate 11,355,850 of NC_060039.1, forward strand.
CGGCTCACTACTTGAATACGAGTTTACTTTCAGAATGAAAAAGAATTTAGCCGTAGTCCACTACGCTGAGCAAGTGCGAATTGGCAGACTTGAGACACCTTTGAGAAGATCATAAAGAACTCTCACTCAGGCGTGCAGGTTCCCTTACGATGTTTTTCTTCACCGTTAAAAAAAGTATTATTTTATTGTTAAAAAAGCAACAAAATTTCGAAAAGTTAGAAATGCGTGCCCCGGATCGAACCCTCGAACCCTTTCGAATAAGACACGTCTTACCCAGGGCTATCAGTGCTCCCTACGAAATGCGTACCTAGGTAGAATTATTTACTTAAAATTCTTTAACTTTTTTTACATTAAACAATAGGGTCAATTGGTGAACCTTGATGACTTTAATTTCCTTGACTGTTATGGTGGGCATTTACCTGCTTACATTTTGATATCGTTCCCAAGGTTTGTAATTAATTAGGCATATTCGATAGTAATTGAGGACATAGGGGTCCGAAGAAGGACATGCCAAAATTCTCCATGTGTCGACGACCTCGAGGTCCAGCTGTAGCCTTGCAAGTTGCAAGTAACATGCCGTTCGATTCTAGTAGATCAATACCTACTTACCAGCCTGCAGCCTATTGATTGTTTCATTTGACCGCCTACCCCCCTCAGTAGAGTCTTGGACTGTAGTAATACAATTATGTGGTGTTTTGTATAGCGGTAAGTATAAGGGGCTAGAATTCATTATTAAAGAAAAATAAAGAAAAAAAAGAATTGATTTTTCGTAATTTTTAACATATTATTAGACTTACTTAATTTTTTTTAAAGAATATAAGCCATTTCCCCTCCAAATAAGCGTAAAGCTTGTTCCAGGAGTGGGTACGACAAAAGTGCTACGGGTGGGGTTTGAACCGCCGACCTTTCGGAATTCAGTCCGCTTCACAACCGTTGAGCTATCGAGGCTCTGAAATTAATTATTATCAACGTCGTTTCGCGCTTCAATAAATCTAACACGCTCATTCCAGCAGCGCGGCGTGTTCACTCGAACCCCTAGCACTATTAGATTCCGACGAAGAAACGGCTTGCGCGCACCTATACAAGCACGACGATCGTAAAAGATGCGCTCGCGACATAAGGCGCGCGTATCATTATCATAGTCGTTCCACTACTGAGTACGGATTTCCTCTTGGAATAAGAAGGGTTTAGGCCAGCCACGGTCTTCCACGCTGGCCCATTGGAAACTTAACAAAATAAGCGACACTTAAAATTAAAAAATCTTCATCTTAGTCGAACCTAAGGTACGGTTTATACAAAAGTGTCGAATGGTGGAGACATGATAGCATGTTTCTCCTGTCAAATAGGTTCCAGCCAAATCCCCGCTACTCGCTATAGCTGTACTGTCTGTTCGTGAAAATTGAAAAACCTTCCCAATCACAGATGAGATGATATTCTGGTCATGGCAATAACGAGTATGGTCGATGACCGTGAATTTTAGATAGGTACTTTTTTTATAAATGAGGTGGCAATAAAAAGTTATATCTAATGATGTCTCACACAAAAACGATAAGTAGATAGGCAAGTACCTACCATAATATTGCAAGTCACATATAAAACTAATACTAAAAAAAATGGGTTATTTCCCGTTTGAATCCGCCTCGAAAACTTCTGGACAAGCAGATCTTTGACGTAATTCAGTGACTAGGTATGTAAAAAACTTGTACACTACGAACAAACCTATTTCAATCAGCTTACCGCCATGTTTTTAAACGTGATCATACGAGTAAGTGTCGTTTTACCCAAACTTATTAAAAACTAACCCACTGCTTTGCCTATCTGGAATTTTATAATTGAGAGGGAGGAGTGACGGCAACCCGCAACCGTCATCTCACGCACCGCGTAACGACCTGTAAAACCGGCAAAAAGCAACGCGTGCAGTTCTACACTATCCACGGAGAGAAGTTTGTATAGGGCTCTCTCTGTTACACAATCCCATACAAATGACAAAGAAAAAATATTAAAACTATTTTAAGTAACCAACCATTCACAAACGGGCTGTTTGATGATAGAGTATATTGGTGGATACAACTGCATGCTGACTGCGCAGTCTGTAGTGTCAACTGCAATAAAACTACATGCCATGCAATTTGCAGTCCATATGCAGCCCGTCTGTATAGACACAACTTAAACAGTACGCTTTTACTGAGGCTTATATTTAACAGAGCTCTCTCCGTCACTTACTCCATACAATCGTAGTTCCCATTTCATTTGAATATTAAGCGACCAAAGTCCATGAAATTTTGCAGACATAGTCTAGAAACTAATATCTGTGTCTGTGGTGTTTTAGATTTTTCTAAAAATATGTAGTTTTAAAATTACAGGGGCTCAAAGATTTGTATTTTTCTTTAAAAAAAAGGCCCAACTTTGTGCTCGTTTTTCTAGACAACGAAGCAATTTAATGAAATTTGGAAAAACCACAGACCTAGAAAATTTAATGAATATTATGTAGTAAAAAAATTATCGTTATATATTTTATATTGTTATAATTATGTGGGAACTACGAAAACCAGAAATTACACCCAGAAATCTTGAAAATTTCGTGCTGTCTCGATTTGTGCAAGCGGGGTGGTGAAGTGCGGGGGACGACACGTGAAACTGACAGAAACTGACAGTCTAAACACACGGGCCACATTTAGACTGCACCCAACTCCAAACTTGTCGATAGGTCTAACTAAATACACTGGTACATTTCAACTTGCGTTAGACGTATGCGTTACCTACCGTTATGCGTAGACGTTGCCTGTAGATAAAAATATGTCTCATGTTTGCTGGCAATAGCGCATGCATCAAACCCTGCAAGTTGCAACTCTCTTGCAACCTATTCCTCACGCAATACGCACAGCTTTAATATTATAATTTTTGACAATGTATACTATATGTAATGCCATATCACAGGTCACTCTCTGATTTATTGCTAACAATTTACTTCCAAATGCAAAGAAATCTAAGTGTGTTGAATTCACACTGCCCAATACCAGGACCTTAAATGACATAAATTCATTGATAAATAATCATATGTTGAAAATAAAGGAGAACCCCGTGTTTCTCGGTATAATGTTAGATGCAAAGCTTCTATGGAACACCCACATATCAACACTTGATGGTAAACTCAGCTCTGCTGCTTACACTGTTAGAAAAATTCGACAGGTACTGACGTGGAAACTGCAAAAATTGTATATTTTGCTTATTTTCACTGTATTATGTCTTACGGACTCTTGCTATGAGATAAAGCGGTAGATATTGAGAAAAAAATGTATTACAGAAAAGGACAGGACGTGCAATTTATAATTTAAAACCGCGCGCTGCCATACAATAAAAATATAAGGAAATAAGTACCTTATCTATTATCTTATAGTAGCTTCTAAATATATTTACAACTAGCTAATGCCCGCAGCTTCGCTCGCGTGGATTTAGGTTTTTAAAAATCCCGATCCTTTCATTTCCCAGAACAAAAGTTGCCTCTCCGTAATAGCCCGTCCCCGGGATGCAACTTGTTTCTGTATCACGTAAGAATATTTAAACGGATGATCCTTTTCAAATCCCGAGGGATCACGAGGATTTAGGAATGCAATTTCTTACAGCATCAGGGTTGAGGTCAACGACAAAGTGTTTACTTGGTATAGATACCTTCAATATCAATTAATAATCGACACTTTTTAAATCCCATTAGCTTTAGTAGTCAGGTCCCCTGCAACATCAGGGTTGAGGAGTTGGAATCCAAATTTTTTATTGAACAATGTCGCAAACTTTCTTTATCGTTTAAAAAAACTACCCAAAATTACGCAGTTAGGTTACCTGCCAAATTTCATGGTTTTGAGTCAACGGGAAGTACCCTAGAGGTTTTCTTGACACACACGACAGACAGAGAGATAGACAACAAAGTGATCCTATAAGAGTTCCGTTTTTCATTTTGAGGTACGAAACCCTAGAAAACGTAGGATCGGCATTCCGAACCAGTGGTAAATTTTTCTGACCATCCAAAAACACTTTGAAGTTTACCTAAAAGTTTACAGGAATAAAAATTTATCATTGTATTCCATTCCATTTCATTCTATTCCATTCTGTTCAAAGATAAATAGATAATAAAAATATTTGTCACCGAAACAATAATTTACGATACATCGACCAATATCAATTTTACTGATGACAATCTGACTATTACCAAAGTGAACGACTACTATAATATCTATTATATACGACTAACATAATATGTATTATAAATTGTGTGCCGTTTGCATTCTCACTAGGTTCTCATTAAGTTTGTTTTATTTGGTTAAACTTTCTGGCATTTATATTGTTATGACGTTTAATTGGCAAATAGTCTGTTTATTGGCTGAAACTCAAAAATTCAGCCAATCACAACAAAGAAAATATTGTAATAATGATTGATGCAGCTTTCTGTAATTGAAAACAAAATATTTGACATTAACTTGAATGTGACAGTGTTTTCCGAATAGGGTTGCCAGAGGCCCCGTATTTTACTGGTTACCCCGTATTTCAGGATACAGAAACCTGTAATTATGAAAATAAAATACGGGGCAAATAAAACTAAATATTTTTAGGGTTCCGTAACTCAAAAGCAAAAAAGAACTCTTATAGGATCACTTCGTTGTCTGTCAGTCTGTCAGTCTTTCCGTCTGTCCGTCTGTCCGTCTGTCCATTTGTCCTTCTATCCGTCTGTCATGTGTTCATGAACAAATATTAGTATTTTCAATTTTCAAAGTAAGATAACTACATATATCAAGTGGGTTATCATATGAAAGGGCTTTACCTGTTCATTCTAAAACAGATTTTTATTTATTTTTATGCATATTTTTTTAATGCATAACAGTTTTTGATTTCTCGAGTAAAATGTCGGAAAAAATACCCGAATACGGAACCCTCGGTGCGTGGGTCTGACTCGCACTTGGCCGGTTTTACAAATAAAGCAGGAGCTGGCTGGCGAAATCAAACACTGACGTTATGTCCAGTAGAAAGAATATTTTCCTTTTGTGGCAATGCGTAGCCGAAACCCACTCGATATTGATCATGGTCGTAGCCAAGGCGGCGGGGCTTGGTTTGAGGATGTAAGCCTTTTTTTATACAAGTTAGCCCGTGACTTTAATCTTTTCTAGTGGTAAGTGATGATGCAGTCTAATTTCTTGGCCGTTAGGGCCATACTAACCATATAACTAGCCATGACCGAAGCCTCCCACCAGACCAGAAATTTCGAAATGGCGACTGCGCCTGGGAAGCCGTCAAAAACCTAAGCCTAAAATAATACTTACACTATTTCTTGCATTTGCTTACCAATTTTTTTTTGGAAATATATGAAACATTTCGCGCTCACTTCACTCGCGCTTTGAATTTCTATTACTTGGTGTAAACCCCGCAATTTCGTTTGCATGAATTTAGATTTTTAAAAATTCCGTGGGGGATTTTCCGGGCTAAAAAGCCGCCTAAAAAAAATGTCTGGGATGCAAGTTACCTCTGAATAGTAAGTACCAAAATTTTGGTAAAGAAGATGGGCCGTGAAAGGGTAACAAATAGATAGGCAAATAGATATACTGTCGTATTCGTAATATTAGTATGGATAGGAAGCTTTAAAAATAAAATCTTGCTATGGCTACACTCGTTTCCCTTTCACTTTAATTTTTTCTGTATTGAACCAAAAACACTTACGCTCACTGCGCTCGCGCTTTTTTATTGTTGTATTTTATCTCACTGTCAAATTGAAAGGCGAAATTCCACTAACCAGGTAATTAGCCCATAAAGTTGAGCGAATGTTTTTTTCCTCATGACAGGATTCAGTTCCGGCCCTAATAAAACCTCTCCCGCAATCGATTCCTGGCTACGGCCATAGTATTGATACTGTGAAGGTGGAATTACAAATTAAATGTAATTTTAAGTTGAAATGAGAAGATTGTATGCATGAAATGTATAACATTTTGCTTTACAACACTAAGAGTTTTTAAAAGCTATTTAAATAAATAAATCTTTTATTTAAAACCACATTGCAAACACAGTTCACCAATCAAGATACGGCAACATACAGAGAAAAAATACAAAACTTATAAATAAACTGAAATATCTAAATAGGCTTTCCATGCATTTCAGAGAGAACCACCGCCTATATATACAGGGTTACTGGTAATATGTCGGCAATCCGTTAAGGGGGTGTGGGCGAAGTAATTTGCAACCAAATGACCCCTTATGACCCCTAGGCAAATGTCAACCATTTTCGAGTAATTTGACTTTTTGTGTTTTTTAGAAGAATTTGAGGTATGCAACTTTGAAAATTTATAAAAAAAAAACCAATGCATGAATTTTTTTATTATTATTATTATTTGCTTGCTAACACTTCAATACATAATAATCAACCATAAAATGATACTTATCTTTTATAGTTTTTAAATCACAGCTACAAATCTGTACAAGTTTCATAATTTACGCCAGGTGGTCTGACAAAAATGGTCGATTTATGTAAAAAATTACTGAAGAACTTTATCGGCAGAACACATGAAAAACATGTACAACTTCTCAGCTATCCAACGAGATACAATATGGTACCAGAAATTAGAAATTGGCCGAAAAAAATGCAATTATTGTGAAAAAAATGAAATCGTCTTAAGAATACGAAATAATATCTCAACGTCGAATTTTATGGTAATATTCTTATTTCTTATTTAGGATGAGTAATGAGTTATAAATTAATCTTACAATTCATTTTCGAAGTATAAAACTCTAAAAATAACACTCTAAAAATAATGAGAGTTCCAAGAATGACATTTTTAATCCTTTGTGTGAACACGTGCACCAATCAGCGCTCTCGTATAAGAAGAGCTTAAAAACATTATCTAGTGACTGGATAGAAAAAACAAAGGCATAAATAGCCAGATTTGCCTAACATTTTTCAGAGAATAGGATAATAATTAAAGCACTGGCAAGTACAATAACATTAGGTGAAGGGTGGGATCCTTAACTTATTTAATTGTATTGTATTTATAAATTCTTAGACTTAAAAGATAAGACATTTAAAATGTTTCATAATTTGCGCAAAACTGCAAAAATTTACAGTTTTCTTGTGCCACTCGTACTGTACAGATCATCTCTACCTAAGTTGGTACCTATATCATTGTGAATTTGGAAGTGAATCGACCTGGCTTTTTCTTATGGACTGTTTCTGGCATACTCTGTGATTTGGCTTGTGATAATAATTTGAATGCAGACTCGTATGAGACTTTTTTGAAAGAACATTTATTTGCATTATTAGAAAACGTACCTCTGGAAATAAGAAGAGGAATGAGATTCCAGCACGATAGATGTCCAGCACACTGGAGAATAACAGTTCGGCAATGGTTAGATACTTATTTTCCCAATCGATGGATAGGCAGAGGAGGCCCAATTCCTTGGCCAGCAAGATGTCCAGACCTGACACCTATGGACTATTATGTCTGGGGACATATGAAGAGCCTAGTGTACGATGTCTCACCAGTGCCATCAGTCGAAGAATTGAAAATTAGAATAATAAATGCAGCTAATTCAATAAGAACCAATTTGACAAGTAATGTAGTAAAATCTCAATTAAGAAAAAGAATGCGCCTGTGCATAAGAAATAGAGGGTCACATTTTGAAAATGAACTTTAGAATTTAGTTTTAATGGCTTAGTGTAACTTATCTACGTAATTATTTTAAACTTCCTAAACGATTATTGTAATTTTTGATTGCAGACGATTTCGTCTTTTTAACAATAATTGCATTTTTTTTCGGCCATTTTCTGATTTCTGGTACCATATTGTATCTCGTTGGGTAGCTGAGAAGTTGTACATGTTTTTCATGTGTTCTGCCGATAAAGTTCTTCAGTAATTTTTTACATAAATCGACCATTTTTGTCAGACCACCTGGTGTAAATTATGAAACTTGTACAGATTTGTAGCTGTGATTTGAAAACTATTAAAGATAAGTGTCATTCTATGGTTGATTATTATGTATTAAAGTGTTAGCAAGCAAATAATAATAATAATAAAAAAATTCATGCATTGGTTTTTTTTTTATAAATTTTCAAAGTTGCATACCTCAAATTCTTCTAAAAAACACAAAAAGTCAAATTACTCGAAAATGGTTGACATTTGCCTAGGGGTCATAAGGGGTCATTTGGTTGCAAATTACTTCGCCCACACCCCCTTAACGGATTGCCGACATATTACCAGTAACCCTGTATATTCTTCAAATAATTCAAAATTTCAAATTTCTTCAAATCTAAACCCCGTATTTTTGATGGTGGTAGCCTGTAAATCAAAAAGAGCCAGGTGGCAACCCTACTTCGACCTAGACAGAATGAAAAATTGTTTTCATTACTCGGTATGCCTACTGCCATAGTGTGACAGAAAGTGTGACGGTAGTTGTGACCTCTGATTGGCCGACTCTCTTTCACTATTTGCTAAAATTGATGATTGCAACAACAATTTTTTCTTTTTTGTAATCGAAAACAGAACACGGACGTCAAACAGGTTGACTAATTGCAATCATTTCTGACCGGCTAACATTGTTCCGCTAGTGGCTCAAACTCACTGTCGCAGCAAGAACATGGTAAATTCAGCCAATCACAGCAATTTGAAATTTGGTTATCACAAATGTACCGATCTAGGAACCGAGAATGCACGAACCAGGGCAGATAGAGATAAGAACAATAATATCATACGTAGGAAATCGACGGGGGATCGTTGGCAAGGATAGCCTTAAAGCTATGTTACTTTATCCACAGTTCCATGAACGACTACACATTTACGCCTCTAAACGACCCAGTGAGGCTCCTGCGTGACCCCTGCTTCGACCGTAATCTCCGAACGCTCATATACACGTTCGGGTACAGAGGAAAATGCAACGGCCCAGCCACCACGGCAGTTCTTACTGCCTATATAGGCACTAAGAAGAAGAACATAATCCTCCTGGATTGGGAGGAGGAGGCCAAGAGTGGTGTTTTGGGCATACCTCTTGGTTACGCACTGTTGGCAGTACCAAACGCTAAACGAGTGAGTTCTTTTGTTTTATCCACAGAAATCATAATTTCGTCATCATCATGGTCAACCGATAAGTAGGTAGATGTTTTCTGTTGGGCATAAGTAGGTCTCCTTCCATATGCCACGATCTTGCGCGGCCTAAACTCAGCGGCTCCTTGAAACTCCTTGAGTCGTCTGGCTACCTGGGGTCCCTTCATCGCCCGCTGAATGACTCAGCATTTAAGTAATCAAAATCATTTACCTACTTAACTATTATGATTTCTGTAGTTTACCAAATGATTTTGCCAATAAACAATTTTAGTAATATGTATTCCAATTTAGGTTCGTACGAGTAGGTACATATTTATCTAATTTCTAATTTAATCCATAATAATGAAATGAAATGAAATGAAATGAAATGAAATGAAATGAAATTTATTTATTTATTTATTTGCTATATTATGCTAATTAGACAAGTTATTTTTTTTTCTCTGCCGAATGCTCGTTTTACGCACTTTATTCGCAGGATTTGGTCCTTAGGTTACATTTCGGACTTTTTAACTGTAAAGGGTAAATAAGCCTGTCAATTCGGATAAACATACTGTAATGTGGACCCTGCATTCCATCCAGTTTTTTACTACGCGCCGACCTGTTCATAGGACCTGTTGCATGATAGTTACTTACGATGTCCAATGTTGTACTATATCTACTAAGTACTTACTATAAAAAAAAATTATACTTACCTACTAAAATATTCCTCAAAAGGACAATAATATTTTCAGATCGGCCAAGAGTTAGGCGAGGCACTCTTAACTCTTTCACGAGCTGGTCTGAACATGAGCGAAGTGCAACTCATGGGACACTCGCTAGGCGCCCACGTGATGGGCTACGCCGGCAGGTGGACCAGACAGAGGGGACAGGCTATGTCCAGGTAAGGATACTAAGTATACACTTACCTCTTTCACGAGCTGGTTTGAACATGGGACACTCGCTAGGCGCCGACGCGATGGGCTATGCTGGCAGGTGGACCAGACAGAGGGGATAGGCTATGTCCAGGTAAGGATACTAAGTATACACTTCCCTCTTTCACGAGCTGATTTGAACATGGGGCACTCGCCAGGCGCCGACGTTATGGGCTATGCTCGCCAGACCAGGCGTAGGGGACATCTCAATTGGTCCAGCAGTTTTTGTATGATGCACAAACAAATACCTGCACTATAAACTGCACTAAGTCCTAACAAGAGAACTTAGTTAGAACAAAAGGAACCTAATTATAGTCAGGTACTCTATCCACGGAGAGAAGTAAGTAATAGGGCTCTCTCTGTTACGTTATACCGTACAAATGACAAAGGCAATAACTCAGTGGGTTTATGGGATCAGAGAACTTAAGTATGTTTTCAAAAATATTCTAAATTCAGTTCGAAAAATATAGGTGCATTTGTGAGCGGTCGGAACGCCCACTGAGTTTTTCTTATTTGTTGTAGAATCTTCGTTATTTGTATGGGATTACGTAACAGAAAACCCACTAAATTCTCTCCGTAGATAGGATACAGTAAAATCATACCTAAGTATATAAAATTCTACTACAGGATCACTGGCTTGGATCCAGCCAGGGCGTTCTTTGAAGGCATGTTTTCCATACAATCCGGCTTGGACCGGACATGTGCGAAGTTCGTGGACATCATCCACACCAACCCGGGGAAATACGGCACCAGCAAGTCAACGGGAACTGTGGACTGGTGGCCCAACTACTCCATTGAAGACGGCTTGCAACCCGGCTGCCCGAGTGGGAAGTTTGACATGTTTACTCCTGAAGGTAATAAGAAATTCATGCTATTGAGTAGTAGGTAGTGTCCATCTGCTACGTCTGCAAGACCGGAAAATCCGTAACGGATAAAACCACGCGCCCGCCACATCTGGCGTACCAACCAAACTTCATCTCAACCCAAATTAGGGTTAAATAGCTGGCCCAGATGCGGATTGGCAGACTTCGCACACCTTTGAGAACACTATGGAAAACTCTCAAGCATGCAGATCTCCCACGATGGTTTCTTTCACCATCGAAACAATTACTTAACTCCAAAGAGTTGCGTGCCCGGGCTCGAACTCCATCGTCAGGAATAGCAGACCAAACGTCTTAACACAGCTTTTTACACGACTTACCAGAGATACACTCTTTTTAATTGAAATTGTATAGGTGGTCGTTAAATGATTTAATAACCTTTTGTCACCATCAAAACTTACATATCTACTAAGTACCATGCTTTTTTAAATGATTGATGAAAAATTCCTAAACTTGCAGACCTCTGCAGTCACGATCGTTCATGGCGATATCTGGTAGAGTCCATAAACTCTGGAACAGCGTTCCCGGCGACGCCGGCTGAAAACCACGACGCGTGGTTGTCTATGCAACAACCACCTAGCACCATCACGTACATGGGGGAATTGGCAAATACACGGTAAGATAATAAAAAAATCTCTACCAGCTGCATACTGGAACGCATCGATGTCTGGTAGAGTCCTTATACATTCTGGAACGCCTGCTGAAAACCACGACGCGTGACTGTCTCTACGACAACCACCTTGCACCATCATATACATTGGGTAATTGGCGAATACCTACGCGGTAAGATGATAGTAAAAAACTCTCTACTTCAGCTGGCATACTGGAACGTCCAAATGACCGTAGGTATGTCCAAGTGACCGTATTTTCAAATATTTTGTAGTAGGTAAGTGCGAACGAAATGCGAAAATTCTGACATTTTGAACGCACTCTGCCTAGTGGAGACAATTTTATGCCCCGACAAACATATTGTAGAGATATCGGACAACGTCGCCCGATTTCGCCCGACATCACACGACAATTCTGGTAACATTACGCGACTTTGTTGTTGACGAAAAATGTCGCGAGACAAGATGTCTGACATCTCTAGCGATACGTATCACGGGACTTTGGTCCGCTAGTGAACACGAGGCTTAAAAAGAGATTTATCAGAATTCGATCGTAAAGTACCATAAAAATTCCATGATAAGCTTCAGTTTAAAAGAATTTCGACGTTTGTCAGAACTGATATGAGGGCGCATACCAAATGTCCGCCCTCGCATTCTCAGGCACATACCTAGATAATACATATTATTATGCTCAGGCACTTTTTCCATGAATAATTATAAATATCGGCCTATCCAATTCAAATAAATTTATTTTATAAGGTCTTTACTGTATTTTTGTTCAGTGAAAAGTATCCACCCTTTGACTGCAATATCTTACCTGTTAATAAAAGGCGATGCGATCAAAGATGGACCCGGGAACCGGGAAAACATAGAATGTAGAAGTATGGTAGTCCAATTAAACCCATACTCCTAATCCGTTTAAGCAGCATCGCACCGGAACGTTGAATCGGTTGGCAGCATATCTTTGTCGGAAGGGTGCTAACTAAACAAACCACACCAGAGCCAATTCAAACGTTACAAATCATTAAATTGGTATTTTTATTTAATTTTTTTAGGGCTCGGGGCAACTTTTTCTTCCGCACAAACGGCCAGCCTCCATACAGCATGGGCAGTAGAGGCATGATGCCGGACACCAACAGATCGCCGCGAGGCTCTGCTTCTTCGCCGCTGTCTACGCTCCTCAAGTTTGTGAGGTGATGACGAGTAGTTGGCACATTCCACGACTGTATAAAGTATACACCTACCATTGGACTTAAGATGGTTCCCGAGGTAGCTGCACGATACAGGAGGGGTCGGGCGACTTATCTGCTTACCTTCCACGGCGCAGTTACTTCAGGAACCGTCTCACTTAAACAATAAGCCTAGATACAATACAGGTGACGCCAAACTGCTTGATCGCTGTGAAGTGATCGAGAGTAGCGTAGCATTTAAAGAACCTATAAGCGGAGAGCGGGAAGTGTTTTGTGGTTACTGTACCGGCGTACAAGAACGTCAGAGCGATCATAAAATTTTGCATCATCTAAACGCGCGACGGAGACATGTCCAACGCGACTAGTAGGTAACTTGTAACAAGGAAATATGTGAAGCCCTTCACACTATGGAACTCGCAAAAGAGCGCTCTGTAAGCCTGCTTCATACAATTCCTTGTTTTATCGTACCTTGTTTACGATATGTACCTACAGGCCTACAGTGCCCGGCAGGAAATGTTGTACGTCGAACTTCAGAAAGAGATAACGGTTTCGTAGAGCGTTTTCTCTGCGATGACACCGACGAAACGTCACATAGGTATGAGTGACAGAGACAACGCTCTACGAAGCCGAACGGGCACTGTATCCTGCCTACGTGCGCGTTGGGTGTGACGTTCGCGCCGTTTCGGGCTTAATATAAATACTGATATTGAATTGTATAGTGTTGTATATAATATAAAATGGTAAAGTACTGTTATAAAAGTTTTAATTAGTATCACTAGTTAGTGTAATCGTTTGCATTTTAATTTGTATTTTATAGTAGTTATGTGCCTACCTAATAATAAGTAATATAATATTATGTTGATCGCAGCTTACAGCCGAATAAAGCCTTACGCGACTATTTTCAATGGAAAATACATTTTTTTCCGGCTCGTCTTGTAATGTGCAATCAACTTTAGTCCAGGGACAAACATTGCGGAATTTCGAGAGCGGAAAAACGCGGGCGGCTATTTAATGGAAATATCCTATGAGCACCATAATATTATCTGCGCGGTCAAAACGCCGCAGAAAAATAAATGTAATATATATAAATACGACATACGTGCACCACCTATAGGTACCTACCTCTAATATTAGAATGCTATGTCCTTTGAACCACTTAGGTTGCCTGGAAGAGATCGCTAGGTAGCGATAAGGCCGCCAAATTGTACCAACCTCCCTATATTTTTAATTCGCTTTGTATCTATTTTCTTTACTAACTACTTTTGTGGTGTACAATAAAAGTATATTCATTCATTCATTCATTAAAAAAATTACGCGTGCGCGTGCGTTTTTCCGCACAAGTTTTCCGCTAAATTGGTTCCATGCCTGCTGTAAATACCCTTGCACATAGTGTTGATCTGGTTGGATTTAAAACTAGACTAACACCCGTATTCACAAACGTTACTATGAGGTCTCATAGTGCGCTCGAACGCACAGTGTCCGTTCCACCAATCAGATGACTGCATCACGTCAATTTACAATGATCTGATTGATGGAACCTACACTATGCGTTCGAGCTTACTGTGAGACCTCATAGTAACGTTTGTGAAAACGGCCGCAAATCTTTTACTGTAGTCGTAATATAGCAGGATAAAACGTCACTTCAAAATCATTTAGCTCTGGGCATGACCGATCCTACTGCCAACGGTGTAGAATTCTGATTACTGCGGTCACTATTATAGTATAAAGCATGCAGCACACAACGCACATTTCTGTTGTGGTCTAACGCGGTGCATCGGTTCACCGAGCCGAATCAAATCGAATCTCAATAATTGGCCACCTGTTTACTATAAAGGTGCCCACACACTCGAACTGAACTGCAGCTGAACTGCATGTCGCCGGAGCGCCCCGCACGATAATCTCTCCAGTCGCGACGCGCGGCAGTGACGCGCTACGCGGTACGCGCGTCGTGGCTGGAGAGAATATCGTGCGGGGCGCTGCCGCGACGCGCAGTTCACCTGCAGTTCAGTTCGAGTGCGTGGGCACCTTAAAACTGTCGGTCACTGATGCCTCGTCGCTCGGCTCGATTCGGCGCCCCTCAAGTCAACTCTATTAAGTAACTTTTTGGGATATTTGTCTATGATTGGTCAGTTTAGAAAGTCCGTAGAATTCTGAAATTCAGAAGTCGAAACGTTGGAAGTAGGATCTTATAGTACAAACTCACAGTATAGGAAATGAATGTACAAAACAACGTAAAATTATTAAAAATAATTTATTACTTAGGTACTTACTTAAATCTAGAAATGTTGTATTGACATTTACAAATGTTAGTTATACAAAATTTAATATTCAACTATTCACATATTTTACAATGTTTAAAAAGTTTACCAAAATAATTAATTAACACACCTACTTTACATACAAAATTAAAATGAAATGACAATTCATTTGTGTCGCCTACAATTACATAATTAATTATGTGAATAATAAAAAATTATGTGAATAATATAGATTTATATGTAAAATATACGCGTGTTTAAAAATAAAAAAGTATCAAGAAATCTGTTCTTTTTTTTGAATATCGGGAACATTATGATGTCATTATTATGAAATTTCATAATCTATACAGATTGGTTCGTTAAAAAAATACTCTAAGCTAGTTTAAACCTAAAAAATCCATTCATTCATAATTCATTCCTTTACATTAGTCTGATCCACTAATTCTTTTAGTCTTTACTTTTTTCATACAAAAGGAAATAGTATCTTTTCATTCATTCCTTAAATATACATCTACGCATAGGTAGCTTCTGTCCTAGGTGATATCAAACTCGAAACGAATTTTCTGAACACAAATTGAATAAAAAGTGAACGAGGATGAAATCAAAATTGAAACAATCACTCGAGTGTGAATTCACTCGAAAGTTCCGTCTGGTATCATCAATGCATGAAACCATTCACTGCACAATTTATGGTCAAACACTCATCTGTGGTCGAACATCTCTTTCCTTTCGCATTATTTGATCCCCTCCAATCTCGCTCAGATGTCTATTTACCTACTGATTCATCAGTGGATCTATTCATTTAATAATCCACTCACTCGTTCACTACCTATATCCCACGTTTTTTTTCACCCCTGTAGAATTAAACCGATACTCAACTTAAAATTATCTTAATTTCTACGCCTTAGCCCTTTTAATACTAATTTATATAGCATTCTTGTCTTTTCAGACTTCTCGGATGCCGGGAAGGCAAGAATGCTGTTCAATATTCCTGTGTTCAGGAGATTTACAAATTGTACTAAATCCGACCTTTCAGCTTCGTTCCGGATACATTCAGCCATTATAACTGCCCATGTTGTGAGTGGCCACGCTTATGGAACGTGCTTGCAAACTGTTCTACCGTCCGAGCCGGGATCCATCCATCCATTCATTCATACATCCATACCATACACTCATTCAATGATATTATACTAATTCTTACATATACCTATGCTAAGTGGGCGCAGTGTTGTAGAAGCGCTTGAGAGTGGCGTCGATGTCGACCAGCGCACTGCTTACGTTGTGTGTGGCTACACTTATCGACTCGAACGTGCTCGCGACCCGCTCTACCGCCCGAGCCTGGATAACAATAGTAGGTACAGTAAGGGCCGGCGCATATCTGGCGAGCTGAAGCGCAGAGCATTTTGCACTGCAGTATTGACTTTTTTTTTTACAAGTGTTGCTGCTTCCATTTTCATAGGTGCAGAGAATAATCCAATCATATTAAAATTCCAATAATCCTATTCATCGACTAAACAGTCTTCTCTACGCTCCGCTTCAGTGGAAAGGCACCCTAAGACTAATACGGATTTTAGCTGTTTTTGGTTGTTTGCGTGTTGGACTGATAGCACTGTTAGTAAAATTTATTATGACAACCAAAATAATTATGAACTGTCACAAGCAAATGGAAAAAATACATAGTTTCTATCACATGTACCTGAATACACTATAAAATAGATCACATAGTGTTAGTTCACAGTAAACCACTAGTTAAGTAATAAATAGCTCCTTACTTGTATTTGCGAAGCGTCGGCTAACCTCTCCATCGCCTGCGCGTTGACCTGCGACGCGTGAGCTAGCTGCGTCATGGCAGCTGCTTGCTCCGACATCACTTTTACCTGAAAAATAAAAAATAAATTACACCCTGCCACATGTGAAAACGTGTTGTTAATTAAAAATTCAACTTATAATAAAATAATAATGGTTGTTACACACCAGCTTCTCCATAACGATCATCTGCCGGTCGTCAAAGTCGAGCACTGGTTCGTCGAAATCGAGCGCTGGCTCGTCGAAGTCGAGAGCTGATTCGTCATGGTTCTGATCAATTTCGTCGTCGTCGAACACCGGCACTTCAGAGAATTGCGGCTCCACCTTCACAGAGTTACTGCGGCTCCCTAAAAATGTATCCTAGTCACTACCCATATAATATTATAAATTGAAAAATGTGTTTGTTTGTTTGTTTGTCCTTCAATCATGTCGCAACGAAGCAACAGATCGCACGATTTTTTTAATATGGGTATAGCTCGACAAAGTTTATCCCGGAATATCAAAGAGTTCCCATGGGAGACAGAGAAGTCGCGAGCATCAGCTAGTATAACAAAACAGAGGAGAGTGAAAGAGCTCTACACCATTTTGCAGGTGTGTGTTGGGCCTTATTATTTTTTGTGATACTAAATTAAGCATCTAATTAATATTGTTTATTTTATTTAAGAACATAATATAATTAAGTTGAAAAATAAAATATATTTTAAGTTTTATCTGATAAGGTTTTAATTACAGTATAATATTATAACTATGTTACCAGTATTAAAATAATTTTGCTTTTACAACCAAATGTTGAAAAAGTGTTTCTTTATTTTAAAAAATGTCATCTTTTTTTCATTCAGTGTTTTTTTACTACAATAAGAAATTGTTTAAAAGTCATTTACTTAGGTACTTGATAAAATGTAAAAAAAAACATTTAAGTAGGTAGGTATTTAATAAAATGTTTTTAAAAAAGCGGTAAAAATGTATACCTACTTGGCTTATTTTTTCTTACTCTGTGCTTACTAGAAGTTCCTTCTTTAGGAGCCAGAAACAGGTCCCATATTTTCTTCTCTATATTAGAACATAAAATGTTTGGGTCACCGCCTCCAGACACAACTTTTGATCTAACTGTAGACTTTTTGTCTGCCCAGTACTAAAGTGGAAAATAACATAGTAAGATTATTCATATTAAGTATGTATTTATTTAAATATACTTACTAAAAATTTTAAACTCATTTTTAGGGTTCCTTATTGAGTGTAGGAAAAACTAAAATGGAACCCTTATAGGATCACTTTGTTGTCTGTCTGTCTGTTGTGTCGTGTCTGATCAAGAAAACCTAGAGGTACTTCCCATTGACCTATTCTAGAATCATGGGTCTTATAGCACATGTAAAGGAAAAAATTTCAAACCGTACTTTTGTAGTTACCTAAGTATGTACATCACATAAATATGTTAGGTAATCTTGTAAGATGGTACAGAACCTTTCGTGTGCGAGTCCGACTCGCACTTGACTGGCTTTATTGTACATATTTAAATGAAACTGTTTAGTTTATCAATAACTAGGCCACTCTCTCCTGCAAGTTATTTAATTCTGAATTTTCGGTTTTAAATCAAAAAACTTTACCAGTCTTTTTGACCCTAATGTTAATATGTTTGGTTACTCAAATTCTAACAATGTTGGTGAGAGATAAAATCTTACACCACAGGCTAAAGGTTTAAGCAATAAAATTTAGCATAATTACTTTGATCCAAGATTTCATAGGTCGAGTAGGTCCCATTATATTATTTACAATCCTTGTGAGTTTAAGCCAGAGCTTCTTGCTTTCATCCCGCCCCTCCAAACCTCTCATTTTCCCGAGAGCTAATGATCTGTGATTTTCCATAAAATCAACTATGGCCACAACTTGTTCTAAGCTGGGACGAGACTGAAAGCAAAAAAGTTCAATTTAATTTGATTAACTCAGATTTCACTCTGTGGTATTTACCACCATCATCATTTGATGATGTAGTCCAAGATGAAGGCCTGCTAACTTAGAAAGCGTATAGCAGTTTTATTTATCCCATAGGCACCCCTTATCTTTTTTTTTTTTAAACACGGCATCGTACCGAAACGCTAAGTCGGTAAAGGTTTTGCCGGTAGGATGATAATAGCCACGGCCATAGCCTTCCACCAAACTTTAGGAATCAAGAATTCTAAAATTTCTCATGCCGGGATTCGAACCCGAGACCACTGCGCTAGGAAGGAATTTTAAATACTTACCTAGTTTATTGTGTAAGACCTGGAGGAATACTTTTAAAAATTCTAATACTTATGTGAATGAAATGAAAAGTTCGAGTATTTGGAGTAGGTATGTATGTAGGTACATACAGTAGCTAGGTACTTACGTCTGTTGTCTTCGATTTTTTAAAATATACATGTACCTACTTACAGTAAGTACTATAAATACCTATTCATTCTTAAAATATGCTAATTTGATGTAGTAGTGAAAATTAAACTCGCATTATAACTTTCAGTGTTAATTTTCAATTTAAGTAGGTAGGTAGTTACATTTAAAATAAGCTTTAATCGAGTTAATGCTTGTTCACTCTCGAGATCGAACAAATTTTTAACCTACCAACTACCAAATCGATTTGCAAAATGTTTGCAAATGTTTACTTACCGCTATTGATCTTTCACTCATTTTGTTTCACATTTCAATAACTTTCGCAGTTTGTAAATTGTTTTCTGGATACATAATAATATTAATGTTCATCTAGGGTCTAAACTTTTAATTGTTAATTTCGATCGAATTAAATTATTGGAAAATATGAAAACCACTAGTTGGGGAATTGTTTGTTTGGTTTTTTTCATAGACCAGGAATCCGTTTTTTTACGAGTATAGACACATTTTTGGACTATAGAGTGAAGTCCAGAGATTATACATCCATTTCCACAGACTACACACAGAGAGATATTTTTTATTCTGTTCAAATCTTCCAGCTCTGGATTCCAAGCTAGAATAGGTTGACGTACATCAAAACAAAACCAAACCCGTAACTTTACCTCTCATTTTTTTTTGTCTGTGATTTGTCAAACAAGTGTCACTCGTGTCACTATCAACAATTGTCAAATGGTTTGAAATTCAGCTTGCTTGTGGGATTTTTTATCATTTTTTGTTTTTTGTACACAGTATTTTGGTATTTTGCATTGGTCTTAACTTATACCTTGAACATAGTTTAGTTTACAATTAATTTATCCCAAAAAAAGACATATAATAACCTTGAAAATGGAATCACATACCGATGTTTCGGAACCTCCAACCAAACATGAAAATAACCCTCGTAAAAGGGTGCGACATCGGAAAAAACAAATCTATGAAAACATTATGAAGCAAATGGAGTTTTATTTCAGCGATGCTAATCTTAGTAAGGACAGGTTTCTCGGGGATTTGGTAAAGAACGACCCTTTTGTACCGATCACTGAATTCTTAAAGTTTAACAAAATCCGCTCTCTGACCCAGGATGCGAACGATATTGTGAAGGCTATGAAGCACTCTACATTGTTAGAGTTATCAGAAGATAAACAAAAAGTGAGTATATTTTTCATCAACCGTTTGTTGATCCGAAAAATAAATAGATAAATAAAAATAAATAAATAAATCATCAAACTTAAATTTTTACTTTAAAATGTGCCTGGTATAAACTGTGCATGAGCCAATCTTCACTAATAATCACATGTTATTGCTACTTGGTGCTAATTTAACTTTGAATTTTGATCAAATCTACGCAATTCACATGGCCTCAAAATCTGGTCAATAAAGAGTAGGTACTTATGTGAAAGTAAAATTATAGGTATTTATATACTAGTGAAAGAAGTCACAGATGATCCTGTCAATAAAGTACTTGCTTGTTGCTTTCATAATAAATAAATCTGAACCTAACCATGCAGTATATTGAATCATGATCATTTAACCTATTGTTTTGCTTGCTGGATGAAATAACAGTACAAAAATACAATATCAATAGCAAAACACATCCCTGACAACGTTTTCCAGAGGTATTTTAATGTGATGTGAATCACTTGTTATTTTAGGTAAAAAGAAAAACACCAATGATGCCCTATGATGCAGATTTGCGGACAGTTTATGTTGAGTCAATACCTGTAACAGCAAGTAGAGAATGGCTGGAGAGGGTTTTCTCTGATTACGGACAAGTAGCTTACATATCATTACCAAAGTTTAAGAATTCAAATAAAATTAAGGTAAGCTGCTTTATCACTCACTAATTGATCCCTGCAACTCTGTCAGCATGGATTTAGATTTTTAAAATCCAGTGGGAACTCCTTGATTTCCCAGAATAAAAAGTAGCCAATCTCTAGATCTACATGTTCTGACATTTATAAATGCGATAGTGTGTTTTTTTGTTGGCTTCCTTGAACTAAATTATATCCAAAATAATAGCTTTTCACAGTTTTCACAGTGGAAAAAATAGCACAACTTTTACACCTGTTGATTTAGAGATTTGTGCACAAGCAAATTAGCAAAATATTAATGAAAATATTCACCTATATTATGTATACATCTAATATATCAGTTTAATACTTTTCAAGATTAGTTTTTTTTTTTCATAAAGACAGACTGATGTTATACTGTTATAAAAATTGATTAATTTAACAGTATTATGTACCCATTGCTTTATAAAACATTAGGTGTCTATTTATAATTTTTTTCATGTTCATGTTTTTATCAACAGGGTTTTGCCTTCATAGAATTTGCTACACCACAAGACGCGCAAAATTGCATGAATGCATTCAACAAAATGGGCTGCAAGCTTCCATCATGTATGCCACCAGAAGAACTATCATCAATCAAAATGTTCAGCGTTGATACCATTGAAGATAACCCTGATAACCAGCCTGATAACCATGATAACCCTGATAAAAATCATGATAACCCCCCAGATAACATCCCTCATGTTAAAGAGGAATATGAACCACCTAAGAAGAAGGCGAAAAAGAGAGAGAAAAAGCCACCAAAGACACTAGAGTTGAAACAGGACCAAGAGTCGGATAATGAAAAGAGGACACCCACTGTAAGCTATAGTTCATTATAAATAAATGATTTATTTTTCAAAAAACTTGGTGCTGTTTCGCCTGATTTTACATCATATCACAATCCTAAATTGCTTAGTGGTATTGAGCCTTCGCCAAAATTCTGAAACAAAGTCAATCTCTTCTTATTACCAACTTTTAATATTATTATTTTTTCAGGAAGAAAACAAAAGTGTGACTACACCAAGTGAAGTAAGCATTATCATAATATTATTTATTACATAATATATATGTATTTGGATTTTGGATTACTAAAGCATGAGGATTTTTTTATCTTTGTTAGTCTACATATTATCATAGGAAGAATGTCATACTTAGTGCAGATATTAACATGTAAAATATTGCTATTTAACATGTTTTAGTAGTATACTGTATTATAAAATGTATCTGCATCAATTTAGGTGGATTCACTTTCATTTTTTAGGATAAAGGAATCCATCGAATTAGGTCATAGAGAGATAATAAATAATCAGATACTTTTTCGCAAATTTATAATATTAGTATGGATTTCACAGGAAGGTAGAAACACAGATGTAGAACAAGAATCCAAAGACGAGATCAGTCACGATGAAGGCAAAGCTGCAGACAGTATGCAGAGGAAGAAAAAACTCAAAAAACGCTCTTCCAAAGAAAAGGGCAAAGCCAAAGCCCTGGCCAAAGGTGAAGCTCCCAAAGGAGCCCTGTGGGGCTTACAGGTGAATTGCAACTTTATTTTTATTGGAGCATAGGAAAAAATTGATTCCTTAATATCATAATAATTATAAGTATTTATTAAACTATGAACAATGAACATAGAAACAGAGGTATGAAATTATAAGGGTTCCTTTTTTGCCATTTTGATATGGAACTCTAAAAATTATGTAAAAATTGTGTTTTAGGTGCTACCTAAATCAGAATGGAAGTCACTCAGGAATAAGTACCTGAATCTGCAAAGGAAGTTCATGAAAGACATCAAAACGAACTTACGGAACAACAAACACGCATACTCCGGAATACCTGACCCCGCCGCTCCGGCTATGGACGTTGAACCTGGTAATATATTTTAAAATTAAAATAAAAGACCTGCCAAGTGTGAGTCAGACTCGACACGAAAGAAACCTTGTCTTGCCATCGTACAAGAAATTTTAAACCAGTATAATAAAAAATTATCACTTCAACAGCTGTACCACTGCAAGTTAATGACGGATAGCGCCATCTTGATGTAATTAAGTCAAGGTATTGTTTGGTTGTGAACAGTACTTTTTAACTTTTTTTTTTCAAATCACAGTTTTCAGATTTTGCCTTTACTTGTGCTATAAGACATTCCTACCTGCCAAATTTCATGATTCTAGGTCAACAGGAAGAATCCTTTAGGTTTTGATTCCCTTGAATTGACAGACAGACAACGAAGTGATCATATAAGGGCTCCTTTTTCCTTTCAAGGTTTGGAACCCTAAAATTAAAAAAAAGTATATGATTTTAAATTAAGAAAAAAAACGTAACTTTTTATGGACCTGTTTTGATTTTTGTCCTTTGGAGCCTAATCTTTTTATTCTTTGCAGTAAAATATAGCACTCAAGAGCTCAACAGTGCTAAAAACGTGGAACCCCTACAGAAGATTCCTGGCGTCTTTGTTAAAGAAGTACTGCCAGAGCCGTGTTTGGACGTGAGACTAACAAAAAGGACTGTAAGTTACTGATTATTTATTTATTCATGTTGGTATATACCAATAACTTACTTTAACAAGCCATCAAACTAATATTATAAAGGCGAAAAGGGCAAATTCGGGCCTCCAAAGTCGGTAATTAGATAGTAATTATGACTGAGCACCTTTGGGCAAAAAGTTTGAGTTATTGATCGTTTTCAGAATAAACACGTATTTGTTTCTTTTAGAATTAATTTAAAAAAAAGTAAAGCACATTGCCAACTTTGAATTTAGTTTCTAAATGGCAGACATCTCCATTAATAATTGTGAATACTAAAATAAAAATAATCCTTACAGGTTCTCCAGTTAGGGCTCCAAAACTGTACCAGTTTCCTAATTTCTATTTGGTTACTTTACCAAAATGCTATGTTTGTTCAAAAAGTCACTGAAATTTTTGGCCTGCAAATTGTCTTTTAAAGCTTCTACATATTCTTAGTTATCAAATAACGTACAAAACTCTGTAATAAGTTGAAAATTAGCTGAAGAAACAATAAAATGATAGCACAAGGGAGAAATTTCTGAACCCTGAAATTTTCAAAAAATTAAGCTGACCAATACTACCATGCAATGGACTGACAACGCCATCTAGTATGTGATCTACTAAACATATTATTTGGTCTTGAGTACACCACTGAAATGTTGAACTTGTTTGCAGATCAAAACCAATGTACACGTAGAGCATGTGGACGTCAAAGAAGGTCAATCAGAAGTCATCATTCGGTTTGATTCCTCCAAAGCTGCGGATGAGGTAAACATTGACGTCGATTTTGATGTTTTCTCCGTAAAAGAGCATCTATATCTTTTTCTTTTTAAAATTGCTAAAGGAGAGAAAATAAATTTTACATTTATGAACTCTAAATTTAAACAATAGGCTCGCAACTGGCAGCTAAAGCCACGAGGTTTGACAGCTCCAAATTAAATTTAAATTTAAAACTGTCAAACTATGTCTGTCCTTTTCATATTACATTAGTAAGAAGAGGATGCGAATACTCTAAAATTTAATTGTGTTCAGATGCAGTACCATTATCTAAAGCTTGTAGAATATAGGTAAGCCCAAACGTGCGAAACCAAGGCAAATTAGTTAGTATGTATATTCTTATGAATTTAAAAAGGATTAATAAGAACATTTTCCCTTTTGTATTCAGCTCATTAGATTTATAATTAGATTTTGTCCCATTGTTACACTCAATATAATTACACAACAGCATGTACATCCACACATTATTTTTTTATAGACCTATTGTTATTTTGTCTTATGAACTTCTATGTTTTAAATGAAATTCTTTATTTAATATGATTGTTAT
Source organism: Maniola jurtina (assembly GCF_905333055.1). Lineage (NCBI taxonomy): Eukaryota > Metazoa > Arthropoda > Insecta > Lepidoptera > Nymphalidae > Maniola > Maniola jurtina. Next base: position 11,380,632 of record NC_060039.1, read on the forward strand.
ATTTTTATAATTTGTAAACACGCAGGTACTTATTATTATTTTCGGATCATTGCGTATCTTGAGTTAAAATCAAGAATTTACCGAGTGAATGCTGGTAAAAGTCCGAAATTAACGATTATTATCAAAGTACATTCCGGGGTTCTTCTTCTCTCTGGGCTGGTTTCCGCACTTAAACGTTTCCGTCTGTTGTGCGTACATTCCGGGGTTTTACCATTAAAACTTGGTGAATCTTAGGTTTTACTGGATAATCTTAGGATTTACCGTCACCGTATTTCGAGATACACATAAAGTTAAAACAGCAATAGTTACCCAATACAGTATTGTATTGGGTAACTATTGTATCCGAACTAAAAATATGGAAAAGTTTCGGCCATGTGTTGATGTCTTATGCAATATATTTTTAATAGATTTTGTAAGACTAAGACCATTAATGTAGAAATGCATTATCAAGCAAAGTATTTTCCGCGCAAACCGTAATTTCAGCAATTTTCAAGTGACATAGAGGATAATTTATTAGGCTTTTCCCTCTTAGTTGGGACACATTATACTCAATTTTTTTGGTTACTTTACAGTACTGCGCGAATTCAAGCAACCGCGCCAGAGTACTGTGCGGCGCAGAAGAGCAGGAACAGTGGAGGCTGGCGGAGAGCGCTCGCTCGAACAAGCGCGCTCGCGGACGAACGCGACTGCTCGCGCGAGCCGCGGCGCTCAGCGAGCCGCCCGCGCTCACGCCCGCCTCGCCGCAACCCACACACACTCACATACGATTCGACGACGAATAAGTGGAAGCTAAGCACTCGCTCGGACAAGCGCGCTTGCGGACGAACGCGATTGCTCGCGCGAGCTGCGGCACTCAACGAGCCACCCGCGCTCACGCCCGCTTGCCGCAACCCACACACATACGATTCATCTGCCAATAAATTATACCTGTTTTTAAGATGATCTTTAGTTTTATTTTATCTCATTAATTATTATTATTTATCGCACGAAAGGATACCCCGCAAAGTCGTTTAAATAAACAGAACAGACGTGAGAGCCTATACGAAGGGCGCGCCGCGTTAGTTATGTTTCTCGGATCACGTGACCAAGTAAGCCCGACCTATTTAAAGTTTGTTGTGTAACGTCTACTTTTTAAACAAAACTTGCGAACAAACGCGCTCGCAGACGAACACAGCTGATCGCGTGAAATGCCCGCCTCGCGACCCACAATAGGTATAGTATAGGGACGATTCGACGACGAATGTGTACAAATCCACTCATAGATAGCTGCATCCCGAAGACTGACATTAGCTAAGTACTTCGTATCCCGGAGTCAGAATTCCTGCGGGATTTTTAAAATTCAAAAATCCACTCGGACGAAGTCGCGGGCATCAGCATAGAGTATAATATTTTAATTATTGTTGATAATAATAGATAATTATGTATGTTGTTGTTACCTGTAATTATTAAAAACAACATAAATACACTTATTGATTTTTAAATAGGAGTAATTTGCATCGAAAAAAATTATGATAACCTCTTGGCGCTTATCGACAAAGTTCTTGCTTCTTATCATGGAAATATTAGGAACTTGTGTTATTTTGCCGCAGTCAGTAAGACTCGTTCTATCCTCAATGTTTTAACATCGGAACCTACACGTGTTCCGTACCTTCGAGTATAAGCTCAAATCTACAAGACCATTACAAGACTTACTGATCGTCTTGGCGGAGGCGCTGCCGTACCCCCTGATACAAGATAATGGTACCTAGTACCTACCCATTATCCACAGACCACTAAAAACTAGTCTGTGCTCTAAGTAGGTATAAGATTTACCTAAATAAGTTGGTAATACTTATGGATCTCTACTAATATTATAAATGTGAAAGTTTTTCTGCATGTCTGTCTGTTTGCTAGCTTTTCGCGGCCCATATCCGTGTAACCGATTTTGACAAAAGGTAGGTATTACTCCGTAACAAAATGACTTCTCACGCGCCAATTTAACTCTGAGTCTCATATCAAAAGTAAGCCTTTGAAATATGAACTAAAATCGTACTTTTGACATGTAAAGTTAAAATTGGCGCGTGAGAACTCATTTTTAGGGTTCCGTAGTTACCTCAAAAGAAAAACGGAACCCTTATATTATTATAATGGTTCTTTTTCCTTTTGAGGTACGGAACCCTAGAAATGATTAAGTAACTACCTATCTATCTAATAAAAATAAAAACAATTGTTACAAGCTCAGATTGATTATCATTAGAGCGTTGTTCAGTTGTGACATAAATCAATGAATTTTTAAATGAAAATTTTTATTGTGAAATTTTTTTAATAACTAGAGCACTTTATCTACACAGCTATGTTGATCACAGTGTTAACTTCGTTGATGATGGTGTACATTGTGGTGTTGTGCCTTTACCACAGATTTAGCAGACGAGGACGCTTGAGGGCTAAAATACCTGGACCTACATATTGGCCGATTTTGGGAAATTCCATGAATTTAATTCTCCGTCAAGGTAGATTTTTTAACAGACTTCAAAAAGGAGGAGGTTTTCAATTTGTCGGAATCTTTTTTAACCCCCGACCCAAAAAGAGGGATGTTATAAGTTTGACGTGTGTATCTGTGTATCTGTCTGTAACATCGTAGCTCCTAAAATAATGAACCGATTTTAATTTAGTTTTTTTTTGTTTGAAAGGTGGCTTGATCGAGAGTGTTCTTAGCTAATCCAAGAAAATTGGTTCAGCCGTTTGAAAGTTATCAGCTCTTTTCTAGTTACTGTTACCTTCACTTGTCGGGGGTGTTATAAATTTTTAACCCTTTCCCCTCCAACTAAGCGTTAAGCTTGTGCTAGGAGAGGTCTGTACGGCCATAGAGCAACGGGTGGGGTTTGAACCGCTGACCTTTCGGTAGTTAGTTCAGTCGATTCTACCTACCTACTTTTATTAAGTAGGTACGGAAAAATCTATCTGATCACAACACATATAAGTACCTACCTACCACGGAGCAGGGCACCTAGGTATCGGAAGAAGTGATAGCCTAGTGGTTAAGACGTCACTGTTCGGGGGTTCGATCCCGGGCACGCAGTTTTGCACACATTTCGGAGTTATTCGTGTTTTAAGCACTTTCGATTGCTTTAACGTTAAAGGAAAACATTGTGAGGAAACCTGCATGCCTGAGAGTTCTCCAGTTCTCAAAGATGTATGAAGTCTGCCAATCCGTATTTGACCAGCGGGGTAGACTATGGCCTAAACTTTTCTCATTCTAAGAGGAGACCTGCCTACTGATTCGCTAACTCAGTGTCTAAACTAAACGATAGCCAATGTGGTCATTTGACATTTATTTTTAACCCATTGAAGGTTTTCTTTTTATTATTTTAATATCATAGACTACAGGCCCATGTTCAAAAATGGATGGGTCATATGAACCACCAGGTGACGTATACAGGACGATATAAGAGCATAAAATAATAAGATTCAGCACTATGCCGTCACTTGTAAGCTGTCCAACAGAGTGCTGGTGAGAATTCAAAAGTGCAGGTAGAGTGAGTACATTTTGGTCATATATTTTTGTACGGCATTTTTACCATCGATAGATCCATGAAAAATAATAAGAAAGCGCGCAGTGCCGTAAAAAAATGGTGCGCCACAAAGTCAGTAAATTGTTTGATTTTCTGACCTTTTCCGGGGTAAATTTGGTCATTTAATTCTGTACGGCACTAGTTTCATACTGTTTCAATACAGCCTCTAATCCATTATTCCACAACGCCGTACAAAAATCATGCGACAAGGGGAAAAAATTGAGGGTAGCAACCCCCTCTCTTTCCGTGGTCCGGGGGGTGATTTGAAAAAGTACGGCTTTGGTTCCAAAACATTATCTAGCACTCAAAAGTACTATTAAAAATAATGCCGTCAAAAAATTAGTGTTCATTTGAATGTGTATCAATAATTATCTTAATTTCATGGTATACTTGATTTTTAAAGCTGTAAAATCATTTGACTCTGTACGGCAACTTTTTTTTTAACATGATAGTGTAAAATACTATTGTCGTATAGTATTGCCGTTCAAAATAAACTGTTCTAAAAAAAATTATAGAGAAATACAAAAACTGAAATTTTTCAAATTATTGCAAAAGTTTAAATATTCATAGATTAATAAAATATAGCAATTATCTACGCTTTTCCCTTGTTTTAAATAGTATTAAGATAAATAAATTAGGAAAAAATTATGCCGTACATTTTAATGCAGACCATATCTTTTAGGCTGATGAAAATGACGCTACCATTTTAAGGGTGTAGTACTTTATGGCCATCTGATACTGTACGGCATTAACATATTTTTGAAGAGAACAATTGATAATATGATAAAATCACTATGCCGTCTAACTGAAGTGAACGGGTGTGTATATAATATCCACATCCCCTACAAACCTTTGGACCAACGAAAATGTACGGCATGTAAAAAAATATTATCTATGCATAAAACACTTTCAAAATAAATTAATTTTATGTTGTTTCAAATCATCCCCCGGACCACGGAAAGAGAGAGGGTTGCTACCCTCAATTTTTCCCCCTTGTCGCATGATTTTTGTACGGCGTTGCGGAATAATGGATTAGAGGCTGTATTGAAACAGTATGAAACTAGTGCCGTACAGAATTAAATGACCAAATTTACCCCGGAAATTGTCAGAAAATCAAAAAAATTACTGACTTTGTGGCGCACCATTTTTTTACGGCACTGCGCGCTTTCTTATTATTTTTCATGGATCTATCGATGGTAAAAATGCCGTACAAAAATATATGACCAAAATGTACTCACTCTACCTGCACTTTTCAATTCTCACCAGCACTCTGTTGGACAGCTTACAAGTGACGGCATAGTGCTGAATCTTATTATTTTATGCTCTTATATCGTCCTGTATACGTCACCTGGTGGTTCATATGACCCATCCATTTTGAACATGGGCCTGTAGTCTATCACTCATTGAAGAAAATGTAGAACCACTCAATGTCAAATGAGCTCGATGGCTACCATCTGTATTAGAGAATCTTCCCGTGCTCACTAGTGGGCCGGCGATGGGTCGATGTACCTACCACTGAGTAGGTAATTAGGTAATGAAAAGGGTCATGACCCTCAGCTATGAGTAAACGCGACGCGAGAGAGATGACCGTACACTATACCTATATACCTACTTACATACATAATGGCATCAACATTCGCGGCACGCGCAGATTGGCAAAGAACGCGAATCAGAAGCGACATAAGCAGGTACGGGGTACCTAATTAGGTACATAATATAATAATTATAGCCACAAAGTAAATATTTACATACGATGTTGTTCTTAATATTATTGACTGTTTTTGTGATATTCCTGGTGTGTTTGTGTTTGTATCATCGGTTCAACCGACCGGGAAGACTGAAGGCCCAATTACCTGGACCAACACACTGGCCGATTGTTGGAAATTCCCTTAATTTGCTTCACTCTCAAGGTAAGTAGGAGAAAACTTTGGACATTTAAATGTAGTAAAATGCGCGGTAGCCCCCTCTGGATGAAGCCTAAAGATGGGTTCACCTCAAGTACTGAGGAATATTGGACCTGAAGACATCCTTGAACGCGGATAGCCAAGCTGGATTCGGCGGCTAACAATCTTTCTCGAAACAGGACCTACCAAGGTACTTAGCTGGATTTTGTGTCCCGGGTAACTATGTCTAGGTACCTACTATGTCGAGTGTAGAGCGTTCAAGGATTACTGGTTAGACATTATTTCTGCCTATCTGTTGAGAATTCTACTCTGCATTGCATCAAGATCTTCCAGAGACTCTACAATAACGACTATGTCATCGGTAAATCGAAGGTGTTGTACTCGTCGTTGATACTAATACCAAGTCCGTTCCAATCCAGAAGCTTTTTTTTCCGAAGCAGAAAACGTCTTCCAAAGCAGTAGCAAAGAATTTCGGGAATATTCGGTTTCCGCACTGCAATTGGATTGGTCTCGTAGTCTGGTCCTGTATATTGTAGGTATACCTACGGAGTAGACGTTGGGGTTCCCAGATTCTGTGCCTGAATGGCGACCTCGTTCCGGACAGCGCAGCGTTGGAAGGGCCCCACTAATATTTATAGCCTATACCACCGATAGGTCCTTTCATCTGTCCACCTATAAGTTATAGGTGGATAGAGCGAGTCGCACAAAGCCGCTGGATTCAGGCGGCGCGGCGCAATACAGTGGCGTGTGGAAGTCTCTACAAGAGACCTAGCTATCATTTGATGATGATGGTATTCTTGTTGCATCAGTAGGTACATTTTGATCAATCAGAGGTGATTGAGATCGGCAATCGGTCTCCAGTGAATTCTACCACAGAATAATATGCCTAAAACTTGTGCGAGAATACTAGGTAGGTACTACTTAATTAAGTACAAGTCATGGTGTGGTGGTATTTGAACCTTATTTTTGGTACCTAAAGGGAGGAAATCTTCATACCCAACGTTCTGGGAAAACATCGGATTATGAAGGATTTTTAACTACTAAAATCCCCTTGACCCATGTTGAGTTGCTCCGAGATCATACATCGATGCCCTCTTTGCGCAACGCCCATTGCACTCATTCCAGAGAAAATAGCTCCCTCTCACACCTCGTTATTAGGTATGGTAGATTGTGCCACAGTAGGCAGGCTTCCCAAGATCGCCTACGGGACGGTAAATAGATACTTACCTGTCACTCCAGCCGCTCGCAACCACAGAGCACTTGAGGTTCAGATAAATTACCATTTTATCCTAAGATCTCAAGCCATCATGCAAGTTATAATTATTTTGATGAACTCATTTTTGTATTACGTAAGTATAACATAGTTGGCAATAGTAGGTAGGTACAACATAGTAGATAGTTAGTAGGTTTCATTTCCTAAATTAGACACCAACTATAGGTACCTATGTTAGAAGTGATATAGGTATCTATAACAGGTAAGTATAATTACGAATTATACTAATCGGGGAACATAAAATTATTATAAACTAAACACTGCGTCTAATAACATAGGTACAAATTATTATAAAAGCAAAAATCCCATGTTTATTTAACAAAAAATCTTAAGGCCAACTTTAACATTTTTGAACAATGAGACATGATAATAATAATTTCGTTGATTTTAAAAATAATCACATGCCACTGCTGCATTTTTTTTCTCATCCTTGGCCTGCTTGATTTGTACTAAGAACCATCTACCGTGTTCGCTTATGTGAATACTTTATTTTACACACACACACACACACACACACACACACACACACTGAGAGAGAGAGAGAGAAAGAGAGAGAGAAACATAAAAAAGGAAAACAAAATTCGTATATATTAGGGTGCAAAGGCGGTCTAATCGCTAAAGCGAACTTTCCCAGACAACCTTTGGTAAGAGGAGTCGGTAAAAATTTTCAAAAGAAAAATAAAACCGACTTCAAAAACCAAAAACACTAAAAAGTAGAAAATAATTTTTGTTTAGCTACACATGTAATGTACCTAGGTATGAAGTCGAGCGAGCATATTAAAACAAAATTAGAAATCCAAGAGTGAAGCTCGCCCGACTTCATACCTAGGTACATTACATGTGTAGCTAAACAAAAATTATTTTCTACTTTTTAGTGTTTTTGGTTTTTGAAGTCGGTTTTATTTTTCTTTTGAAAATTTTTTATTTCACAATTTTTAGTGGCCCCACTGTACTATAATATGCTATGCCCAGTTAAAACCCTACTGTTTACTAAGCTATTACAGTGATCGCGAGCAATTTGCTCTTATCCATTGAGGAGTTCTGTTCTCCATCTCCGAAGATATTCATCAGATCTTCACCAAATTTATATGGGACCACCTGCACAGTATACCCTTTCAAACAAAAAAAAATTTCCAAATCGGTCCAGGGGTCTTTGAGTAATCGGGGAACATACATAAAAAATAAAATAAAAAAATAAAAAAAAAAGATCCCGACGAATTGAGAACCTCCTCCTTTTTTGGAAGTCGGTTAAAAACGGGTTATTGGGGCAAAGTAAAAAAGAATTTTACTTACATCCTATATCTTATTTAGGTATACTTAAGCAGGAGCTGTGCTTAAAGTAGGTAAATTATTGTAAGTCGTTCGGTGTCGATCTTTTCATAAGAGCCAAAAGGCAAGATGCCCCTTGGTCTAAGCATGATTAGTCACCAGTCACCACTTTATACAAGGAACCAAAAGCTTAATTTTCTATAATCCGCCAAACCAAAGAAATCTGTATGGTGCAATATGCAGGCTTTTCCTGCATGTTTATCAGTGGGAGGGCGGGCGGTGCATGTCGCATGCTGCATGTTGCACCATGCGGATTCTTTAGTTTGGCGGAATATAGCAAATTAAGCTTTTGGTTCCTTGTATGTCATGGACTTCCGCAAAATAACGCCTGCTCCTATACTACATCTATCTGTAAGTGATTATAAATCAGGTAAATCTCACGGAAGCAAAATCTTGTTTCAGATAAACTATTCCACTATTTAAGAACTTTGAACAAGAAGTATGGGGACGTTGTTGGGTTCGGTGCTATGGATATTGTCGCCGTTAATATTTATAACCCTAACGACATCGAGGTACGTGTTCTACTTAGATAACAGCACTATTAATTAGTTTTCACTATTGATAATAGTTACATCACTAGACTAGTACCTACTAAGTATATCGGAATCAATACTAATGGACTAAGGTCAAATCATTTATTCAAATTGGGTAACTAGGTACTTTTGTTCTCTTTCTGATTGTCATTTGCTGAATTTGCAATAACTACAATTGCATGATGTAGTGGTGATAATTAATTACGTAAAATTAAAACTACGTATTAATCAAGAGGGTTTCAAACGCGCCCGGGTCTGAGAAAAGCCCACGACAAACTCAGCCGGGTATTCTTTTTATTTTATCACTTTACAAAATCACTTAAACTTATTATTAGACTATCAAGCTGTTTGGCAACTCATTCCTTAGCTTTCTTATCATTTAAATAATCCTTTAGGTGCATTGTAATAGGAAATGTAGGTACTTACCTAGATATCAACTTAATTAAGTCATTATAATGTTGTCTTTATCTTAATCCACGACATGATCAAGACAAACACGATATTATGACCTCTGCATCTCTTGTAAGGATTTTTACGTATTCTGTTCCGTGGTATTGTACGATTTTGTGCAGATTGATTCGATCAAATAGGTTTGTACCTCCTAGATATTTTCTTTGAGAATAGAATATTTTAGGGCTGGGCGACCCTAAAAACAGAGGTACCTTCTGACTACTAATTATTTCGTATTTCATTTTTTATTTTTTCTTCGTTTTACAGACAATTCTCTCTTCAACCAAATTCATCGAAAAGCAACAGCCGTACACGTTTCTAAAAAGATGGTTGGGCCAAGGATTGCTAACCAGTTATGGTAAGATATTACTCAAATCCAATAAAATATTTAAAAAAATTACGTTTTTTTAAAATACGTATAAAAAATTGCGGAACCGGCAGGATTCGAACCTGCGTATCCCTAGGTATCGCACCCGGAGCATCTTTGACCGCTAGGCCACGGTTCACTTTTTTTTTATTCTTGATAGGTAGCTATGCAAGCGCTTGACCACAGTCACACCTGGTGGAAAGTGATAATGTGGCCTAAGATGGATTTAAGAATTTACCTACGCGAAGATGCCTATTCGCTCTTGTTTTAAACATACCCGGAATGAAATTGGTAGGATTGCTTGCCTATTAAAAGGCTAACAGCCGTGGTTTGGCGCTTTGTGTTGCCTTACTCACAACTTCAAACACAAGAAAGCGATTGCACGTAATTTAGGTATTTAATTCGTGAAGCATTAGGTAACAATATAAAATCTCAACGATAAAAGACGATAACTTGATGATGTGTCCTATTTTGTAGCGTACATGTTGTGTGCTGAAGCAATGTTGACCCAAGAACCAGATAACTTGTTAAGTGACCCGGGATTTTGTAGATAATATAATGTTCCTATTAGAGCCCGCCTAAGCGGATGCACGTGGAGCCGTTTGGATCTTTCATATAGGTTGACTGATAAGTTATCGTCTTTTTTTATTCATTACAGACAAGCGCTTGACCACAATCACACCTGATTGAGGAAAGTGATGATGTGGCCTAAAATGGGACGCGTTTACCTAGAAGATGCCTATTCACTCAATGTTTTAAAGATAGATACCCGAATTGTAATTGGCAAGTATACCTACATCGATGCTTTAAGTATTGCAATTTGCACTTGCCCTAGCAGCGCTTTATTTTAGCATCCACTTCTAGAAAATCCTTCCAGAAATCCAGTTCCCTGCAGCACAGCAATAGAGTATAGACGACATAGGGACATCATATACTACATATTATGCTCCCTCTCTATCTTCCATAGAGAAACATAGATTTGTACTGTAATAATAGTTAGGTGCCTAAGTATTTAGTAAATTATGGTCTTTGAGCTAGGAAATAACAGTGATTTGACCTGTAGGTACTTGACTTGTGACCTGGAGAACTCAGAATTATTTCGTAACAGGTAAAAAATGGCAAGTGAGAAGAAAGCTCCTCACACCAACATTCCACTTCAACATCCTGAGGAAGTTCTTCAGGACCTTCGAAGAAGAGACGAAGATATTTCTCGAGAAGATTGAAGCCGAAGTAGGCAATGAGCAGACTGATATCGTACAACTTGTCAGTAATATGACGCTCAGAACTGTGTGCAGTAAGTATATTTTCCATTATTTCCGTTTCCGCTGTTTCCGCACTTAAACGTTTTCGTATGTAATGCGTGCGTTGCTCCTCCCCGCCGAAGTCTTCACTCCAGCCATCGAAGCTCGCTCCAGAAGCCGAGTAGACCGCCCAGGTTGCCAAAGGCTTCATGAAGTGAGGTTGGCGATCCCAAATGGCGTTCTCGTTGTTCTGCCAAGCCCGTGCACTCCAGGAGCACGTGCGTCGGTGTTTCATCGACCTCCATGGTCGCTTCTCGGCCTTTTGGCTAAGATCAAAGTGTATAAGTACTTATATTAATTAGAGTTCCGTATCCGAAAAACGCCAACGGGACCCTACTGCGAAGCCTTCGCTGTCCGTCCGTCTGTCAATGGGCTGTATCTCATGGCACTGGGCCAGCGTGGCAGACTATGACCCCCAACCCTTCTCATTCTGAGAGGATACAAGTACTCAGTAGTGTGCCGGCGATGTGTTGATCATTTTTTTATGCAATATGGGCAAGCGCGTGACCACAATCACACCTGATGGAAAGTGACGATGTGGTCGAAGATGGGACGCGCTTACCCAGAAGGTGCCTATTCACTTTTAATGACGAGTGTGAATATAAAATACGAATTCCTGGTCTTTCCAGAAACTGCAATGGGAACGTCAATGAAAGAAGACATACAGTCAATATCAACGAAATATTTTAATGCAATACAGAATATCGGGGCTGTTTTAGTAAAACGCACAACGAGAATATGGCTTTTTCTAGATTTTCCCTATCAGTTCACTAAAGAAGCTCGTGAAGAAAAAAAGGTTTTACAAGATTTACATAGCTTCACGAGAGATGTGATTCAACAAAGGAAAACATATTTGAGGAACAACCCTTCGATACTAAATTTGGACAATGATGACGACACGAATAAGAAAGGTCGGCTTGCCATGTTGGATTTATTGATTCAAAACCAAAATGAGGGTGGGATAGACGACGAAGGGATTAGAGAAGAGGTCGATACCTTCATGTTCAGAGTAAGTGGTCATCTCATTATTCCTGCAGTTATCTAATGCCACCTAAAAACCGAAGTAGGTAGGTAGGTACCTTCTCAGTTACTGGCTATAATGATGATAAAATAGAAGTAGGCTATACTAATTATGATAAACCAGTACACAACATACACGTAATCAAACATTATTTTATTGCAACAATAATTCTTAGGGTTCCGTACCTCAAAAGGAAAACGGAACCCTAATATAGGATCACTTTGTTATCCTTCTGTCCGCCCGTCCGTTGTGTCTGTCAAGAAATCCTATAGGGTACTTCCCGTTGACCTAGTATCATGAAATTTGGCAGGTAGGTAGGTCTTATAGCACAAGTAAAGGAATAAATCCGAAAACCGTTTTCTAGCCCAATCATTAAAAAAAATTAAAAAGTGTTTAAATTTTCAAAGTAAGAAAACTATAGGTACCAAGTGTGGTAGGTATCATAGAAAAGGGCTTTACCTGTGTCCTGTACATTCTAAAACAGATTTTTATTTATTTTTAAGCATAATAGTTTTTGATTTATCGTGCAAAATGTCGGAAAAAACACCCGAGTACGGAACCCTCAGTGCGCGAGTCTGACTCGCACTTGGCCGGTTTTTAGCTGATGTTTAGCCCTGACTACTGAACTACTACCTAATAAATATCAGAGTTAAGTATGTCCTTACACAATTCACGATTCACGATAGGTACTATCGGACTTAAATCGGTCATTTATTTGCAGGGACACGACACAACTGCAATGGCACTAGTCTTTTTCATGATGAGGCTAGCTCATGAGCCAGAAATACAGGTAAGTAATCTAAGAACAGATAGGTACTAGATGTAGATAACTAACGGACTTCAATGTAAATAAACGATACGAATGCTTGAAGTCTATTATTTAGGCTAACATGACTTCAATGTGACTTATACGATACGAAATGCTTGAATTATTTAGGCATAGCTAACTGTTACTTGATTACCAGCGAAAATCAATAGAACTCGTGAAGATAATATGCTTTCAGCTTAGCTCAAGGTAGGATTACTTACGAATTTCAAATAATTCAAAGAACCCTTGTTATCAAAAAAATTGTAGGACTTTTTATGAAGGTTAGATGAAACAATTCGAAAACGGATCAGATTTGAGCAAAGAAAATTAAGCATTTGAGTACATTTTTAAGAACAACATAAGTTCCGATATCAGCATCTAAGCCTATTAATAATACATTAGTTTATAATTTTGTCACATATTTTACAGCAAAAAATATATGAAGAAATGCAATCAATGTACGGCGATTCCGATCGCCCGCCCACAATGGATGACGTAAAAGACATGAAGTATTTGGACTGCTGTATTAAGGAATCTCTAAGATTGTATCCCAGTGTACACTATATAGCCAGATTTGTCAGAGAAGACGTTGAATTAGGTATGACCTCCATAATATATTTTAGAGGATGCCCGCGACTTCGTCCGCGTGGATTTCTAAATTTAACTAAAGTTGCCTATGTCAATTGCAGGGACGCAAGCTACCTCGGTTCCCATGCAAATCGGTTAAGCGGATGGGTATTTAGGAAAGGGAACTCTTTGATTTTCCGGGATAAAAAGTAATAAGCTAACTCTGTACCAAATTTCGTCAAAATCGGTTAGCATTGTTGGTTTGTCCTTCGATCACGCTGCAACGAAGCAACGCGAATTGACGTGATTTTTGTATGGGTCTGGAGACTACTATGTTCCCACGGGATTTTCATAAACCTTCTTCTTATTTTGTTTTACCCTTTGTTTAACCGTGGTTTAGCCTTTATTCCACGCGGGCGGAGTCGCGGCCATCATTTAGTAATAATAAAATTTTACATAAAATCCCATTGATTTCAGGAGGCTACACAATACCAGCCGATTCAATGATCCAAATCCATATTTATGACGTCCACCGGCGACCCGACTTGTATCCCGATCCTGAGCGCTTCGTACCCGAGAGGTTTCTACCGGAGAATTGCCTCAACCGACACCCATACGCGTACATACCCTTCAGCGCTGGACCTAGGAACTGCATAGGTACGTAATGAGTCCATTTCATCACCATCATCAGGATTTGTCAGGAAGGATTGGTCTCAGCTGCGCTCTGACCTATCCTTAATCTAAGACCTGGATGTTCTTGAAATCCTGCGATTCCAGAATCGCGATACGGTATTGATAGGGTAACACCCCTCCAATAAAGGCGCAGTTACACTAGCAAATTTTGTTCGCGGTATTAGAGTTCCGTACCAAAATGGTAAAAAGGAACTCTTACAGCTTCTTCGCAATCATATTATGGAAAGAAGCGTCTGATCGTAAACGTACTACAAATTAAAAGAAATACTGAAAGTACTACCTAGTACTACTAGTACTACTAGTAAAGTAGTGTTAGGACTAGTAGTAGGTAAAGTAGGTACTACCTGTTAAAAGAAATTCCTTTATTGATTTGCAGGTCAGAAGTTCGCTATGCTAGAGATGAAGACGTTAATGTCCAGCTTGCTGAGGAAGTATCGTTTGGAGCCGGTGACCAGACAATCAGACGTTGTGTTTATTAGTGAACTCGTATTGCGTCCCAAAGGACCAATATACGTTAAGTTTTGTCCGAGATAATAAATTTTGTAGATATGACTAACTATCAATATCATTTCTCAATAATTCTCATCATTGTTTGATAAAGCACTGTAGTGCACACAAAATATTCAAAAGAAAAATAAAACCGACTTCAAAAACCGAATGTTATGTATGTATGAAGTCGGACGAGCTTCACAATTGGATTTCTAGTTTCTTTTATTATGCTCGCTCGACTTCATACATACATTACACGTGTAGAAACAAAAATTATTTTTTACTTTTTAGTGTTTGTGGTTTTTGAAGTCGGTTTTATTTTTCTTTTGAAATTTTTTTATTTCACAATTTTTAGTGGCCCCACTGTACCCCATAATATGCTATGCCCAGTTAAAACCCTACTGTTTACTAAGCTATTACACTGATCGCGAGCAATTTACTCTTATCCATTGAGGAGTTCTGTTCTCCATCTCCGAAGATATTCATCAGATCTTTACCAAATTTATTTGGGACCATCTGCAAAGTATACCCAAACAAAAAAAAATCCAAATCGGTCCAGTCGTCTTTGAGTAAGAGAACCTCCTTTTATTTTGAAGTCGGTTAAAAATGGTAGTTTAATCTGAAGTCGCAATATGGCGCAAGCATATTCTAGACGAAAGATTCATTAATATACAGTTCTGGCTGAGATCTGTTTTAAGAGTTCTAAGACTCCGCTGTCCGTCTGTCTGACTATCACCGAGTTGTTTCTCGTGAACCCTTATTACGGTTGATAAGTATAAATGATACAACGAATTTTTTACAAAATTTATTGTACATTATGTAAATGCAACATCGAAGTCAGTCTTAAATTACGTACACTTACTGCTTAATAATACAGGAGGCACTGGC
Organism: Maniola jurtina; assembly: GCF_905333055.1. Lineage (NCBI taxonomy): Eukaryota > Metazoa > Arthropoda > Insecta > Lepidoptera > Nymphalidae > Maniola > Maniola jurtina. The sequence goes on from NC_060039.1 coordinate 11,395,806, forward strand.
ACATTTTATAAAAAAATACTAAAACTATCTTACTCTTAAATGATATTTAAGTAAGTAGGTAGGTAGTAGGTACACAATAAAATTATACATATGCAGGTATAGCAGATACACAATATATAACTATAAGATTACCTGTATAAAACCACCTGTTATCTTTTAAGAGACATTAACAATAACATAAGATTAAGGGCCGATTTTTGAATCGTCAATTAATTTTTATCTAAGGACGTTTTGACAGATTTCTTATACAAAAACTGTCAAAAGCTCTTTATTCCTGAGATAAAAGTTATTTGACGATTAAAAAATCTATGTATAATGTATATATATGTTAAATACTAACATAGACTATATTATAATATACTTATTAGGTAAGATAGTTATATGGCTATAGGTACATTATTCACCAATATTTTGTTAGTTATGTTAGACTAGAAGGAAATAGGTATGTAGTAAGTACATGATAAGCGTAGATACCTACATTATATAGTTTTGTATTGGTGTAGAATCTCGCTAATCCGGCACTTCAATAGACTGACAATCCAGCACCTACAAGGGCCTACCTAAGGACTACAAGTTGCACAAAAATAGACCTCAATTAAGAATTATTTTAAAACAATGTAATTAATTAATTAATTATGAGATATGTTAGAGTTATATAAAACGTGTGGAACATGAACATAAACACAGTGTTGTTCCCTTTATGAAATGCTTCATTTCATTTATTATGAATTTTTCTATACAATCCAGTAATCCAAACATTCCAATAATATGGCACCCTTTGGTTTTTAATAGTGTGGGATTTGTGAGATTCTACTGTATCTATACTTTATATATGTATATGAAGCTTGACAATAAATATTATATATTCTGAAAATACTATGCTTGTTAGTTATTATTTTATGATTAAATATAAAAACTGATATACATTAGATAGGTACCTATAGCTTTGACATAAAATAAAGCACAGATGTCTGATGATTTTTTTACCTTGTTAATAACTGCCATAATGTACAATAGGGAAGATGACTACTAGTCAAATTAGTGACTTTTTATCAAACGTCAAACGCTTGCTTAATAAGGGAGCTTGTATGGAATTCACAGATGTGACGTCATAAATATTTGACATAATTTGATGTCAATTAGTTAAATCTAAAATCGATAGTTAAAAATGGTTAGCAAACTCAAAACTAACAGTGGATGTGGATTTTACGAATTTCGGAAGACCCTCCATTTAATAATTCCTAAGAATTAATTTATTTTTGACACAGTCATAATCCCAATTGTACACATTTACATATAACACAACACTTAAATATAGGGTTTAAAAGGAAGTTGTTAGTATTCATTTATTACTATAAGTAAATCTTGTAAAAAACATACAAATAAAATCTTACTTAGGTACTTAAAATATTTAAGTAAGTATAAGTTTTAAAATTGTATTTTATTTAAGGTCACATAAATAAAATGATTAAAAATATCAATCACTAAAATTTATACTTATTAATTTAAAAAATAAATTGGCAACATTTAAAAACGTAGTCATTCATGTTGATCATTTTCTTGTAAACATTTACTATGTAAAACTTACATGCCTAAGTAACCATCGGAAATTACTTAAGTAATTGATTAAAAAAGTCAGTTGTATTTTACTTAAAATACTATTACTTATTTTAGACACACTTAATATAATGTGTCTATTGTCAAGCACCGAAATGTAAAAAATACTATAAGTAAAGCTTATAAAATAGTATTTTGTAACATAAATCAATGCAAACTTAAAATAACTATTCAAAAGTTATGTGAGTAACTATTATATATCACAAACATAATTTATTTCTGTACAAAAGAGGTAGTTAACTATTGTAAAACATAATTAGGAAGCCTCCATATCCCTATGCACTGTGACTGGGGCTATCACACTATTTTTACCGCAGGGTAATACTGTCATTGTAAGATCTGTCGCTTTGAGCCTTGGTTTAATTTTTGCAGGGGCAGGAAAACTGGCGTCTGACTTAGTGTCATCTGATAAAATAGTAGGATCATTTACTGAGAAACCTGTAGCTTCAGAGTCCTCATGGGGGGTCATTGTCGAATACCCATGGTCCGATCCAGCAGCGGTATGAGGTCGTCTGTACCCCGTAATTACACGATACGGCGAAATAGGAGCTTCAATTTCCATGGCAGACAACAACTTATCCTGACCGGACATATCAGGCATGTCGTCAGAGGGCAAATGACTCATTTGCACATCAGCATCATGCCACGTTTCAGCCGGTCCATCGACATACAAATTGTGGCAACTATCTGATGAAGTGTTCTGTCTGTAGCAATATACTGCAACAGCTATGATTAGGCTTACTGTAACTATGCATCCAGCTATAGGACCGATTGCAGAATAACTGGCAAAAGCATCCCTATTCACGTGACCGAAAGTTCCCTCCCCATATGGAGTGACGGCACCAAGCACCCCATTGAAACAGGTAGACTGTGACGTGCAAAACGGTGCCGCGAGAGGCGTCCGTCCATCCGCATCTATCTGACACCATTCGCATCCCAAGACGCCTAAACAAGACGAGTGTGTAAGGTATGTCTCACACTGGAAATCAAAACAGGACTTTAAATTTTCAGCAAAGTTGTGGAAGTAGTGGGATTTATGATTATTGTTTTCAGGCATCATGCCACACACAGGAACCTTCTGAACAAGTCTGGAAGAGTTGGCATCTGGACATTCGTACGATTCTGAACTGCACTCACAGGGGCATTCACATTCTGTTTGTTCCATACGATTGCAATTGAAACAAAGACGATCAACCATACTGCAAGGGCAAAAAGCACCAACACTGCATGATGCATTTACAAGGCCTATGAATCCATTCGTACCAGGAATGGAAGCGATGTAGTAGTGTACACAATGGTCACCAGATACGACATTTGATAGAACATTGGGTAAAGAAGTATTAAATTCATAGAATCTTTGAATAGTTTTATCATAAAAATTGCTACACAACCTTTTTGTCACAAAACCTTTGTGGTTCAACATATCAATAGCTATCATTGATTCTTTATGTGTAATATGTTGTTGTTCTATAGGACCAGAGCTGTTCGGATCCATCAGCCCCGGGTGAGACACTAAATAGCCACGATTGTTCATAATGAAACATTTGACATAAGAAATGGCACAAAGAGGTGAACTATCAATAAGAAGCTTATAAAGAAATCCCATAGTGACATCCATAGCAACAACCATTGATGGATAGATAGGACTTCTTACTGCATATGAAATTGTTACAATATATCCTGCCCCTCCCACATCCAAATTGGGGGGAGTCAATATAATTTTACCAGGATTTTCTAAAGCATATGTGTACCAGGGCCTTCGCACTGGTTCATAATCATACTCTAAGACTGTACCAGGAAACATGACTAGGACACCATTCTCTGTGACTGCATACCTTCTAACTATATATTTTGAAAGAGGACCATGTAAATGCTGCCGTTTGTAAAAAGATAAAATAGAAGTTAAGAATCCTACATCTTGTTGTATTTCATTTTTTAGTCCGGGATTAGAAAGTAAGCCATGAGCCACGCTTCTTAAATAGGCCAAGTAATTTTGCATATAAGTAACTGCCTCCTGCCCATCCCCCATATCATATAGATATGTAAATGGGGATTGAAAACTGGAAGGACTTAAGTACACAGTACCTTGGTCAATAGTGGCAATTTGCTTAAAATGTCTACATATTTTACCAGTTTTAGGTGGAAATAAATCTATCCTATGCAACAATATTTCCTTACTTGTTCTTGTAAAAAATACATTCGTCTTATTCAATAAACTGTCAGTAACTTCTGAGACAACACACACAATATATAAGCTCTGCACCCACTCCCAAGAATAAACTATTTTTTTCGAAGTATTTTGATTTTCTATTGTGAAATTACCTGAGGCAGTACTAAATAATTTTTGCTTCAGAACACTTATATTATTATTGGCTTCTACAGCATCTAAATTCGTAAATTTTATCTTATCAGGTGCTGCCTCTGGCCTTGGAAAATATGTATGCATTAGTACCTTACCAGAAAAATCCATGACAAATGCTCGCTTTTTTTGGTCTGTGCCTTTAAAATAAATTATATCCTCAGCCAAGTCAGACCAGTAGAGATCTAACCCTATAATTCCTGTAGATATTGGATACACCAGCGAGATCATGAAGTCTCGCTCAGTAGCTTCCCACACAGGGCCTTCGGCTTGCAGTTTATTTTCGTATTTGTAGGGAAGAAGAGAAATAAATGCAGAGGCAACTTGTCCGACAACACCACTGTTATTGATGTGCAACTTCATAACCGAATGTTCATGAGAATGATTATGCTGTTTATCAAAATGTAAAATCTCCAACGAACTGTTCTTAGTGTTCTCATATGTATTTATTAGTCCTATGGTGAATTTGACTGCTTCATCATCGTACTCATTGAAAGGAAATATTTTAAACCACATTTCATCCCTAAATATTTTTGTATCTGTTAAGAAAATGAATAATTTATATACAGGGAGATGCTTCTCATTTAGCAAACTTATAATTTCTTCATTAATCATAGCTGGTGCAATGTTCACACATGATGTTTCCAAAGAGCTTAGATATTCACGGAAGAGCATTTTATTATTGTCAGTGGCATTGCCCAAGTTTGCCATGCAATCACTACTGCACGTATCCTCAAATTTCATAAAACTTGTCATGTTAGTTATCTTTAATGCGAACAAGTCAATGCTCTGTAGGGAATACACAATTTCTTTTGCAACATTGGTAGCATGCTGTAGAGACTCGGGTTTCATGTTGTTGTTAATTATAAAGACGACGAGTTTAGGGTCAGAATGCACTATCTTGTGATATAAGTATCTCAAATTCGAGTGTGGCATTGTAGCACAGTCTCTGTCTGTTGCATAGTCCATGTGGGATAGGAAATACTGTCTCTTGACTTTCAAATCTTTGAATCTATCCAACATATTAGATCTCATGTTCACAGAGGAAATATCATCAAATACACTAGAACTTTTAATAAACACAGACTTACGGATAGAGTTAAATGGACAAGGATGCGTAAAGGACGGAGTATCTGTTTTATTTATTGCATTGTTCATATCCATTAAAATGTTGATTGCGGAGGAGAGCTTATAGTTTAACTTATCTGCTATGCTGGTCAGTGTGTTGCTGTCGGAAGAGTGGTAGCGGTTTACTTTGTAGGCAGTTCTAATCTCTAAGTGTGATGTGTATTCACTTCCTAGCTCTTTGACCACAATTTCACTGAATTTGTTCGCCAAATTGTCTGATAGTTTACTAACGTTCGGTTTGTAGTCACAGCGACTGCTCGTTCTCGTACAGTTCTCATTTTGGGCAAGTACCGTGTTCCAGATGTCTGCGGCTAAAAACACTAGTAATATTAACTTCATCTTATCAACAATCGAATCTTTGCGCGTCACATTTGATAATGTTTTTCACTGCACGTTTAGGTTATGTTCATAACAGTTTTGTGGCTTCATTTTTACACACAACACACAATTACTTTTAGTTTATATCCTCAGTTTCATTCAGATAATAAATACTTAATTATCCTTTGTTATTATTAAAAATTAAAATAATTAGCAGGCACAAGCTGTGAAACAATAAACATCGAGTGACATTCAAAAAGAGTCGTCATTTTGACGCTAAATTGACGTTGACGCTTTTTGATACGTTCGGAAACTATTATTAAAAAAAAAAAACGTGAACAGAGGTAATGGGTAACTTTAGAGATTATTACACATTGTGAATTAAAGACGATTTGCAATCGAGATATTGATAAAAAAATCAGCTAGGGGTGGCGCTTCCAAAATCAATGGGTTCCACACTACGAATAACAATATTGTTAAAACCCCCTGATAATACAAAATATATAATTAACTAGCTGATGCCCGCAGCTTCGCCCGCGTGGATTGGTCAGATCCCCTGCAGCTTCAGGATTGAGGAGTTGGACTCCAAATTTTTTATGAAACAATGTCGCGAAGTTCCTCTATCGATTAAAAAAGAAATGACGCAAATCGGTTCAGAAATCTCGGAGATTTCGGTGTACAATATAGGTAGAAAAACACAACTCCCTTTTTGAAAGTCGGTTAAAAAAGTAGCCTATGTTACTCCCTGGTCAATTCTCTACTTGTCTGTGAAAACCCCGTCAAAATCGGTCCAGCCGTTCCGAAGATTAGCCTTTTCAAACAGACAGACAGACAGACAGACAGACAAAAATTTTAAAAGCGTGTGATTCAGTGTTGGTATCGTTCAAATAACCATATGAGCTTAATATGAGGTAGTTATTTCGAAATTACAGACAGACACTCCAATTTTATTTATTAGTATAGATAGCTAAATACCTAGTATTGTAATAAGTACGTTACTCGTTTCTACTGTATTGCTCTATACTATTAGAAGGCGCTTTAATCTAGTATAAAAAACTTATCAAAATTTTTGTCATTTTCGTGCATTTTCGGCACCAACATTACGAGCATTTACGTTGCTCGGTCTGATTGCTCAGCACCAGCCGCATATAACATTAGCCTTATTAAATTTGGTTTATATACAATATTATGTAACCTTTGATTCGGTAGATTTGGCATGAGCTGTAAGCATAAGTACCGTACCGAGGATATTTTATTAATAAGTCAATTAGAAAAAAGTCTTCAATGTTTATGTAGGTAGAGCTAGTACAATAACAATAAACTCACTCTCTCTGTAAGGGTCCACACAGGCGTACCGCAACCACAAAACATACTACAGTCGTGTTAATGCAGCCAGGTATAAAATAGTATGAAAACGCATTGTTCAGTTCTCACATACCTACTACAATAATTTGCAGTCACAATGAACAGCAGTCGCGAATGTGTGGGCAATAGGGAACACATCACGGCCACATACACGACGATTCGAGAGACGCGACCAGCCGGGCGATTCAGAACACTCGATTCGGTAAGTTACCGTTCGATAAGACGTACTTTCCATTGAAAAATACATCTTATCGAACGATAACTTACCGAATCGAGTGTTCTGAATCGCCCGGCAGTTACGTGCTACGTGAAGACCACGCCGTGGGGAAATTTTGATTGCTGTAATGTGGCCCATCTAAATAGACACTAAAACAACACAAATTTAGTTCATACTGCACGGTTCAATATATTTAACCCCAGGAAACATTTGTGACAATTGAGTGGACTGCTTTATAATGGAGACATCTTCAATGGCCAACCGCCAATCGTAAGTCATCAACGAATGTTCCAATTATTTATGTGCGGATTGTTTAAGAGGAGTAGGAATAGTACCTATATCTGTAGGTATCTATAGCAAGCATAAATAGTAAGGCTGTCTCCTAAATGTTTATATCTATAAGTACTAATATTATAAAGAGGAAACCTTTGTATTTTTGTATGTTTGTATTGAATAGGCTCAAAAACTACTGGACCGATTTCAAAATTTCTTTTACCATTACTTAGAGGGATTCTTCCGAATCCGTATAGGCTATATTTTATCCCGGAAAATAGAAAAAATAAATGTCCACCCGAGCGAAGCCGGGGCGGGTCCCTAGTTATGTATGTATCAGATTGTGAGTTCCACCGTAGCGCCCAAATTACTGAGCCGATTTTGATTAATGAGGTGGCAATCAATTCGTTATTATGGTCCTGGTGCCATTAGTTACATTTTAACGAAAAAAAATGGACCTGACAAATGTTACATCCAAAAAAGTGGGAGTCTATAATTTTTTTTTGCTATTGTGTCGAGTGAGACACCAAAGATGAAAGAGAAAACATCTGAGTTCATACAAATAGAGTAGGTACTCTACTTTTATTAATGTACCTAACAAAAAATCGAGCGACAGAAAATCAATTTTACTATACCTAATCTAACCACTATCTATGGGCAGTTCGCGGGTAGTAGTTCGGGTTTTAGCGCTGTTTAACTTTAGGACTTTTGCTTTTGTTCACACCCAATTATTGATAAAAGTATGCATAAGTAGGTACCTAATCTTTTTAAAGTTACTGAAAATAAAGGTATAAGACTGCTTATCAACGTATTACTAAAAGAAAACTTGCCAGTTGCTATTTATTTTCATAAACATTTGAACTTCAAAAGTAGCCTAGTTAGGGTTCCGTAAAAAATACTTGGTAGTAACGAAGGTAATTAGTTAGTAACATAGTCTTTATGGTGCGAAAAGTCTATCCGAGCGTCTGTCAGTCCTTTACAGTTAAAGCTGTTTATTTCATTATCGACTTGGCATGGCGGGCCAAATTGAGAACCACCCCCTTTTTGGAAGTTGGTTAAAAATAAGGCTAGTTATCCCAAACTTATTGCAAATAAAAGAATTCAAAGAAATTAAGTTGAAAGAAATTTTAGAACTTTATGTAAACACTAGCTGATGCCCGCAGCTTCGCCCGCGTGGATTGGTCAGATCCCCTGCAGCATCAGGATTGAGGAGTTGGACTCCAAATTTTTTATGAAACAATGTCGCAAAGTTCCTCTATCGATTAAAAAAGAAATGACGCAAATCGGTTCAGAAATCTCGGAGATTTCGGTGTACATAGGTAGAAAAACACAACTCCCTTTTTAAAAGTCGGTTAAAAAAGTAGCCTATTTTACGCCCTGGTCAATCCTCTACTTGCCTGTGAAAGTCCCGTTAAAATCGGTTCAGCCGTTCCAAAGATTAGCCTTTTCAAACAGACAGACAGACAGACAGACAGACAGACAGACAGACAGACAGACAAAAATTTTAAAAACGTGTAATTCAGTTATGGTATCGTTCAAATAACCATATGAGCTTAATATGAGGTAGTTATTTCGAAATTACAGACAGACACTCCAATTTTATTTATTAGTATAGATTACAAAAAAGCAAAACGAAGTCTCAAAACTACATAAAACAGTTTTTCAGAAATCAGCAATAAATCTTTCCAAACAAATTAATTTTGCAGTCTCATATTTATTTATTTTTAAATAACATATTGTTTTTATTTCCAAGCTATACCTACGGAATTCTCGCTGCGCGAGTCTGACTCCCACTTGACAGCTTTATAGGGTTCCTCCGCTGTCCGTCTGTCCGTCTGTCAGCGGGCTGTAACTCATGAACTGTACCAAAATCAAGATTTTCAAAGTACGAAATTTAAAAAATTAAAAAGTGTTAGTTATAATATTTGTACGATATGATGCAAAACCCTTCGAGTGAGAGTCTGACTTGACTGGTCTGTCGTACTAGGCCGGTTTTAAGGGTTCCGTACTTCAAAAGAAAAAAGGAAACCTTATAAGATCTCTTTGTTTTCTGTGTGTCTGTCCATCTTTCCGTCTGTCCGTTCGTGTCTGTCAAAAAATCTATAGGCTATTTCCCGTTGGCCTGGTAGGTAGGTATGTCTTACTCGTACAGCTCAAGTAAAGGAAAAAAACCGAAAACCGTGAATTTGTGGTTAAATAAATAACAAAAAAAATGTGCTCACAAAAAAATTAATTTACTAAATCACATAGATAGATTATTATTACCATTAACTTGCAGTGCGTAACATAAAAGTGTTTACCTATCTTGTAAGATGGTACGGAACCCTCCATGTGCAAGTCCGACTCACACTTTTTTTTAGTCACCGATTTTTAAGTTAATGTTAATTACGTGTAAATTGAATACTTATCACATTAAAAGATTATGCCAGTTGCTTCAAAATTAGCATCTAGTTTATTTTTAGGATTCCTTACCTCAAAAGGAAAAATGGAACCCTTATAGGTTCACTTGTGGTCTGTCTGTCTGTTCATCTGTCATCAATCATGAAATTTGGCAGGTAGGTAGGTCTTTTAGCACAAGTAAAGGAAAAAACCCCGAAAACCGGGAAAGGGCTTTACCTGTAAATTCTAAAACAGATTTTTATTTATGTTTATGCATAGTTTTTGAATTATCGTGCAAAATGTCGAAAAATACCCAAGTAGGTACGGAACCCTCGGTGCGCGAGTCTGGCTCGCACTTGGCCGGTTTTTTCCGACAGTTTGCTGTCCAATCATTGTCCAATGGCATAGTGAACCAATGGCGTGTATGTAGGCTTTAGTCGTCGATTATTATTTATTATTTAATCGATCTTAATATAAATCTAACTAGTAATAAACCCAGTACCACGCACTGCGATCCTGGCTCTGATACAAATCAGACATTGAGAAACTTACATAGGCCTATCTAATTAAATAAAGTCGTATAACTATACTAGTAAATAAGTACCTAACTGAGGACTTTATGCATGAGTTGTGCACTTGTGCATCGTGTTGTGCTAGTGAAGGTGCTAATATTCAAACTACAGTTAAACTTTAAATTGCTCAACATAAAAATTACCTGCTTACCTACTTAATTCTGAAAAAATGTCTTCTTTTCTTAAATAAATGTTAAATTATAATAAATCTAAAAATTTAATGTCATTAAAATAAGAAACTCGATAATAATTCAGAATAACAGAGAAAGTACCTAATATTTAGTAGAAAATAATAAAATCAATTTATTTTTAATAGGTATCGTAAACCTCTAAAGAACTAGGGTGGTTCAGAATATATACCCAAGTAACTTTCACATATATAACTAAGTACATATTTACTTATGTAAGTATTTTACGAATAACTTTAAATTACATAGTTCAATATGTTTAAAAAAACCAAAAAGTGTGAAAATGAACAGTGCGATGTGTCAAATATTCTGGAAAAGTTCGGCAAATATCAAATCCTGCAGTATTTCTACGCTTGCCTCCCGGCGATGTTCGTTTCTATGATCAATGTGAATTATATTTTTGTTGCGGGAGAGGTAAATCATAGGTAAGTTAAAACATAATTAATAGTCTCATCTGGTGACAGAAGATTTTTTGCGCAAAGTGTCAGCCTGGCTGTCGAGTGCGGAAATACAGCCAGTATTCTTGGCACCATACCATGCGGGCATGATTTGTACAGTAATTAGGTAAGAAGAAAAGTCTAGATTTTCTCGTTAGTCTTAGATAGTCACACTAATATTATAAAGGCGAAAGTTTGTATGTGTGTGTGTGTGTGTGTGTGTGTGTGTGTGTATGTTTGTTACTCCTTCACGCAAAAACCACTGGACGGATTTGGCTGAAATTCAGAATGGAGATAGATAATATCCTGGATTAGCACATAGGCTACTTTTTATCCCGGAAAATCAAAGAGTTCCCACGGGATTTCGAAAAACCTAAATTCACGCGGGCGAAGTCGCGGGCATCGGCTAGTTAGATATAAATTGTTTTTGGTTTTTACATACAAATAGGTCCACAAGGGTAGGTACTTTGCGATACGCCAAAGAGGTCGACAAAATACATAATTTTAATACAGGTGTTTAAGAGGTCTCCTCAATAGAATCAGATGGCTTAGGGCTTAAGCCTTAGATTATACTATTATAAGACATACGCTGTAGCCATAAGTGCATAATGCTTCGTGCAATTCCGGGAAGCCGTGAGCCGAGATATCGAAGAGTGGAGGAGGTTTTTAGTCCGTAGGTCACTGCGCAACATCTGCAGTGGAGTCGGGCATGCCAGACGGTATCCATGAGGATTTTCCTCCTCCCTAATAAAAAAAACCATAAGTGCATATTGGCAGATATCACACACCTTTGAGAACATTGTAAAGAACTCGAAGATATGCAGGTTTCCTCACGATGTTTTCCTTCACCGTTAAAGAAAATGTTATTTAATTGGTTAAAATACCATGTGTATTTCACCGAAAAGTTAGAAGTGCGTGTTCGAGATTGAACCCCAGACTTTCCGAAACTAGCTCTGCAATCCTTAACTCTCTCCGTCACTTACTCCATAAAATCGTAGTTCCACTTTCATTTGAATATTAAGCAACCAAAGTCCATGTTGTAGACATATTTTAGAAACTAATGTCTGTGTCGTTTGTATGGGGCGAGTGACGGAGAGACCCCTCTAAAACCCCTAAACTATCGCCCCTCTTGTTTCTACTATTATATTATTATAGATGTCGAGTACCAGAATGTGAGTCTTCATGCCCTGAAATGGCGGTGTCCTGGTGGCCAGCAGCACACGTCGACCACTGCTCCAAGCCAGTGCTGAACAGCACCATCCTAGAAGATAACCTCTGCACCAACCTAAGCTTTACTGGCGCAGTCGAAGAATGCAAGGATTGGATATATGAGAATAACAACACCGTTTTTTCCATGGTAAATAGTGTCTGTGATAGATAGTCTGTGATAGTGGTAAAGACGTTCGTCTCATACTCGGGAGGTCGTACGTTTTAAAACTAAACAAAAAACTGAACAAGTTTTGTGATACGGTTTACCCTTTCTTTAGCATGAATGGGCTAGTTATAGATAAGAGATAATGAATCATTAGTTAATGCATTTATCTGCATTGCCCTAGAATAAATCAAAAAATAGGTACCTAGGTACTAGGTAGGTAGGTACAGTTACCTAACTATAAACCATCTTAGAAGATAACGAGATACAAACGTAGAAAACAAGTACGATCCTTGTTAGGGATTTATGAGCGTTATGTTATGAGATGACGGAAAGATACAGTTTGGATATTAAACTAGGTATAGGGTTTTATTGTTGTAACGTTATTGCTTTCTTAGATAAGAAGAGATTAACTTCACAGATCTATGATAGGGTTATTGTTACAAGGCAAATAGTAATTTTAACTTGATTTTGTCTGCAATCTTTAACTCTTTGCTCTTATCGCGTAACATCAGGTTCCTACCTACTACTGCAATGCAATTTGCAGCTGGTTTGCAATCCAAATGCAGTCTGTCCGTGTAGACCCTAACATGCCATTACTGCCATACTGTATTGATAGTATAACATCCTCCATTGTTACCATAGAAATAAAAAAAAGCCAAGTGCGAGTCGCACTCGCACACGAAAGATTCCGTACCATTGTAAAAGAAAATATAACATTTTTGACTTTTATTTAAGCCCACAAAACTAAGTTTGTCTGTAAAGGTTTAGTGCGATTTGTAAAAAACCGGTCAAGTTATTTTTCACCATAAGTCAAAAAGTAAGAGTCATTCCTTTCAAGGGTCGATAGCATTCGGTAGGTACCTAGCTACTGAAATAATGGAAGTGTTATAGACGAAGAGGCACGGACGGGCAGATTTAGTAGCACCCGGTAGGCTGTTGCTTGTTTACCATTTTCGAACGGAATCCTAAAGAGACAATGTCCTCAATTCGATGATTAAGTACCTATTGTTATAGTTTTAGTGAACTAAGTCTTTTCATTTTCAGTTCAACTTAGCATGCCATCCGTGGAAACAGAGTCTGATCGGAGCTGTGCACAACATCGGAATGGCCTTAGCGACGCTAGTGGCTGGCTGGATGGCAGACAGGTGACTATCATCATCATCATCATTAATCGATAAACGTCCACCGCTGGGCATACGCCACGGTAACACAAGGAACAACAAGCTTAATTATTTTTTTATTAGCTTCATTTGCCGAAATAGATAAATCTGTACGGCATAATCTAAGGGCATAATGGGTATATACCGCCCACCCTCCCACTACTAAATATGCAGCAAAGTAAGCAATACGAATCACCGCCACGGAAATTTTCAAAAAACACACTCAATATTATTCGTAGCACTCAACGCATCTAATTTGCACTCCGACACCATTCCTAAAGTAACTGATTCCACAGTCCACAATCGCAAAGTGAAAATATTTGAAAAAGTACCTATATATTCAATTTTTATTTGGCCAGCATTTTGGAACAAAACTTATTTTATGAGGGTAGTTTAGTTAGTCTTTCAATGATACGAATAAATCTTTTATTTTCAGATTCGGCCGCAAGCCCATTATAGTCGTTTGCTCTATTGGCTGTTTGCTGGGCAACCTGAAGACCCTGGCTACGTCATATCCAGTGTATATTGCACTTGAGTTTCTGGAAGCTGCTATATGCGGCGGAGTTTACTCTGTTGGGTCAGTTATAAGTACGTCATCTTCATTTACACCTACTGTAATTCATAACCCGTTACCTACTTCTTATCTGATTATTTGTATTGTTTACTTTGACGTTCTTATGCAGCAATTTTATGCACCTTTACTACTTGATACTGGTCAAAACTATGAGATAACTGTTTTCTATGTCAATGGGTCGAAGCCACCATAATTCAAGCTTCATAGTACTTAGTCAAAGGTCGGCGGTAGTTCAAACCCCAGCCCTTGCACTATTTTCGTACCCACTCCTAGCACAAGCTTTAGTTGGAGGGGAAAGGGGAATGTTAGTCATGATTAAAATGGCTAATATACTTTTTTTTTTTTTTTAAACACCCTTTACAAGTACTATGTTATACTAGGTTTGGAGATCATGGGCTCTTTCCCTATATTATGTTGCTTTTGACGTCTCAAATTTTCAATCAATTTCAACGAAATTTATCAATGAGATAAATATCGTAGCATCATAATAATGAACTTCGAGATTTTTGTCCAAGACATTTATCACACTAATATTATAAAGGCGAAAGTGTGTATGTGTGTGTGTGTGTGTGTGTGTGTGTGTGTGTGTGTGTGTGTGTGTGTGTGTATGTTTGTTACTCCTTCACGCAAAAACTACTGGACGGATTTGTCTGGAATTTGAAATGGAGATAGATAATATCCTGGATTAGCACATAGGCTACTTTTTACCCCGGAAAATTAAAGAGTTCCCACGGGATTTCGAAAGACCTAAATCCACGCGGGCGAAGTCGCGGCTAGTGTGTGATAAAATGCTTTACTTTTTTAGTGATTGAAATCGGGAACAAGAAAAACAGAATGCTGGCTGGAGTTCTTTTCGCATATGCCATATATATGGGCGAAGCTGTTTTCGCAGTGGTCGCTATGCTGGTGCCGTACTGGAAAACCCTGATCCATATAATTTGCAGCCCGACTCTTCTTTTCATCACCTATGTACTACTTGTAAGGGAGAGCCCTCGATGGCAAATATTAAACGGAAAGGTGGTCCCGGTAAAGAGTACCCTGAAACTTATAGTGAAGACAAACAAACTGAACGTTAAAACGGAAGATATAGATAATTTGGATGAAGAGAAACTTAAAAGTACGTATAGTATGGAAAGTAACACAACGAAAGAGGGGTTTAGAGAAGTATTCAGGTGTAGAGAGGTTCTGAAAAGGTTTCTAGTAGCGACCGCTTGTCGGTTCACCGTCACTTTTATCTACTACGGTCTGATCATCAACTCCGTTTGGTTGCCGGGGAATAAATATACGAACTTCCTGCTGGCTGCTGTTATGTCCTTCCCTGGCGAACTGATGTCCATGTACCTGATGAACAGGGTTGGGAGAAAGAAGCCGCTCATATACGGATATCTGATTAGTGGAATAGCCTGCATAGCTTGTGGAGCTGTGCCTGGATGTAAGTACCTACCTAATTTACCTACTCTTTTAATAAATAATTGGTAATTGTAAATTTTCTACTTTTCTGAAAAATTTCGCATTTTCGGACACAATCTGTGATGTGTGTAACTTTTACTGGATTTAAATTTTTAAATGCCGAATGAAACCAAACTAAAATTCGGCAGTTTAAATATGTACTCATATAAACAGTTAATTATTAAAAGCTAGGTATTTAGGGTTTATAATAAAGTATGTTTAATGTTTATTTAAATTTAAATGATTGATGCCTACATCAATCGAGTGAAATTTTTGAAAATCCAATTATGGTCTACATCATACCTAAGGAAAACTTGTTATATTCTGTACTGTGTTTTTGTCTGTATTATGTTGTATTCAATTTTCATTACTTTGAAGATCGAATTTGTCATACCTATTGTTTACGGTCTTACACTACATACTTATTATATGAATAAAAAATTTTATGTACAGCAATCACGTGGCTAAAGATATCCCTGTTCCTAATCGGGAAGCTGGTGACGTCAGCATGCTACACCGGCATCGTCACGTATACCATGGAGCTGTTCCCCACCAGCGTGAGGGGATCTATGTTAGGACTGTGTAGTCTGGCCTCCTCTGTGGGAAACATGGTAGCACCTTTGACACCAGTACTGGTAAGATTGTAATTATATAAGCTATAAAATAACACCATTCAAAATAATTTATTCAATTAGACTTTTTCAAGTGCTTTTGAATCGTTAAGAGCATTTACTACTGATAAAATATACCTATATAAATTTTGATATACAGGGTGTACCCAAAAGGCTAGCAAAAACTTAGTATTAATACAATCACACATACCACACACACACCATCACATCATCACACACACACACATCACACATTAGACCACATCATCACTTTACATCAGGTGTGATTGTGGTCAAGCGCTTGCCTATAGTGAATTAAAAAAAAATTCAATGCCAATAACCATTTGCCTTATCTTGTAGTTTTAGTGATTCAGTATTATTCAAACCCGCAATAGGTACGAGTACCTATATAGCAATCAAAACTCGGGTCAATGCCCCACCTACGGCGCGGCATTTACTTCGAGTAGCCTATTTTCGTTCGTTGATCTCTAGGGTCAGTCAGATGTTTTATTTGCAATATATTGTGAACTTAAAAAAAGGATTTTTTATTTATTTTTCAAACTTAATTTTATGGCACCTATCTTTGAGAAATCATCAGTATTTAGTACGGACGGAGTGAACTAGAGTGAGGAAACTCTCGGTTTGATCCTGAATTGGCGATATTAGGTTATTGTGACGTAAAATCAAAGAAACATAGGGCTATGTATCAAATTTGCCGCAATCAGCACTTTAAATAATATCTTCCTTGTTTTTTCAGACTTCAATATCACCAGTCTTGGCTCCTATTTGCTTCGGATGCACAGCTGTTATAGCTAGTTGCCTCCTCACCCTCACTCCAGAGACCAGGGACCTTCCGCTCATGGATACGATAGACCAAGTGGCTAGAAGTGTGGCAATTGATAATGATAAAACTATTAAAGGAAATAAAAAACATAACGGGAATATGAAAAGTCCTGAGGATGTTAGGAGATGCGAAGTGTTCTAAATAGCAACCAGCATTTAATATAAGTAGGTACTTAGTGCATTTGTAGATGTAACTACGTAAGTTAGGATTTAGTTTTGTACTTAAATAAAAATTTGATTTAAATGTTTTTTTTTAATTAGAAAAAGTGAAAATGTAAAAGTATTATTTAGAAGAATAAAGAATTAAAATAGATTAAGTTGTTTGAAATATTTTTATTCTGCGTTTTTAGTTTATATCCTGCATTGATCCTGTAAGAAGAATACCTTAAACTAATATTATTACTTAAATGTATGAAAAATGAAAATGTATGTATATTTTCGAGAATATAATACATATTTTCAAAAGACATGGTCATAAGGAGAAGCGAAGCTAGGTATATTGATTGATTGACCATTCATAAACCACTGAAACTGGCTGGTTAGAAACTTAAAATTTTGCATTACCTATTCGTGTATCCACATTAATTTCGCCAAAGTAAAACCGAGGTCTATATTAGTCGTCAGTCTATACACTCGGGTTGTTCGTGATTTGTGGCTCACAAACAAATTAGACGAAAGGCTTACCTACTTAATATACCTAATTAAATAATGTCGTATGTGTAATATAATTCATATTTACAAATGCTCTGATAGTAAGAATGACAGGGCATGTACCTATTGTAAATCGTGCTACGGGACTGTTGAACACGTCTTGTAAAATGTGGTTATAACAAGTCTTATTGCTCGCGTACGCATAGGAACAATTAGTATGAGAAGCAAACCAAGTGAAATATTGTTAAAAGTTCTAAAATAAAATTACCAAACATGTATGAGAAAATCAGATTAATCGAGAAAATAATAATTATCATTTTTTTTTTTAAATAGGTTAAATAGGTTCCTAATCTATTAATCAATTTAGAAATCATTAAAATTCAGTGCACTTAAAAACCAATATTCAACAAATAATTTGGAAAATAACCATAAAATATTTACATTATTTAGTTATTATTTCAAATTACATAGTTCAATATGTTTAAAAAAACTAAAAAGTGTGAAAATGAACAGTGCGATGTGTCAAATATTCTGGAAAAGTTCGGCAAATATCAAATCCTGCAGTATTTCTACGCTTGCCTCCCGGCGATGTTCGTTTCTATGATCAACGTGAATTATGTTTTTGTTGCGGGAGAGGTAAATCATAGGTAAGTTAGCAAAAATCGATTAAAAATCGAATATAACGCAGGTATTATCAAGGGCGTCATGTGGTATCTACTACATAAAGAAGGCCTACGTAACGTAGACTGACTACGTATCCGTATATTGGCTGTTGATGACGATGATTAAATCCATACTAATTCATATTATATTTTTAGAGATAAATGCGAAACTGTGTCTGTTCCTCTGTCTGCTACGTTTTTAAGGCCCAACCGCTGAACCGATTTTAGTAATATTTGGTACAGACTTGGGATACATCCCGGGGAAGGACATAGGCTACTTTTTATATCCGGAAAATCAAAGAGTTCCTACGGGATTTTAAAAAACCGAAGTCCACGCGGATAAAGCCGTGGGCATCATCTAGTAAATAAATAAAAAAGAAATAAATTATTCAATTAAACTTTTACAAGTACTTTTGAATCGTTAAATGCATCTACCACTGGTTAGGAATGCCTTACTTTAGATGTCGAATACCAGAATGTGAGTCGTCAAGCCCTGAAATGGCGGTGTCCTGGTGGCCAGCAGCACACGTCGACCACTGCTCCAAGCCAGTGGTGAACAGCACCATCCTAGAAAACAATCTCTGCACCAACCTAAGCTTTACTGGCGCAGTCGAAGAATGCAAGGATTGGATCTATGAGAATAACAACACCGTTTTTTCCATGGTTAGTTTCTGTGATAGCCTAGTGGTTAAGACGTCCATTTCATATTCAGGAGGTCGCAGGTTCGATTCTGGACACGCACCTCTGAACTTTTGGAAGTTATGTGTGTTCATAAATGTGAAGGAAAACCTCGAGAGGAAACCTATGAGTATGACTGGGAGTTCTCTATAATGTTCTCATAGGTGCGTGAAGTCTGCCAATCCGCGCTTGGTCAGCGTTGTAGACTATGACCAAACCCTTCTCTATCTGAGACGATACCCGTGCTCAGTAGTGAGCTGACGATGGGTTAATCATGATGATGATGATAATGTCCGTAACATCTGCGTGGTTTCTTTAGGTTTGTTTTCCCATGGGATCCGGGATGTCCAAAATTACTTCAAGATCGGTACCGTGAAAAGAAACACACACACTTTCTCGTTTAGATATACTTACGTAGTATTATTAGTTCAATGTTTAGATATGGGATACAAGCTACAACGACTTCACGTAATAAAATGGATTATTTCTGATTTAGAGATAATGCCGTCCAAGACATTTTTTATTTATTTATCTTGGAATATACACAGCTTTATCAATAACATACTGCCTACTTTTATTATCTAGCTAACACAGCCTGTTAAGTATTCACTGATAAAATATTTACGTACTGATTTACTTGCATTATATTTTTATTTCTTGGTTATGAAAAGATTACCTGTACCTACCTTTGTATTGTTAAACAAGGCATTGACGCCAATTCTTGCTCTGCAACGTAGGCACCTAACTTACATCCATTAGACGTATTATACTCCTAGAACATCGTATAATTTTTTTTATGTAACAGAGCTGCCATCTTTAAATTTAGAATATTACCTTTTTATAATAAACGGTAAAATTGGGCAACAAATCTAAAATTTCAAGTCGATAGCATTAC
The DNA here is from genome assembly GCF_905333055.1 of Maniola jurtina. Lineage (NCBI taxonomy): Eukaryota > Metazoa > Arthropoda > Insecta > Lepidoptera > Nymphalidae > Maniola > Maniola jurtina. Next base: position 11,415,557 of record NC_060039.1, read on the forward strand.
TAGATACATATTATTGTACCTACTAAATAAACCTCAGGTGGCGCTTCCAAAATCAGTGATATTATTACAGCTGTAACTAACGGATAGATGGACGAAATCGCACTATATAGGGGTTTCTTTTCTAACTACTTGGAATCTTTGCCAAAATACGTAGTAGAAAATATACTAAATTCGATAAGAATTTTAAAGTTAAGTCTTCTCATTTTCGTTTCAGCTAAACTTAGCATGTCATCCGTGGAAACAGAGCCTAATTGGAGCTATTCACAACATTGGAATGGCTTTAGCAATGCTGTTAGCTGGATGGACGGCAGACAGGTAAGTAGCACAAAAGCCTCCCGAGGCTTTGCTTCACGCAGCTACTGATATGGAATGTATGGATGTAGTTTGAGCGAGGCAAAGGCGCCCATCCAATCGTGATGCGTGCGGCGACACTTCTAAGGTTTAAATCTATAATTTCAGTTAAAACGAGACAGATTTATGCCAGCGGTATACCGCTGTCTCGCTTAAACTGTGTCTTAAGTCTGAGCTAAGTCAAAGTGCGGTCTATAGATCTTAGTCTAAGTATTAGGTACCTATCGACACAAACTGCAATGCCCTGTCCTCGTTAAGTGGACACTCTGCTAAAGATCAGATTCAAAACCATCAATAAACCCAAATATTGGACAGACGATATAAAGATGGTTGCGGTAAGCGGCTGCATGAGGAAAGACAAGGACAGGGTATAGTGGCGGGCGGAGCTCTATCGTGGACGTCCGCAGACCACAGCCTGATAACAAATAAAAGCAATAACCTAGGTATTTATATCCCAAGATTGTTTACGAAAATCTAATAGATAATAATCAATAGGTTGTAAATGACTCTATTTGTAGTTAAATAACTGTGGAAAATTGGTCTTTTAATAAAATTTTATTACTTGTAGAACATTTTTTCCAGATTTTATATACTTTGTTTCCAGATTCGGTCGCAAGCCTGTTTTAGTTATGTGCTCTATTGGCTGTTTGACGAGCAACCTGAAGACCCTGGCTACGTCATATCCAGTGTATATTGCACTTGAGTTTCTAGAAGCTGCTATATGCGGCGGAGTTTACACTGCTCTTCCAGTTATAAGTACGTCATCTTCATACGTCGTATTGTGATCCATAGCCTGATAGTGTTTTACTTAGATACTTCGTGAGGTTTTCATTTCTAAACTGATTTCTACAATATTTGACAGTAAGATAGCGTAGACTGAAGGTAGAACGTAGGTTGGACGTTAAAATTGTATTCCATATATAACTAAAAATTTAAAAACCCCCGACACAAAAACCTCTATAAGAAAACTAGAAAAGAGCTGATAACTTTCAAACGGCTGAACTCATTTTCTTGGATTATAGCTAAGAACACTCTCGATTAAGCCACCTTTCAAACAAAAATCGATTCATTCCTTTAGGAGCTACGATGCCACAGACACACACGTCAAACATAATATAACACCCCTCTTTTTGGCTCGGGGGTTAAAAATGCTTTCCTTTTTTTAGTGATCGAAATCGGAAATAAGAAAAGTAGAGTATTAGCCGGAGTCCTTTTCTCGTATGCCATCTATATGGGTGAAGCTGCTTTCGCAGTGGTCGCTTTTCTGGTGCCATATTGGAAAACTCTAATCCACATTATGTGCAGTCCAACCCTTCTATTCGTCACCTATATATTACTAGTCAGTGAAAGCCCACGATGGCAAATATTAAATGGCAAAGCTGACCCAGTGAAGAAAACTCTAAAACTTATAGTGAAAACAAATAAACTGAACGTTAAAACAGAAGATATAGATAATTTGGATGAAGAGAAACTTAAAAGTACGTATAGTATGGAAAGTAATGCAACGAAAGAGGGGTTTAGAGAAGTATTCAGGTGTAGAGAGGTTCTGAAAAGGTTTCTAGTAGCGACCGCTTGTCGGTTCACCGTCACTTTTATCTACTACGGTCTGATCATCAACTCCGTTTGGTTGCCGGGGAATAAATACACGAACTTCCTGCTGGCCGCTATCATGTCCTTCCCTGGTGATCTGATTGCGATGTACCTGATGAATAAGGTTGGGAGGAAGATGCCACTGATATATGGATATTTGATTAGTGGAATAGCCTGCATAGCTTGTGGACTTGTGCCTGGATGTAAGTATTGAATTGAATTTGTATTGAAGTTTAATTTGAAATTGTATTAAATTGAATTTCGCAATCTCATACTTTTCTGAAAAATGTACTTTCGAATTATTATTATAATCTATTATAATAAGATATAGATAGAGAAGTAGAGATTGTGTATAATAATCTACACAGATGCCATTTTATTTACAGCTTTCAAGTGGCTTAAGATATCCCTGTTCCTACTCGGGAAGCTAGTGACGTCAGCATGCTTTACTGGCATCATCACGTACACCATGGAGCTGTTCCCCACCAGCGTGAGGGGATCACTGCTTGGACTGTGCACTCTGGCATCCTCTGTGGGGAACATGGCGGCTCCTTTGACACCAGTGCTGGTAAGATTGTTATAACTGCCACTTTTTTACTTCACTACGGGAGGATATTGGATTTACCGATTATGTGTATGTTTGTTTGTGTCTCTCTCTGCATCATATTCCTCAATTCTGAGTGTCGTGACTCGTGTCTCTTTTCCATTACACATAATAGTGGTAGGATTTTTTTAGGATAATAAGGCGGTGGGTTTCCACTTTCCATATCCTTCCGCATACGATTCCAGTCATGATAAAAATAACATGGCCAATGATATTTACTGAGTTTGGTTCCTACCATTAGAAAGGTAGATTCTAAAAATATTCAAGATGTAATTAGAACGCCAATAAAAACGAAGACAGATGTTAGTAGGTACCTACTGATGATTACTGATAAGATACCACAAAAAATTCCTGTATTATTTAAAAGTTCGCAATGAATTACAAATTAAACATTTGACTAACACTAGAGGTTAACGAACGTTGCGTAGATAAGTGCCGCGGTAAGTTTTCTTTCTTTCTATAAAGCACATGGTTATTTGTATTGGGTTATGTTTAGGTAGCTCTAAGTTTTTGCTAGTATTCTAATTACACCTTGTATAAAACGTCTGTAGTGGTCATTTTGATAAAGAGAGATATTTCTTTCAGGCAACAATATCGCCAGTCTTGGTGTCTGTCTGCTTTGGCTGTACAGCTATTATAGCTAGTTGCCTCCTCATCCTCACTCCAGAAACCATGGACATTCCACTCATGGATACGATAGACCAAGTGGCTAGAAGTGTGGCAATTGGTAATGAGAAAACTGTTAAAGGAAACAAAAAACCCAGTGGAAATATGGAAAGCTGCGAGGATCGTAGAAAAGAAGTGTTTTAATTTTAAATATAAGTAAATAGCTTACCCTAGTTAGTATACCTAATAGTGCATATTAAGTAACTTTACGTTATTTAAGATAAAGTTATGAAAACTTGTTTAAATTGTATTTTTTCGAATATTGTTTAGGATACTTAGGTAGATTTTAGAAGAATAAGAACAGATTTTTTATACTTAGTAGTTAGTACTTACTTACTAATAAAGAGCGGTCGAGCTGACAAAAAGAGCTACATTTTTTAGTTTGTATCTATGAATATTATCTATCTAGAGTATTTTAGAATAAGGATCAATTTACAAAAGAATATAAAAAAGGAGAAGTTGCTGACCAACTCATGGCATATCAACGACTCCACTGAGAAAGGATTTTTAGCAATTCGACACGAGCCGACGGACGAGGCGGGTCAGCCAGCTAATCATTTATTTAATAACACGCTTAATTATGGAGCCTTAAGTTTTATCGCTTATACATTTTTCCATCGATTGGTCAAACTCAGGGCGGGCGGCGTGGCGTGCCTCGCCGTCCGATCATTAACCCAGTTGCGTGTCGGCGGCGCGGCCGGGCGACCGCCGCCGCTCAGTCCTACAGCACGGAGGCACGATGCAACTGCCCGAACCGCCGCCACCCCCTCTCGCGCCACTCTGGGACCGCGTGCTGCGAGCCCGCGCCCTACCGCCCGATCTCGACGTACAACTCCTCTACATAGCCATCAAAGACCGTCTGACCCATCCCGAGTGGGAAGTACGGCTGCACGCGCTCCGGGTCCTCGCCGATTTACTCCCATTATCTGGCAATGCACTATCCTTCCCATTCGATCAAGTCATCGACAACCTAGGCCACAGCTCCCCAAACGTACGCAAAGCTGCCCTAGACGCCCTAAAGGTGTTCTGCATCCACTGTGAAGATCCCGAATGTGCGGCACGGGCGATCATAGATAAATTTTCTTACAACAATATTAGGCCTCATTCCGCCGAAATGGATAGCAAAATAAATGTCGTTACAGGCCTTATACTCTCCATACCGTCGGTGATTGGGATTCTAAAACGCCGAACTTCCGACCTGGATTTGTTCCCCGTATACCAAATTTTAGGAGAGAAACTTTTTGACTCCATGCACAAAGATGTTGCTCTACGTTCGCTTATGAAATTACGGAGGGTATGTGGACCTCATCAATATACAATGTTCTTCTCACAGCTAGAAATGAGGATTCAAGAAAAATTCAGACATTTATGTGAGATGTACGATGAAGATTCACAAGACGTTTATTATGCACCGAGAAAAATCCGAAACCAGCCACTTATACATATCAATCGAGTTTTTAGTAACTCCTCGACCCCTATTTATCTATCAACTGATTCATCGTCAGAAGATTCTTTTAAGATGCCTTTTAACAACAATAACTATGGGAAAGTGATCATTGAAACTGAAATTAAATTTGATTCGGATACTGCTATTACAATGACTGTGCTAGAACAAAATGAAACAGAGTCGGACAAAAACACGGTAAGTGACGAGGATTGTGATAGTTCCGATCGTCTCATGCTAAAATATAGTGACGGGGATTCAGAGGAAGATTCTGACGTTGTAGTTAAAAAAGTGCGTTTTGGTGGTGAAAGTGTAAAAATTAGGACCCCTGATAGTGACAATATAGTGACTAGTGAAGACGATGCTAATCACAACCGTCCTCTAGCGTTATTAGAAAAATCTAGAATAGAAGAAGTGCTACCAGAAACGCCAGCTATTGTAAATAAGATGAACGATTTGAAACGCGAGGCACAAGAAAGAGAAGCACGTTTTACGTCTAGAAAAAGTGGTATTCCACTACCAGTTATATCTAACAAAACACACAAAGGTGTAACGAAACATACTAAAGTTAAACTAAAATCTAAATCGCTCAGCGAGCTCTATGACTACTTTAATAAGAAGAACGATATTACGGAAGGGAAGACGAGAGAAAAGTCAAGGTTTGCTTTGACACTAGTAGAAGTCCAAAATCCTGATAAAGTCCCCAGTCCAGTTGAATCACACAGAGAAGTTGAAGTATTACACAATTTGCAGAGGAGCCCTTCGCTGTCTCCTCGAAGACAACAGACTCATGTTGTTGTTGATCATGATAGGTAAGTCTTTTTTGTTTAAATTTTGTAATAGTTAAGGTATTCAGCCACATTATCAACTTCTTCTTTTCATTAATCAAATCAATTTTTTATGGTACCTACGGCCCGGTACATATTATTACAAGCATTCTAATGTTTTTTCCAGAACATTTTCTTTCTCAAATAATATTTCAATATCCCCTGACAAAGTGTCAGCGACCTTTTAGTTACAAATTTTGCCCCTAAGAAAAGTTACAATGTGTGTAGAAAATAATAAGAATGGTGTGATTTTCATTTAGAAAATAGTCTTACAGACCTTTCATCTAAATTAATTTTTATACAACAACTTTCTACGCCTATTTTTAGACAATTCCTCTTATAGAACAGTCTTTTATTCAAAGTTCATCTGCCGTTTTGAATAAATATTCATCGTATCTTATCTTTTGTATATTAAGTACGATATTTATGTTATCTTTTCCCTTGCATAATAATAAACTAGCTTACAGCGTTTACGTTCTTTTTATTTATATTTGCTTAGTTTAGAGCAGTACCTACATTAATTCCGATTAGATATGAAGTAATTAAATTACTAATGTTATCAAGGAGTAACTATTTGATTTGAGTGTAGACTTCTCTGGAGATAAAGATCTTCATAGAGTAATAGCCATAGGTAATAAAGCATTATAGAGTCTTAGCAAATAAAATTTAAGTGTTTGTCTGTATTCACACATAATTATTTAAGTATACGCCTTAAAAAACCCTTAAATCAAATCTACTTTACTAGCCGATAGTTTTGTGTGGCCTAACATGCAACACGGCTGAATCGATATTGACAAGAATTTGGCAGGCAGGTAGAGGCATCAAGCAAGGAGTAAATAGTAATCTAGATTTTCATCCCGGTAAAACAAAAGGTCCTGCAGGATTTTCAAAATACTAAGGTCACGGCCAAATCTAGATTTTTATAGTCTTTCATATATCACGCAACTCTTTCAACTCGTATACACACGATAAGGGTTCAGTTCAGGGAACATTAGTCAATCCCAAGTGGCCTAGTCGCCATTAGGAGATGATATAATTATATTGCAAGAGCTAAGTACCTACTGCGCTATCCGCACGTTGGCCAGCGTGGTGGACTGTGGGCAAACCCTTCCCATACTGAGCGGAGACCCGTACTGTGTAGTGGGTTAAGTAGGTACATAATCATAATGATGATACTGCGCAAAGTGTGTTCACAACCTCGAATGCGAGTTCTATTTCCTCAATATCATACGAGTAGTCTCATGGGCCAGTAATCCGAACCAAAGGCTTCACTTGTACTTTTTTTAACTACCAAAATAGGGAATGTCTAGCAAGTCTGCTTAACTAAATTCGAGGCACGTGGGGCTCATAACACCCACACTTCCCAAGTTCCGGCTGCTGCTGAGTTTTTAATAGACAAGATGAGGTTAAAACCCGACTACTACCCGTGAACTTCTGATAGATAGCGATAGATATGGTAAAATAGTTTTTCATCGCTCGGTGTATTTAAACATTGTTGCTATATTTGTATACAAGGAACCAAAAGCTTATTTTGCTATAATCCGCCAAACCAAAGAAATCTGTACAGTGCAACATGCAGCATGCGACATGCACCGCCCGCCCTCCCACTGAAAAACATGCAGGAAAAGCCAGCCACCAAGCAAGCCACACGAACAACCACCACGCAGCACCACGCAAATCCCAACACCACTCGACGCACGTTTCGCCCCGACACCGGAGCATCCTCATGCATGCTGCATGTTGCACCATACAGATTTCTTTGGTTTGGCGGATTATAAGCAAAATAAGCTTTTGGTTCCTTGTATAATATCATGGACTTCCGCAAAATAACGCCTGCTTCTATGCTATATTTGTATTTATGAACTCAGAATTTTTTCTTCTTTCATTTGATATCCCACTCGATACAATAGCAAAAAAAAATTTGGAGACCCCCACTTTTTTGGATGTAGGAATATCCGTTAGGTTTTTCCGATTCTTTTAATCCGTTTTTTTTAATAAAATGTAGCCTATATGTCACCCAGACCGTAATAACATTTTTGGCACGACCCAAGACTTGAACCCGGCATGTCATGATCATGAAGTGTTGCCGAATAACCTACTACTAGACCAACGAGGCAGTCAATTTATTCTAATGTAGGGAATACCGAGCAATAAGTCTAGCGCAAACATGGGACTTTCCAGGATTAAATTCACGATCAATATCTAGCTAGCAGTCAACAAGAGATAGCAAACTAAGTACATATTATTATGTTATTCTATTTTGATCTAGAAACTATTTACTAAGTTTATTTTAGGCTTTATTATAAGTATAAATGTATTTTGTAAAGCAATATTTGGAATTAGGTATACTTTATTAGGTAACTTAATGCACTGATTTTCGTCGAATTTAAAACTAAGGTCGCTATTTAAATTGTTTATCCTTTTTTTATAATGCATTTGTACCCTACTGAAGTTTTAATTCAGGTTCATCTTAAACCTCGTGGCATCATCGCCTCCTGAGTCGATGCTTCTGTCTCCTCGGCCACCCTCTCCCTTGCGAGGACATTACGCCTGGGAAGATCTCCAGGCAGTACCACGACATATCTCCGACCAGCTGCATAACACGGTAAGTGATAAATAATATTAACTAGCCGATGCCCGCGACTTCGCCCGCGTGGATTTGGGTTTTCCGAAATCCCGAATCCGAACTCTTTGATTTTCCGGGATAAAAAGTAGCCTATGTGCTAATCCAGGATGTTATCTATTTCGATTCCTTTCAGCCAAATCCGTGCAGTAGTTTTCGCGCGAAGAAGTAACAAACATACACACACACACACACAAACTTTCGCCTTTATAATATTAGTGTGAAGTGTGATTCGTGTACCTATCAGAAATTCATCCACCCCATTTACCTCACCCAAAAGGAGCCTGGCAAATTGGCAATGCAATAGACAGTATTGATTTTGAGTATTTTAGCGTTCGGTAAGATGTCGAATTAGGTCTAGGCTGCAAAATCGTGTGGGTTTGATAAACCTCCATACCGGCAAGTTTCAGCTTAGCACGCTTTCAATACTAGAATTTCAGCTCCCTTACCATCAGCGGTCTAAAGAGGAATTAAAAAAAAATGTTGTTTTCGTTATGTGTTTCTACTGTAAGTATAGTTCTAACTTTTGTTCAGGTTAAATAGAAATCTAGGACTAATCTCTATGGGACAAAATGGCTTCACTTAATTTATTTTAGCTGTTCACTTTCACTCCTTACCTTGGGCGGCGCCGGTCTAGTATAAAGAATTAATGAATATTCTATTAGATTTTTCGACCCTGACCAATATATAAGTAAATTTTGATAGACCCCTTTAGCCTTTAGGGCTACCTACTTATAACATTAGACTTCTAATAAAGTCTACCTAATAATATGTAATTTCAGTCTCATGTTACGTTATTCGAACATGAAAACTTACAGTACGTTCTACTTTTATTCAAATGGACAGGTCACGCGACAGACTCCGAATTTTAAAAGATTGTTTTGTCCTACGTAAGACCTGGATAGGTAGGTACTCAATAACCTATCTAACCAGGTCTGACCTAGGTCTTATAATCACTTCGGTGTTTTCTATACCACTTCACATTTACCGTGCCAGGAAAACTGGATCGCAGCGGTGAAAGCTGCTGATCATCTTCACAGCACGCTGCTAGATCCTGAAAATGTGAAGAAAGTGGAACCAGAGGTTTTGTCCCTCGTGCAACACATGTGGGCGCTGAGCGATTCGGTAAGAATAATTTATTAGGATTCCTTACAGCCCCAGCACGCAGATCAGACTAAGTTTAAACTCTGTTTGCAAATTGCGCCAACAACCTTTGATATTTGTAGGATGTAGCTCTTCTTAAAACCTAAAAATTTTAGTTTTGGCCTTTTTATTCAGAAGAACCGTCGATCGCAAAAAATGACTAATTACTAGTAATTATTGCCACTGTTTACTGTTTTAGACACTTTTGCAACACATTACTGTTTGGAATGGAGCCACTTTGAGTAGATTGATCTTTTTTCGAAACAGGTATCAGCAGCCCGGGCGCCAGCAGAGGGCGCTGTGTGCGCGGTAGTGCGCAGCGGCAGTTCTGCCTGCGTCAGACAGATCCTACCCGCGTTGATAGCGAGGATGGCGAGAGACCCGCCTCCAGCCGCGCTGCCTCACGCGCTGTTGCAAAGGATGGCGTTGCATCACCTCGTTGACCTCATATTCGACACCGACATGATTGAGGTTTGTACAGCTGATACCTGGTTATAGACGCGATAGAACGCAGCAGCAGTTCTGCCAGTGACAGACAGATCCTACCCTTGCGGATACCGAGAGTGCCGACACATGTCTCCAGTCACGTTACATCCCTCGCTGCTGCAAAGAATGGCGTTGCATCACTTCATTGAACTGATATTCGAAACCGAGATGATTGAAGTTCGTACTTTGTACCAGATTCACTGACAGGTCAAGGGCAAAAATATCTTTTGACTTTTAATGTACTTTAAGTTTGTAAAGTTCGTCTGCATCACATCACTTGAGTGATGAGTATTGGAAAATAAGACCTGCCAGATGGTCTGGTGCAGGCGCATTGATTCTTGAACTTTAAAATATGGTTGATGTGTTTTACCAATATGATTTGTGAAAAATGCGTTGGTTCCAACTTCCTGTTGGTTGCTTGATCCTATGGAGATGTTCAAGATGTGCCTCTATTTAATAAATTATAACTCCGCAATATATTCCCAGGGATCAGACAAAGAAGCAGAGAGCGGTCAGCTGCGAGCGGCGCTGTGCTTGGCGAGAGCTGCGGGACCGGCGGCCGTGCTGGCAGCCGTGCGGCGCAGGCTCAACGGATCCCCTAGAGCCGATGTATTCTGCAGTAAGGTATACTTAGTTGGAGTCACGTAAAAAGATCTCTGGACTACTACAGTAGCGGAAAAGGGCATCAATAGCTGAACGGTTAAGGAGCGGACTGAATACCGAAAGATCAGCGGTTCAAACCCCACCCGTTGCACAATTGTCGTACTTACTCTTAGTACAAGCTTTACGCTTAGTAGGAGGGGAAAGGAGAATATTAGTCATGATACAGCGAAAAACTCCCTGACGATAGATACCCAATATGGGGCAGAAAATACACTCTTCGTCACCTTTCACTTCGCAAATAGATCGTAAGTTCAGGGTTCCGTTGTTATTTGACGTTTGGCGTGATATGAGTAGTTTTATATGTTGTATTATATTTATCGTAGAAGAGAAAATTCTCTATTGGAGAGTTGGCTTCTCGTACATGCGGGCTTTAATTAAGATGATAATATTAAACCATAGGCCTATTAAACACAGATATTTTAAGTAACTAGATATTTTTATTGCAGTTACGCGAACGTCTCAACAGGCCTTTAGATCACGTTAGACCAACTCCAGCCCCCAGGTAAAATATACTCCTAATACTTTAATAGGTACATCTTAAGAAAACCATAGTAGGTATAAATACTTCATGATCAAACCATCGCCGGCTTACTACTGAGCACGGGTCTCCTCTCAGAATGAGAAGGGTTTAGCCTGTCTATCTGTCTGTCCATCCGTCCATCTGTCGTGTCTGTCAAGAAAACCTATTCCCCGTTGACTTAAAATCATGAAATTTGGCAGGTAGGTAGGTCTTATAGCACATGTAAAGGAAGAAATGCGAAAACCCTGAATTTATGGTTACATCACGAAAAAAAAAAATTAAAATGTGTTTCAATTTTCAAAATGAGATAAACATGTCTCACCTATACATTCTAAAACAGATTTTAATTTTTTTACATGCACAATAGTTTTTGATTTATCGTGCAAAATATTGGAAAAAATACCCGAGTACGGAACCCTCGGTGCGCGAGTCTGATTCGCACTTGGCCGGTTATTTTATAACATGTGTACAGTTACCCTCCTTTAAGTATGTTCTTTATCCTTGTATATTTTTGCAGAAACTCCCACCTCCCCGTGGCGACTCGAAGACGAGCGCGGTCCACGCCCCCGGCCGCGCCACCTCCACGGCCGCGCCGGTTACGTCCACTGCCAGACTCCGCGCCTCTACCAGGTATACGGTACACATTACTTACCTTGATCATCATCATCAGCCTGTGGAAGTCCACTGTTGGGCATAGGCCTTCCCTAAAGAGCGCCACCACACCCGGTTCTCAGCCTTCCTCATCCAGCCACTTCCCGCCAGCCGCTTTATATCGTCAGATTCCATCGTGCTGGAGGGCGTCCCACACTACGCTTGCTTACGCGGTCTGCACCTTGCTTGAGCGGTCCTTTCCGGCTCCAACGGCCATCGACTCTACGACATGCATGGCTTGCCCACTACCACTCCAGCTTGCTAATATTTTGGGCTATGTCCATTGACCTTGGTTCTCTTGCGAATCTCCTCGTTCGGATCTTATCCCTCAGGGAAACTCCTAACATAGCCCTCTCCATAGCTCGCTGAGCAACTTTGAATTGACAAGACCGTTTATCAGTGTCCGCGTTTAAATTTTCAGGCACTAAGGAATTTACGATGAGGAGACCTACCTTGCTTTATAATTATTATTTAAGTTATTAGCAACTATATAGCAAAGATATTAGGTATGTCCTTTCCACGTTAGCCCGCTTCCATCATAGGCTGATTCATCGCTTACTAAATTACCACTAGGTGAGATCGGCGTTAGGGACTAACTTGTATCAGATTTTTTTAAATGGTCATCAGCCAATAACAAGACTAAAAAGACCTAGTACCTACAATACAGGTCCCAGCAAACCAGAGCTGCGCCAATTTAACAAGATGAACTGACACTACTTTTCACTTACGACTCCAATACCCAGACCAAAAAGACCTAGTATCTTCAATACAGGTCCCAGTAAACCAGAGCTGCGCCAATTTAAAAAGATGAACTGACACTACCCTTCACTTACGACCTTACCTAACAGCATCTTGATTCTCTGCAGGTATTTCGCCGCCTGGGAGAGATTACGTACTGAAGCCTATAACTGCGATACATCTGATTGATAACAGGTAAGTTTATGTTTTTAGGAACTACTTACCTATACGTATATTTTAACTACATGGAAGTAATTTAACTAGGAAAGCTCATTTCAATAATATGTTTCTTAGTTTCTTTACACGCATGGGGTCAAGGGGTCAAGGAGTCGAAGCTGAAAAAGCAAAAACTAAAGATTGAAAATGAAAGAATATTGAAGGTACTTAATTTTATGGTGCTGACTGTAATAAAAGTATCTACCTACTACCAAAAAATGATTGTTTCGACCCGGAACCATTCCTAACACAAGCTTTATGATTAGTTGGAAGAAATAAGATGAATATTTAGGTAGTTACCTAGTTATATTATAAACTCAAAATTAGTCATACTATACTTGTTTTTTATTTTTATTTTGGGATGTTTATGTTAACTCCTTAGACTATGGTTAACTCCTGATATAAAGTAGTCACCGAAATGTGCAAACTATTTAGGCGTCTGCTAGACGAGCTTTCCGTAATTTCCACGTGCGAGAAATCGATTTTATACTGATCGCACACACGTTGAAGCGTACGGTGAAAAGATGAAAGTAGCGTGGTTAGTGCTGCGGTTTGTACCTACTGAATGCGCAATCAAGACCAAGTCAAGATCAATTTGCAATAGATAATATCATCTTTTGCGAACCTTGCGAATTGGTAACCTGTAACCACTGATTTAACATAGTATTAAGTACTATTTTTACTACTTAGCTAATAAATACGTATAGGTACTGTAACTCTTACGAATTTGCGATTTCGAACATCAACTAAAACGTAACAGTACAAGTGTAAATTAAAAATTTATCACACCCCCGACAAGTGAAGGTTACAGTAACTAGAAAAGAGCTGATAACTTTCAAACGGCTGAACCAATTTTCTTGGATTATAGCTAAGAACACTCTCGATCAAGGCACCTTTCAAACAAAAAAAAACTAAATTAAAATCAGTTCACTAGTTTAGGAGCTACGATGCCACAGAGAGATACACAGATACACACGTCAAACTTTTAGCACCCTTCTTTTTCGGTCGGGGGTTAAAATGAAACAAAATGTTATTATTTAAAAGTGGAACATCATTGAGATTTGCTAACTCATACTAACTCTACTGAATATCTGCTGATGATGTCGTTGGTCGCTTTAATATTTTTGGCGAATACGAATTTCGTACGATAAATAATTTCACCACGTACGGCTGGCTAGGACTCAGCTGTTAAAGTGCGATCAGCATAAACATGGATGTGTCAGACAAGTCGATACCCATGCCACGCCACGTGCTAAAAATCGATTTTAATCGCACATGACGAATCCACTAGCGTTCGTTGAAAAACAACCACAACAAAATGTTATTTCCCAAGAAATTGCGTAAGACTGGTATCGGCGCACTATTCCACAAATCAAACAGCTCATTTCTGAAGCGTCAGCCATATTTCGAGGGGCTCGTAAAATATAACTACATTTTTAGGGTTCCGCACCTAAAAAGAAGACAAGTCAAACACATAACCCTCCTTTAGGCTTCGCCGCAGTCGGCTAAAAAGGAACCCTTATAGGATTCTTTGTTCATCATTCTTTAGATCTGTCTGTCCATTTGTCGTGTCTGTGACAAAACCTAAGTACTTATAGGGAATTTCGCATCGATCTAGAATCATGATATTTAGTCGGTAGGTAGATCTTACAGCAAAAATAAAGGAAAAATTCGAAAACCATGAATTTGTGGTTATATCACAAAAAAAACTGTGTTCTGAACAATTAATAATAATTTTTTTTTTAATTTTCAATTTTCAAAGTTACAAATTGGTTGGGCTTGGTATCATATTATGATACCAAGTGGAGTATCATAATATGAAAGTGCTTTACCTGTAAGTACATTCTAAAAAAGATTTTCATTTATTTTTTTGCATTTTATGCATGTTTTTGATTTATCGTGCAAAATGTCCACTTTTTCTTTCTTTTTCTCTTTACTGTTACAACTTTCTGGTACGTAGGTACAAATAAATAAAATTTAAAAAAAACCGAGTACGGAACCCTCGGTGCTCGAGTCTGACTCGCACTTGGCCGGTTTTTGTTTTATAGTGGAGTTTTGTGTCTCGTAGCAACGGTAGGAAAGTCGCGACGTTGGGTAAGGGTAGTGTAGGGCTGCCACACTTGCAGGATATTTAAAACTATATACTTAAGCTGATGTATACCTAACATAGCTGACTCGTTTCGACACTCGAAACGGATATATAGATGTCGGCCTAGTCGGGGTGGCCGGGGTTCGATTCCGGGCACGCATCTCAAGGTAAGGTCGGAGTTATGTGTGTCTTAAGAAATCAAATATGACTTGCTTTAACGGTGAAGGAAAATGTCGTGAAAAAACCTCATGCCTGAGAGTTCTCCATAATGTTCTCAGATGTGTTTGAAGTCTGCCAATCCACGATTGGCCAGCGTAGTGGACTATGGCCAAAATTCTTCTCATTCTGAGGGGAGACTCGTGCTTGTAAACCGACGATAGGTTGATAATGATAATAATGACTCGTCGCTGATAGGATTCATTGAAATTCCACCTGAGCTATTCGCTTAGCTCATAATGGGAGTCTATGTTCAAGGAAGAACCTCGAAGATGAGATATATCTGAAGTTTTAGACCCAGTTTTGCTGGACGTTGATAATGTCAGTCAATTTATTCTTTTTACATTATGTAGATACAGATTTACTTTTATGTATATGCAAATAAAGACAAGCTGGTGTCCGCGACTTCGTTCACATTGATTTGGATTTTTAAGAATCTCGTGAGAAGTATTTATTTGATTTTTTTAGGATCTATTTCCGTCTCCAGGATGCAAGCAATCTCTATGCCTTTTGAAAAAAGAAGTGAAAAGATAACAATAAACAGACATACTTTCGCGGTTTTAAAGTAGATCTTACTTGTAATCTATACTAATAAATAAAATTGGAGTGTCTGTCTGTAATTTCGAAATAACTACCGCATATTAAGGTCATATGGTTATTTGAACGATACTATAAATGAATCACACGTTTTTAAAATTTTTGTCTGTCTGTTTGTCTGTCTGTCTGTCTGTCTGTTTGAAAAGGCTAACCTTGGGAACGGCTGAACCGATTTTGACGGGATTTTCACAGACAAGTAGAGAATTGACCAGGGAGTAAAATAGGCTACTTTTTTAACCAACTTTCAAAAAGGGAGTTGTGTTTTTCTACCTATGTACACCGAAATCTCCGAGATTTCTGAACCGATTTGCGTCATTTCTTTTTTAATCGATAGAGGAACTTTGTGACATTGTTTCATAAAAAATTTGGAGTCCAACTCCTCAATCCTGATGCTGCAGGGGATCTGACCAATCCACGCGGGCGAAGCTGCGGGCATCAGCTAGTCTATAAATATACGAGTAGGTACAAATATCTGAGAGCAGACCTGTGCTCAGTAATGGGTCGGCAAAGGGTTAATACATTTTTTTTTTAATTTATAGACTAACGCTTGGCTACAATTAGACCTGCTGACAAGTAATGATGCAGCCTAAGATGGAGTGCGTTCTCAGTAGACAATGATGAATACAGATAAATATTTAGTTCAGAAGTATCGAGTCACGTCATGAAAATTATTAGCAAATCGTGTTTTTTCGGCACCTGCATTTCTCTGATAGCTTGGCAACCCTATTTCAAGGAGCTAAGTTACTAGAGAACCTGACGCCCCGTTTGAATACAAACATACATGGGAAACAATCAGGTCAATGGGTCGATAGCTAGCTAGGCGCGAACGTTACTTCGACGCCGATACAAATTGCCTCAATACACCTATGTATTACAATACAAGTCGATAGACGCTTCGATTATCCATTCAAATGACTTGAAAAGTTCAGTAGTGACCGACAGTCGACACGCGTAGTTAGGTGACCAACGGGTAGTAGGAATCGCGTGCTGCCGTTAACCTACATTTATAAACTGAAATTGCCTATACCTCCATTCAAGGCACTTATAGGCGCCCTATTTATGCTATCGTAGGATCGCTCCACTTTCATTATTTGTTGCGATAATAGCCAATTACAGGTCTTTAATTAATCTTAAATATTAATATGTAGAAAATTTGCTCTAACTATAACTTTTTAACTCAACTGTGTTTTCCGACTACGAGTTACTAAGAAAGTTAGTATATTTTACCGAAATGTTCGGAAATACCTAGTTAGTATGATAAAAGCCAGTAGTAATTTGGTGAGTGTTTAACATAATATGCAGGTAGGGGTGAGTTCATCAACACAGGCATGCGAGCCAATTGATTGCGGCGTATTAAGTTTAGCTGTAGTGGCGTTAGTCGTGGCCATGCCGAGGTGATAGGCGGCGGCATGCGGCGCCTGTGCTGCTGCGGGGGCGCCGCCCCGGTGCAGCCCGCGCCCAAAACTCCCGATCTTGTCGCCGACCTGCCTTCGCATCAGCGGTAATTCCTTACTCCCCACTCCAATCGATCACGACAGTAGTCTCAGTAGCAATTTGAATATTAAGTACCTACTATTTCTGTTCGCAGAGTCACAACTGATATCGTTATTGGCGAAGAAGAGAAGACGAAATCTGAAGAAGACGAAAAGGACATCGAGGACCACTTTATTGTCTCTCGCACCCCAGAAATTGAGAACAAGCCAGCTGAAACTCCCACCAGTATTCCACTATCTCGTACGTCATCTATTCAAGTCGAGAACCTCTCTGTTCAGTCTGTAAATGTTGAGGATTTATCTGAAAGATCGATCCATGGCGACGATCCGTCCGAGAAGTCAACACGCGTGGAAAATTTGTCCGAAAATAATAACTCCTTGGGTAGTGTCGAAACGGTCGCAGAACAAATTTCACTTCATAGTGTCAACGTTCCTTCGGCGAGTTCACGGCAAAGTCAAATAACGGCCGAAGAAGTAAAATCACCAACACCAAAACCGGCGAGTGCAAAATCGTTATCACTGTCGAACCTATCAAAAAGCGCTGGAAAGTCTAGCTCGACGTCAATGAGAAGTGAACCAGCGTCTCCAGAGCCAACAACCGAATACCTCGAAAGTAGGTCGTGTGAACGCGACGTTCGTACTGCGCTAACGGAATGCATGATACCGGCTCGGCATGAAGACTGGGAAGTCATAGTGAATGGGCTTCTTGAAATTGAGCGGCTAGCAAAAGATGAGTGGGCACGAGCGCCCGCTTCGAGCTGGCGTGCGATTACTCGTTCTGTTGCCGCACACGTTCGCTCGCTTCGCTCTCGTGTTGCGAGAACTGCTTGCTCAACTATCGGCGCGTTATTCGAGCATCGTGGACGTGGACTAGACCCTGAATTGGAGGAGGCTGTCAGTGCGCTGTTGGAGCGTTGTGCGGATGTTAACCGTTTCTTGCGAGCAGATGCTGCTGCTGCTCTCGGGCGCGTTGCATGCAGTGGGAACTACGTTCGTGCCGGCGTAGCCTTGGCGCGGAGAGGAGCGTCGCATCGCGGCGGCCCGGTGCGAGCTGCGGCGGCCCAAGCTTTGACGAGACTAGTGCAGCAACACGGCGCAGCTCGTATGCTTGATCTACCGAATGAACCTCGGACGGTAATATTACGTGCTGCTGGGGAACTGATAGCTGATGCGAGTCCAGAAGCGAGGATGCACGCCCGCCATCTTTATTTAGCACTATCCGAAGATTCCCGCTTTAAGCAGCTGTTGAAAGACGCAATGCCAGTGAGTCGTTATCGTGCAATTGAAAAGTATGTCGATAAACTGCGCTGTCGATAAAACTAAGTTCCAGTTGAATTAATTGGGTAAAGTAAGACAAAATATTCGCTGAAAGAAGACAGATAATTTTGGTGAAAAGTATAATTTATACAGACGCGGACGCTTGATGATTCAAATTGAATTGCGAATATAAATGTGTGATTATGACATAAATCATAATAGATTCAATGAAAATATAACGACACGACTGATTTGTGAAAAATGTATTTTTGTATTGTCTAAGTAACTAAGTATTTACCTAAGGAAAGAAACAATCACATTAGATAGGTACCAGGCTGATGTGAACATAATATCTAGTACCTACCGAGTATTTAATTATCTTACTATTGATCGGCCTTGAAGAATTTGAACAAAAGTTATATACGCCTATACCTACCTATAGGTATATTTGGTTGGCAGGTAGGAAAACTATACGTGCTTCAAATTATACTATCCTTCTAATTGTAAAATACTTATGCAGAAAGCGCACAATATTGTAATTTCGAAATGTAGGTTGTCCCCTCATTTTATATTGAATTCTAATAAAAATGTCTTTGGCTGCAGAACCTTTTTAAAGAAATGGGTAACCCTCAGGTTTACTTTTATCTAATAGTTACCTACCTAACTAGTCAAAAATGTTTTTTATGTCTAATGAGTGTAGCCATGTCTACATCCATCTTTTCTACGAAAACATTCGGTCATCAATTTATGAGTCATGACCAACCCTCACTATCTTTTGAGACCGGTTCTCCTCTTAGGATGACAAGGGCCACACACAATATTAGATCTGCGGTCTACCACGCTGGTCTAGTACGCCTAGTGGTCTAGGCTATTCGATAGCTATCTGATAAATTTTTTGTATTATAAATTATACTTACCTACTAAATACCTACTTATTATTGTTATCCTTCCAAAGGGAGAATTTTAATATACTTACCTAATTACTCGATGTTGTTGAATAATATTTATATGTGTACCTATTGTAGGTATTGCTTAACTTTTAATAAATGTATGTAGGTAGATAAGTTGTTTTATTTCATAAAAGGCTGGCGATTTTCACATGTAAATTTTCCAGATAAGTAAGTACCTCCAAGGCAAGTTATAGGTACCTACATATCTATGGTACCTACCTATTTAAATATTATAAGCGTGTAGCATATTTTATTTGGTACCTGAGTAAACTACCTACGCTCTCTATTGATCACCGCCAAAATGGCGAAAATCACGTTGCATTAAAAAATCGCAGGTCCAGCGTATCTACCTGTATAAGTAGAGGTCAGTGATGACTTGTTGAGTTATGAGTGATAGATGACAAAGTCAAAACAAAAAAAAAACATTATGACTTTTTAATAATAATAAATTTAATAGAAATGTATTTATTTTACATGTTATTTACTAATGCAAAAATGGCATAAAAATGCAAAAACAAATATGACCATTGACCACCCAGTATAAATGCTATTACAGTAACCTACTTTGAATCCGACAATCTCTAATGGGGTTTCTCCATGTCTCATGAACTATCAACGGCGTCTGTGCTCAAACTATGCTCGTTCGTATTCTGGGGATGGTCCTACATCTATTCCAGTAATAATTCACCAAGCAAGAGCCCGGAGTGGCATTCCAGGGTGGTGACTTTGGTGCACGGAAGTGTTGCGACTATCGTGGGGATCCATCAGTGTGGTATGACCTCCGTCGATCGATGCAGGCTCACTAGTAAGTTTGTTAGTGGTGTAAAATCCAGTTTTAGCTCAAAGTGGGTCAATGGGTTACCTGGACTTTGGTGATAAGGTCGCCCTTTGTTTTATCAAGTTACCTACCTATCCTGTATTCTTACTCTTTGTAATTTGGTAACAATAAAGTTGTTTAAATAAATAATTAAGAAAGGAATAAAAAGTAATTGTAAGTATGTACTTGAGCCTCTTAGAAAGCTCGAGGTCACTCAGCGGACGATGGAGAGAGCTATGCTTGGAGTTTCTCTATAAGGAGATCCGTGGAAGAACAAGAGTAGGTAGGTAATTGACATAGCTCAACGGGTTGCGAAGCTGAAGTGGCAATGGACAGGGCACATAGTGCGAAAAGCTGATAGACGTTGGTGTCCCAAGGTGCTAAAATGGCGATCTCACACTGGACGACACACTGGTCACTTTGGGTCGCGTTTATTGCCCATGGTGATACCAACCTACTACCAACCAATCTTACTAACTACCAGTAGTAATACGGGCAATGGGGATGATACCTAGGTCAAACATAAATTATTTCTTAGTAGGTAATTATTGAATAGAGAGTCTTCCAATATTCGTAAAATCCACATTCCCTGGTAGTTTTATTTTTGCTATTTTAAATTATCGATTTAACTAAAAAAGCACGTAAGTAAAAATGTTATACTTAAGACGTCACATCTGTGTATTTCATACAAGCTCCCATACTAAGGAGCGTTTTGACGTTTGATAAAAAGTCCAAGGAGACCGTGACGCCGCCTGAATCCAGCAACTCCCTTGATTGATGTCGCCCGTCCGCGTAGTGGAGTCTGCCAACACTGCTCTTTCCTGTGCAGAGGAGTATGGACTAAACTCGCAATAATTCCAGTGAAAATATCACCAGGCGAATACGCCTTGATGGTGTGGTCGTGGGGCTACTTCGCCTTCGACCTGCTGTGGTGTCTGATCTACAGCAGCGACAACTACGTCATCCTGCTGCACCACCTCGTCGCACTGATCGCCGTCAACATTTATATGAGCAAGGACTACGCTGGCTGCACGTTCGCTTGCACGCTTGTCCTTATGGAAATAACCAATCCCTTTCTGCAAACCCGGTGGTAAATACAAATTTAATTATGAGGCGTCGAAAATAGCTTGAAATGTTCATGTAATATACACAGACACACTACCCGTGCATCGCCGTACCGTTCTCATTAGAATTTGTCTTATATAAGAACTTGGCAGGACACACTCACGCGTGTCTTGGTTAAGGATGTCACATCCGTAGTATTCCGTAGGTCCCTACCACTACTTACAGAAACTGATAAATTACTCTTGTAAA
This sequence comes from Maniola jurtina, assembly GCF_905333055.1. NCBI lineage: Eukaryota > Metazoa > Arthropoda > Insecta > Lepidoptera > Nymphalidae > Maniola > Maniola jurtina. The sequence continues at coordinate 11,436,812 of NC_060039.1, forward strand.
AAATATTATATCCCAGAGCATAGACAGGAGATAATTTATATACAAGTTAATTATTTAAGTTAAAAAAATACATTCATAAAACCTTTTTCTTTTAAGTACTTACCTTTAAATAGGCATCTTAAGGGTCATGAGACCGGCCTGCCTGCGAAATTCAATTTAATTTGGTTTTTCGCAATTTGTAAACTAATGCGACAACGTAGGCTTATGGTTATTTTATTTGCGACAATGGCAATATTAACCTCACAGGCTTATATAAAAATCTTTACTTGAAAAGGTCCAGTTTAAGAAATAAATTAAAGTATCGACTAATTTGTGAGAATAGTCGATACTTTAATTTATTTCTTGAAATTGCGAAAAACCAAATTAAATTTGAATTTCGCGGGCAGGCCGGTCTCATGTCCCTTAAAATGTATTTACCTAATCAGCCACACACATATACCTTTACGAAAACTAGTGAACCTAATTTCAAAGTTCAACTTCTAAAGAATAAGAGGTTAGGTACTAGGTAGGTAGGTACCTAAAGTTTTAAAATGAAGAACCTAACGTTTCCCCAGGTTGCTGCGTTACGAAGGATATGGCCAAACAATACTTTTCTACTTGGTGGAAATAATATACTTCGTCATGTTCCTGACTATACGCGCAGGCTTCTGCACATACCTGATGTTCGAGATGCTCAACTCGGATATTCTCGACACGGACGAAAAGATTATATCCCTGTCTTTGTACATAGTATCCCTTGTCCTCGTGTACGAGATACTTAGTTACGTTAACTACAAGTATAAAAATAAAATCGTAAGTAATTAATTAAACAAGTTAACCCTTAATAGTGCGCGTGTTAAGTTCGATCATAAAGGTGCCCACGCACTCGAACTGAACTGCGCGTCGCGTCAGCGCCCCGCACGATATTCTCTACAGCCGCGACGCGCGGCAGTGACGTACGCGCGTACATTATTATACCCACCATTTTGGTAGATTAGATGGAGATCCTTAGCAATTAGAATGACAGCACACTCAGCCAGTAGTCCAGACTAGGTTTTTTTTATTTCTTGTATTTCATTTTTTTTATTTTTTTTCAGGAGCAATTTAAGGGATTCGCTAATGAAGTTGGGATAGTAATAGATTTAAATGAGTTACCATAATTTATATAATAAATGTAATAAAAAATGCAACATTGTTTAGATATTTTTGTTTTAATCTATGGTCTATGGTAAAATAATGATAATACTACAGAAGAGTACAGTCCAAAGCCAATTGTAAATTTCAAACAGAAGGTACTATCTAATATGCTGTCACATAAAAAAAAGAGCTCTGGATGAAAATGTCTGCGCTTGTTTATTTAATATACTTTCCTACAGCGCATGAAGCGAAAAGAAATGTTGACTGATGAACAAATGGTACTCAGTAGTGGTCTGGCAATGGGTTGATGATGATGATGATGATAACATATTCTCCTGAAAGTATTTCAGACTATCTGGCACCCAACCAATCAATAGAGTATCACTCAAGTCTTTGACGTGTAGCCTTGCATCATGCAAATTAGTCTAGCTTAAACTAAACCTCATGATAAAAACTTCATATAACATAAAAGGAAATCTTTGGGCGCAAAAGAAACTCCTTGTCCATTAGATGTTTTAACAATAAAAACTGGAGCATTAAACATAATAGATTCCAAGTAGGGAGCAGAACTCTTAAAAAGTGAGCTATTGGATCGAAATACCACTGCAGTTTTCTGTGTTATATGTTACATTAAAAAAACTATTTAGAAATTCTATTTCAAGTCCGTTGCTGCATAATGTTACCCCATTTTCTGTATTTAGTGCTTAAATTGTGGATATTGTACCACCAGAAATATGCCAAGATGAATTAGGACAAAATATACCAGTAGGAAACTTTTTTTTTGCATATTATCCACACACAGTACTCAGTAGACACTAGCAATCAGATCTTATCATGTCCTTGATATTTACTAGCTGATCATTTATCTTCCTTGCACATTTCTTATATCCACTTCCATTTACTTTTAAAGTTAGATCAATCTCGTCTACGATTCCCATAGCCCCTCCTATCCCTCCACGAGTTACGTTTGTTCCTAGTTTCCCTTTTAAACTTGTCATCTTTATGTCTATATTCACTCTGATTATGAGCCTTATTATCCTTGGGTTTGTACGGATGATGCCTGTGTGACCAGTTACCTTGTAGACTGGCCATCACTAGCTTATCATTTCTCTCTGGCCTCTGTGTTGGCATATGGCTAGGCCTAGGGTTCTCCTCCCATAGTCTTTCAGTCATATCAGCAAACTGTTTTGCAATGTTTGCTTGGCCATTAAAGTCAGAAATTGGCATAGCATCTGTGCCACTTCGTATAGGAGGAGGAAGCCTCGTCACTCTACCTCTTGTATCCAAACTCAAGGCTCTGTGGAATAGAGATGTACCACGGAAAAGGCCTATAGCGTAAGGTACTGATACTTCATGGCAAAATGTTATAAACGCAAAGTTTTTTTGGCGCCCATCTCGATCTCTTGGAATTCTTACTTTTTCTAGTGGACCTGCCTGTAATAAGTGATAATAAAATGTTACTTAAGTATATGACTAACTGCAGACTATTTAAAACATAATTGTATTAAGAAAAAGCAAACCTGTAAAAAGAGCTCGTACAAAAGCTCTTCAGTCACTTGTTCAGCTAAATTGCCACACCAGAGCGTTTTGTTGTCCTCCTCAATCATTATTATAAATAGCTCAGAAGAAAAAAGTAAGTAAGTGTAATTTTCTCGGATAAAAATAAACACTTATTGCAAAACTTGCATACAGCATAAAATAAAAATCTATTTCTTGAGAAAATTGAAAATAATTTTATTTTTCAAACTCAAAGTTAAAACCAACAAACAACGTCATGGCATCCATCAATGTCATTGTCACGTCTGGTCACGTCATTGTCATTTATCAAATGTCATTCAAAGACCATAATGCAGTCAACACACGTCGTCAATAGCAGCAGTAACAATGAACTCATGTATATATAGGCACGCTAGTGTATCCAAAGATGATCCAAAGTGTATCCGCTAGTGTGTGCTTTAAGACTCTTGGACTTGCTGGGATTCCGAGGCCCCAGCTCACCATCCATGGTTGCAATCAACTTCTGTAAATGTGTAAATACCCTTTAACACTCTATACAAAATACTGTCTATGGTTTGCACTAATTTTTTATCTGCGGTATACGTTGTCGATGGTTATCGATTGAATTTTTAGGTTATGTGGCATTCATTTGTTAAAAATTATTAAAATTAAAAATAAAAATTGATGTCGAAACGAAATAATTTTTCAATCAGAAGCATTACGGTTCGATTTAGTAGCAAGTTAATATTTCAAATTTCTCCCATGTCACAGGTTCAAGCCAATATAAAATTATAAACATCAGATAACTATTTCAATCCGCCTAAAGAATTGTTTGGCTACAAGGGAAGAGTGTCGCAGAAGCCCTAAAATGAATCAATCTGTACGTACTATTAACCGAGGATAACTTTGAACAGCATTATTAACGTTACTACGTAAACGTTTTGGATTGCTTTTAGTTGAAATCCTGTGCAGCATCATGGACGACTCCAGCAAATTCCAGCAAATGCAAGATGAAATGTCTAGGTATGTTGTCGCATTTAATATAGTCTCTCTTCAGTTTACAATTTAAAGGAACTCGAATCATACTAATATATAAAACATTAATATAAATAATGTGTTTTACAAGTAGCTTACACTTTTAAAGAGATAATGTTTTGTTTGAGTACCTACTTACAAGTTCAAATTTATTTGAGATGCGTGTTTCAATCGAACTAAGTAGTAAGGATTCAATTTGGCTCCGCTATTGAATGAGTTGCCATCGATTTGAATAAAGGGTACCTTCTTTTATTCAAGGTATAGTTCGTCCTAAAACCCTATTTAAATTTTCACAGTGAGGAGTGCATGTTCAGTAAAATCATAGTGAATGTACTGGGACAATCTGTGCCCAGCAGTTGGCACACCTAAAACCAAATATCTGGCAAATTAATTGAACCTGAAATGCAAATTACAATGTATAGAAAATAATCATGGACTTCATCTGTGGTGGCGTTTGCTGGCGCGCGTGTTGTGACTTTTTGGAGTGTTTTTTGTTAGAAGTTGGCGTTTTTTGTGTTCTGCTGGTGTTTATTGGTGGTGGAAGTGACTGGGAAGCGCTCTAAAGGGGCACCGCGTGTATGTCGGCGGGCGCCGGCACAGACGAAGTCCATACTTATACATATAGTTTCCCTAACTTGTAAATAACTACAAATTTAACATTGGCTAATCAGTGTAAAGCCAGACGAGAGAAAAAAAAAACATTTATTACATCATTTAACATGTGCTATAATGTCTAAAATTTAAGTCCCAGTTATTTGTAGCATAAAGAATTAACACCAGTTATTTGTGAATTGAATTTTAGGTTCGAGGCGGAGATCTCAGGCTCGGAGTTGGTGACCATACGGCCTGTGATTGGTGCAGCTACATTTGGAGTGGTACAACAACAACTAGAGCGTGCCTTACCTCCACCTCCACCCCCACCAGCACTGCTGCAATCGTTTGACGTCATGGGAGCTAGACTGATGTACCCGACTGTACCCCCGCCACCACCACCACCTTCTATGAACCCTATGATGGTGCCTGCTTCAGTGAGTATTGTATTTTATCAATCAACTTCATCTTAGCTTACATAATCATATGGTTACAATGTCTTTTGTGCATCTAAGCTCCAGAAGCCTAGCAAGCAGCTCACTTTCCCAAGTATATATGTACTTCCTAAAGTGAGCCTGGGCAACCCAGGTAGCTTTTACATTGGTAGCCCTGTGCTGTTAGTGTTAAGTATGTTTGGTAAAGCTATAACATTACAGTAACAAATTTTTTATAGGAATTATGTTTTGCAATTTAGAATGTAGATAACTAATAACATGTAAGTTTTCACAGGTTGCTGTCTATACTGTGTGATATTTTATTGCCAATTGTAAGTTGTAACCTATTGTGGAGTAAAGGTTTTTATTCTGATATAAGTTGCCCTTGACTGCAATCCCACCTGACGGTAAATGATGATGCAGTCTAAGATGGAAGCAGGCTAACTTGGAAGGGTATGGTAGTTTCATTAAACTTTTCATACCCTTAATCGGTTTCTACATGGCATCATATTGGAATGCTTGGCAGCACAGCCTTGTCGGTAAGGTAAAAAAAAAGTAGGGTGTCCTTTTCATCATTATGATTCTAGACTTCTGGGTCTTATCCCACACTATGGGGGGTTTACACAATGTTTAAGATAAGAACTCAACTTTCCAGACTAATTTAAAAATAAAAATTCCAGGTGCAACGCCTCCGTCCTCCTGGAATTCCAGAAGGGTTTCCAGGCCCCATGCCGTACATGCGCCCAGGGCTCCCAGGTCCGCAGCTGGCGCCGCCGCCGCCGCCCAAACCCCAGCCTATAGTGCTGTCGGCAGCACCCAAACTGTACAAGCAGCCTAAGGAGGATGAGACTAAGAAAGAGAAAAGTGAAAGCAAGAAAAGGGTATTTTTTTTTTTCAATTTTCTTGGCATGTTTGGTAACCAGTCTCATGTATTCTATTAGGTTATGCATATTTATTCACTTTTTCTGTTGTACTTATATTTTTTCTACTATCTATCTAACTTTGTCTTATACTTTAAGGAAGCAATTTTGTATTCTATATTATGTCATATCAGAAGACTAAAATTTTATTGGTTTCGGAACTGACTCTTAACTGAAAGATACAATTATCATGTATTTAGATAATGTTTTACTTCCCAGGTTTATCTAATTAGTTCCCTAGGAGTTTCCGCACGAATACTAGGATAGCACTGTTCTCCCACAATAAGCTGTTAACTGCAAAAAGTGTTTTTGAGTTATAGCCAAAAATGTGGGAATTTATAACCAGACCCATTCTGTGCTTAAAACTAATAGAAATGTGTACAACCACAGAAACGTGAGCGCCCTCCGTCCCCGCCGCCCAAGGTAGAGCCGGAAGTGATAGAGGTGCCGCCCCCCGCCCCGCCGCCGCCGCCCGTCGTCGCCGTGCCGGAGACCACCGCGCCCAAAGCCAAGAAGGAGAAGAAACATCGGAAGGTAAGCTATCTCACTTCCTCATCAGAAGTAATCTCTAGGTCTCTGTCATCACCCTTAAAACCTGCAATTACTCACATACATTTCTCTTTCTCTGCTTTTGAATTTATCGTTTTATAGGTTATGAAAATAGTATCAATACTATAAAGAGAGCATAGTGGAAAGTCGCTCTCCTTGTGCTAGCGCTGACGTCACAGCGTATTTCTCTTTGCGTCTATTACTTAGAAAAACAACCATCTCGATTCTAGAATATTACCAATTGTGTGACCGAAAGGGATAGTGAATAAAGTATATTCAATAGTTAGAGATGCCATGGTGAAAAATTACTCTGATCAATGTCTTATATAATAAGTAAGATTTAAGTCAAGAGTGATAAACATCTTCTAGGCAAGCGTGCTCCATCATTACTTGCCAGCAGATCTAATTGCGGCCAAGCCCTAGTCTATAAATAAAAAAAAGTTTTAAGTAAGTACAGTAGAAAATATGGCAATCATGGAAATAGACTCATAACTGTTGTGAACTGTGCCTATATTCAATACTATGTGTGTGTATTCTATAGGTGGTTCGTACGGCAGGCGGCCAGGTTTGGGAGGACGTCACACTGTTGGACTGGCCGGACGATGACTTCCGAATGTTCTGCGGGGACCTGGGCAATGACGTCACTGATGAACTTCTTGTGAGTTATTCACAATGTATTTGGATATTAATTTAGCCATCCAAGGGGTCTCCAGATTTGTTGTGTAAAGTTGTGGCAGAATACACTTCGCAAAAGTTGTATGAATGTTTTTGTATGAAGCTTGGCCTGCTTATATGTCTGCCATTCTCTTTTTTGAGAAACCTGTATTAATCAATAGCTGGCATCAATACAAAAACTATTGTACAACACAATATCTTCCAAAGTATCACGTTTCCTAGATATAAGCTACAGACCGTTTTCTATAACTTGTCCCTTGCGGTCATGTTGGCACCATTGCAGTGCACACAATAATAAACCCTAAGTTCTAAGGAATAAAGCAAACAAAGCAATGGTGGCAACATAACAACAAGGGATAAGTTATAGTGAAGTGTCTGTATCAATGTTGTACTAGTGGTATCAGTTTATGTTTATGCCTAGCACTTAGCAGCTATTTTGGAAAAAAAGTGGTGAAATGGTGGATCACTAGGTAGGCAAAAATCTTCAAAACCCTTTCCGTTATAACTATCTCTAGCCTTATATAGTTACATCCAAAGATTTATTGAATCACACTATCACACTAATATTATAAAGGCGAAAGTTTGTATGTGTGTGTGTGTGTGTATGTTTGTTACTCCTTCACGCAAAAACTACTGGACGGATTGGGCTGAAATTTAGAATGGAGATAGATTATACTCTGGATTAGCACATAGGCTACTTTTTATCCCGGAAAATTAAAGAGTTCCCACGGGATTTTTAAAAAACTACATCCACGCGAACGAAGTCGCGGGCATCAGCTAGTGGTATTATATTAGTTTTAATCATTTCCAGACGCGCACTTTCGGCAAGTACACGTCGTTTCAAAGAGCTAAAGTGATACGCGACAAGCGCACCAACAAGAGCAAAGGCTTCGGCTTCGTCAGCTTCAAGGACCCCGGCGACTTCATCAAGGCCATGAAAGAGATGGACGGTGAGTTACAGCATCTAACAACCCATATCGCCAGCAGCATCTTAAAAGGCTTCTTTTTTTCTCTGGAGATACTCCAGTAGATCGAAGTTATCAAAACCTATAGGGTACTTCCCATTGACCTAAAATCATGTTTGGTAGGTAGCAATGTCTTATTGCATAAGTAAAGGGAAAAATCTGAAACCGTGAATTTGTGATCAGATCACAAAAAAATAAGTGTTATTTCTTGTACGATGGTATGAACCTTTCATGCGCGAGTCCAACTCGCATTTCATGGGGTTTTTTATAACACGGTATTTGTAGTCGTTTCTAATATTCAAAAAAAATTGTTCTCAGGTCGCTATGTGGGCAGTCGACCAATCAAATTGCGCAAAAGCTCGTGGAAGAACCGCTCCTTGGACATCGTGCGCAAGAAAGAGAAGGAGAAAGCCGCCCTCCTCTCTCTTCTCATGTCGGGAAACAAGAGCTGATAGTACTTGTGACATGTGAGCATTGGTCGAGTTTCATCGCCAGAGGTGCAAGGCACAGTGGCAGAGTGGAGCGGAATTTTTTGAAAACTAAACTCTGTTAGTGTGTTTTGCACCTTAGTTTTATTTTATTTAGTTAATTATTATTATTATAGTTGCATAATAAAGGATCTAATAAGTATGCGGTTTTTTTTTCAAGGATTTACTTTCCAAGACTAGAAAATTACGTAAATATTTTATATATTATAGACGTCATTTAATATTACTATTACGTCGTCTCCAGAGGCCCTTACTCGTAGTTGAGTGGTATGCGGAAGGATCTGGGAACTTAAGGGCGGTTATGCACTCGTCCGATCCGAGTCCGTGAAAATACGTTCCGAAGAAATCATAGAATTATTTATATTGTAGCTTACGCACTAGATTCGAGTTCCGTCATCTGTGAGAATATCTTGGATGTGCCTCGGATTCAAATCGGATATAATATGACGTTTATGTCAAAGATGTCAACTGAATAGCTTGGATTCAGATCAGAGATCTGATTAGTGCGTAAGCAATATCCGAATTTGGCCTGAGTTTTTATATCCGTATTTTCACGAATTCATCGGATGAGTGCGTAACCGCTCTAAGTGTTATCCCAAGAACGGGATTAATGGCAAAGGGGCAATAGTGAATACAATTTTATTAGAGAATATTATTTTTATATATATTTTAACAGAAAAATTAAACAAAAGTTATATATAATTATAACAATAATTTATTTTACGATCGTAATTTCTTTGGCTCAATATAAATCAATTATTATAGCACAAATATTGTACTTTCCTTCTTAAAGTTAACAAAACGAATTACTTAATTAAGGATAATATAAAACTATTTATACTTATTTTGGGGTATGTCTTTGAAGTTACTGTGAGAAGACTTAGAATTATATTGCAGAAGATACAAAAAAGCCGATCATACACAGACCAGCATTTGCCGAACACAATCTTCAAAAAGAGCAAACGCCGAGTTTCTTGTTGGTTCTTCTCGGTAGGAAAGGCATGCCGAACCAGTGGTAGATGCATTTGATGGTTCAAAAGTACTTTAAAAGTTTAATTGAATAAAAATATTTTTGAATTTTGAATGTATTTGTCAACCTATAGTCTGTGACAGGTGGGCCCCTTCTCCAGAACTCATCTCATACCCCGATTGCCATGTCGACCTGTCGCGAACTATATCTACCTATTACCGAATAGTAGATGCCTATGATCATCTCTATAAAGACCAAGTGAGGGCTGCGATGGACGTCTCCGACTCTGCGCACAGTGAATGCACAAGGAAGGCAGCCATCAGTGTGCCTAGTGGGAGATTTTTAACCTATTCGATCGCGTAAAAGTTAACTGCGTTTTGTATGGAATTGAAACAGCGCCATCTAGTGACAAGAAGATGGCGCTGTTTCAATTACATACAAAACGCAGTTAACTTTTACGCCATCGAATAGGTTAAAAATCTCCCACTAGGCACACAGAGAGGAATGTTAAGCGTGTGATAGCATTACAGTGATGACCACGACCGCTCTGTCAAGAGTACGCTCTTCTCACGACAGACAAGAAAATGATCTGCGATTAGATCGCTGACGCTCGTAACTATGGCTACACTCAAAAAAACTTATTCCAGTAAAATCAGTATCTAAATGCGTTTAAAAGTGATTGTTGACGTCCAGTGTGACGTTATGGTCGTTGTTCTTGATCCGGCGCGCGCGCAGCCGGGCCACGGGTCGCGGACGCGTGCGCGGCGGGCGCGTGGTCGTGGCCGCGGCCGCGTACTGCTTGTCGAGGCAGCAGCGCTCGTCGCCCTCCGCCAGCCCGCTCGTGCTCGGGCAGAATGGAGTCGTGAAGTCTTCCACGCAATAGGCCCCGGATGCACTGAATTCAAAAATATTCAATTTCATAGTGTTGTCAACTTATAGCCTAAGTCATAGACAGTATAAACCATCAGCAAGCTGAAGTTGCACATGCTATCTGGCTTATCGTGGGAACGATGGCCGTTGGAGTAGAAAACTTGAAAGTTGAGACCGTATTCTTTACGTAGCGTGGGTTGGTAGGAAAGAGGGTGGTTGAAAGGCGGTTGGATGAGGACGGCTGTGATGATGATCTATCTGATGGTAGGTAATTAGGTAGTTACGTAGGTACTTATGTCAAGATTAGTTTGGAAAGCTGGTCTATGCTGAGCCTACCGCCACAGTTGGTAGCTATACAGTGTTAACGATCTTAAATCGCAATCATCTTTAAACTAATTTCTTTCTCTCTGATAGGACGTCTCTCACTATTGGCTAAAACGAACATCTGCAGCAAAAATTCAGTCAATCGTTGCGATTATAGTAATGTGATAATTGTAGTGTAGGATAAGTGCGGGTGTATGAATAAAGCAGTTAGCTACCTACCGCGGTGTTTGATTGACGTATGCAATATTGGCGACGAGTCGGGAGTTAAAACGTGTGAAATAGTAACGTGGTAAAATGCCGTTCGGTAAAATTGAACCGTTTGATCTTTTCGGGGGAAAGTGGTCATTATATGTTCGAAGAGTAGAACAATTTATATTTTTAAATGAAATCAAAAGTACGCATAAAGTGGCCACGTTGGTGACGTTGGTAGGTGAACGCACCTATAATTTAATGTGTGACTTATGTGCACCAAACAAACCTGAAGAGAAAACATTTGAAGAATTAGTAACAATAGTAAAAAACCATTTAGAACCTCAACGTTCAATATACGTGGAGCGGGAAGTGTTTCGACAGCGAAAACAAAAAGCTGGGGAATCCATACTAGAATTTTTGCAGCAGTTAAAGCATTTAGCAACGGAATGTAAGTTTGGGCAAAACCTAGAAGAAAATCTATGTGAACAGTTCCTTACTGGATTACAAAGCACGGATATTAAAGCTAGATTGCTGGTCGAGACTAATTTAACATACAAGAAGGCGGTGGAGCTAGCTCTAGGATTAGAAGCTGCGGAGAAGCATGTGGACAGAGTGAGCGGCCGCAATAGTTTGGGCGGTGCATATTCTGGGGACTTCGGCAGCAACATAGGTGCAGGCGCAGGCAGCGCGGCCGGCCCAGGCGGCGCGGCCGGCTCGAGCGCGGCAGGTGGCAGCGGCGAGGCGGGCGGCGAGGCGCTGCACGCGCTGCGTGGCGGACCAGCGGGCCGGGCCAGGCCGGCGGCCTCTTCGGCGCTTTGCTGGCGCTGCGGAAAGCCTCATCGGGCAGATAAGTGTCGTTATAAGCAGTATAATTGTGATTTGTGTTTACGTAGAGGGCATTTGAAGGTGATGTGTAAAGCGGCCAACAAAACGGCCGAAAAACGCCATAATTTTATGAGTGATGACTCGGAAAGTGAAATGTACAATATACGGGCGGTTGCAAGCGGAGACAAGCCGTTTTTTATTAATGTTAAAATAGGGAATAAAATACTAAAATGTGAGTTAGATACCGGTAGCAAAATCTCGGCTATTAGTGAAAGATGTTACAATAGTATGTTTTCGAATTATACGATTTTGAAAGATGAAATTAAATTATGCTCATACTCGGGCTCGCGAATTGAACCGATCGGGTTTATATTAGTAGATGCATGTATCGAGGACAATCATCAACAAAACTTACAATTGTACATAATAAAAAATGGGAGTCGCCCCTTGTTAGGTAGGAGTTGGATTCAAAAATTTAAAATAAATGAATTATGCATTAATAACATTTTACAAGAAGATAATAATAATAATAATTAAGGAATAGAAAGCTTCAATTGAGGCAGGTTGATTAATTAGATAAGTGGTACATTTTAGCATTTTTTTTAAATAAGTATTACCTAATATAACTTCTTAGTTACGAGAGATAAGTTAAAAAGTTTGTTTTTGATAAATTTGGTTATATTACAAAATGTACTTAAAAGACTTAATCAATTAGTTCTTAGCAGATAAAATAGAATAGGTTTATTTTTTAACGATTTAAGTGTTTAGTTAGGGGGGAAGGAAAAGCAGATAATTATGGTATACTTAATTATTAGTAGATGGGTAAGTGTTAAGATGAATTACCTAAGTGTTCCCTATGTAAACCTAGTAAATAAGACTTTTTATAGGAAAGAGATGTGTAGTGTAGGATAAGTGCGGGTGTATGAATAAAGCAGTTAGCTACCTACCGCGGTGTTTGATTGACGTATGCAATAATAATGACATGATAATGACTAGTGCTTTAGTCAAAGAAAATGACTTACGTCATAGGAGCGTGTTGTCCCAAAGGTACGGGCAAAGCCGATGCCCGTCCCGGGGGAACTCTCACAGAGCAGCGCCTGCCGCAAGGGGTGGCTGACCTCGGCCGGAAGAGGCTCTCAGCCTGGTAGCAGATCGACCACACGTGGCTACATAGTGCCTCGTCTGCAAAAATTAATGAAGTGTAAGTAACTATAGTTCTGACCGAATTTCGACCACGGCAATCAATTGCAACGGAGATTGGCCAACTACTAGAACTAAAGAAGATATTATGGTGCATATTATTGATATTATGGTACATATTTGTGTGAACACTAACACAGGTTCACTCTCATCCCTTCCTTAGTCCGATAAGTGATGGGACAGTAATTCAGCACAATTAGAGGGATACCAACGACTTATGAGCTCTCGAGACACGGGAGACCAATTCTTCCAACTCAGAGCTGTTGCTGAGAAAATCTTTACAAAAAACCCCAATGATTTTTGGTTCAACTGCCTCGTAAGCCTATAGTCTAGTGTGCATGATCTACTCTTATCCTCTCTATATCAATCTTATCATACTTATCTACTGTTTCACAGTTATATTTTATTGAAATATCGAAGTTTGCTGTAAAATGCAAACTATTTACTTACTAGGTACCTAAAAAACAGTAACAAAGCACAAGTAAAGAAAAAAATCTGAAAACCGTGAAAGTGTTCATGAAAAATTTAGTTCACTAAATCACATATAGATGGCGCAGACCGTTATTAACTTGCAGAGTTCTTCATAAAGGTGTTAGGACGTATAATAATATCTTGTACGATGATACGGAACCCTCAGTGCGCGAGTCTGACTCGCACTTGGCCGGTTTTTTTCTATTGAGGTACGCAACCCTAAAACAGGCAAATATCTCCTGAAAGGAGAAATCTTACGAGTGAAACATACTGGGCGTGTCTTCACAATAAGGCTGGCTGCGTCCCCCGTTGAGGCAGAAGTCGGCGTGTCCGAGTCGCGCGCCCTCCCCGTAGCGGCCGGCGTTGGTGTGCAGCACGTGCACCGCCCTCGCGTCTCCGGGGTCGAGCCGCAGCGCTGGCGCGGATCTGATGAGAGGACGCGCTGGATCTAACCCTGAACAAGAGAATATAACAATGAACCTCAATCCTCCATTCCATCAGAGGTATCTACAGGATATCTTTGAAAGCTGTTTGTCTACCCAATGGAGTTTATTTACTCTATCTACCTACCTACAAATCCTTCTATTAGAAGGAAGATTCCGATTATTATTTAATCCATGCCAATAGGCATTGTTCTCTTCAAAGAAATCTATGTATTTATAAAGAGAAATTGACTGAGTGACTGACATATCAAGGTAAATAAGCCTCATGATACCCTATATTATATACATTTACTCTTTGCTCATGAGAAACTATAAGTCCATAGTTGGGTAACGAATCTATCTAAGTGCATAATAGAAATAACACATTGGGTATACAGCTCCCGATATTTTTCGGTTTATAGAGCCAATTTTGTTGAAATTATCTGGATCTCAGTAGGAAATTCTCCGTTTTCTAAGGAAGTGCCCAACACAAGAGAGCCCAACCAAGCGAGTTTATCAGACTTCAGTCGAGCTCGTCTCAGCTACCTTATGACTACACAGCGATTGACCTTAGGTATCTACTCATATAAAGTGTAAATCCGATTTTATTTAGATCAAACAGAATTACAAACCTATAATTCTATTCAGTCTGAAGTTCAAATAGTTAGCCAGGATGCCGCACATGTGCGCGCCAAGCGAGTGCCCAACGCAGGTGAGTCTATCGGGCCTCAGCCCAGCTCGTCTCAGCGACCCTAAGGCCTCCGCCACACAGCGCGCGACGGGCCTCAGGTTGTGCACGGCCGCGACGTAGCAGGGCGGCTGGGCGAGCTGGCCCCAGTCCAGCATGAACACGTTGTAGCCGCCGCGACGGAGGTAGGCTAGAAGAACACCTTGGAATTTCTGTCACAGTTCACGAAAGTTAGGGAACTTCTCACAAAACTTCGAGGTTTCACCTACACTCGCAGGCATCAAATGTTACCCACAGTACTAATAGATACATTTGACCTAAAAGATAATATAAATTAGTTGTTACCACTAGCCTAATATTTGACAAAGAGCCTCGATAGCTCAACGTTTGAGGAGCGGTTTGAATTCCGAAAGGTCAGCGGTTCAAACCCCACCCGTTGCACGATTTTCGTACCCACTCCTAGCACAAGCTTTACGCTTAGTTGGAGAAGAGGAGTATTAGTCATGATTAGCATGGCTAATATTCTTTTAAAAAAAAAACAAAAAACAATGCGAAAGTTTCCTCACTCCAGTTCACTATGCTTCTGCAGTCAAAGCTGCAATGTTTGACTTGCAGTCGAAGTCATATTATCATCATCATCATTATGATCAACCCATCGCCGACTCACTACTGAGCACGGGTCTCCTCTCAGAACTCACAGAATGAGAAGGATTTGACAAAGCATTTCAAGTGCGGATTGGCAGATTCAAGTTATATTCAAATGCTACGAAATCTTCTCCAGGGTGCACTAAGTAGATAGATCTTATCCTTGGTAGAGATAATTTATTACAGGTCCTGTAACTCTGTCCATGGATAGGCACTTATAGTACATAGTTTGCCTGGTACCTATACTTTAGAATAGAATAGAATAGAATAGAATAGATTTTTATTCAAATAAACTTTTACAAGTGCTTTTGAATCGTCAAATAATTTACCACTGGTTCAGAATGCCGTTCCTACCGAGAAGAACCAGCAAGAAACTCGGCGGTTGCTCTTTTCAATTGTTCAATTTACAATAATATTCTTTACAATAATAATATAACTTGTAAATAAATAAAGGGTATTTACTATTTACATATGACTTATTTATACTTACCTACTTGCACTTAAATCAACACTCCATTTCGTCATTGTGAAGAAAAAAATGTTGAACGATGGGATTCTGTTTTACATTTTTGCGCAATAAACATTCTTCTATTTTTAAATGGATATTTTGAACTCATTGCCTTATCAGATGATAATTTTAAGCACTCACTTATTTATACATTTTTCGTTTAAAAAGTATTCATATAGATTCCTCGCTTACCTATAGGTACATAACATACCAAATCCATACTAGGTACGTAATATTGTAAATGCGAAAGTGTGTCTGTCTAGCTTTCAACAGTTTAACCGATTTTCATGAAATTTGGTACAGCGTACATACTGGGGAAGGACAATTTTTATCTAATTTTTATCCCGGAAAGTCAAAGAGTTGTCACGGGGTTCTTAAAGACCAATCCATTTAATCGATTTATATGAAATTCGGTACAGAGCTAGCTTGCATACCGGAAATGGACAAAGGCAACTTTTTATCCCGGAAAATCAAAGAGTTCCCACGGGATTTTTTAAAACCTAAATCCACGCGAGCGAAGCTGCGGGCATCAGCTAGTAGTTAATAAAGTAGGCATACCTACTTATCATCGAAAAAATGCAAGCTCTGCGATATGAGGGTAACGAACTGTAGGTATTATGCGTTTATCGGTGAAAGTCATGGGAAATGCAGAATGCACGCCAGTTTGGTTGGCGCCGCAGCTTCTACGCGAAGACACTTTCACTTTAGCGCAAAAATGTCGCAAGTGGTGGTACGACAGGAATCCTTGACTTTTTATTTGCATATTTGTTTAGTTCTTACAAATTGTCTGCTGGAGCCAGTTCTCGCTGGACATCAGGGGTTTATTGCGGTACGTTGAATGACGATCGCAATCACCTCTAAATTGGCTGACACCCTCTCGCTACTGGCCTATTACAACTATTGAGATTGTAGCAATGATGATGATGAGCAGCTTTCCGTCAACCTGACATAGAGATGTAGCTTTGAACGCACCATTTTTCAGCACTACGATAGGCAGAGTGTCGTCTCCGCCAGCATAGCCGTGTATGAGCAGGATAGTTGCGACGGTGCCCAACTGCTCTGCTGAAGCTAGTCCTTTCTGAGCAGGCCAACCTGACATACGTACAAGTGTGAACATACCATCTCTCAGCACTACAATAGGCAGAGTGTCGTCTCCGCCTGCATAGCCGTGTATGAGCAGGATAGTTTCATGCGACGGCTCCCAACTGCTCTGCCGGAGCCAGTCCTCGCTGAACAGGTCAACCTGAAAAAAAAACGAACTAAGTAGGTACGGTACACCTGGTAGTAGGCATAATATTCATAATAAGTAATTAAAATACTTATTATAAATAAAATACCCAAGTACCTAGGTACCTATAAATAGCGAATGCGTTGCATTAGACGCATGTGGCATTAGGTAGGCGCACTTGCAAAACAGCATTGTTTATGGCGTTATTTTATCACATTATCAGTACTTAACAATGTGATGTTTTTGTAAGTATTTCTAATTATGGTAATTATCCCGTCGCGTGCGTGTGTTTCAATTACTTGCCTGGCATTTTTGTCTAGATAATGACGAAATATACGTCTGCCCATATTATGCTTGAGATGTCGTGGACCCATCCAAGACAATTTAAAATATTTCTCTCCCCATTCTGTCTCCCTGTCTGACTATCGTTTCTTATCCAGACCTATCTCTAGCCATAAATATAAAATAACGCTGTAGAAGTTTGTTCTAACTATCTCTGGAGATCTTACTCGTGATCTTTTGCCCTGTCATGTCGTTTCAAAACAACTGACCCACTTCAGAGCCACGTTACAAAAACACTTCACGTTAGCACGAAGATCTATCCACATTTCTCAGTTCTTACGAAAACCATTTTGCTCTCGTCTGGTGTAGGGTTAGCCTTTGTCATATTGATATTTACTTTAATTTTTAATTTCTTTAGATGTAAATTACCCCTGGATTGCGATCACACCTTGTCCTTCCGCCTGAATTTTGGCCACGGCGGCGGTCAGGTCAGTATCCACAGTGGTAAACTCCCAAATTCATAGCTAATCAGCCATCTATCTGAGAGTGTATGCACAGCCGCACGACACGACCAGAGAGACACCAGGCGCAGGACGGCTTTAAAAATGCTGTCCGAGGCACAACTCTCGTGGGTAACACTTCTGGATATCTTCAAAAACATTTCCAAAATTATGAGATTTAGGAAAATAATATAATGAATGTATTTAAGCCCCCTCCCCCCCACCTCAACCCCCGATTGACGTCTCACCAGCCGCGAACTATAAGTAGGTAGGTAGGTAGAAAAGCAAAAAAGAGGAAGGAAGTTTACTGGTGGAATAGTGAAATCGCCGATGCGAGACGAAAGTGCATCGAGTGCAGAAGGAGATACACGAGGACAAACTCCAAAAACAAGAAAAATAGATCCCAGTACGATATACAGTCCAATCTCTATAGACAGGAATATAAAGAGGCTAAATTTATACTGCAAAAGCTAATATTAAAAGCTAAAGATAAAAGATGGGAGGCTATCTGTGAAGAAGTAGACCAAGATGTCTGGGGACTTGGGTACAAAATTGTAACCAAAAAACTGAAAGGACATCCTCCCATACAAATAAGTATGAAAAAAATACAGGAGATAGTTGGCGTACTCTTTCCCGAGCATGAAAAGTTTGAGCGAGCAGTAATCCCAGTGCAAGCAGTACCGGAGGTCACTGACGAGGAACTTAAGCAAGTGCGAGATCGAATCAAGCTTAAAAAGGCACCTGGCCCCGACCAAATACCACCAGAAGTAGTAAAACTGGCCTTGGAAATAATACCCGAACAGATAAAACGAGTTATGACTAGTGTGATACGATCAGGAATATTTCCAGTCATGTGGAAAACAGCGAAGTTGGTATTACTGCGGAAACCAAATAAAAGTGCGGAAGACCCTGCGGGACACAGACCACTATGCCTACTAGACTGTTACGGGAAGCTACTGGAGGGCCTACTACTGAGCAGGATAGAGGAACAGCTAAAAGACCAGAACAACTTAGCGAACACACAATTCGGCTTCAGGAAAGGGAGATCCACATTAGGCGCTATTGAAAAAGTAATAGCAATTGCTGAAGCAGCTAAGCAAGGAACACCACGGGACAGAAAGCTATGTGCCCTAATAGCACTTGACGTGAGGAATGCGTTCAACTCTGCACCCTGGCAAGCTATACTTGAGGAGATAAAAAAGAGAGGTTTCCCTCAATACATGTATAACCTTATAAGTAGCTACCTCGAACAAAGACGCGTTTTGTTCAGGGATGCCGAAGGAACCACGAAAACGTTCGAAGTAAGCAGTGGAGTGCCACAGGGCTCTATTTTGGGACCAACATTGTGGAACATACTATACGACGAGGTACTTAGATTGGACCTAGGATCTGATGTCCACCTTGTTGGTTTTGCAGATGACCTAGCCTTAATAATATCGGCACAAAAAGACCGCACGCTAATGAGAAAGGCCAACACTGCGCTCACAATGATAAGTGACTGGATGAAACAGAAGCGTCTCAGGCTAGCCCCCGAGAAAACTGAAGCAATAATGTTGAGCGGAAAGAAAAGACATGGCCCGATCTCATTTCTAGTAGAAGGTGTGGAAGTAAAACCTGGAGAGAAATTAAAGTACCTCGGTATCTGGTTCGATAGAAACTTAAAGTTCAATAAGCATATAGAGGAAGTAGCGGGAAAAGCAGAACGTTTAACCGCAGCATTAGGTCAGCTAATGCCTCGTAGAGGTGGACCACGGGCGAGTAAGAGAAGATTACTGGCATCAGTGGCCCACTCAGTCATGCTTTATGGAGCGCCAATATGGGGAAAGACACTAAAGATGGCCAAGTACAAACAAATGCTGACGAGAATACAAAGGCTGCTTGGCATACGAATATGTGGTGCCTATAGAACAACCTCATTGGAGGCCGTACAGGTAATAGCTGGCCTAATACCCATAGAGCGGCTGGCTATAGAACGCACAAGACGATACCGTAAGGAAGAACAGAAAACACCTAAAGAGGAAAGGCAAAAAACCCTAATGGAGTGGGAGGTGGAATGGAGAAGCAAAGGCAAAGGAGCGTGGACCCGAGAACTAATACCCAATCTTAAAGAGTGGATAGAACGCAAACACGGGGAAGTCAATAGATGGATAACGCAGGCTCTAACGGGTCACGGTGTATTCAACACATATTTGCATACAATTGGAAAAGCTATAAGCGAGGAATGCTCATACTGCGGAGAAAAGGACACTCCACAACATGCTATATTTGAGTGCCGTGTGTTTGAACAAGAGAGAAACTTAGTAGATGGAAAAGAAGATAAGCTAAATCCAAAAAACCTTATACCCAGAATGTTGAAGAATGAAGAAGAATGGGAAAGGCATGCTAAGCTAATCAAACATATAATAAAAACGAGAGAAGATGATGAATGGGAGAGGCAAAACCCCATGCCCTAGAAAACAGCTGCCTTCCTGATGCAATGCTTCGTGCAATTCCGGGAAGCCGTGAGCGGAGAGAGAGCGAAGAGTGGAGGAGGTTTTTAGTCCGTAGGTCACTGCGCAACATCTGCAGTGGAGTCGGGCATGCCAGACGGTATCCATGAGGATTTTCCTCCTCCCAATAAAAAAAAAAAAAAAAAAAATAAGTAGGTAGGTACTAAGTACAAACATTATTATAATAAATAATGAATAAATAAATAAGTATCATACATAGGTTGGTACCTATTAACTAAGTACAAGATTTGTAAGTTTCCACTGAACGAAGATCCGTAGGTAGAGGTCAGGTAAGGTGTGAGATTTCGCTAAAGGGCCAAGGTTTGGTGCTCATGTTACATCGGATACCACAATGGCTAAGGACGTATAGGTATTACATGACAACAATTACAACGTACAAGTAAGAATTACTGGAATTACTATTGATAGGTACCTACGTAGGTATCTACCTTTTATTTTAACTATGTAGCTTCGAAGTTGGTAGCATCAACGAATATAAAATAAAAGCACAAAATTTATAAGAAAAAACTTTATTATTTCAATAAATGCGAAAGTGTGTTTGTTATTAGATACCTTTTCACGACCCATTTTTAATCATATTATGATAATATTATTATATACCTACTACCTATATTCACCATTCCGGAAATGGACGTAGGCTTTTTATCCACGAAAACCAAAGAGTTTTCACGGGATTTTTGAAACCCTTAATTTAATCCATGCGAACGAAGTTGTGGGCATCAGTAAAAGTGCAATGGGGAGCACGAATTTTTTGATATCTAATAAGTATTCACAAAAAAGTTGGTAAATGCAAAATAATTTCTCATTGCCTGAGATTTCTGTATTCCTGGCTAAGGCCATGTTATGTAAGTACACATTTTGTGTGGTACATAATTATTATTTATGTGGTTCAGAGGACATCACCTTGGGTAAAGTAAAGGCTGTGGTAAAGGTATGTTCAGTGTTCACATAGGTACCGTTGTATGTAGGGGTTTGTGATTGAGGAATGCAAAGGCATTCTAGTCGCACGCGCTTTTCGCCGTTAACTTATTCGCGCCCGGGGAATACAAAGCAGATTTTTGTTTAGAAAGTTTACTACTCATAAATAATACATTGTTTTTTCTTTTTGATAATGATAACAAGTAGATCTACCCAACTACTTATTTGTATATTTGAGATTAACTTTCTTAAAGTTACACATCGTACAAGGGGTCCTAGCTAATAGATTTGTACGTTAGTTTATTGTTAAAAAACCGGCCAAGTCTGAGTTGGTCTCGCACATAAGGGGTTCCGTATCAACAAGTAAGTACAAGAAATAACATTT
This sequence comes from Maniola jurtina, assembly GCF_905333055.1. Lineage (NCBI taxonomy): Eukaryota > Metazoa > Arthropoda > Insecta > Lepidoptera > Nymphalidae > Maniola > Maniola jurtina. Next base: position 11,458,020 of record NC_060039.1, read on the forward strand.
TTTTGTTGTTGTGATACTAGCTAACCACAGATATTAAGACATTGCTACCTGCTAAATTTCATCATCAAGTCAACGGGTGTGCCCTAATCCCTTTGACGAGTCTTGACAGACAATGAAGTGATCCTATATGGGTTCCTTTTTTCTCTGGAGATACGGCCATAGCGGACCCTAAAAACTAAACCAACCTCATTTTTAAACGGCTCAGCTTCGGTGTAGAGGTTGAGAGTGACGTTCGGGTCTGGACAAGGCTCGCGCTCCCGGCGCCACACGCAGTCTTCCATCGTGGAGTTGAACACATCGGTGTTCAGAAACAGCGCCTCTTTAATGGGCTTTCTTTGCGCTTGGACCACTGCAAAAGAAAACAAGGTATTACTAGGTGATGAACGCGATTTCGTACGCGTGTAATTAGATTTCCAAAAAATTCCTTGGGAACTTTTTGATTTTTCGAGATCAAAAGTAGCCTATGTCCTTCCGCAGGGTGCAAGCTATCTCTGTACCAAACATCAGCATCGGTTAAGGAGTGCCATAATCCTTCCAAGTTTGACGACCTTCCTGGAGCACTGGTCTAATAAGCGGAAGGTTCCACGTTCGATTCTCGACAGGATCAATCTGATCTAATCTGGTGGGAGGGTTCGGCCGTGGCTAGACACTTTATCGCCCTACCAAGAAAGACCTACCTTCCTACCTCCTCTACCTCTAGGCGTAGGTACCTCTAGGTACCTACGCCGGTACCTAGAGGTACCTAGGTACCGGCGGTATCGTACCGGAACGCTAAATCGCTTGGCGGTTAACTTCCGCTCAAAGCCGATAAAGGATCATCACCATCTCAAACCATCACCAGTCTATATAAGCATTGCTGGCCCTCTCGGAAAGAACAGAGTTTAGGCCATTTTCCACTACACTAACCAAATGTAGATTGGCAGACTTCACACATCTTCGGAAATATTAGGTACCTATGCAGAACTCTCAGGCTTGCAGATTTCCTTACGATGTTTTCCGTCACCTTTAAAGCAAGTGATATTTAATTGGTGCATCATTCGAAAAGGTTTGAGGTGCGTGCGTGCCTCGGATCAAACCTTGGCCCATCCGAACAGGAATCCAAAGTCTTAACCACTAAGCTATCATCACTTCAGTAAGATAAGGGATAAGGGATAAGAGTTTAATAAAACTGGCATACCTGCCTTTCAGTTCAGAATAACAGTTGAACAATTGAAAAGAGCAACCGCCGAGTTTCTCGCTGGTTCTTCTCGGTAGGAACGGCATTCCGAACTATTGCTAGAATATTTTGACGATTCAAAAGCACTTGTAAAAAGTTTATTTGAATAAAAATCTATTCTATTTTATTCTAATAACCACTTCCATCTTAGACTGTATCATCAGTTACCACCTGAGATTGCAGTCAAGGGCTAATTTGTACCTAATACCTAGTCTAATAAACAAAACCACAAAACCGAATCCTTGATCATTTCACCCAATTTTGTAATTATATTAGATTTTTTTCTATTAAAGTTTCTTTAATTCAGCTTCGTTTCCTTCATGCAAATCACTAAAATAAATATCACTTTTACATACCGCAAACGCATAATATTACCGCAAGCGAAATAACTGAGTCCAAAGCGCTTGCCATCCTATAAGGTAGCGCTCAGTGCAAACACTAGGTACCACTCTGACACTGCAGGACTAACTACTGACTACTCACTACTGGTTCTGAGTAAACACTGAATAGGTCCCACTACGTTGCCGGGGTTACATTATGTGAATGCAATCGCTGATGCCACTGTGAAATATTGTATTGGTGAAATGTATAGGCTGCGTCATAGGTGTTAGCAGGGCCGTCTTACGAGTAGGTCAAGCAGGTGCCGTCGGACACACCGTTTGGGGCCCTTTTAGAGAACCAAAAAACGCTAATTAAACCTCAGGATGTAGTAAACCAAAACCAAACCAAAAAGGGAACAATTCTAGTAAGTAGATAGGTAACGAACTTGCCCACAACAAAACTACCTTCAATACAAGTTTTGATTTTTTTGTTCATCGATTTTTAGGGTTCCGTACCTTAAAACGGAACCCTTATAGGATCACTTTGTTGTCTGTCTGTCCGTCTGTCCGTATGTCGTGTCTGTCAAGAAAACCTCCCGTACCTCCCGTTCACTCATGAAATTTGGCAGGTAGGTAGGTCTTATAGCACAAGTAAAGGAATAAATCCGAAAACCACGAATTTGTGGTTACATCATTAAAAAAATTAAAAAAGTGTTTCAGTTTTCAAAGTAAGATAACTATACCAAATAGGGTATCATATGAAAAGGCTCTACCTGTACCTACATTCTAAAACAGATTTTTATTTATTTTTATGCATAATAGTTATTGATTTATCGTGCAAAATGACGAAAAAATACCCGAGTACGGAACCTTCGGTGCGCGAGTCCGACTCGCACTTGACCGGTTTTTTTATTTGTTTTCAATACAGGTGTACTTTTATGCGATATAATATTGTGAATTGAAACAAACTATAACGAGATATGGAACGCGATATGATTGAAAATAATCTGATGTTCAACATAGCCTTTTAGCAGCAATGTAGGTAAGTGTATGGTCTCCTAATCGGAGGTCGGGGGATCGATCCCGGGCACGCACCGTGCGTTTTAAGAAATTAAATTTCACTTGCTTTAACGGTGAAGGAAAACATCGTGAGGAAACCTGCATGCCTGAGAGTTCTCCATAATGTTCTCAAAGGTGTGTGATGTCTGCCAATCCGCACTTGACCAGCGTGGTGGACTATGGTAAAAACCATTCTCACTCTTAGAGGAGACCCGTGCTCTGTAATAAGCCAGCGATGGGTTAATCATGATGATGATGATTCAGGCTGCTCATTCTCTCATTTCGGTGGCTAGTTCTATCATTTCGGTGGCATCAAAATTTTAAACACGTATTCTCATGAGTTTATAAGACATACATATTTTGATGTCATTGAAAAAGAGTATAAACAATACCAAGAAGAACAACAAACCAATAGCTGTTCGAATTTGAAAAAACTTAATAACTAGTTAATAAAAAAAGTCTGACGAAATCCAAAAAAAAAAATGGCTTTATTGAAATTGACCCCTAACAGTTTTATGTGTAACACCATATTTTTTTCTGGTATTGTTGAATATGTAAATGAAAGTATTTCTAAACCATAATAAAATTGTAGAGATGTGAAACTCTTTAACTGAACTGAAAAGTGGTACCTTCACTGTCTACTTATTAGAAAACTGCAAGTAGGTTCCTACCTACTTGCAGTTTTCTAATAAGGTATCTATCTTCCAAGCTTTTGTGTGTTAAGTATTTAATATATTTTGTATTACATCAGAATGTGAGAGCAAAAAACCAGCGAAATCGTATCTATCATAGTCGTGCTCGGAGTTTCTATGTGTTCAATGTGAATGAATGCCTCCATTACGCATGTGTGCGTTCACAGGTAAGAGAGAGTGTGGTAGAGCGGGACGCCGCGTGCCGCCAAAGCCTTCGTAGCTAAGACGGCGCGCAGGCGCAGGTATCGTGAAGCCAGTCACAAGTACGCGGCCCGCGCGTGCCCGCGTTGTCTTGCCAGACGAGCATCGATCGTGACCTGTTTTCCGCTATCAACATAAATACAACCTCAAAACCAACACGCATATCGCTAGAAACAATAGAAAGACATACCTCGATGCATTATAAACTCAATTGACAGTGTGAACCCTGACGCGATATACTTAATTGTGTGAATGCCACGGTCCACGGCCTACGCAGCCGGCGGCGTTCCCCACCTCCGTTCATTCAAGGACCAGCCGTTGAACCCATGTTGCTACAACTATTGTATGTGCGCAATCCTCACGATTTGGAAATGTGCCTAGAAAACAACACGGAGCATAGCGACTGAGCTGATGACTGTTCGCGAACCAGCATCAACGACAATGTCAATCAGACAAAATTCGGGCGAATTCACCAAACACAAACAACAACAACTAGGTAAACAGGGCTCGGAACCGGTCAACTTTCCACCGCGCTACCATCCGCCGCCACCTGCCGCAGCCGGCTCCAAACTAGCCACTACAGATACGGGCGCTAAAGAGTTTAAACCTCCAAACGCTGTAAAACACAATATAGACCCTACTAAATTGCAATATCCACCGGGAATTCAAAGTTCTATGCCCATACTGTATCCTACTGGTCCATATCCACAAGTGCAATATCTGCAAGGCTACCCCATTGGATACCCGGTGCCTGCTGCTGCCCTTCGTGCGTTGAGACCTCCAGGTGAGATAATAACCAAAGCAATCGTTCACGAGCCCGTGGAAACCACGGCGCGGGCGAGAAGTGCTGACGATACTCAACGTGTGCAACGGAATTTAGAGGAAGAGCAAATTCATAGGCGATCTGCTGACATGCTCAAATTCACGAAGCGAATGGAATCGGATGGCTCCAGACAACCCACTGACCAACGGAGGCAAATTCAAGCACTTTTAGACGAAATAAAAGCATTAAAGGAAGCCAATCGTCGTCTAAGTGAAGATAACCAAGAACTTCGTGACTTGTGCTGTTTTCTGGATGACGATCGACAAAAAGGCCGGAAGTTGGCACGGGAATGGCAAAGATTTGGTCGCTACACTGCGTCTGTCATGCGACAAGAAGTCTCAGCGTATCAGAGTAAATTACGAGAGTTAGATGATAAGCAGCAGGAGTTAATAAGAGACAATTTAGAATTGAAAGAATTGTGTCTATATCTTGACGAAGAGCGAGAAAGGAGTACTTGCGTTAACTGTGGAAGAACTGCTGGGAGAGAGAGAGATGACGGGGATGGGAGCAGTAGTGGAACAAATGCTGAAGAGATAGCTCGACCTCCAGCATCCACAGCGTCCGTAACACATCCGCAACTTGCAGAGCGTACAGTTCAGTATGTTCGTGATTTAGAGCAAAAAGTGAGACGTTTAGAGGCAGAAAAAGGTGTAGGAAGTGTGTCAAACGAACGGCCGGAAGCTGTTGTTCGTGCTCTTCAAGTGCTAGAAGTAAGAGAAAGAGTAGAAAGGGAAAGACGAAGACCAGCTCCAGACTTAGACTCTGGTGAACAGGCGTTAGTGCGGGAAATGTGTAACGTAGTTTGGGGCAAATTAGAAGAGGCGCCACCCCAGGCACCACCACGTTGATAACAGGCATTGACATGATTAAGAAAAAGGTCGTTAATGAAGGAAGTGAAAGAAATCTGTTTAAAATTCAACGTTTGATTGGAATTTGAGTCGATTGAGGTCATGGTGAACGAAGTCGGCCGCATGACCTACAGAACGCTTTAGGTCCGGCCTTGTTTATCAATTGGTTATAGGTACTTATAAGTTATACCCTAACTGAACTTTTACTTGTTAAAAATATAAGTTAAGAAACGCGTTATCGCTTGCCAGAAATTCGTAAATTGCCTAAATATTTGACTAGACAAAATGAAACCTAAAAGTACAAAATTAGGAATAAGTAAACCTATGGAGTTTTAATTTTTGTTTCAGTTGCCTTAGATATATACTTAAAATAAAATTACTAGGTATATTCTTCTAAAATCAAATGCCATAGTATTTTGTGTGCTATGATTATTTTCTTATGTTAGCTACTTTTTGTACGTTTAATGCCTATTTGTTAATTAAGTTAACAGGGCTCTCTCCGTCACTCGTTTCATACAATCGTAGTTCCAATTTCATTTGAATATTAAGCAACCAAAGTCCATGCAATTTTGCAGACATATTCTAGAAACTAATATCTGTGTCTGTGGTGTTTTAGATTTTTCTAAAAATATGTAGTTTTAAAATTACAGGGGCTCAAAGGTTTGTATGAAAATTTTTAAGACCGCGTAACTTTGAAACCGAATATTTTAACAGAAATCTGGAAAGCCACAGACATAGATATTAGTTTTTAGAATATGTCTGCAAAATTTCATGGACTTTGGTGGCTTAATATTCAAATGAAATTGGAACTACGATTGTATGAAACGAGTGACGGAGAGAGCCCTCTTAAAGATGGACATTAGTTTTAATGAGGCTAAAGTAAATTATAAATTCTGTGATTTGCCGTCATTTGAATGAGCTGGACTTTAGACGACTTTCTACCGTGTTTCCAAATAGGCGCTTAATAGGCTGTTTATAAATCTCTAAACTTGACACGAAACACACCGAACTGAAAACTTCCTCCTTTTTAGAAGTTTTTGTTAGATGTGTCAATTTAATTTAGAAATTTGTGTACAATCAATTAAGCACTAGTCTTGTTAATGTCTAATTAGTAATTATTTACCTACCTACTGGAAACCAACTAGGTTTATGTTTTTATATGGTTTTCACAATTCTTACATCAATTTTGTCAAAAAAAAAAAAAAATTTGCTGTTGCTTCTTTATTTTTTTTTAACATTACCTATCTAGTCATAACCAATATTCGATTTTTTTTTTCTAATTATCCAGCTCTATCCATTTGCCCAGCTTGCTGTAGTGTGTCGTGTGTTATTATTGTGTTAATTTATTAATTAAAGAATCTTAAATTAAATTATTTCTGTTTTATAAACCTTTATTGTTTTATTTAAATATGCTTGAATATTTTGGCATACTTACCTATGATCATCTAGTAAAAAATAAAAACCTTAGGTTAAACTTTTCAATAGAGGTTTTTAATAAAAAAAGGTTTTCCGCATTTCCTTAATAATTCTTTGTAAAAAAAAATTATTATTGTCATTAATCAGACGACAATTAATGCCATGATGCCATATTAATGCTAATTCACTTCATCCAAGTAATTTACTGTGACAAAGCCCTGCCAACTTGGCAAATGGTTATAACGCCTGCATGTTTTCAATTTTAGCGGACTTTTATTTAAATAACAATGACCGAAGTTAAAGGTGAAGGACCTGAAGATGTAGACACGATTGGTGTAAATATTTGATAACATTTATTGTTTTATGGCTATGTAGGTAGGTATAGCATAAACTAAGCAATATTTTTAGGGTTCCGTATCCGCTGTTCTCCGTCTGTCTGTCAGCGGGCCGTGTCTCATGAACCATACTTACATAGTGTCGTTATGTCTTGTACGATAGTACGGAACCCTTCGTCTGCGAGTCTGACTCGCACTTAACAGGCCTTTTTATAACCAGGCAGACTTTGCTAAAGTCTAAATTCACTTAATTGTATGAGTTAGGTCTTGACAATTTTTGCTTTTATTTATACTAAGTATTAGTAACTACTACCTATTGTATTATTCTATCGCGGCAGGTCGAGATGGCAATCAGGGTGGGGACGGCCCGCACAGCCCCCGCGTTAACCCCGTGCGGGATAGCGCTGGTGATGTACGGGTGTGCGGGACGCCCCCCGCTTCATACTCCGATTGCCATCTCGACCTGTCGCGAACTATTCCTACCTACTGATATTTTCAAAGCAATAGCACTTAGAGTAAACTATTTGGACAGATTTACGTAGGCGGTCGCAATGCTGACGGTGAGCGCCACGGCGAAGGCTGGGCCGTGCTGCCCAACGGGGACTTCTACCAGGGCTGCTACTGCAGGGGCATGAGGAATGGGAAGGGGTTGTATGTGTTCAAAAATGGAGCGAGGTATGAAGGTAAACACATCGAGAAACACATTGGTAATCACATTGATAGGGCCGGTCATAAGTAGGTAGGTATACATAAAATTATCAGAAAGAAAATCAGTTATCAAAATTCAGAAAACTTTCTGTCGCACTCTACGAACATTAGAAGCGAACATCTGACCCAGCAGAAAATTTAGGACATGGCGGACCAAAAAATGCCTGAAAGGCCGGTAAAGCATCAGCGGTACTTCTGGAGGTGAAAGTGTTCATGAGCGGCGGTAATCACTTAACATTAGGTGACCCGCCTGCTCGTTGGCTCGCTATTTTATTTTCTGCCAATTATAGGTAATCTATCTGACAGTAGGTATACGGGATGTAGTAAATAATCTGAGTCTAGTACCTATAGCGCGGCGCTTCAGGATTTTTTCGCGGCCATCAAAAGACAGATGGAACTTTCCACGTAGGCATCTAATGACTAGGACTTTTCGTTTTATTTATAATTATAATCTAGATAACTATTAGATAGGTATGTAATATTTTGCAAACAGTAAGAAGGGTAGGTAGGCTAACTGCTGCTTTGAGTAGGAAGAATTGCTTATTGAATCGCTGGTTATTGATAATGTCATGGAATTTATAGGTGAATGGCGAAAAGCAATGAAGTACGGGGTAGGAACGATGATATACCCCGACGGTTCCCGCTACGAAGGGGACTGGAGGCATGACCTGAAGCACGGCTTCGGTGCCTACTACTACCCCAATGGAGACATTTACGAGGGCGCCTGGTTCAAGGGTAGACGACACGGCTTGGGGACGTATTTCTTCGCTGAGTATCAGGCGAGTGTAAATTCAGCCAATCCGAATTTGGCCAGCGTGGTGGACTGTGACCTAAACTAAACCCTTCTCATTCTAAGAGGAGACCTATGCTCAGTAGTGGCCCAGTGATAGGTTTAGATGATGATGATGAAATTATATCTAAGTAGGTAAGGTAGTATGGAAAGTAGGTTGGCACCAAATTCGACAGTCACGTTCGCCACGTTTCCCATGATGTTAAATTAAGAAATATGAATCGTAGATATCTCTTGTTAGGGTTCCGTATTCGAAGGATGCCAACGGGACCCTATTACGTACTAAGGCGTTGCTGTTCGTCCGTCCATCTGTCAGCGGGCTGTACCTATCTCGTGAACCATAGGTCTAAAAAAAATTCAAAATGGCCGCCATGAATATTTAAGAAGTCTTATTTCTTGTACGATGGTAAGAAACTCTTCGTGTGCGAGTCTGAGTCGTAATTGACAGATTTTTTAGAAGATACGAAGAGACCAATGAACGTGATGCGACATTATACTTTCCAGATTAAGTTTATGGGGACGTGGGTAGATGGAGTAATTGAAGGCCCAGGGCAAATTATATACCCACGAGTGCGTTACCATGGCTCATGGCTAAAGGGGAAGCCCAAGGGACCAGGTTGCTTCGTGTTCGACACCAATTGCATGCAGCACGGCTTTTATTTGTTGAAGAAAGACCCTGATTTAGAAGAATATGGAGAAGGCGAAGAAGAGAAAGAAGACAAAGAGCCGAAAGAAGATAAACTGGAGGAAGGCGAAGAGGAAATTGAGATAGACGAAACTTTAGGTGAGTGTCGCTGGGTATCTACACTACTTAAGTTTTAGCCAAAACGAGACGGATTCATACCAGCGAAATAACGGTATCTCGTTTTAACTGATGTCTTCAGTCAAAGTGAAGTCAAAGAGCGCTCCATAGACCTTAGAGCCTCTCACTGGAAACTGCGGCTGACCTGGTCGATTTATATTAACTCCCGACCCGAAAAAGAGGAGTTTCATAAGTTTGACACGTGTATCTGTGTATCTGTCTGTGGCATCGTAGCTCCTAAACTAATGAACCGAGTTTAATTTAGTTTTTTTTTTTTTGAAAGGTGATTTGATCGAGAGTGTGATTTGTAGCTATAATCCAAATAAATCGGTTCAGCCGTTTGAAAGTTATCAGCTCTTTTCTAGTTACTGTAACGTTCACTTGTCGGGGGTATCTACCACAGGAAAAGTAGCAGAGTGGCGAGCTCGTAACGTGACGGCGTATATGGCAGAGTTCCTTCCCCCTGAGCCGGTGCCTCTGCCAGTTTGCAACTCCGTGCCTTCCCTCGCCGAAGAGAGCATCGAGACTGACGTGCTCCGCTTTGAGCCGTCGACGATCACCGCCGAGGAAGGTGGGGACGACAACGACTCCTGGCTGCTTCACCGACAGCAGTTCTTGGAAGAGACCGAGCTCATAGCGCCCAGCAGGACCAAGGAAGATTAGAACCTTTAGCACGAAACACAATTATCATATTACTGCCTTTTCATAAAATTACAGCCCTGCAGGCAGGGACGGATCTTGAATTTGTGGGGCCCTGGGCTAATACTGCTTAGGGGCCCTACCTAATTACTCAACTAATTGAAGACTACTTGCCATTTTGACAAGAAACTGTTTTCTGTTTGAAACACGGGTTGATTGATTGTGGTGTTGCCAACCTTATGATCAGATTTTTTTAAATTCTAGATAATTTTTATTATTGCCAATATTGTCTATTGGTTTCAGTTCGGTTGGGGGCCCTCTGTATTCGCGGGGCCCTGGGCTGCAGCCCAAAAAGCCTTTAAGTAGATCCGCCCCTGCCTGCAGGATTGATCACCGTATTTAGGGGTTATTCCACTAATCCCCATCAATGGGGATTTGTGAACTTTTCTTCCCCATTGAAATTCTCTATCACAGTGTATGTGGCATGTTTAAAGAAAAAGGTCATAAGTACGATAGGTTTTTGATGCAAGTTTCGTGGAATTGCTACTCGAATTCTGAGGCGACCGTGTATTCCTAACTAATCAATTTTTTTTTTTATTACATCTGCATTCACTAAACTATAGTTGTTTTAATATTTAAATTTCATTTAAAATTTGAAATGAAATAAGTAGTAGGTATGTACAATAGAAAAACGACAAAATAGTAATATTTTACCCTATAATGCTGTGATATTTGTTTGCCAAACTAAATAACATAGTATAACAGCTAATAGCAAAGAACTGAAACCTTAGCAATTTCTTCAAAATCTTAAGTCTTATCAGACATGCCAAAAACACACTACCACTGCAAAAATGTTGCATAAAGGTCACAAAATACTAGAAAAACACAAATTTTCATTTGCATGACTATAATATCTTACATGGTAATTTTTGGCTGCAAACATGCAGCAAGACTATTCACACATAACCAATTTTCGTGGTTCATTTCAATAGACATAATTTATTATAGTGTTTGTAAAACAAGTAGTCCGCTGAACATGACGCACGTATTCTGGCATATTGTACAGAAACAAAATAGCATTAAACCCCAACTACTACCTGCGAACTGCCAATAGATATGGTAAAATTGTTTTTCTGTCACTTGGTGTATTTTAACATTGTACTACTTAATATATATTTATGAACTATGACTTCTTTTCTCTTTCATTTGATATCCCACTCGATATAATAACAAAAAAAAATTGGGACCTCCGCTTTTTTTCCAACATCCAACAGGTTTTTTTTCATATAAAAAGTAGCCTATGTCACCTAGACTATGATAATGAATTGATTGACACCTCAGTTAGCAAAATCGGCTCAGTAGTTTAGGCACTATGGTGGATCTCACCTACATACATAGACTGCTAAAATCATAACCCTTCCTTTTGACTTTGCCATAGTTGGCGTGAAAATAGATATGAGGAGCTTTTGTATTAATTTTGTCTTCCTGCGCAAACCACTATGTTGCAACTTCAGATTGGACTACTTGTTTTGTGCACGCTATATAATGTGGCTAATATTGTTGTACACAATCACTAAACTTAATTGATAGTAGCTATCCTTTTCCGCATGAAGCACTATGAAAGGGATAGCAATATCATTTTAGTAAAAAGACTTTATACAGCAGAATACCCACATTATTACTAACCTAAATAATTATAACTACTTAATTCTATGTCTGTGGATTGGGTGGTGCATTATTATTTGCTCCAGCATTATTATTCTCAAAAGTGTTTCTGTTCTTCAATAGATATGCAGCTAAATAGTTGATAGGTGACGGTGGTCGTTCCTTGGCCAATGCTGATAAACCTTGGAGCAAGATTGGGACCACTGTTTGGTCAAGGTACTGTCGGGTTGGCAATGCGTTGAGATCAATTCTTGATTTGCGACTGGAGTTTGAATCATTTTCTTTCTCCATTAATATTATTTTCTGAAAAATTCAAGACACTTTTAAAATAAATTATATAAAATAAGTTAACCCTTGACTGAGATCTCATCTGGTGGTAAGTGCTGTTTCATTTTAAAGTCGGAGCAAAGTGAAAGTTTGCTCATAAATCACAGGGTTAGATGGCTGCAAAAGAACTACCTATATTTTATAACTAATTCCAAACAGAAGTTGATTTAACCAAATTGTCATTATCAAAGAGAAATTAAAAGCAGACTATCAGTTTGGACTGGACCTAGCAAGAAACTGTAATTTTATTTTATATTGGTTCTAATAACTAGCGACCAGCGAAATTACAACTCTAAAAATCCGTGCGAAATAGCATCGCACGGATTTTTAGAGTTGTAATTTTATCACGAAACAAAACAATATTAAACTACATAAAAACCTTCGTCTTAATCACTTTATCTGATGGTGAAAACCGCATTAAAATCTGTGGCGTAATTTAAAAAATCTAAGCGTACATACAGACAACGAGAAGCGACTTTATAGAAGATAAAGGCTAAAGCAATCAAACTCAGTATCCCTTTGATAAAAGCGATTCTTACTTCAGATAAATGAAACACAATTACTATAAGTTACAGAACAAGTTTACTAGTAATTTGTGTGCATTACTCACAGAGTAATCTTAAAATGTCTTTTGAAGTACGGGATTTTCGTTTAAACAACAAGAAAAGAAAATCACACTAACCTTAACGGATTCTGGTATTTTGGATGGTGGCTTTTCTACTCTGGGAGCTTGAATTCCTTCCAAAGAAGTATCTGACATCGGTTGCAATTATAATTAAGGATAAAGGCACGTTATTAATAACAATACAATTATTATATCGCCGGACGCGATAACTTTTTCTTTTTTCTGTTTTTTTTTTTGATTGACATTTGACATTGACAGATTCAGATTGACAGTTTATTGCTTTCTTTTTTAAACTGGCTTTCGGCTCTGGCAGGATAGCGTTGCCAGATGATATATGCGAGAAACCATAGGTAGTTACGAACAAGATCCTTAAAAGAAAAATATTATTAATAAAATAAAATTATAAGTCACGGTCAGCGTGACTTGGATGAAGGATTCCTGACCTGAAAAAAAAATAATAAAAACAATGCAGTGAAGCACGAAAATACCGCTAGCGGCACAATAGCAATATCGTCGTTGCCAGTTACATACAGTGAGATGGGTAACATTGGTGTTGTGAAAAAAAACCGGTCAGGTGCGAGTTGGACTAGCATATGAAGAGTTCCGTAATCCGTCCGTATAAGATATAATACTTTTTGTTTTTTTTTTTTTTACCACAAATTCAAGGTGCTCGGATTTTTCCCTTTTCTTGTTTTGTAATAATAAGACATTGCTACCTGCCCATGATTGTAGAATGTAGATCCAGGGAAAGTATCTAGATACCTACCCTATAGGATTAGATTCTGGATCTGGATAGATTTAAGGAGATCTCTTAAGATCACAGTCTTAAGTGTCTGGCAATGCATTACGTGATTTCTAATACTATTCCAAAGAAAATATAAAAAATTAGACTTTATACTTTGACGCAAGATTTTTTATACCTGCCTTTATTACCTGTTATCTCCCAAAGCCACCATGATCTAAACTTCATAATCGCTGATCGTTTCTCCCTGTGCTGGGGACAATACGCAGAGAAACTTTCGGTTTTTACAAAATAACGAAGACTCTGGCACGCGCTGGTTCTCTCTCTAATGTTACCCCAATTTGATTACATTTCGCCTGTTTTTGATATGTATTAAAAAAGTATTTAGAAAATTCATTCAAATGTAGATAAATCACTATCATAAAAATTATTAAAATACAACGCATTATTTCGGAAAAGTGTCATTTTAACTACTAATGTTCCAACCTATTTATTCTAGTTCTATATTAAATGATAAACCTTATTCCATTCACTGTAAGTTAAGTATCTCAATCTATGATATACCTACCTGGATCGTTCCCAATCCCATAGAACACATCGTCCTTCTCATTGATTTGATACCTATCAAAATAATGTTCCTTCTAAACTCGATAGAAATTAATTTACAGCCATTGCGAATCTTTTTTTCTCAGAAATCAAGTTTTTGAAACAACACGATATAGTCGCAAACAGACGATTTTTTATATGTAGTAAAAGATAGTTTTTTACTATATTATTTTATACATAATATAACTAGGTACTTTTCCTTTTTTTATGGTAAGCACCAGGTAAGTAGGTAAATGATACGAAAAATCTGATTGCAATGAATTTTATTCAAAAAAATCGATAGGTACTTTACAGACTGGCTGACTTTTCAATCATTAAAATATAATCCGAGGTAAGGACTAAGAATATAAGTAAGTAGGTACCTAATACAAATTGAATAAGTATACAAAAACTGTCACATGAACATCAATGCTCAGTTTTAAAGCTTACCTATTTGGAGATTGAAAAATCAGCCCCTAATGAAATTATCTATACCTATTTACTAATTAACTACTATAATCTAATGTACACACTTTCTTAACTATAGGTAGGTTGGTAGGTTTTATACATAAGTAAGTTAAGTTTCGGTTGATCTTTGCCATTTCTACAAAAAAGTAAAATAAAGAGAGCCGCGCAAAAGATCACTAAGTAGGTAAGTCTAGTTTGAAGGTTTTGAAATCAAAAGTAAAACGGAACACGGAGTCACCCCGTTACCTTCTTTCAATACAGTGAGCCACAGAAGGATGGAAAGAGGACAAAGGAAAAAAATTGTGTAAGTAGGTATACTCAACCACTTATTGTTTACTTAAGTAGCATTAGGTAAGTGGTTTGTATATTAAAACAGAAATCACCCGCGAATCAACGGATGGATGGATGTTTCGCGTCGTACTTACGCACCGTAATTCGCACGCAAGAGTGAGATTATAATACCATCTATTGTATTAGTATAACTTGGGTCTGCTATTACGTAATAATTTAAGTACTTACATAATTGTATTTAAGTAATTAAAGCCTTGTCTCCCGAGATTTTATTTTTGTGTGTTTTAAATGCGATTTTAGGTCCTCATTACTACTACTTTAGCATCTTCATTCGCCATATCTCGTTTCTGTTGCCGCCTTTAGAACAATAAAAATTGTTTTGCACGAATTGCGTTTACATTTTATACACATGTTGAAATTGAGGCTGGTATCTGCATATCTACCTACTTTAGTTTTCCTTAGTTTAATTACTTAAAAGGTAAACAAGTAATAGTAACTTCTCGCTGAAATGCATAAGAGGCGCACTATACTTACGAGGCTTGTGCAAATGTTACCTGAAAAACCAAACCTCTCTACTGATCTAATGATTGTATTGAGACGAGTTGGAGCGTGATGGCCTCCTTCTGTGAAACTGTCATAACACTGACGCCGCGGAGCATTAGTAAGAGCTGGACCGCTCCGCAGAAAAAGACAAGGGAGAAGAAGGAGACATTATGCTCACCTTCTCTCGCACTAGGAATCTGGTGTAAACCTCTGCAGATTCAACGTCATCGGGACGTCTCAGCCGCATATGATCAGGATCTGAGACGCCTCATACCTGGTACGGGCAGTACCGCTAGGTTTTTAATGGGTATGCTGGTTGTAGTATAGCCAGTGAGTCCCACATACCCGCTTTAGCGCGGATACATACCTAACTGGAATTTTAACAGCGGAAAAAAGGTCTCCAGGACTAAAGTACGCGCAAATCGCGTCGCTTACGCGTTTCTTCGAGGTTTCTGCGATTTGTTTCTCTTTTAAGCAAACTAAGGGAAACTGAATATAGTCGCATAGGTATTCATGGTAATTCGCGTCTCGCATACCCCGCGGAATTCGCTTTATACTATGACAACAATGCTATCAATTATCGTGTTAACCACCACTTTTCTTATGGCATTCATAGTGTTAGTGCTAGGCATTAGGCAATAATTCGCGTTGCGGTCAGTGTGAGTTATCGACACTAACAATAAATACAGGTAGGTATAGCTTAGAGCCCGAACTTTTACATTATTTTTATGCCTTATTTATTGCTGTAATAAGGGTAAAGCCAAGCGTCCACTGGCAAGCGACTTTCGCAGTTTCTTGTAGAAGTCAGCTTTTTGCAATATACCAAGACACTCGCAACAAGTCAACTTCTGAAAGTTAGGTCAAATCATTTTTTCAGTTAGTAAAATTTTGCAGAAATTGACATTAACATAACGATGACAGCGACTTCTTAAGATTATGAAAGACTTCTACAAGAAAATTTTCCAGTAGACACTTGGCCGAGACAAATTTTTGTACAAAAAGCTGTTCTATGAGAAACTGCGGATGCTTCGAGTACGTGTCAGTGGACTCTTGATTTACGCTTATCACCACATAAAATTATTTTAAAAATGAAGACCTTGAGTGGCTGTAGCCCATATAGTGTTTACATAGAAGTCGATAACTTACAAGACCGCCACGCGAGCTATCGCCTAACGCCTAGAGCCCTAGACACTTAAGGTGTATCCATAAGTGTCTAGGGCTGGAGTTGTTGGAGTTTGTGTTTGTTTGTTGGAGTCGTGGTTACACTTTAAAGTGTAAGTATACGCGGCTAAGAAATCCTAGCTTTTGGCACTAACAAGTGTGGTCCCAGACTTACTTTGACTGAAACTTTAGCGCTATTCTCTCATCATCATTGTGGGAGAGGGGTGTAAAATTAAATCTACAAGGTACTAGGTGAACATAATGTATTCAGGTTCTAAGGTAGTGCGGCGGCGGGGGCGGCGGCGGCGCGGGGCGGAGCCGGGGGCCGCGCTCCAGCTGGCGGCGCCACGACGCCATCGCCTCGCTCAGTGTCCACAGCTCGGAGAGCAGGGACAAGTCTAGCTGACGAAGGCTGGCCTGGAAAGAGGAGAAACGACCACATGAGTAAATATAGTAAGCAAGTTAACACTAGCTGATCCTTCGCGACTTCGTTCGCGTGGATATAGGTCTTTAAAAATCCCGTAGGAACTCTTACATTTTTCGGGATAAAAAGTAGCTTATGTGTTAATTCATGGTATAATCTACCTCCATTCTAAATTTCACCCAATCCGTCCAGTAGTTCTTGCGTGAAAGAGTAACAAACATACACATGTACTTTCGCCTTTTTAATCTGCAGTGTGATTATAACACGAGGAGTATTACTGCTTGTTTGTGAATTCCTTGATTTTTACGTCAACTCTCGCAACCCGTGGCTTATCTCACGAGCCGTCTCAATCACTGAGGGTAAGATCTAACTATAGAGCGAACTTTGATTTTCTCAGACTTAAGACACTGTTAAAACGAGACAGTGTTATACCGCTGCCATAAATCTGTCTCGTTTTAACTGAAACTTAAGTCTAAGCATTCAAAGTGCGCTCTATAGATTTCAACCTGAGACGGCTCCATTCTACTATCTAGTGAACCTGTATACGTTCTTATTGAGCTGTAGATCATTATTAGGCCCCAGCCTTCCGAGTAAATCGAGGGGTTGCGCTAAAGATTTACTCGGTTTTCTGTTGCATTGTATCTAAATATGCTATGCCTAGTTAAAAATTTACTGTTTACTAAGCTATAACACTGATCGCGAGCAATTTACTCTTATCCATTGAGTTCTGTTCTCCATCTCAGAAGATATTCATCAGATCTTCACTTCTGTATAGGACCACCTGGGAAGTTATACCCTTTAAAAAAATCCTAATCGGTCCAGGCGTCTTCGAGTAATCGGGGAACATACATAAAAAAAAAAGGTTCCGACGAATTGAGAACCTCCTCCTTTTTGAAGTCGGTTAAAACGATCTCTTGATCCCTCTCAACTTCAGCCTTGAGCAAGTCAAGGGCGGCTCTTGAAACTCGATACGGTGCCTCGTGTCTCTTTTATTAAAGTCGTAGCTCAAGACAATGTCAGGGACGTTGTAGGTACCTATATTATTATCATACACCCACTAAGCAGCTGACGCCCGCAACTTCGTCCGCGTGGACATTGGTTTCGTGAGGATCTCTAATTTTTTTCAAAATAAAATATAGCCAATGTTACTCGGGAATAATGTTGTTTCCTACTGGTGAAAGAATTTTCAAAATCGTTTCGGTAGTTCCAGAGATTAATCCCTACATACTTTACCTCTTTATAATATTAGTAATAGATTAAAAAATATACAATACATACTTAGATACTTTCAAATAAGTCGAATTAATAAAAATGTTTGAATATGAAATGAAAGGCATGGGAAATCAGAATTATCAGGTCATAGCATAGCAAAATGTTTAATTTCTCGCTCAAGTACTAGATGGCGCTAGACGGCGTTATGTTGCGCAAAAGTTTAGGCGTCTATGAGATACATATATCAGTATACAACACTACCAACTCAGACAGACGGAACCCCACTTGGTTTCTATAACACATTTTAATTTTTTTTTAATTTTTGAAAAGCGTTAGTGATTTATCATGGAAACGCTCGTAATCAATTATTACAATACATAATGACACTTACTTCCATATAATGGTACTAGACGACCCGCCCCGGTTTCGCATGGGTATAACTATAATTTAAAATTGTAATTTTATCGTAAAAGTTCTAGTTGCACTGTCCACGGTTTACAGATTTTACAAAAGTATTTGTAAATTACAGTTCGACGGCGTCCTTCTGCATTCACACTTTACGTCGATTGCGTTAGGCTGTTAGCTAAGAACGCAGAACGACAATGAGCGATGTTCTATGTAGGACATAATGTTCCTTATTCAAATTCAAAATATTTTTATTCAATTAGACTTTTACAAGTACCTACTTTTGAACCGTCACGAGCATCTACCGTGTGTATTGTAACATTTTGGTACGGTTGAGCGAAGAGAATTTTCTAATTGGATAGTTAATTGCTCCTAGAAAACCAGTTTTTACTAGCTAAATTACAAGTTCCTATAAAGAGTGACAGCTATAGGTACCTACCTAAATTGCAAAAAAATTCAAAATAATATGTATCTATATTGCAGCTTGCCACTGGGTAGGTAGTACCTACTTTATATTTACATTGTCTCTACACTACATAAATATTATATAATCACTAGGTACTTATTGTTTATCCAATAAAATAACTGTATGAGACTCATTCCGAAGGACATAAAACGTTTTATTCAAGAAAACTTAAGAATGTTTTGTCCTTACACGGACATGTCGTGTGGTATTACAATGTAGAGCCGACTAGCTGATGCCCGCGATTTCGTTCCCGTGGACGTAGGTTTTTAAAAACCCTATGGGAACTCATTGATTTTCAAGTTGAGTAAGTGTTAATCCAGAGACATAATCTATCTCCATTCCCAGACAAATCCGTCTGAAGTACATTTTGAGTGAAAGAGTAACAAAAATCCATACATCCATCCATACATACAAACTTTCGCATTTTTAATATTAAGTAAGATTTTGAAATCCTCAAATAAATGTAAATTAAATCAAATGGTTTTTTTTCATAAGACATATTATGTCAAAACATCTATTCCTTGTTAGATAGACAACGCCTTTTTACTAAACATTTATTACTCTATATAATATATACTACATAAGAAATCTCAATATCCAAGAGATAGAAAGAGAGAGAGAGGTGTTATAAAATTGCAACAATACTTTTAAGCCGAGTTTACATTACGAATTTAGTGGCATGAAATTAGTTTCATGACATTATTTACATAAGCAATTTCACGTGGAAACGTCTAATTTCATGCGTATTTTAATTAGTTGCGTGACATTAATCTCAACATGCATGAAAGTAATTTTGTAATGTAAATTCCGCTTTAGGTTTAGAAACTTCAGCGCGGTGCTCTTGCCAATGTGGAGACGCGGGAAACGATAGGTACCAAGATAGGTACCTAACTTTTAGAAAACTCAGCTTCTATTACCAAACTATTTGATAGGTTTAATATAGGCAATATTCGCTATTATATTTCTGTGTTCGATGTAGATTGGGCGCACCCTGGATATCTCATTCGCTTTAATGCCAAACATATGTCAAGGTTCATGGTGCCGTCGTAAAAGTGGTGTTATACCAAAACCAATAAACTTCGCCTACGCGATGCATTAATAGGTACTTAGATTTTATGCGTGATAGTAAATTACTAGGGTGTGACCTATTCCACATCTTCGATTATTATAAGAAAGCAGCTGTTAACGCTTAAGTTGATTGTGTGATCATGTACTATTTGCGTCCTTAATGTAGATCTTGCCTTAATTTATCTATGGTAAACAAATTGTCAAATAAGTAGTAGTAAATAGTAAATAGTAGTAGTAAATCGAAGTAGTAAATAGTAACAACAGTCACTCGAAATAAACCGTTAGCAACCGTCAGACACAAACTCCGCTGAAGATAATTAGTGATAACGAGATAGTTTTATTGTTCCTTCCTGCGTTCCTGAAAAATAGATCTGCCTATCGGGTCTTCAGTGTTAGTTGGAATAGCTAAAAGCAGCATATTATACCAAGATTATACCTACTTAATTTGGTAAAAAATTGAGAAACCAGTTACAAAACCAAAATGCAGCCTTTTGGATTTCCATCCCGTTTTGGTTTTTTTCCAAAAGTGAGGGTTAAAACAAACGACAAATGTTGTGAGTTGTTGAATCTTTCAAAGGAAACCCTTGCCAATCGCCTCACGTCCGCTTCATTGTATACCAATCCGTCTACAGTTGGAATTATTTCTATGCCAGGAGCCGTATCCATACTTCCGTACTAATACGTATATTACAAATGCGAAAGTGTGTCCGTCTGTCTGTCTGCTACCTTTTCACGGCCCAAAAGTTTAACCGATTCTGATGAAATTTGGTACACGGTCAGCTTATATCCCGGGGACGGACATAGACTTTTTATCCCGGAAAATCAAAGAGTTCCCACGGGATTCCCAAAAACCCATCCGCTTAACCGATTTGTATGAAATTTGGTAACGAGATAGCTTGCGTCCCTGTAATTGACATAGGCATCTTTTTATTCCGGAAAATTAAACAGTTCCCACGGGATCTTTAAAACCTTAATCCACGCGGACGAAGTCGCGGGCGTCAGCTAGTGAATGATAAATGAAGGATGGAGCAAATAATTTATGTCATGTAATCTACAAATATTTGTCATGCAATCTACAGATGTTTGGCATGCACGTTATATCATTCACAGTAGTGACTTTTATCAAGTCCTATTGTCTTTTATGGACCCCATACAGGTATATGCATCGTTCTGTTTTTAACCCCCGACCCAAAAAGAGGGGTGTTATAAGTTTGACGTGTGTATCTGTGTATCTGTCTGTGGCATCGTAGCGCCTACACGAATGAACCGATTTTAATTTAGTTTTTTTTTGTTTGAAAGGTGGCTTGATCGAGAGTGTTCTTAGCTATAATCTAAAAAAATTGGTTCAGCCGTTTAAGAGTTATCAGCTCTTTTCTAGTTTTCTTGTAGAAAAGAAGGTTAGATAACCGTTAGGTTCATAATATTATGTCAATTGACAAATGTCAAGCTGTCAAGATGGACGTTGCCTAAATACATAATTATTTATTTGAAAATGATGTTTTGGAAAACTCAAATACTTTGGATCGTCGGGAGTGTTATAAATTTTTAATTTACACTTGTCAAGATATACAGTCTCTGATCTGCTGTTTACGGAAAGGTCAAGGTATAAAATTATTGTCCTAGTTTTAAGCCGTCTCGTTATGAGATCAGGTTCCGGTTACTTGTATGTGTGTGTCCTTTTGTCTGTTGGACAAAGCCAAAGGATTCATCAAGTTTGGTACCGTTGCTCAATTTTCACTTTGTTACTTGATCGGATTGTTACCTGTGGCACGGTAATATACATACCATTACCGTGCCTGTGGTGAGTTCGGTTAGCCACACAAATTATTTCAAAAAGTAACACAATCATACTGTTTCTTAATACGCGTAATGTTTCTTATGGAAAATTTTGTCAGACATGGAAATATTCGTATAGCCTAAATTGCAGGAAGAAAGATCTCCATCTAAAACAACTGCATGTTTATACTTACTTATATGTTATGTAGGTATTTATTTTTAACCCCCGACCCAAAAAGGGTGTTATAAGTTTGACGTGTGTGTCTGTGGCATCGTAGCTCCTAAACTAATGAACCGATTTTTTTTTTGTTTGAAAGGTGGCTTGATCAAGAGTGTTCTTAGCTATAATCCAAGAAAATCGGTTTAGCCGTTTGAAAGTTATCAGCTCTTTTCTAGTTACTGTAACCTTCACTTGTCAGGGGTGTTATAAATTTTTAATTTACACTTGTTATGTACATATTTTAGATATTATTGCAAATCTTAATCATCAAACACATTGGCTAGCACAGCTTTACGATTAAAACTGTGCTAGAAATACAAGTTGTCTCTCAATAATAATTTTTCGTCGTTTATCAAGTTTACGTTTTGAGTTACGAAATTAATAAATGTCTAGCAAACAATAGATTATGTGTGTTAAATACATAACTAATAAATTATGTGTGTTGTATACATTTGGGAATTGAAACCAAGCCTATTTTATACTTTCTTCCCTTGTCGTGATGATAATAAATAATTAGGATCGTAGGCACGGTATTGAATGCAAATGAGCCAAGAGCACGTGGGTGCAAGGGCCTCCCTAGAGGCGCCGGCGTCGCTAGAACTACCATAATATTATACTATACTATCGGAAACCGCAGCTATCAGGTACGAGCATGTTTATAATTCAACTGATGTTTAGAATATAATATTAGGATTCACTTGCTTTAACGGTGAAGGAAAACATCGTGTGGAATCCTGCATGCCTGAGAGTTCTGCATAGTCAAAGGTGTGTGAAGTCTGCCAATCCGCACTTGGCCAGCGTAGTACATTATACGTATATTTATTTTGAGAGGAGACCCATGCTCTGTAGTGGTCCAGCGACGACGGGTTGATCATTTAATGATGTTTATTATAAGTGGTATTTAGAATATGATATCTCATTTAATTGTTACAAAAAACATTGTGTATTTTAAGGATATGAAGGAAACAAACACTACATGAAAATTAACTTTAATTACTAGTAATGCAAAACAGAGGTTATACCCAGCTTTTCAGTAAAACATTTGAGGAAGACATTAATTCATTACTTCTATGAACACCTGTTTTAATTTGATTTTACAGCCTCGATAGCATAGAAAAACATTTTATGTTTAGTCCACACCCAATGCGGATCGAACGGATAAAACATGTATCCTTTTGTGGATTCCACGAAACAATCATCTGAAATTATAGAAAACGATTATTTTATATCAATACTACCGTATTTTTTTTCAAGTAAGGAGAATGATAAAATGACAGATAGGGTTAAGTATGCAATTAATCTTAAGAGAAGTTTCCCTAGCGCAGCCCTTTCCATACAAACGTAGAGTTCTCATTTAAATCCAAAATCATTGAATCAATCTCTTTGAATCTCAATCAAATTACGTTTGCCCGAAGCGCGTTGCGAATGAACTCCTCTTAAAAGGGGTAAGCAGCAATTTGTTTAAACTGTAGAAGGTGTTAAATAATAATAGGTACACTTACTCATTTCCAACATGTATTTCAGTTCGCTTGGTTTGATGAACATGTTAAAATCGTGTGCACCCTTTGGAATAGTTTTGACAATATTTTCGTAGCAAAATATAATAACGAACTGAGCAAGACGCGTTCTGTTAATGGTGGTAAAGAACAGTTTTGCACCCGGTTTTGCGGCCCGCACGCATGACTCCACAAAAAGTTCCTTTTGAGCAACATGGTCTATAACTTCAGATGATACGACAACGTCGTAGCTCTCAGCATATTCCTTACAGTGTTCCTGAAATATATTACTTTTTACAGATAGGGTACTTACACTTGTTTTCTTCGGACACCACAATCAAAATAATCGAGAAAGATAAAGAGAACTAAGCAAATAATGCACCGGAGGATATTAATGTAGAATATCCACACTAAAATGCTAAAGTCTGCTACATTTTCACGGCCCATTCCTTTAACCAAATTTGACAGAAGATACAGAACGGAAGATGCAGATGCAGAGAAAAATGATACAGATGGATGCATTCCAGGAACGGGCATAGACTATATTTTGGCCCGGAAAATCAAAGAGTTCCCACGAGATTTTTAAAAAGTCTAAATCCACGGGGACGAAGTCGCGGTGTGTTTCGAACATGGATAGAGCAGCTAAAAATAAGTGCGTTTCGGGAAATTTTGGGCGTGTTGTGTTACGTGTATATTTTTAGGCATTATTTTAACACTAGCTGACGCCCACGACTTCGTCCGCGTGGATTTATGGTTTCCAAAATCCCGTAGGAACTCCTTAATTTTCCGGGATAAAAAGTAGCCTAGACACAGGAGTAGTTCTTCTACTCCTAAAAGAAGGCTCCAACATCAATGTGTTATTGTTAACCTAAGTTATTTGAAATAAACTATTTTTAGGGTTCCGCACCTCAAAAGGAAAAACGGAACCCTTATAGGGATCACGTTGTTGTCTGTCTGTCTGTCTGTTTGTCGGTCGGTCCGTCCGTCCGTCCGGTCTGTCAAGAAAACCTATAGGGTACTTCCAGTTGACCTAGAAATCATGAAATTTGGCACGTACGTAGGTCTTATAGCACAAGTACAGGAATAAATCTGAATACTGCGAATTTGTGGTTATATCATTTTTTTTAAAATTGAATGTGTTTCAATTTTCAAAGTAAAATAAATATACCAAGTGGGGTATCATATGAAAGGGCTTTACCTGTACATTCTAAAACAGCTTTTTTTTTTTGCATAATAGTTTTTGATTTATCGTGTAAAATGTCGAAAAAATACCCGAATACGGAACCCTCTGTGCGCGAGCCCGACTCGCACTTGGCCGGTTTTTTAAACTCACCTCTATCGTAACCGGAATATAAGCAGGCAAATTGTTTGCCAAACGCATGTTATTAGAGCTATGTTTTTTTGTATGTTCGAGTGCTTCTTTGTTTGTGTCTATTCCAGTAACTTCAGCCCCAAGCTTGGCTAAGGCCTAAAAAGGAATTTTGTACGTGATAATAACATTAGTTGTAATATTTTTTATTATTTACTTATGTAGGTATTACGGCGTGTGCTACTACGTTAAAAAAATATTCCTTTTTTTATTGGTCTAAAAACATCTTCACATTATTGCCTTTCTAACGAAATCGTTTTGGAGGGTATCGGTTGGATGGTTTCAGGTAGAAACTATCTAATCTATATATACTCTTATTATAGTGTGTATGAATTTAGGGGATTGCAAAAAAGGAGTAGATTCTCCATTTTCCAAAATTTGTTTTTATTTCTGTAAATAACGTAAAACAATATGGAATTATTTTGCTGGATAAAAACTGATCTGTAATGCAATTCTTCAAACATTATGATTTCCTATATAAAATTCAATTTCAGATCAGAATGCTCTTGCCTTACCTCTGAGAGAAATCCTCCTCCACAACCAACGTCAAGAATTTTCTTTCCTTTCAGACAAGTAGAGAATTTTTCACCAGGCGCTACATTTACTAGACTATCTCTTATATAGGGCACTCTGCAAAACCAATCTTTACAGAATTATGCTATTTATTAAAGTTAAATATATGTATTGTATAAAGTACAGTAAATATTTACAAAGTTACTATGTATGAGAAAACGATATCATGTTTTTAAATAATTTGGTATATGTACTACGTACATAATTTTGCAATTTTATAATATTTAAATCATCGGAAGCAAATATTTTTAAGTAAGCTAAATTTATTACTCATAAGTAACGTAAATTATCATAAAATATTTTCTATACATTTGAATATATTTACCTCAAATAGTTTAAAGTATAAAGCGGTTTTAATGGTCCTTCTGGATCCCATTGTATTCCTTTATTAGCTTGGAAATAATCTTTAGCCTCAATGGTTGTGTGAGCGTTTCTTTTAGAATTTAGATGTATATTATTTGAGAATCTAGCATTTGTGACCCATCGTCTGTAAATAAGCAGTAAAAGTTCTTACAAAAACAGATTCTGAAACACATCATTAGAAAATTACTTTTTATGCAAGTCTATAATAAATAAATAAGTATAACCTACGAGTATCTTTTCAACTTTATTGATTAAACATTAAAATGCAGTAAAAATATACCTTGCCGTGTTGATATATTAAAATTATTTATTTAAACTTGAATAAAAAATTGTTTATTGAACACAACAAACATTGATTAGGTTAATAAGAATAAAGGTCGCTGCATACGTAACGTGTTTTTTCCCGTCCCGGACGGGACGGGACGATTTTTCGAAGTACTATTGGACAACTAGAAAACGGACGGGGCGGGGCGTTCCAGTTGTCCAATAGTAGTTCGAGAAATCCTCCCGTCCCGTCCGGGACGGGAAAAAACATGTTACGTATGCAGCGACCTTAATGCAACGTTTGAAGAAAAAGACAAGTTTTAAGTATTTACTTACCGAAATAATAAAGTTTTAACACTACAAGTATGTAACTCATACAGCAGTTTCGCGGACATCTTTGTCACCTCTAGACCAGAGTGACTAGAGACTCTCGGTTTGATCCTGAATTGACGATATGTCAAATAATATTAGGCTATGGCGTCGTAGAATCAAAGAAAAATAGGGATACTTTAGGGCTACCTGTACCAAATGTACTAACATTTGACGCCAGTCGAAGCCTCGACGATTTGTTAGAAGTTCCCTTACTGACGTGAACTTCGTCTGGAAGATATAAAATGGGTACAAATGGGTTTAAATGCTCACCAATAAATTTTTAGACCCTAAGACTAAGCGCCAAGTAAAAAATGTTAACTTCAAATAAAATAAACCCACTCTATACCGAGGTGCCTAAAGAACTACGTTTTATAAAATAGTATATAAAAAAGTATATAAAATTACACCCACAAAATAAACGACACAAAATACCTAAATTAGGAAAAGTTATATCTACAACCTTGGAAAAAATAGCAGCAAATGCTCTCAAGCAGGAAAAAAAAAAAGGAAAAAATGTTGGTTAGACAAACTCAACTGATGGGACATCATTGTGGGAGTCAGGACAAAATTATTGCGATTATTGAGGGTCTACTAATTCACGAGCTCGAATGACGTGGTATCGACTAACGGCCGAAATTAAAAACCAATCTATCTGTAATGTGTCGATAAGTTGCTGAGCAACGTTGTCTTTTGTCAAACATTGCATGGTCTTCTTTGACAAGTAACAATGTTGCTAAGAAACTTATTGACAGAATGTTACAGATAGATAAGTAATTAATTTCGGCCGTAAGACGTGTAGCCCTTCCAGTGAGATGAATAAGTTACAACGGTAAAATTTTTGACTGTGGGGCGTAGTACGATAAGGAATTTTATCAGAACACTGATTAATTCAAGACAGATTGTATCTATTTTGTTTATGTTTGGTCGCGTATTATTTGAAATACCTAGGCTCTAATTTAAGTCAGTTATCAAAGTAGATCTGAAAATAGTATTTAGGGTTCTCGCGAGTCCGTCTGTCAGTCCGTCTGTCACAGCCAATTTGCTCCGAATGTACTGGTCCAATTGAGTTGAAAGGTACATATGGATTTCTGTGACCCAAACGCATATAATGTAACGTAAATAAATGAATTTTCAATAATATGGGGATCACTTTCACCACTGCACCCGTGAAATTACGCGAACATGCATTGTGGATATAAAATTGAAAAAAAAAAAAACTGTATCAATCGAAAAGGTCGATCTCTTTTAAAACGATGATAAGTTATTCCCCTAGTATTTAATTACAATTTAAATATTTCACAATACTTTAATACTTCTAATTTCTAACTCTAACGGACTGTATTGTCGCCAAATCTATGACGATGCCATAGAGTATGTAGTCTACTCGTAAGATGGAATGTAGCTAACTTGGAAGGGGCATGGCATTTTAATTACGGTTAATCTACTTGATTTCTACACAGCATCGTTTTAGAACGCTAAATCGCTTGATGGTAAATATTTGCCGGTAGTAGGGTCGCATAGGGTGGTGGTGGGTGAACCTTGGTAGTCTGGCTAAAGCCTTAAGACCAGGGACAATTTAGAAATTATGCCGATTAACAAATCCTAACATTTCGACAAAAACATACAATATTGTGGATATAAAATTGAAAAAAAAAAAACCGTATCGATCGAAAATGTCGATCTCTTTTTAAGCGATGATAAATTAACCCCTGGTATTTACGAGAAATTTACAATTTAAATACTTCTAGACTACAGGCCCATGTTTAAAAATGGGTGGGTCATATGAACCACCAGGTGACGTATACAGGACGATATAAGAGCATAAAATAATAAGTTTCAGCACTATGCCGTCACTTGTAAGCTGTCCAACAGAGTGCTGGTGAGAATTGAAAAGTGCAGGTAGAATGAGTACATTTTGGTCATATATTTTTGTACGGCATTTTTACCATCGATAGATCCATGAAAAATAATAAGAAAGCGCGCAGTGCCGTAAAAAAATGGTGCGCCACAAAGTCAGTAAATGTTTTGATTTTCTGACAATTTCCGGGGTAAATTTGGTCATTTAATTCTGTACGGCACTAGTTTCATACTGTTTCAATACAGCCTCTAATCCATTATTCCGCAACGCCGTACAAAAATCATGCGACAAGGGGAAAAAATTGAGGGTAGCAACCCCCTCTCTTTCTGTGGTCCGGGGGGTGATTTGAGAAAGTACGGCTTTGGTTCCAAAACATTGTCTAGCACTCAAAAGTACTATTAAAAATAATGCCGTAAAAAAATTAGTGTTCATTTGAATGTGTATCAATAATTATCTTAATTTCATGGTATACTTAATTTTTAAAGCTGTAAAATCATTTGACTCTGTACGGCAACTTTTTTTTTAACATGATAGTGTAAAATACTATTGTTATATAGTATTGCCGTTCAAAAGAAACTGTTCTAAAAAAAATTATAGATAAATACAAAAACTGAAATTTTTCAAATTATTGCAAAAGTTTAAATATTCATAGATTAATAAAATATAGCAATTTTCTACGCTTTTCCCTTGTTTTAAATAGTATTAAGATAAATAAATTAGGAAAAAATTATGCCGTACATTTTAATGCAGACCATATCTTTTAGGCTGATGAAAATGACGCTACCATTTTAAGGGTAGTACTTTATGGCCATCTGATACTGTACGGCATTAACATATTTTTGAAGAGAACAATTGATAATATGATAAAATCACTATGCCGTCTAACTGAAGTGAACGGGTGTGTATATAATATCCACAAACCCTGCAAACCTTTGGACCAACGAAAATGTACGGCATGTAAAAAAATATTATCTATGTATAAAATACTTTCAAAATAAATTAATTTTATGTTGTTTCAAATCACCCCCCGGAACACGGAAAGAGAGGGAGTTGCAACCCTCGATTTTTTCCCCTTGTCGCATGATTTTTGTACGGCGTTGCGGAATAATGGATTAGAGGCTGTATTGAAACAGTATGAAACTAGTGCCGTACAGAATTAAATGACCAAATTTACCCCGGAAATTGTCAGAAAATCAAAACATTTACTGACTTTGTGGCGCACCATTTTTTTACGGCACTGCGCGCTTTCTTATTATTTTTCATGGATCTATCGATGGTAAAAATGCCGTACAAAAATATATGACCAAAATGTACTCACTCTACCTGCACTTTTCAATTCTCACCAGCACTCTGTTGGACAGCTTACAAGTGACGGCATAGTGCTGAAACTTATTATTTTATGCTCTTATATCGTCCTGTATACGTCACCTGGTGGTTCATATGACCCACCCATTTTTAAACATGGGCCTGTAGTCTATTCGCAATACTTCAATACTTCTAATTTCTAACTCTAACGGACTGTATTGTCGCCAAATCGATGACGATGCCATAGAGTATGTAGTCTACTCGTAAGATGGAATGTAGCTAACTTGGAAGGGGCATGGCATTTTAATTACGGTTAATCTACTTGATTTCTACACAGCATCGTATCAGAACGCTAAATCGCTTGATGGTATGGTATGGATGGTGATGCCGGTAGTAGGGTTGCATAGGGTGGTGATATAGACCTTGGTGGTCTGGCCAAAGCCTTCTACCAGACCAGACCAGGGACAATTTAGAAATTATGCCGATTAACAAATCCTAACATTTCAACAAAAACATACAATACCAAAGGCTCTTAACTAACAGTTACATTATTATAGTAATTAGTAAACAGTATAGGCTTAATAGATATATCAATTTGTGGGTATATTTCAACTTACCTGGGTTAACAGTCACTCCTTTTCTATTTACTACCTACCAATTCAATTCTTGGTTAGCGAATGAAGATAAAAAAGGTTATATCGCCGTACTTAAAGGCATTGTTATCGTACGTTACTGCCTTCTGGTGACGTACGTACATAAGTAATTTAGCCATTTATTAATAGATTATCTTGAATGATAATAATATGTATTGCTAACCAACTTTTAAACAAGACGGAGGGCTCCGTTTATAGGGTTCCGTACCTCAAAAGGACCCTTATAGGATTACTTTATTGTCTGTTTGTGTACTGTCAAGAAATCTATAGGGTATCTACTTACTTACTTCCCGTATACCTATAATGATGATGACAGGTAGGTAGATCTTATATAGTGGAGTAAATAAAGCCGTAAAATAGCCAATCTTAGGAAGTCCTCAGAAACAGCTCCGATTTTGATGATTTTTTTTTTAAATTCTTGTTTTTTATACATTATTTAAAATCAGAAACGTTTTGAAGCGGGGAAATAATTTTTTATCCATATGTGTGATATTTATACACGAAGTCCAGAAAAACGCTACCTTCTCTTTGAGAAGTTGTAGAGGCAGTCAAATGCTACAAATGACCTTTAAACACTTATGGGTAAAATCCGCCCGTTTTTGAGTTATTGATCGTTTTCAGAAAAATACGTATATATTTCTTTTAAAATTCATTTAAAAAAAAGTAAGGCATATTGCCGACTTTTTATTTAATTTCTAAGTACTAGACATCTCAATTAATAATTGTGAATTCTAAAATAAAAATAATCATTGTAGGTTCCCCGGTTAGGGATCCAAGACTGTACCAGTTTCATAATTTCTATTGGGTTACTTTGCCAAAAATGCTATTTTTTTTTACAGTTACAGAAAAGTTTTGGCCTGCAAATTATTTTCAAAGCTTCTACACATTCTCAGCTATCTAATAATGTACAAAACTTTAAAATAAGTTGAAAATTTGCTAAAAAAACGATAAAATAATAGCACAAGGAAGAAATTTCTTAACGCTTAAATTTTAAACAAATCGTTTTTTCTTTGTTTAGAGGTAGTCTCTACTTAGAAAGAGGTAACAGTTTACTGTGAATATGTGATCTGGTCAAGTCTGATCATAAAATCGGCCACGGGATAGCTCAATTGATCGATAGGAACGATTTGTTTAAAATTTAAGCGTTAAGAAATTTCTTCCTTGTGCTATTATTTTATCGTTTTTTTAGCAAATTTTCAACTTATTTTAAAGTTTTGTACATTATTAGATAGCTGAGAATGTGTAGAAGCTTTGAAAATAATTTGCAGGCCAAAAACTTTTCTGTAACTGTAAAAAAAAATAGCATTTTTGGCAAAGTAACCCAATAGAAATTATGAAACTGGTACAGTCTTGGATCCCTAACCGGGGAACCTACAAAGATTATTTTTATTTTAGAATTCACAATTATTAATTGAGATGTCTAGTACTTAGAAATTAAATAAAAAGTCGGCAATATGCCTTACTTTTTTTTAAATGAATTTTAAAAGAAATAAATACGTATTTTTCTGAAAACGATCAATAACTCAAAAACGGGCGGATTTTACCCATAAGTGTTTAAAGGTCATTTGTAGCATTTGACCTCCTCTACAACTTCTCAAAGAGAAGGTAGCGTTTTTCTGGACTTCGTGTATAAATATCGCACATATGGATAAAAAATTATTTCCCCGCTTCAAAACGTTTCTGATTTTAAATAATGTATAAAAAACAAGAATTTAAAAAAAAAAACATCAAAATCGGTGCTGTTTCTGAGGACTTCCGACGAAAATGCTTCGTTTACTCCACTAATAGCACAAGTAAAGGTAAAACCCGAAATCCGTGGATTTGTGGTAACATCTCAAAACAAAATTGTTATTTTCTGTATGATAATACGGAACCTTTCATGTGCGAGTCCGACTCACACTTATTTATTTATTTATTTATTTATTTATTTATTTATGTACCGCCCACAGAGTTACACATTTAGATTAAATACATGTTGTTCCTTGAATTCTAGGGCTCTTATGCAACTCCACTTACGGGCAGTCACAGCATACATTAACATAAACATAAGTCGTACAGTAAAATATAATATAATAGCTAACCTAAGGAATATGAAAAAATACCTAAGTTATAAATTTTAAAAGAATATAATAAGATGGAAATTAAATTAAAGTAAAGTTAAGTTAAACTAAGCTAAATTATCTAAATCATCTAAAATACAATATACTTACGGCTAGGGACTGACACTAATTATCGTTATCCTATTGAGGAATCGAATGATTTGAACAACTTGGCTTTAAATTTAGCCAGGTTATCGCAAAACAGATCCGTGGTAATGTCCTTGTCCAAAAATTCCTTATATGTACTACTTAAATGTACACTTGACCAGGTTTTTATAGTATTTTCGTGAAATCTGAATTAATTCCAATGATTCTTACAGTAGGTAGTCCTATCTGTAACACAAACAGGATTTGTCCTTAGGACACAAAACAGGGCCATCAAGGTTATGGGTTTGAAATTTTTTTTAAAGAGCTATAAGAATTACCTATAATAACTATAAGAGTTATAGTAAATTTATCTTACCTTCTGAAATCAATTCTCTTATAATAATTTTAGGGATAGGTAAGTATACCTAAGGAAAATTAAAACGTCAATAAATAAAAATATTAAATTATTCAATTACTGATAATAATGTAAAAGAATAAGCTTAATATGTAAATTGTAATTGAAAAAAATAATTAGGTCTATTTTAAGTTGGTAAGTGATTTTAAGTAGATTTTACAGCCTGAGTAGCAAAGAAGCACAGTGTATTTTTAGTCCATTCCCAATAATTCGCAAACGGATGATAGATACAGCCTTTTGTCGATTCCACTAAGCAGTCATCTAAAATAATAAAGAGCACAGTTTACAGATCAGAATTGTTTCGCACTTATACGCTCAACCCTCAACCTAAACTAAGTTAGGAAACTTGAAATTTTTAACATAGTACGCTTTTTCTATAACATAGACATAAGACAGTTATAGTCACTCACTAAGAATGAATAGGAAACATCCTTAAAGGGATTAAATAGGAGAGGAAAGTTTGTATGTAAATCCATTATGTTTCAAGTTACTTCCATGCAAATTGGTATTTAGGCTTTCGGTTAAAAATAAAGCAAAACGTGTTTCACGATTTTTGGAAATTTCTCCCCCGAGGAGTTAAATAAATAGGAGGGGGAAGTTTGTATGAATGCCCGTTATTTTCAAGTTATATCTACGAATATTGGTATTTAAAGCACATTGGGGGTTAGTAAGAAATTCCACCCGAGAGAATTCGGAGCGGGTCAGATTAGTAGGTAATGCTAAGCACAAGAGATGAAATACAAATGATCATGGAAGGAAAGCGTCTAATCAAAAAAAGCATATTAAATCCGTAGAAAGCGATATACTTTTAACGTAATATACTTACTCATTTCTAGCATAGATTTAAGCTCGCTTGGTTTCATAAGCTTTTTATATTCATGGGTACCCTTTGGAACAATATCAAGGCTTTCACAGAAAAATATTACAATGAACTGAGCGACACGTGTTCTACTAGGCGTCGTAAAGAATAGTTTTCCACCAGGTTTTACGGCACGAACGCATGATTCCAAGAAAAGTTCCTTGTCAGCAACATGCTCTATAACTTCAGAGGCTACGATAGCGTCGTAGCTTTCAAAGTACTTGTTAGAGTGTTCCTAGAATATATTTAGAGTTTTGATTTTTTGACGTGACAACGTCTTATAATTCGATAGAGCCGGCTGCACGCACGAAAAAACATGACTCATGCGGCGTTACCTCGCTCTGAGGCGTTCCATGTAAGGCTTGAAGTGCAAGCGAGAGCGCGGAACGAGCGACAAAGAAGCACAATCGGCCTTTGTTGTCACGTTCAACTATCGTCAGTAAACCGACTTTACAGACAACCAATTTTTTTTCGTTATTTCGTGTATCCACCTTAAAAAGCAACCCTAGGGTCTATATTCTTAAACGCGCACCCCGGTCTAACAAATAATATACAACAAATTGCACCAATGCATGGCAGATTGTAATTATTGCCTTTGTTATTTAAGATCTAATGATACACAATTTTTAATTAATAAGTAAATAAAATAAATAAATTCTTTGTCATGGGTGGATACCGTCTACCCACTAACACACGTTTCCGAGTATACTACAAAAAGCCCCTTAAAGTTTAAAATTTAAGGGTGTCTGGCAGGGTACCACAATACCTACTATTATAATAGTTTCAGTTAAAACGAGACAGATTTATGCCAGCGATATAACTCTATCTCGTTTTAACAGTGTCCTAAGTTTGACCAAAGTCAAAGTGCGTTCTATAGATCTCAACCTTAGTCCATTACTTATAAGCTTATATCTCACCTCTATCGTAGTCAAAATATAAGTGGGCAAGTTAGTTTCCGCTTGTTTTTAGAGCAATGTTGTTGTGCCATTTCAATTAATTCCTTGCTAGAGTCTATTCCAGTAACTTCGGCTCCAAACTTGGCTAACCCCTAAAAAGTTGTTTTATTATTTATTTTTTGAACTTAATATGTTTTTAGTATTTAATC
Organism: Maniola jurtina; assembly: GCF_905333055.1. Taxonomy (NCBI): domain Eukaryota; kingdom Metazoa; phylum Arthropoda; class Insecta; order Lepidoptera; family Nymphalidae; genus Maniola; species Maniola jurtina. The sequence goes on from NC_060039.1 coordinate 11,492,665, forward strand.
CATACCTACTAAATATTATAAATTCGAAAGTGTGTCTGGAGTCTATTCTAGTACCTAACTTGGGCCCCAAAAGCTAACCCCTAAACGATTGTTTTATTATTTATTTTTTGAACTTAATATTATCTTTTTAGTATTCAATTCATATTAAATATTATAAATGCTAAAGTGTGCCTGTATGTCTGTCTGCTTGCTTATCACTTATCAGTTATCACGCACGGTTCATCCGTTTAACTGGTTTTGGCGTTTGGTACAGTGATAGCATCCCAGGGAAGTACATAAATTACACTTTGTCCTGGAAAATCCAAGAGTTCCCAAAGAAATTTAAAAAACTTAAATCTACGCATAAGAAATGTTCATGGGCGGCGGTAATCACTTAACATCAGGTGACTCGCCTGCTCGCTATTTTACTATTAAAAATATACATTTTTACATTTTTACCGTTGTATGCCAAGGTGCTAGGGTAACTTATTAATTTTTATGCCATTTTCATTATTAACTAGTATTATTTAGATCCTACGATTTATTTTATTATTGTGCTGAATCATTCTGACTTTCGTAAGCACTTTTATAAGTCTGAATGGAACAATAAATAAATGCAAATACAAATATCAAACTTACCTCTGAGAGCACCCCTGCTCCACAACCAACGTCAAGGATTTTTTTTCCTTTCAGACAAGTGGATAATTTATCACCAGGCGCTACATCCACTAGGCCGTCTCTTATATACGGTAGTCTACGAAATCAATTCATTGAAAAGAGTAAAAAATAATTAGTAAGAAAATATTGTGATAAAACAAAACTTCTTTTGTAAACATGGTATAAATAAACACATTTTGTAATTTGTCAATATTGTAATAAGATCAGTTCAAATGATACAGGTATTTAGTATATTTTATACTTCGCTCATACCTATAATATTATCTTGATATTCTGATTATGAATGCAAAGAGTGTCGTAATGACGTCATTTTATTCACGTACATCTATAATATGAAAAAACCGGCCAAGTGCGAGTCAGACTCGTGCACCGAGGGTTCCGTACTCAGACATTTTCCCGACATTTTGCGCGATAAATCAAAACTATTATGCTTAAAAATAAATAAAAATCTGTTTTAGAATGTACAAGTAAAGCCTTTTCATATGATACCCCACTTGGTATAGTTATCTTACTTAGTTAAAGTATTGAAAAACGTTGTAGGTATGTTGTGCTTGTGCATTGAAAATCAAACCCTCGGAGCTATTTAAAACACTTGCCTGCGGCTGGGGAGATTCTAATTTGCACTTCGACTGTTATTTTTAACATACTGCACTTGAATTTAAATATCTATTACCGAATATAGTTGAAACTATGAAGCGCTCGAAATGGTCCTTCGGTGTCCCAAAATGTTTTCAGTAGATTAGTATTAGCTTGGAACAAATCTTTCTCGTCAATCGTAGAGTGAGCATTTCTTTTAAAATTAAAATAAATATTATTTGAAAAGCCAGAAATCGGGCTCCAACGACTGAAAATAAAGCACGACGGTTACTAGAAACGTAGGTTCACAAACAAAAACTACCTAATAAAATAAAAAATATGTTTTTTTAGGAAAGAACATTTATATGCATCTACTTACTGAAACAGAGTTTTAACATTATGTAAGTCGTAGAATTTTGTTATCATCTTCATCATTTAAAGTAGTTTTACCACTAAAAAAAGGAAAAGTAATAGGAATGAATTGTATCAATAAATTAAGAGCATCTTAAATTTATTTGTTACAGAGCTAAAGGCTTGTGATCACAGTTATTTGTAGTGTCCGAGCGAATTTTAACACACAGTTAAAATAGTTAAATGTACGAGGAAGGACATAAGTATATGGAATAGGAAAATGTCCCTTTGATACGAGGTAGATACAGATTCCTGTGCGACTTTTTACTTCAGACCTCCGACAAAACAAAAATATTTTGACTAAATACCTTTTTTAACGAGAAACGAGAAAATATCTTACCTGGTGTTATAATGTGCATGGAAACAACAACTGTGCTACTTGATAATGATTCCAATCTTTGTTAGCGACTGAACTGCAATCTAATAAATCCGCATATTTAACCATATCGCATGTTACTGGAAATGTGCATAATGCAGATATTTGAATATTTCCTAGAGTCTGGAATCCTAGAATCTACACAAGTTTGTAAGTAATCTTTGGAACTACTTAAACATATTTTGAAAATTCTTTCACCAGGCTACATTATTCCTGAGTGACATAGGCTGTATTAGATTGTGATTATAAATAATATTTTTTAATATGAACTAAAACCACAAACATGCCAAAATGAAAATAAACAAATTGTTAAAATGTAGTATAGAAGCAGGCGTTATATTGCGGAAGTCCATGATATACAAGAACAAAAAGCTTAATTTGCTATAATCCGCCAAACCAAAGAAATCTGTATGGTGCAAGATGCAGCATGCGACATGCACCGCCCGCCCTTCCACTGATAAACATGCAGGAAAAGCCAGCCACCAAGCAAGCCACACACAAATCGCAACACCACTCAAAGTGAAGTTTTGAGTGGTGTTGGGATTTGCGTGGTGCTGCGTGGTGGTGGTGCGTGTGGCTTGCTTGGTGGCTGGCTTTTCCTGCATGTCTATAAGTGGGAGGGCGGGCGGTGCATGTCGCATGCTGCATGTTGCACCATACAGATTTCTTTGGTGTGGCGGATTATAGCAAATTAAGCATTTGGTTCCTTGTAAATTTTTAAAAATTGTTGAGAATTGACGATCTTATCATCGGTAGGCGGGAGGTCGATTCTGGAAAACCTATCAATCATTATAATATTACAATCGCAATTGCTGTTACTGGCTGAATTTATGGTATTATTGTTGCAACAATACATTGTAGCCAATAGTGAGCGAGAGTCGGCCAATCAGAGGCGATTGTGATCGTCAGATTGTAACGTGCTACATAACCGTCATTTTACGGCAACTCAGCTAGCTGCGGTAAGTTCTTATCGTGGCTGACAGCCTATGTGTAAATATATTTAATTAGATTTTTACCACTTCATGAGATAAGTCTATGAGACTTATAACTCTATTTTATTTAGAGTTATTTTATCATAAAATCCTTCTTAGACTGCGTACCACAGTGTAACCTGTTTTACTTCTTGCGTGATTAAATGAATTATATTGTACCTTTAGTTTCATTATTTATGTAAGATAAAATATCAAGTAATTATTGTATAACATATTGTTTAGTAGGCACCTACTACTTCGTATTCGCGACTTCAGCCGCATGGATTTCTGTTTTTAACCGACTTCAAAAAAAGGAGGAGGTTATTTTTATTTTAAGGTTATTAATATGGAGGTTATTTGTATGTATCTCTTCGCGTACCGCCAAGAGATTTAGCGTTCCGGCTTTGCCAGTAGAGTGGTAACTAGCCACGGCCGTAGCCTCCCACCAGATCAGACCAGAAATAAAACGGTTTGAGCGCAAATGTAGCAATAAGAGACGCAACGGGGCATCAGGGAGCCCAGTGGCATATCGTTACATACCAATGTAAGCATTAGGTACAGTTACACACGGAGGCGTTAGAAAAACGAATCGGTACTTCGGGACCAGTCCACCCACGGTCAACGAATCCAGTCCACTCAATTCAGCCAAGTTTGTAAACTTGCCCAACCTATCATCGATTACTTACTTTTTGTCGATTGAACGCTTTGAGATTGCGAAACCATAAATGGGAATCAGGTTTCAGCAAATACGGAGGCAATAATGTTTTACTCTTAGAATACTGCACAAATAAACTGATAATACTTTATTTGCTACGGGTCTTTTTAGATCTTAACTAAGCGCAAAATTTAAATTTTTAAGTATCGCTCAATTCAAGAGTGCGTTGTGGAGGGTAGCGTAAATATTTATCGTCCTGCACGTGTTTCATTAGTAGCAAAATATTTGTACTTAATCCATAATAATTCATTACAGAAAAAAGTTCGTAACAATAGTTATATGTAGTTAAAAAAAACGGTCACGTGCGAGTCGGACTCGCACACGAAGGGTTGTGTACCATCGCGTACAAGTAATAATATTTTTTTTGTGACGTAATCACAACTTCTGGATTTTCGGATTTTTCCCTTTACTTGTGCTATAAGACATCGCTACCTGCCACATTTCGTGACTTTTGGTCAATGGTAAGTACCCTATAGGTTTTGATTCCCGTGATGGGTCTTGACAGACACGACAGACAGACAGACAAACGACGAAGTGATCCTATAAGGGTTCCTTTTTACCTTTTGAGTAGGTATTACCTACTTGATACCTAGTTCAGTTTAACAATGCAACTTCGTAGTCGATTGAAAAGATCAGCCATTCATACAAAAGAAACAGACACAAAAAAGTGTCAACCAGTAAAGAAACCAGACATGTGTACGCCAATAACGGTACGAAAGACCGGAAAGATCTCATCAATCGCCATACGAAGCGCTGAGCAGACTTAAAAACTTCTAGTCACCCAGATAAGATCTCTAAAGGACATGAGAGAGTACCTGCTCTACTTAGCTTGATATTTGTGTTCGGAAACACGCGCGGCCGTATTCACAAACATTCTCGTAGATCCGGCTTTTAAACGTGCGTTTCTGTAAAAAATGTTTTGCAGCTGCCGCTCTCATGATTTAAAGCTTTGTGATTCAAAGCTATTCTCGTAATAATACAAGTGTAAATTAAAAATGTATAACATCCCCGACAAGTGAAGGTTACATTAACTAGAAAAGAGCTGATAACTTTCAAACGGCTGAACCGATTTTCTTGGACTATAGCTAAGAACACTCTCGATTAAGCCACCATTCAAACAAAAAAAAACTAAATTAAAATCGGTTCATTAGTTTAGGAGCTACGATGAAACAGACAGATACACAGATACACACGTCAAACTTATAACACCCCTCTTTTTGGGTCGGAGGTTAAAAAACCTTTCAGACATTTGGAAACACACGCAATAATAAAATGTACAAAAACACGAATCTTTCCCAATAATCAAAAGAGTACAAGATAAATAATGTAGAATGAATTGAAATTTATGGGAATTTATAGCCAAAACTAGCTGACGTCCGCGACTTCGTTCGCGTGGATTTAGGTTTTTCAGAATCCCCTAGATACTTTGATTTTCCGGGATAAAAAGTGGCCTATGTGTTAATCCCGGGTTAGTTCTATCTCCATTCCGAATTTCAAACAAATCTGCTCAGTAATTATTGCGTGAAAGAGTAATAAACATATGACACATACATACACACAATATTTCGTCTTTATAATATTAGTGTAAAATGTTACGACTGAGTTTAGCATAACTGGTGAGGTTTGAACCGAAGATCTATCGGATTTCAGCCCGCTTCTTGATCACTGAGCTACTGAGGCTAACAGCGACTTAGTTCGTTTTGAAAATTAGCTGGCTTCAATAGAAATCTGTTCGCACTGATTCGCGCTCTATTAGCCCGGATATAAAAGCGATAAAACTTGAAATACAACGAAAAGAATGTAGTCAGAAAAGTATGCCGAACCGCATAGTAACCATTGGCAAATATATGAAACTAGCTGACTCGACCCGGCTTCGTTTGGAGTGAAATTTTTAAAAACGGTTAGGGGGTAGAGTTTCTAAAAAACCTGACACACGTATCTCTTCATTTTAACCAAAACATCAAATATTAGTTTTTAACCCCCGACCCAAAAAGAGGGGTGTTATAAGTTGTTATAATTCTGTGTATCTGTCTGTTGCATTGTAGCTCCTAAACTAATGAACCGATTTTAATTTAGGTTTTTTTGTTTGAAAGGCGGCTTGATCGAGAGTGTTCTTAGCTATAATCCAAGAAAATCGGTTCAGCCGTTTGAAAGTTATCAGCTCTTTTCTAGTTACTGTAACCTTCATTTGTCGGCGGGTGTTATAAATTTTTAATTTACACTTGTCATCCGTGTTAACTTTCAAAATGACAGAACTTCATACAAACTTCCATCCCCTATTCCCATAAGGGTTCCAAAAATCTGGTTTTAGTGGGTGCCTAATTGGTTTATGCTGTGCGTTGATAGATTAGTCAGTAATTCAGCTTTTATTTTTCTATATATATAAGACTAGATGATGCTCGCAGCTTCGTCCGCGTTAGGCTTTTAAAAATCCCGTGAGGGCTCTTTGATTTTCCGGGACAAAAGTAGCGCCAATGTTCTTCCGCGGGATGTAAGCTAACTATGTACCAAATTTCATCAAAATCGGTTAAACTGTTGGACCGTGAAAAGCTAGCAGACAGACAGACAGACACACTTTCGCATTTATAATATTAGTATGGAAGTATGGATGGATATAGAGTCCATAGTCAATAATTATTTCGTGTCCACGTATCCATTAACAGGGATCTCTCCATCACTCGTTTCATACAATCGTAGTTCCAATTTCATTTGAATATTAAGCAACCAAAGTCCATGAAATTTTGCAGACATATTAGAAACTAATATCTGTGTCTGTGGTGTTTTAGATTTTTCTAAAAATATGTAGTTTTAAAGTTACAGGGGCTCAAAGATTTGTATGAAATTTTTTAAGACCGCGTAACTTTGAAACCGAATATTTTAACAGAAATCTGGAAAACCACAGACATAGATATTAGTTTCTAGAATATGTCTGCAAAATTGCATGGACTTTGGTTGCTTAATATTCAAATGAAATTGGAACTACGATTGTATTAATCGAGTGACGGAGAGAGCCCTCTTAAGCACACGCCAAGAGCAGGTAGAGCGCGTGCTGACTTAATTATAACCATCCTCGCAGCTGCATCTTAGCGTTTAATACCACCTAATTGAACACATCTGCCGACCGTAGCGCGACGTTCCCGAACGATAAGAATTTTTAACTGCAATGTCTCCTAACTAAATCGAAGGAGCAATAACACCGTGATATATCGGGATACCTGCATATCTGAAAGTTCTCCATAAGTTATGGACCATAACAATGTTCTCAAAGTGTGTGAAGTCTGCCAATTCATACTAATTGACCAGAGTGGTAGACCTGTATCTACTCAGTAACGGGTCGTTCCACACCACCATTACTTGGGGGAAAAGTCACTCGTATATTTAAATAAAGCTAAACCACCTTGTAAAATAGCCTAATCATTTTCAATTTTAGTTTTCCTTGTCTCTTCTTCCATCTTAATCTACTTAAATATATTTTAACAAAGGCATCCGCTAGGAAAGGATTTTCAACCCATAAGGAGGTAAATCAGGGGTTTGAAATCCACGCGGACGAAGTCGCGGGCATAAGCTATTCGTAGTATAATATAACAAAGAAGTGCCGTCTAACAGGATAACACTGTGGGAGTGACCCAACCAGTTCTATATTGCTGCAGCCTTGAAGGTCGTTGTAATATCGCGTTCGAAAGACTGAATCCTGACGTAGTAGGTACGAGAAGTATAATTTGCGACATGTCGACATGACAATCGGGGTGGGGATCGCTAACCCGGTCCGGGATAGCGCTGGTGACGAGCGGATGTGCGGGGCGTTTCTCACCGCATACTCCAATTGCCATGTCGACCTGTCGGGTACTATAAGTACCCTAAATGGAATCAGAGTGAATTAGAGTAAGTGAGCCTTTCGGTTTGATTTTGAATACCTAGCCCACAGTTCACGCCTGCCAAGTGCCAGGTGAAGGTGAAGTCTCGAAGTTTTATTACAAGTTTCATAACTATTGTGAACTATGGTTTTTTAAACTGTGCTTTTCTTCCTGGTATTTTATTGATCCATTTTAGGTGAAATTCGGTTTGTTGGTTTGTGCAATGTCATCATCACCCTATTTCCATGGGTGCGGTCATAATGGGGTTTACCTTTCGAGCTGATACTTTTGGTATGACAAGATATTTTGTAAATGCTATAATTTTGTTAGCTCAATGGTTTATAACTAAACTCGAATAAAGAGTTTTCTGTCGTTTGTACTGGAAAGTTGTTTCCTTCCTTCGAATGAATGGTTATTTTTAACTGCTGGTAGATTCATTAGACATTAAAAGGCTATGAGAATAATATGGTTTATTTGTGAATAAAGATATATATTTATCCTTGTCAAAGGATCTAGGATACCATCCTCCCCATTCAAAACAGCTATTCTTATTTTCTTATTATTTATTATCTTCTTGAGATGTACACCGGGTTATAAAGATAATATCTGCAAGTTTTGCAAATGGATGACTAATATTATACCATTTATAAATTGCAAGATCCACGTCATTATCGTCTACCCAATTAGATTTCTGGTTTCAACGTCAGAGAAATCCACAAATAGAATCTGAATCACCTTATGCCAAAAATGAAATGGGTGTGTACTGTGTGTGTATTCTGATCTTTCTACTCTAATATTACAAATAAATAAAGTAAGTTTGGATGTAGGAGGAATCTCCGAAACTACTTAGATATCCGATTTTAAATTTTTTGTCACAATTAGAGTACATTATCCCCGAGTAAGTAGGCTATCATATAAATAATATGTGATTGTTCTCTTGATTTTTATGTGTGCGAAAAGCTAGTTATTGATAAAGTCATTATTTACGAATATTTTATGGGTCATAATTTAAAACGAAAAATTAATTGAGTTATAGAATTGAAAGATGGTTTTTTAATAGCAATCTTTTTAGAAAAAGTCTTGATTCTCAGTTCCAAGTTGGGTACTTACAACAAAATTATCGCAAAAAAGATAAAAGCAGTAAAGATATCGCAAAAACTGCTATTTCCCTTCGTATGTATCGTATTTATGAATAATAACGAACAAGTGGAAAGAATGCTGTTTGCATTCAGTTGGTGGTTCACTTCGCTTATTGTTATGTTTTTTGCCGCAATCTCCCACATGATTCAGAAAATGATTCAACACGTTTTTAGCACCACACAGATAGCTATAGCAAGACCTTGAATTTTTTATCATGTACTTATCGTTGTCACGACATTCAAGATGGTTTGCAAGTTATGCACTAACTTCTGGAAAAATCTATCTAATATTTCCATTTAACTAAAATAAAGATTTTGTCCTGTGTAAGTGTTTAATATTATCGATTAAGTGCAAGTACAGTCACTCACGATTGCCTGAACGGATGTAAAATCAAATAGATCTTAATGAAAAGCTAACTATAAAAGGACAACTCTTATTTTTCACGACCTGCATGCAAACGATCTGGGAACCCAACGCATTAGTAACCCAAGAAAACTACCATTATGTGGCTGTAATGGAAAGGGGATCACGACTCTCAGCAATGAGGAATAAGACGCACGATAGAGAAAGAGAGATGTCCGGGATAGATTGCTTTTTAGATGGTAAATCTACAAATGGGTAGCACAATATCAAAGCGCTGTCAATCATTAACATTCAACACAGGTTTCGTTCGGATTTGGTAGGTCATCCGGTGTAGCATGACCTTAGCTTTGTGGCACAAGGCACAAAGGCGGTGTCAAGCAAGGAATTTATTATTTGAATCCAAAGAAAGTGCATTCCATTATTTTTGACCTAACTAGATACCTATAGGATTAGGATCTTTAAAATAGTTGTTTTTAGACTATGTAGCTATTTTGAGGTGAAAAATTCTTTCAGCGCAATTAGCGATGTTGGGATGGGTAAAAACCGTAAAGTCACGTCACCGACATGCTATAGCTCTTTAAAACTGAATTACCTGAGTTTCACGCTCAATTGCGATAAAATCAGATATTGTTTCCGTTGTAGACCAAATGTTGTACAAACTCACCTTGACACGGTAGCAACTAACATTTCAATAAATGTCGATCAATTTTACCAAGGCTAAAACTACATACTATTTAAATACACAGAACATTTACCCATAGGGGGCTAGAAAAAAATTATCTAAACAAATCACATCAACATTTGCAATAGTATAATTATGAACAAGTATAAAGATAATATCACTGACCATGTTACTGTATAATAAAGTAAGTAATTAAAAATTTCAACAACTCGTAAATGTGCAAGACTTTCTGGTCCTAAAATATCCGGACATTAGCTCTAGTTACTTACTGTTAAAGTAGATGGAAGGAAGGATAACCAAGAGGACAACAAGAACTTCTTGAAAAAACCTGGGGTGTTATAAGTTTGACGTGTGTATCTGTGTATCTGTCTGTGGCATCGTAGCTCCTAAACTAATGAACCGATTTTAATTTAGTTTTTTTTTGTTTGAAAGGTGGCTTGATCGAGAGTGTTCTTAGCTATAATTCAAGAAAATCGGTTCAGCCGTTTGAAAGTTATCAGCTCTTTTCTAGTTACTGTAACCTTCACTTGTCGGAGGTGTTATAAATTTTTAATTTACACTTGTATCTAGTGTTATTGGATTAATTTTAAAGGAAAAGATTACTTATTACAAACAAGTGAGGAATTATAAACCTTGACTGTCAACGTCTTTGGTTATAGATAGATCACGTGAAAAATTATCGAGTTCCGACGGTAAAAAAGGCTATAAAACAAACCAGAAAGTATAGTAAAAGAGTTCACGATAACGGTTTGACAATTTGCGAGTGAAAACTGTAAAGCAATAAGGAATCACAAACTTGAATGCAAGGGATGTCAAGGGCAGGTATAAAATAGACAAACATTTATGAAGGGAGGACGTAAAAAGAAATAAAGGAATATATTTCAGAATGAGACAAAATACCCACATAGGGTCCTCAAGCCCCTGGAAACAAGTTTATAATTAAGAATATCCGCGAACAGTACGTTGGCACCGTGAACTGCAAATTTAGACGGAGGAAAGGTCGTCCATGAGTCACAATAATATCAACCGTAATAACGCGTGTAAGTATAGCTGGTAACGCAAATATAATCCGTTTCAATGAACTGCGAGCCGTGGCAATATATTTTGATATACCTTTAACAGGGCTCTCTCCATCACTTACTCCATACAAACGTAGTTCCAATTAATTTCATTTGAATATTAAGCAACCAAAGTCCATGAAATTTTGCAGACATATTCTAGAAACTAATATCTGTGCCTGTGGTGTTTTAGATTTTTCTAAAAATATGTAGTTTTAAAATTACAGGGGCTCACAGATTTGTACGTAAATTTTTAAGACACGCGGTCTTACTTTGAATGCCCTTTGAAACCGAATATTTTAACAGAAATCTGGAAAACCACAGGCATAGATATCAGTTTCTAGAATATGTCTGCAAAATTTCATGGACTTTGGTTGCTTAATATTCAAATGAAATTGGAACTACGTTTGTATGGAGCAAGTGACTGAGAGACCCCTCTTAAATGGATTCAGAGAAGCCGTAAACATAGGTCTATTAGCATTTAATGTATCACTGATTCCTTGCAATGGCGTCGACTCTGATGTTTTTCTCTAAACTACAAGAGTATCTGCATCTTTTTCTTTTAAATATTGCTAAATTGACTGAATTACTGAATTAACTTGTAAAAACCCACCAACGCAGAGATTTGTTTAACTTTAACCAATCAGATTGTTGATAGATGAAGTGATAATAATTAGATAATTATTTTCATATCATCTATAATCTCTAAATGGTCTGTTAAACTCATCTTTCCCATCTCTGCTTTGGCTACACTTTGGCTAATACCAGGCCTTACGATTATCAGGGATATGAGAAGATGTATATTGCCAGAGATAAGTCTAAATACAAATCATTTATCTCTGGGATTACCAAGCGAGAGATGTGTGTGGGCTCAGCTCAATAAATTCTTGAGCCGATATGGTGGCAAGGCAATCACATCATCATAATCATAATTATCAACCGATCGCTGCACAAACAAGCTGGACAAAGGTTTCTTGTAGGGGCTTATACACAGCACGGTCTTGCACCGCCTTGCGACAACAGCGACTCCTTGTTGCCGTTTGTGTCCACCTAGTGGGGGGTCTTCCAACGCTGCACTTTCCGATGCGAGGTCGTCATTCTAGCACCTTGGGACCCCAACCTGTATCGGGTTGTCGAACTACCTGCCCTGCACATTGCCACTTTAGCTTCGCAACCAGTTGAGGAATGTCGGTTAGGTACGTTACGCAATCACATATTTTTATTTTATTAACTAGCTGATGCCCGCAGCTTCGCCCGCGTGGATTGGTCAGATCCCCTACAGCATCAGGATTGAGGAGTTGGAATCCAATTTTTTTATCAAACAATGTCGCAAAGTTCCTCTATCGATTAAAAAAAAAATTACGCAAATCGGTTCAGAAACCTCAGAGATTTCGGTGTACATAGGTAGAAAAACACAACTCCCTTTTTGAAAGTCGGTTAAAAAAGTAGCCTATGTTACACCCTGGTCAATCCTCTACTTGTCTGTGAAAATCCCGTCAAAATCGGTTCAGCCGTTCTAAAGATTAGCCTTTTCAAACAGTCAGACAGACAGACAGACAGACAGACAGACAGACAGACAGACAGACAGACAAAAATTTTAAAAACGTGTGATTCAGTTAAGGTATCGTTCAAATAACCTTATGAGCTTAATATGAGGTAGTTATTTCGAAATTACAGACAGACACTCCAATTTTATTTATTAGTATAGATAAACTAACCCCAGTAACTCAAAGTACCTAATGTTTATTTTGAATTTGTAAATACAGGCCCCGGTCATGGACTTTATTTCTACAGACGTATGACTAACACAATGTTTGGACCAACGCAACAGCTAAAATCGGCATTGATTTCAAGGACAGAGGTTGTTTGAGGTAATCACAATGTGAATATCAAAGTTTCCACTTGATTGATGATAAAATGAGGTGTGTACTATAGGCTATACGAAAAAATATGAGTTTTATCGTTTCTTTATTACTTTTTAGGGTTCCGTGCCTCAAAATGAAAAACGGAACCCTTATAGGATCACTTAGTTGTCTCTCTGTCCGTCTGTCGTGTCTGTCAATAAAACCTATAGGGTCCTTTCCCGTTGACCTAGAATCATGAAATTAGGCAGGTAGGTAGGTCTTATAGCACAAGTAAAGGAAAAACTCCGAAAACCGTGAATTTGAGGTTACATCACAAAAACAATATTAAAATATGACCGTGAACCATTGAACTATATTACTAGCGTATAGAACAGACACCCCGAACCAAAAGTTTGCTTCATTTTGGTAAGAATTTGAACTAAAGTTCGCTGCAGCGCTAAAGCGATAGTTATGTCGTCTAACCAAACTAATAAAACATGCAGCGCTTAATAGCGTACAGAGTACAGTTTTCTCGCGACCAAAACGGCTTAAGCGCCGGGTATTTCATGGCGCTTCCGCGTTTCGTTCAACGATGTGTAACAACAAGTCGCTGCCATAGATTTTACAAAGCAGAAGTGACACAACTTTTGTACCTACTACTATCTAATACACAGAACATAAAAAACAGTGTTTTTTATGTTCTGTGATCTAATATACTAGTCTGCCTTATCATTAATTAAATAAACGAGGTGAAATAAAAATTCGTTGCAATTTAATATGTATACACTTTATTTGTTATACAAATCTATACTTATAATAAAACTGTAACGGGTCGAATTCTGTACATTGAAGATATTTGAAAAATTTTTTTTGGCACTCTATAATCGATACTGAAGCCAAAACTGTAATTTTTTTCATTTTTGTCTGTCTGTCTGTATCACGGCCGCGCTTCACGCGGAAACTACTGAATGGATTCAAATGAAACTTGGCACCATTAGAGCTTATACTCCGAGGTAGGACAAAGGATACTTTTTATCCCGAAATTAAGCATAGTTCCCTTGGGAAAGGGGATGAAAGTGTTTATCGATTTTACTCTATTTCTCGGTCAAATCTGAACCGATTTTGACAATTCTTTTTTTATTATAAAGGGCATACTATCAGGTTAATTTCCTGTGAATTTCATAAAGATCTGATGAATAGTTTGGAGACAAAGAGCGGAACTCCTTAACGGGTACATGTAAAATATGTGTATATTATGAGATAAAAATACAAATTTTTTATTAGTACAAATACTTAAAGGGCTTATTAGAGAAGGTCTTGTTATTATACCTACATTTATGTAAAGTCTCACTATATAATATTGATAAATAGTAAAGTTATTAGCGTTTGTTTATATCCCAAAATGTCACTCAATATACGGACATATTGTACAGTCCATTCATAATAGTATTCATTAATCGTGATGTCGCGGTCACGTGGTATATTCTAGTAGTGTATGTACGTACATACTAACATTAACAAAGTAAGAAATATAAGATACCCACTAAACACAAAATTTAATAGAAACTATACAGAAACCACACTTACCGATACTAGTATGGTGTTTTTATCGCATGGTACAGCAGTTTTCTTCAGATAAACTCGTCCTGTTTTTGTATAATGCTTATCCTCATCCTTAAAGTGCAACGAACATATATATGTATGAGGAGTCAGAAGCCATGTTTCTTCATTCCGATTATTTTGCACAAATTTTATCCAAGTTTCTCTTTTATCATGACCCGGCCTTCATAATTATTTAGGTTATTTAGGTAAAAGTCACAATTTACTTATTTTACATCTATTCTACACAATAATAAATAACACTTATACTATTGACAAACTGAACCACAAAATAGGTACAAATGTATGTTGCGTATCTGCGTCTTTTGTTTTCATTACTCTATGATTAGTATTGCAAAATGGCGGCGCCCGGAACCACGATTCTAGTGAGCATTGTTACATCGAAAAACTTTAAATCAAAGAGTTTTAAACGTTTAAATGTCTACTTACCGATGAAATGTTAAACCATCACTTTTTTTTGATGTTCTGGAGTGTTTACGGCAGTCTTTAAGAACACAACCAGGCATTTTGATGTTGTTATTTATGCGAGCCAAACCCGACTAGTCTCTACGGGTGTTGGATACTCACTGGATTAGTTGCGGTACAGTGTACCGCAAAGCGTGGCGCAAAATCGAGCAACGCGTTGACTTCTCTATACGTAGTAGTAATACCTCAATGCCGTGAACAAATAAATATTTTCAATTTTCAAAGTAAGATAACTATACCAAGTGGAGTATCATTGAAAGGGCTTTACTTGGACATTTTAAAACAATTTTTATGCATGATAGTTTTTGATTTATCATGCAAAACGTCGGAAAAAATATCCGAGTACGGAACCCTCGGTGCGCGAGTATGACTTCAGCAGCAAAACAAAGAGTTTTTTTAGCGGATTCAGAGATTTACCTAATGCGTAATTAATCAATGGTAAGCGATTGCTGAAGGAAAATAATTACTATGGTTCCGTCTGGTTTCACATCGACTAATTTTAACGCAAAACGACCAACACTGACTCAAAGGTACATAGGAGATAAGACTGTGACCTCAGTCGCGCTCTGCTAATTTTATGTCGGAAAAGAAACAATAGGCGACTTGCCGTCTGCACTTTATTTCACCATCGCATCGCTTAACGATGCTGAATAGGTAAGTTGCACCAGTCCAAACGGAGTACGGACGTTACACTTTCCACAATTAAGTTTGGTTGGATCGTTGGTGTACCTGTGATGACGTATGAGGCAGAAACAGTTGGCCTCGTGCACAAAAACAAAAGTCGCTCAGCGCGCTAATTATGAAGCGAGCTATGTTGGTTATCACTCTCAGGGATAAAATCCGGAACGAGGAAATTCGCAGAACAAAAGCGACCGACACAGCTCAAAGGATTAGCAAGCTGAAGTGGCAATGGGCAGGTCGTGTCTGTCGTAGAACCAACGGCCGATGGAGCAGACGTGTTCTGGAGTGGAGACCGCGTACTGGTAAGCGCAGTGTGGAACGATCTCCAGCCCGCTGGACCGATGCCCTGAAGAAGGTGGCGGGGAGCGGGTGGATAAGGAAGTCGGACGATCGTGTTTGGTAGCGCGCTCTTGGAAAGACCTACGTCCAGCAGTGGACGCATGCGGGCTGATGGAATGGAATGGATCATTGAAGACTTTATCCAATACACTAGAATGTAGATGATGCCGGCGACTGTCTGTAATCTAGTTTTCAGGTTCTTGAATCGCGTGATACTCTTTGATTTTCCGGGATAAAAAGTAACCTATGCCTATCTCCTGGATGCAAGCTATCTTTGTATCAAGTAGATTATTCCCGCAACTTTGTTCACGTGGATTTAGATTTTTTAACAATCCCTAGGGAACTCTTTGATTTCCGGGACCGGGAGGAAGCTATATCTGTACTAAGTTTCGTCAGATAGACACTCTTTCATATTTATAATATTAGTACGAAAGTATGGATTTTACAATAGTTATCTAACAGGGTTTATAGTTATAATCCAACTAAAATATTATTATCGTGAATGAAACTTTTACTTGAAACATGTGTTCGTTGCCAAAACATCTCAACAATCTAGTTTAGGAACAGTCTTTTGGCCTGGTTTCGATCACGTACTTGAACGGCACCCCGAATATGTAAACGAAACAAGGAGACAGTTTTACACTAATGACCTAAAGTTAGTACTTTCTCTTACCACACAACTAGCATCCAATACAAGTGTAAGACCAAAATGAAAGTAAACAAATTCAAAGTAGGACATAACGTTAACGATGGTGATTTTTCTACATCCCTAGCAATATCCATTGCATAACATTAATGGAATACACGTGTAACATGGTATATTGGAATCAGTAGTCATTAAGAGCGCATGTATGGTAGAGAAGGTACGAGTATGAATGGATCGTTAGGGAACGCATGGCTAACTGTTTCCGACACCGCAACCTTAATGTTACACATTCAACCATACGATGCACCCGCCTAGAACGGCAATCGGAAATCTTTTGTTTGAAAAAAAAAGGATCATACACGTTTGGAACATAATATACATTATGAAATCAGACATATTAAATTTAAAAGCAATTATATCAGTGGTTAAAGAAACACTAAAATGTGAGTTAAAATCGTTACGGGTAACAAAAACATATCCGTGAAAATTAAAAATCACAAGTTATGCAATTGCAAATATCAATTGCTACTCTGTGCCTGTCATATTGCGTAAACATAGGGATTTCAACATTCATTTATTTGTTTTCTATAAATACCTTATGCTTGCAACTTCGTCCGCGTGGACTAGACTTTCAAATTCCTATTTTACCCCCTTAGGTGTTGAATTTTCAAAAATCCTTAGTGGACGTCCTACGTCACAATCTGCATGCCCAGCCCGAGCCGTCCAGACCTTTGACTGTGCCTTGATGATAAATCATTCAGTCACCTTTTTCTATTTTTCTACAATATAAAAGGTCACCTTTTTCTATTTTCCTGCACAAAATGTGTAAGCTAAGACGCATTAGAACTGGATTACAGTATTTTACAACAATATAACGTAACGTGGGTGCAGTCACGAGTCATAATACTCTAGCGTCGAATAAACTTGACACGATAGTTAGTGTAGGTAAGTCAAGACTACGAGATTGAATAGCAAAAACAAAACTTTCCCGACTTACAAACATTGAAAAGATCTATTTTGCAATTTGCGTTGATCATTGAAAGCGTGACCGATCAATGACGAGTAGTAAAAGTGATACCTACTAAAAGAAAAGCAAATCTTGCGATTAGTTCTTTTGCTCCAATTAAGCGTAACTAGGTAATTAGCATTCCGATGACAAAAATAATAACTAAATAAATTATTATTTTTGTAATCAAATGACAGAGCCTATCGAAAACTTCAAATGAATTAACATATTATTTAAAAAGTCAATACAAACAAAAATTGATATAGGTACATATATAGATTAATATAAAAACATTTTGATTTTTTTGCACCTAGTAATAAAAGATAAAGGGAAGCTACGAATAAGACTTACATTAAGAGCCCTAAACGCCGCCAGCCGATGTCGCTAGTAGGTATCATAACGCGAGTAGGTAACAACCGGCGCGCTCCCCTATTCTAAAATGAAGGTCACGAAAACAGTGGGCCGCCGCGCCGATTTAATCGACTATGACAAAATTTTCAATTTTCGGGTTTATAATAAAACAATTTATTTGCTTTTGTTAAATAAACCAGGGGTAAGTATATATTATAGATAAATATCTATATTAATATTATAAAAAGGTAAAGTGTGTAAGTTTGATTGTAGAGCGTAATCTCTGGAACTACTGAACCGATTCTGAAAATTTTTTCACCAGTAGAAAGCTACATTATGCCTGAGTGACACAAGCTATTATCTAATTTCAAAAAAATTTGAGATCCCTACAAAAACTTTAATAAGCTATAATAAAACTGTAAGATTCGTAGAAAAAACTAGATGGTAACATTATCAAAATTACCTGTTACCCATATCGAAAGTTTTTTGATAATTCCCACGATTTTGTTGCAGTTATCTTCTTTTTTGAGGAATAGGTAGAGTGTCAGATGGGTGACAGGAATTTATCGATAATAATTATATAAGAATAATACTGCTACATTTTATGAATTTAAAAAAAATTGACATTTTCTGGATGGGATTTCCCATCATCGCCTATTTAACAAACTTAGGGTCGATTCACATTGGCACCTCTATCTTCATTCTTCACACGTAAAGTACAAAAACTCATATTTATCATGGGTAGAAATTTATTCAATAAATTCATAATTTGCCTAAAAATATTAGTAAATGTGTAATTTACAGCTCGTGCGCAGACATAGCAGTACTTATTCTTCACTCCAAGATACAAAACTTTTCCAAATTTGAGCCCAACAATTGCAGCAGCTCCTGACAGCACCGAGAAATTTTTGTAAAATTGAAACACGTTTTAATTTTTTTTAAATGATGTTACCACAAATTCGCGGTTTTCAGATTTATTCCTGTACTTGTGCTATAACACCTACCTACCTGCTAAATTTCATGATTCTAGGTAACGGAAAGTACCCGTACACAAGTAAGATTTCTTGACAGACAGACAGACAGACACAATAAAAAATTAAAAGTAGGTACCTAGGTAAACAGTGTTATATCGTGTACGAAGATACAGAACCCTTCGTGTATGAGTCCGACTCGCACTTGTCCAGTTTTTAGACCGACCTCCGAAAACCACTCAAGTTAGAAAGAAAAACCCGATCAAGTGCGAGTCAGACTAGCAAACGGAGGGCTCCGTACCATCGTAAAAGATATTAACTTTATGTACTTTTGAGGAGACTCAGTAGTGGGTCGGAAAAGGGGTGATCATGATGACGATGATGTATTTCTAATTTTAGCGAAGTCAAAGGGTTCCATTGACATTCTTTGGCTACAGAACCATAAAAATGCCAAAATTTATCTTAGTAAATAAATAGTTTCGATCTAAGTACGTTATCACACTAATATTATAAAGGCGAAAGTTTGTATGTGTGTGTGTGTGTGTGTGTGTGTGTGTATGTTTGTTACTCCTTCACGCTAAAACTACTGGACGGATTAGGCTGAAATTTAGAATGGAGATAGATTATACTCTGGATTAGCACATAGGCTACTTTTTATCCCGGAAAATCAAAGAGTTCCCACGGGATTTATAAAAAACTACATCCACGCGAACGAAGTCGCGGGCATCAGCTAGTAATTTTATAAAGTTGATTTTTACCTACTTCTCGTTTTTCGCTCCAATGTGCCAAGCTCCGGCGTCTAATTTCGGCCGATCTAAATTTCGCGCCAAATCCCGGCACTGGCAACGAGCAACGTGACCCTACTCCGAGGGCCGTGGAGGCGGAATGAATTTCTAAGCCAGGCGCACTGTATTATATCAGTGATAAATTTGGTCGCGTAGCCCATACGATTTTGTATGGAGAAATTTTGTGGAAATATTTGAAATGTTTGAATATTTTTCATTAAATATTGAAAGCACACAAGCATAAAGTAAGTTAGGACAATTCTACTTCAATTTCTTTCATTTGTAAAAAGGATTTTTGTTTCGTGTTTATTGCAGTAGACAAATCATACTTACGAGAACTTTACAAGGCGTTTTGGTTGATTTTACGTGATTTCAGCAATGTGTTTCATTTTTTCTTTGGATAAATATGGTATTTTCGTCAAATCCGAAAGGGTCTCAAAGAAGATAACCTTTAAAACTTGCTACACTATTTTTTGTTTCTCAAAACATTTCTGTTTAATACGTTAAAGAAGGATAATTCTTGAGCATGTTTAGCGTATAGGGCCGTTAAAGACTGCAGGTATTTTATTTGGAATCAAATAAAAATACCAGAGGCGTTACATAAGATGATAACTATAAAAATGGTATGACACATCACGATCGGTGTAGTCAATTTACCGGTTGTGCAACTTAACCATAAGTATCACAGTAATAACGGGGAAGGCAACATCATTGGTCCATTTAAGCATTATGTCATTATGATAAGTTGACTTGTGACTAAAAAATTTCCGCTTTCAAATATAGAGAAAATTCTGTCACACAAATGGTAGGTAGTGTAGGTAATAAATACTATGAACTACTGCCACTATGAAAATCCATACTTAATATTATAAATGCGAAAGTGTGTCTGTCTGTCTGTCACCTTTTCACGGCCCAACAGTTTAACCAATTCTGACGTGGTAGAGTTAGCTTATATCCCGGGGACGGATATAGGCTACTTCTTATCCCGGAAAATCAAAGAGTTCCCACGGGATTCCTAAAGAACCATCCGCTCAACCGATTTGTATGAGGTACCGAGGTAGCTTGCGTCCATGTTATTGACATAGACAACTTTTTATCCCGGAAAACCAAACAGTTCCCACGGGATCTTCAAAAATCTACATCCACGCGGACGAAGTCGTAGTTAATAAATTAGGATTTAGGACCCAGCAAGAGCAATGATATTGGGTGATCTGTGATGGTGTTACCTCAGCAGACATTACGTAGATACGAGCAAACTTCATAAAATATAGAGCACTTCTCTTCGACTTCGTCCGCGTGGACTACGCAATTTTCAAACTCCCATTTTACCCCCTTGGGGGTTGAATTTTCAAGAATCCTTTACTGGCGGAACTCTACGTCATAATAGCTATCTGCAGGCCGAATTTCGTCTCGATTCGTCCAGTACGAGTAGTTTGAGCTGTGCGATGATAATTCAGTCAGTCAGTCAGTAGGTCAGCTTTTCCTTTTATCCATACTAATATTATAAATGCAAAAGTGTGTCTGTTTGCTACCTTTTCACGGCCCAACAGTGTAACCGATTCTGACGGGTACAGGGTTAGCTTATGTCCCGGGGACGGACATAGGCTATTTTTCTGTTCTGGAAAATCAAAGAGTTCCCGCGGGATTCCTAAAGACTCATCCACTAAACCGATTTGTATGTTTGGTACCGAAGTAGCTTGCGTCCCTGTAATCGAAATAGGCAACTTTTTATCCCGAAAAATTAAACAGTTCTCACGGGATCTGTAAAAATCTAAATCCACGCGGACGAAGTCGCGGGCATCCTCTAGTATTTTTATATTACAATGTGCATATCTGAATTTGCTTAGAATTTAGATTATCTTAAAAACATATCGCGTATGTACACACGAGAGCTAGCATTTTTCACACTATTTATTAACATAATATAACAACAAGTCGTAAAGCTTAAACTTAGTTACATTCAGTTTAATTAAGAGATTAAAATGATCTACATTACGCGATCGATGTGAAAAATATGATATTACAACGTCTTCCGTTTTCCTTTTCATTTTACTTTTTTAGTATAGCAGTTAAGATGACTATATAAGACAGGATACGCTATAGTAAAACTTGATCGTAAAACTAAACCGTACGTCTATTTTAGTTGCAATCTGCCGTTTTTTACGTTTTCCATATACGATAGGTTGAATATTTTAACTCACAATAGAGCATATCCAACTGACTAACTAACTAAACTATTGCTAAATAAAACCGTAATTTCTGTATAATTTCGCACTTAAAGATCCTTATCGGTTTTGGAATTAATTGACACAGTAAAACTAAAATTATAGCAATAATGTTTTTAGCTGGTTACCTAATCAAATTATTTACTTATACGGGCTTTAATTTTATTGTTTACAAAATTTGGTGAAGTTACCAACTTTTTGTTTATACCCTATTACGACAATTTCATTATAGCAACAAGTAGACAAATGAGACATTTAATTATTATGGCGTTAGAATATCAAGACGTTATGGCGATATCATTATTACCTACTCATTTTGCAACGTACCTATAGATAATTTCTACAAGCTACCCTTTCTTAGAGGCGCGTACAAAAGGACTTTGTTTTGTCATTTATAGTGCCTTGGATTTCAACTAGGGGCCGTGATGGATAGTACGTTTTCGCCGCGCGTTGTAGGTGTCCCACTCTTTAATGATAGTCCGTTGTATATTCATAGATGCGTCCGCGAGCGTTTGGAACGGAATCTTCATTATTAGTAATTAGCATACTGAAAATGTAGGTGAAATTCGTTTATTGTTTATGGATAACGGGCGAAAGTGCCGCGCGTCCGGCGGGCGCCGTCATGCGCAACATCACGCAACCGCTCCAAGTCCTGTTATTTGATCGGATGTCATTTAAATACATGATAATAATGATAGCAATAACAAAACAATCTATAATTAAGAGCATCGTCTAGTCGTTAATTTTCATACAAAAAGCGATAACGTTTTTCTCCCCGTAAAAGTCCAATTTTCATATTTAAAAAAAAGTTGTAAATATAATGAAGAACTATGGTCGTACGTTTTAATTTTAAAGAAATATTGCTTGTTAAAAATTACTAGCGTCTAAATATCTGTATTTTTGACCTAAAATCTGTCTTGATTTTTTTTATACTTTAACTAAACTAATATACTAAAAAAATAAAACATACGAATCTAAATTAAGGAGTATTGAATCTAATGAGATCAAAATTATCACCCGAAACAATATTTCAAGGAAAAAATGTAGGGAAATACCTACTGAACTATGAAAAAAAATTGTAAAAATCTACAACTAGACTATCCTCTTAAGTAAAGCGTTGTTAAAATGACAGACGCTACATTTATTTCTCTCAATTTAGTCAAAAAATTTGTATAACAAGAAAATAACGAAAAAGAAAATAACTAAGAGTTTCCCATCAATGCGCCGAAGACAAAGAAAAAATACTATTTTCTTGTTTCTTCAACTAACGTGACGCTTTTGTGCGTGGTAATAATTATATCTAATTATTTCGTGAATTAGACTGTGAGGCAGGAAATGTTCTATTTTTTAATACCTGTATGTTATTGTTTGGAAATCGATGATAAACAATAGTTTATAGAAGCATTAAAAGAATTACAACCACATACATATTTTATTAGAACAATACTATTGATAGGAAATATTGTTTCCACGAATATTGTTTCAAATGTAAGCAAATATGCATAAATAAAGTGTTTGCTAATATCGTGATATGAATTGTTAATTCAACAGGAATTAAGTCGAACGAAGCTACAAGTTCTAGTAACTCACAATTATTACAATTACCTAATTAATTTGTACAAGATACCTGAGGTTATAGTTACCAAAAAAAAACTGTAAGAATGTCCGTGAAGTGAAATTTGGCAGGAAATAAAATAGAAAAGACTGTATAACACGTGTTTCAACACTTTACTGTTAAAGTGGATCGGAAAGAAGAAAGTGGTAGGAAAAAGTGCAGTATTTTTTAATAGTTAACGTCGTATTCTTCGAACAAAATAATAAAAAAAAGTTGTAACATGTGCAAGTTTACACGTGCGCAATAAGCTGCAGTCCATCAGGTGATGCAACATTACTAATGCGACACACTTTCCAGCAGTAAAAGAGATAAATTGATAAGGAAAAGTGCAACATGTCTTAATAGTTAAAGAAGTATTCTTCGAACAAAATAATACAGTTATTCGTTAAACCAATACAAGAGAAATAGGTAAGAACAGTTGTAACAGGTGCGAGTTTACACGTGCGCAATAAGCTGCAGTCCATCAAATGATGCAACATAACTAATGCGACACACTTTCCAGCAGTAAAAAGAGATAAATTGATAAGGAAAAGTGCAACATCTCTTGATAGTTAAAAACGTATTCTTCGAACAAAATAATACAGTTATTCGTTAAACCAATACAGGAGAAATAGGTAAGAACAGTTGTAACAGGTGCGAGTTTACACGTGCGCAATAAGCTGCAGACCATCAGGTGATGCAACATCACTACTGCGACACGCTTTTCAGCAATAAAATAGATAAATTGATAAGGAAAATTGCAACAAGTCTTAATACATAGTTAAAGAAGTATTCCTTGAACAAAATAATACAGTTACTTAAGTCAAAAGTGAATAGGCAGCTTCTAGGCAAGCACGCTCCATCTTAGGCTGCATCATCACTTGCTAGCAGGTCTGATTGCAGCCAAGCGCTAATCCATAAAAAAAAACGTTAAACCAATACAGGGAAATAAGTAAGGACAGTTGTAACAGGTGCTAGTTCACACGTGCGCAATAAGCTGCAGTCCATCAGTGTTCTTAGTATGAGTTTTTACGTTTCACTGACATTGACAGAGTTCGAGCGGCGGAACAGTTCAGCCTACAAGTGTAAATTAAAAATTTATAACACCCCCGACGATCCAAAGTATTTGAGTTTTCCAAAACATCATTTTCAAATAAATAATTATGTATTTAGGCAACGTCCATCTTGACAGCTTGACATTTGTCTATTGACATAATATTATGAACCTAACAGTTATCTAACCTTCTTTTCTACAAGAAAACTAGAAAAGAGCTGATAACTTTTAAACGGCTGAACCAATTTTTTTGGATTATAGCTAAGAACACTCTCGATCAAGCCACCTTTCAAACAAAAAAAAGTAAATTAAAATCGGTTCATTCGTTTAGGCGCTACGATGCCACAGACAGATACACAGATACACAGACACACAGATACACAGATACACACGTCAAACTTATAACACCCCTCTTTTTGGGTCGGGGGTTAAAAAGTAAAATAGACCTAAGTAATTGGTTGCGTTTTATTTTTTAAAAAGTTTTATAGCTCAAGCTCGTTTATACATCTAGTCTCTTTACAATTTTTAACTAACACAAGGAACATCAAGTCAATTTTTTGTCGTTATTATGTCACGATATCGAATTCTATCATCGCTGGGTCCGGTATAAAATCTCATACTAAACACAGGTGATACAATATCACCAGTGCGACACACTTTACAGCAGTAAAAGAGTTAAATAGCTGAAGTGTTTGTAAATCATTATGTAAACTTAGTTGATTTAGGAGTCAAATTAATTTGGTTTTATAAAGGCATATCGATAGTACATGATAAATTGTAACGTCTATGATCCATGATCAAAGATATTACATGTAACATAGGATATATTGGGATATGTAATGATATACGGAATACTATCAGATCATTCCTGACTTCGTTCGAGTGGAACGGGATTTCTAAAAATCCTTTTCCAATGGAAGTCTACGTTATAGAGAGTGTATGTAATATGCCAAATTTCAAGTTTTTGGACCCAGCAGCTGTATAAAGGTATATTAATCAGTCAAACTCTCTTTTTACTCTACTATAACGGCAAAGCCGAAAGGAAGGGTTAGATTTTTTATAAAGATTACATCGAATATCTTTTATAAAATGACGAATGACTAAATAAAACCTACATAGTACTTCATATCTACATACAATTATTGATGACGCATGAGTAATATGATACCCCACTGCATTTAAGCGCCTCGTCATACATTGCTAAGGTTTCCATGTCAGTTAAAAGTTAACGAACAAAACTTATTACGGAGCTATCAACCACCCCTACACAATCCAATTATCGATAATTTCGACATAGATAAGCCGAGGATTTTTTCTATTCGAAAACTGTAGAAGCTAAACCGGTATAATTGATTACGGCGATAACCGGGTGGTCAGAAGTAGTCACCAAGTTAGGTACTTGTCCCCCCGTCGACGAGGAAGCAACTATGTATAACTACCGACTATTTTCTCGCGCAAGAAACGTACAATCGATGTAAAATCTTAGAAGGAACTCGCCTAATTAATTACTCTGTGTCAACAGTAGAATAGAGTAGAATAGAATATATTTTTATTCTAGTAAACTTTCACTGTTATGCTTTTAATTCGTCAAAATAATTTACCACTGGTTCGAAATGCCGTTCAATCTCAGCCACAGTCATGTCAAAAGTAGGTACAGTTTAAACACACAGAGCAAAAATATGGCGAGTCCCAGCCTCGTTCATAGCCCAGCGACAAGACTATCACACACACTACACGCTCGCTTCTCATCATCAACTCGTTTCTAGCTTTTAGTTCAACTCGTTTCTCGCGAATCGCCGGCGGTGGGACAAGTGCCTTACACCGAGTAATTGATGACATGAACCCAGTAGCCTATTGGGAATGAGCGTTGCGTAGGTATTATGTCACTACATACCTACGAGGTTACTGCTCTTTCGTTTATTGGCCGGTATTTCTTGTGACATATTTATTACAGACCTAAAAATAGCAACTGAACTTTTTGAAGTCAATATTCAATGATGAAATCAAATAATTTTTTTTCCGATGCCAATGTTTCTTCCTTTGAGGTACAGAACCCTATAAAATAGCAACATAGCAATGTTTTTAGCGATACTTTTTCATTATTCCAACAAGTTCAATGTCCTCACGCTTCACAGAATAATTTAGCTAGCAAATTATGTTAGGAAACTACCTACGCTCTTTTTGCGTTTATACACGACTAGATGATACCTACCCGCGATTTCGTTCGCGTGGATTTAGGATTTGAAAAATCCCCTGGGAACTCTTTAATTTTTCCCGATATAAGTAACTCCAGGATTGCTAGCACACTTTATCTCTAGTTATCTCTCTTTACTAATCAGATGATGCCAATTCGCTTCGTGTAGATAGGTATAACGTATATTTTGTTAATAGTGGGTTAGAGATATTCTTGGTTTCTTGTTATTATGCCGGCAACATACTAGGGCGATGATCACCACGTTTTATTCCACGGGTTCCCTCAAGGCGTGGCAAAAGGGATTATACTAACGAGTTTACCATTTTATTGCGTCATTACATTTGTTTGTAAAGAGCGCCTCGTTGACTACGCTATATTTATAGCCACTAACATTAATTATTTATTTATTTATCAATAGTTTATTGGGCTTAGTTGATTATACTTCAGTATAGGAGGATTATCGTAATATCGTTCACGACAAGTAAGGAAACGAGTTTCCTCACTATAGTCCACTCTGGTAGGTACTATACGAAATCCCATTAGTCAGTTACAGGCACTGACTTTGATTTTCCGGGACAAAAAGTAGCCTATGTCCTTCCCTGCGACGCAAACTATATCTGTACCGAATTTTGCCAAAAATGGTTGAACAAAGTCAGACCGACAAACTTTCGCATTTATATGTAAGTATACTAAAATTATGTTTTTTTTCTAAATCGCATTTGTAATTTTATTATAGTATGGAAGTAAGGATATGAATTAGTATTTTTTTTATTCTGATAAAAGTTGCAGCAAGCACTTGACTGCAATTTCACCAGGTGGTAAGTGATCATGCAGTCTAAGATGGAAGCGGGCTAACCTGGAAGGGGTATGGCAGTTCTTATTAAACTCATACCCCTTTGGCTTCTACGCGGATCGTACCGGAAAGATAAATCGCTTGGTGGCACAGTTTTCCCTGTATGAATGTGGTAGAAGTAAACAAACAATCATCATTAACAGGGCTCTCTCCGTCACTCGTTTCATACAATCGTAGTTCCAATTTCATTTGAATACTAAGCAACCAAAGTCCATGAAATTTTGCAGACATATTCCAGAAACTAATATCTGTGTCTGTGGTGTTTTAGATTTTTCTAAAAATATGTACTTAGTTTTAAAATTACAGGGGCTCAAAGATTTGTATGAAATTTTTTAAGACCGCGTAACTTTGAAACCGAATATTTTAACAGAAATCTGGAAAACCACAGACATAAATATTAGTTTCTAGAATATGTCTGCAAAATTTCATGGACTTGGTTGCTTAATATTCAAATGAAATTGGAACTACGATTGTATGAAACGAGTGACGGAGAGAGCCCTCTTAAGCAATAGCTGTAACAATCAACGAATCTCAGGACCAGTGCATGAGACAATTATAAATAACTATGTGAACCAGATACAGATAAAGATGGTTATTTCACACTTGATTACCACTGTGACCGTGAAGGAAGCTTTCTACTGTGCCAGCCGTTTGATCTAAGTAACATTGACGCAAGGCGCGCCAGGGTGTCGCTTTTGCTAAAAATACTACGCGTGCTCCTTTCAGGCCGGATTTATAACCTGATTCTAGCTTGTATACTAATACTATTTCAGTCACTACTTTGATAGCAACTGCGATTCTCATAGCATGAGTTTATATTGTGTCAAACCAAACCAAATGTACTATCAAATCATAAGAAAAAAATGTTAGAAAATCAATGACGAAATGAAATGACAAATAGTTATGCAAAAGATTTTTGACAAAAAGCGAAATATTAAGTACGAATATTATGAACATGGTAAACGTTTTTTCACCTATATTTAGTCACTCTCTAGTGGCTTAAATAGTTGCTGACAGAATTCCTTCACAATGTTTCAATCTGAAATTATGATGTTGTACAATAAAATTTATTTGAAAATGACAGCTGCAGTATCGAATCACCTCTGATTGGTTGACGCTTGCTCACTATTGGCTACAATGCATTGTTGCAACAAGAATACCATAAAATCGGCCAATCACAACAATTACGACTGTAATGTGAAGGAACTGTTTAGTTTGACGTCACAAGGAGCAATTACGATCTAGATACGATTTAAATGTCATAGATTCAGGCCCTAGGCTGTAGCTTCTCGGAATACTCTGCCAACACGGACGTGTCGCTTGACATTAGACAATGCGGGTTAATCGCTACACCCAAATGTTCGACATAGCTCCTTTGAAGCCTGCTACTATATAACACCACGCGACGCGTGCCAATAGAGGCAGATAAAAATACCTATTACATTAGTTTAACAATGCTTTGCCACGGATGGGTATATTTGAAGATGGATTTGAGATATGGTCGCATTTTGAAAACGCGTTAGATATTATCCGTTTTTCTAAATTTCCTCATACATTTTGAGTCCCCAAATGTATGACGAAATTCCTCTATCTGATCTACATCACAATTTAAAGGTTATAATATTCTATTATAACTAAAAATAATTTGAATGGGTACACGTGCGCCTTGTTAAAGTTTGCCGGCAAAAGTCGACGGAATAATGTAAAACTTTTAACTACTCTGCAGCCTGCAGAGGTTTATGTATTAGTAACAGTAGGAGTAATTTTTAAGTAAAAGCTCAGGTTACTTCACAAATGTATTAGAATAGACTTCCTCATTAGGTAACTCAAAAGCGATGAAACTTACTCGTATATGAGACCACCTCTGAAATATATTCTAAAAATAAAAATAGCCCGTACCTACTAGTATACACAGTGATCTAAGAAGTTGAATAACTGTAATAACACTAATAGCAATTTAAAAATGATAGTATTGACTAAATAATTGAGGAGTCTCCAACAAGTCACATTGCGACTCGTTGGGAACTCATTGAAAAATTAATATGCTTGATAATATTATTCCAGTAGAAACAAGCTTGTTATTAAAAAATACTAAAAACATTGGAGGCTGCAACTTGCAAAGTAGGTAAGTACCTACTACCTACCTAATATAAAGAATATTTCTAAGTAAGTTTTTTTTCAGAAAGCTTTTTGGGTTGGACATAAAAGACGGTAATCTCATAAACATTCTTACATGTGACATGTATCTTTTGTCGGAGAAATTTTCTATCTTATGTTTCTACCTTATACCTACATGGCCATATATTACGTGTTTGTCAAACATTTTTGGTTTTATTCTGTTTCGTAATACAACGAAATAGCTTCATCCAAATGGCTAGAGATTGAGACCACTTTCTTCATGTCTTCGTCGGAACATCTTCCCACGCAATTGTTTAACGGTACATTATGTATGTGAAAGGGACAAGTGCTTTGACAATTCGAGCGTCAGCCGACCACGCATAATTCTCACATAAAATAGGTTTGTGTTTAAGTAACTTGTTACATTATTTGGAAACTTGTAACTTGATAAAGTAAGGTTATGCATGTATCCATTCATAGAGAAGTCGTATGCCGTCGACACTCGCCAGTGATTGGTTAGAACGATTACGCACTGCATCCGATCAGAATCCATGAAAATACGTTCCGAAGTAGTCATAGAACTATTTCTATGGTTGCTTACGCACTAGCTCCGTCTGCCGTCCGTCGAATATCTCGGATGTGCCTCGGATTCAAATAGGACGTATGACGTAGATATGTCAAAGATGTCCACTGAATTAGCTTGGATTTGGATCAGAGATCGGATTAAAGCGTAAGCAATATCCGAGTTCGGTCCCAGTTTTTATATCCATATTTTCATGGGCTCGGATCGGAAGTTCGTAACCGCTCTAACTGTCGTTGAACTGAGCCCGAACTAACTGGGAAAGCTAAATTACCCTTTATCTGTCAACTGTCACTTGAAAATTACTGAAATTACGGTTTACACGAAATAGACTTTGCATAATTATTTCATTGATATATTTCAACAATAAATAACTAATTCTAAGTGCTAAAAAAATCATTAAAAAAAAACTACTACTGCATTTTAAAAACCGGCCAAGTGCGCGTCAGACTCGCGCACTGAGGGTTCCGTACTCGGGTATTTTTTCCAACATTTTGCACGATAAATCAAAAACTATTATGCATAAAAATAAAAGAAATAATCTATTGTACAGGTAAAGAAAGCCCTTTCATATGATACCCCACTTGGTATACTTATCTTACTTTGAAAATTGAAACATATTTTAATTTTTTTAAATGATGTGACCACAAATTCGCGGTTTTCAGATTTATTCCTGTACTTGAGCTATAAGACCTACCTAGTACCTACCTGCCAAATTTCATGATTCTATGTCAACGGGAAGAATATAGGTTTCCGTTTTTCCTTTTGAGGTACGAAAACCTTTGTGTGCGAGTCCGACTCGCACTTGACCGATCTTTTCAATCCATTACCTTTCTATAATATAGTGTATAGTACCCTTCTATGCCATTGATTTTCAATATATTCACCTAATTTGTTTAATGGAACAGTATTGTGGCATGTGAATCTATTTTAAAATAAGCTATTAATGCCATTTTTGTACGCAAGCTCCCACGTGCTGCGTGCTGTTGATATTTTTAACTCGCGAGTATAGTAACACGTGAGTACCACTGACGCCCACGGTGCTCGTTGATGGCTTTTTTGAGATTTTCACACCAATTTAAGAGCTTAATTCACCGTTACGAAACGATAATGTACCCGGATGTTTTTGTTTACTACAATTAATCACTTAAGTAGTCAGTCTTCACGTTTATATCTCTTTATAACCGAGTTTATGGGTCCCCTCTCATAATGAAAAAGGATTAAGCAATAGTGTTTAAGTACTAACATAATTTTTAAGTTTTTTGTTACTAACATTATGTGGATTTTTGTTGTCCGATTAATAAATAAATTATTATTATTATTATTATTAATAGTCCACCGCAGGAGAAATAATTACTGAATAACGCTAAAAATTCTTTTTTATGGTTCCATACATCTCATAAGGTAAAACGGACCCGCAGGAAGAAAGGGAACTCATACTTAGGATCATGAAAGGGAAGAAGCAAGGTCTCAGCACAAGTAAAAGAAATAATCCAAAAATCGTTAAGTAGTTAGTTATACATCAAAATTCATTTTTTTTGCGATTAAAAAGTACGTATTTATAAGTTGGAAATAATTTAAGAAAAAAAATTACGCATATCCTTCCAAAATAAAGAACCCTTGGTTGAACGCACTTGGTCGGTTCTTTGATACTTTATCAATATTAACAGATTTACGTCAGCTTATATTAATTTGCAACATAGTATGTTGCGTAGATAATGTTCTGTACACAGATATACGCACTTTAACATTATCGACGCCGACAAATACATAGTCATTATCATAAGGAACGCGAGTGTAGGATTAGAATTATTACAAGGTCTCCAAGGCTGTATGTTGCAACAATTCCTGAGCAACCTGTTTCATTAGATTGTAGAGTTGATATTGTTCCAACAAAATAAATCTATTGCCATTTTGTATTAAGAATTTAAAATACTAAGCTTTTTTTATTTAATAGAGCCTAGAGGTATGATAGGAGGGTGTATACTAAGCTTTCGTTAAGTAAGCTTAAGTTATATAACTTTCCCTTGTATTACTTTTACTAAGCCTCCGTCTGTGTGTCTGTATGTCTGTCAGCGGGCTATTGCTAATGGCCGCCATGTAAATCAAAAAGTACCTAAACCGTTTTTTTAATATCTTGTGTGATGATACGGAAGACCTCGTGCGAGTCTGATTTGCCCTTGACAGGCGTTTTAGATGATTTTAGTCAATTTTAGCTGTCGAATAACTAAAGGGAAGTATCGCCCGCCAACAAATAAATAAATAAAGGTTTTTTGATATCAGTAGTGATATAGATTTGTGCTTTTTCAAACAAAACGTAGCATGTAATGGACGATGGCCAGATTTTAAATGGACATGCTATTTTATAAATATTCTTACTAGAATTTTGTTTGCCAAACTGAATTAGCATTATTATCATTGTATACGATGATAGTGTACTACATATAACCTTGTATTGTAAGTACATTTGTCTGTACATAACTAAATGAGTCACCATAATAATCATTATTTTTCTGTGTTCTGACCTACACGGTTGTCTATGGAAAAGTTAGCGATTGTCTCTAGCTTAGCTACTTACCTATGTTATTACAACATTGCAACTGCAGCGATGTAGCGTTATACACTCTTGCGTCATTTACTCATTTATGAAGACTTGTGCATAGTGATTGTATGGTTATTATCTTCCTACTTTTCTATATGTACTGCGTTGACAGTGAGCAAAATATTTCTATTATGTTGGTTCAAGAAGTTTGCCTTGAATTATTCTTCCACGTTATAATAATATATTCTGTTAAACGGTAGACAGAATGGATATTTATGAATTACTTTTAGGATTATTACGCACTCAAAATATTACAACGGAGAATCGATTTTTATCCATTAATTTTCTTCTAAGTTTATTTCTTAAATATTACGATAATATAAACAGTAACATAATAATAACATTATTATATTACTTTTTTTGAAATGTACTTTGTTATTTTGTGAAATTACGACAGAATACAAAAAGAAACCAAGAATAATGCCAATGTTTAGTCAAAAGTAAATTAAAAAGTACAGGATGTTTTGATCTTGAATTAATTCGGAATAGCGGCGACATAATTGTGCCACCATCTGGTAAAATTCAACCTGACCTGAATACATAAATTTCTCCGCGCATTCCAATCAAAACAGACTTTTCAAAGTTTATCTAGGCAGATAAATTAGACAGGTTTGACCATGCCATGCCATGGTCAACTGCCATTTATTGAATCGTCTCGGCCTGGTTTACATTCCTTGCTCTAAAGTTTCGGCCTATGTACCTACAAGCTTTTACCTTTTAAAGATTTTTTAATAAGGAATTCTGTGGAAAAACTAATTTTTTCAAACTCTATGGGCTTGCGCTTGGCTGCAAAGTGCAAACACGGCAAATAGGTAGGTAGTAATAGGTGTTGGAGCCTAAATCGGAACGCCTGCCTAGGTTCATATTCACTATACTTTTGGAGATATTTTAAATTTTAATGTCTAATAAAATATGTTATTTAAACACTAGATGAATAAGGTTATTTTACAAATTCCGTGGGAATTCTTTGATTTTCCGGGATGAAAGATGTCTATGTCTTTTCCCGGGTTGTAAGCTAAATAATTAAAATTGGTTTAAGGCTTGGGCCGTGAAAAGCTAGCAGACGGACACACACTTTCGCATTTGGTATGGATAGTAGGTATGGATGTAGTTTGGCTTAGGTCTCTGGACTATTCTGTGTCTCGATTTCATCCAGTGATGACGCATTCGGAAAGTTCTACCACTCTACCTCTCCTCAGAATGAAACCCTTCGCTTTAAATTAAGTACTTGTTATTGTTATGAAATGAATCGAAACTTAGTACCTTTTGCCAACTTTGACTAAGGTTCAGTTGCACATTTACCGTTAAATTTTGACCGTCGCGTTAGTAAAGAGCATATTGAGTTGCACGAGTCTATCGTACCTACATGATTAAGATTAAAGTTGAAATGGTCCAAAACTAACAAACCCACTTGAAAAATGCATTGTGCTTTTATTGATAGCTACGAGTAAAGTTTAACAGTAGCAGTAGCGTAACTTTAACCGATTGTCATGCAACTGGGCCTAAGGTTGTATAATGTAGCCTTGAACACCATACGCAATAATATAACGTCAATCTAAAGTAACATTCCTATTAAGGATCCACAACAATAACTAATCTAACCCTTATTTTATCACGTTCGTCTTTTCGTGCGTCATAGCAAATGTGGCGAAACTTAATAAAAAGCGTTGATACGTAGTTAAAGGTTTCCGCATACCTACTATGTATATTGCGCTAAGATCTTGTTACGACTGTTAACATCCTACTAATATTATTTTCGTAAATGCGAAAATGTTTTCGTTTGTGGGTTTGTCCTTCAATGACGCTGCAACGAGCAATGGATCGACGTGATTTTTTGTATGGATATAATGCCTCAGGCTATAGAAAAATTAAAGAGTTCCTACAGGATTTTTAAAAATCTAAATTCACGCGGATAAATAAATAGGTAGGTATAATTGAATTGAGAAATAATCCTGATATTTTTTACACGACTGCCCAAGCAAAAAAAGGAAGTGTTATTAAGATCCATTGTATGTATTGTAAGTTTCTTTATTCCACTATAACTTAAAAAACCTAAACACATTTGGATGTTTGGCTTGTCGTTAGAATCCTTAAATCATCCAGAGTGACACTGGGATGATGCAACGCCTTAAATAAAAAAAAAACAATACGGCGGCTGTATGGCGCCATTTTCAAACAAGAAAAACTTTACTTACTTCGTTTTTTGGCAGGACAGTCGTATTTTTTTTCCACAACGACTTGTTTATGATAATCTTTGTAAACGCGTTGTCGTCGGTATCACAGCGGTATGGTACGTGGAGACAGGTAGGTATAGTGGGCGTTCACTGTTAACCGGCAAAATGGTAACCCACCTCAATGTTCATAACGTAAGAATAAGCCGCTCATCTGAAACCTTATCGCACCGGGCGCAGACCTATTTTTATAACAAATTAGATTAATTTCTAGGGATTCCTTATAAAACTGTAACGGTACACGACGATAGATAATACAGTTCCGATGATTCTTATAAGAATGCAGTACACAATGTCACACAGTGAAGCTAATACAAAAGAAGAGTCTTAGGGCACTGTCTCACTAGAACACAGGGTGGTGGTGCAACCAGGTTGCTTGGTTAGCAACCAAGCAGACACCAGGTGGGATACCCTCCACAAAGCTGTATACATTACAATTGTTTGTAGCGCGACTTGGTTGCGCCACACTGGTTCCTAATGAAATAGGGCATTTCTGTTAAGCTTGCAAAATATTCGTCCTTTAAAAAGAGTTCCATATAGCAAATCTATAAACATATACCAATACTAATTTATAAAATTTGGAAGTGTGTCTGTTTGTCTGCTATTTTTTCACGGCATATGCGTCTAACCAATTTTGACAAAAAGTACAGTCGACGTAGTTACTTTTTGGCCTGAAAAATCAAAGAGTTCCCACGGGATCTTAGAAGAACCTTAATCCATGACGGACAAAATAGCGGATATTATTTATTTGGTTGCATCCTGGAGACGCACATATGCTTTTTATCCCGGAAAATCCTATCCCTAATCCCATGGAATATTAAAAATCTCTTCCTTTATCCACAGGAACGAAATCGATAATCTAATACATTATGATATTATAATCATAGCAAAAAAGTTACTCAAACAAATTCTCAGGAAAAATCCTATAACAATTTTCATTAAAAGGGATCTCATAAAGATTCCATCGGTATTATAACGTTACAGTTATAGGCACATCCAATTACTTCGACCCACGCAATCCCCAGTATTAAGTACACAAGAGCTGGTCCTAATGAACTTCATACTAAAGGCATTACATAATCGCTGTAACCTTATCTATGCTTAAGTTAATTGCTGTGACTTGTTAAGGTCACAAAAGTCATGATTTAAGGATAAATTAAGAAACATTTTCTTAAACAATTTGTTATTTTCGTTTTTGTATATTCTAAGAATGTTTTGTATATTATAGGAAAAATTATGTATACTCAAAAACCTGTTTTAATTTATAAGTAGGTACCTAATATTAACGATTATTGACTCATTATATGCCAATTATATTCCACCCGTCTTTGCTCGGGTAAGATTTAATCTATTCTGATATTATAAATGCAAAAGTGTGTTTGTTTATTTTTCCTTCCTTCACGCCGTAACTAAGCAACCAACCGACTTGATTTTTGGCATAGAGACGGAGAGTACCTAACATAGGCTACTTTTTACTTTTATCCCGGAAAATCAATAAGTTCAAAGCCTCAATAGCTCAACCGGTAAAGGAGTGGACTGAAAACCGAAAGGTCGACGGTTCAAACCCCGCCCGTTGCACTATTGTTGTACCTACTCCTAGCACAAGCCTGACGCTTAGTTGGAGAGGAAAGGGGAATATTAGTCATTTAACATGGCTAATATTCTTTAAAAAAAAAAAAAGTCTAAATCCAAGCGAATTCGCGGACATCAGCTAGTACATAATAAAGCCGTCTATATACGCCACGCCAGCCCAACTAATGTAGCTAAACATTACGTAGGATAACGAGCGATAAACTTAAATGCACGGACATCTGTTTTTTAAACTGCAATGTCTGGTCCAGTTTATTTTACGTTATTTCTTTCATACGTTTTTTATAGCGATGCATTCCGTGTGGTACCTAACTACCTAGGTATTGGTTATTAGTTATTGCAAAATAGTGAAACTTTTATTTCAATTTTGCAATTATACCTATTCGATACCTATTAGAATGTGATTGCAACTTTGTCACTTTCATTTTAACTGAAATGACTTATAACGAACTACAAAAAATATCTTATCCATACTAATATTATAAATGCGAAAGTGTGTCTGTCTGTCTGTCTGTCTGTCTGTCTGCTACGTTTTCACGGCCCAACCGCTGAGCCGATTTTAATGAAATTTGGTACAGACTTGGGATACATCCCGGGGAAGGACATAGGCTACTTTTTATCCCGAAAAATCAAAGAGTTCCTACGGGATTAAAAAAAACCAAATCCACGCGGGCGAAGCCGCGGGCATCCCCTAGTACTTATTAAATTAATTTTTACTGCAAGAATCAGGAATTTTTTGAGTGATAGGTAATATTATGTGAAAAACGATTTAATAGCTAATGTTATTTATATTTCCAAGAAGTAATAATAATTTTATATTAGAACTTTCCTTTATATGTTGACCGATGCGTTCTTTTACGTTTTAGTTTCTATTTTTTAATAGGAGGAACGTATATATAGTTTTTATAATAATATATAGGTATAACAGCTAAACCCAGCCATGCTTCGCTGGGAACAGTCTGATGATGGTCTGATATGATTTATTTCATTAGGGACCACTACTTAATTACTGACCACTACTTACCACAAATTTTAAGTTTGTTTTCTTTCAAATGGAATAGGGAAGGATGTGGCATAGCGCGTTCTACTTACATCTCCGCATTCAGTACAAATATTTTACAAAGCGGTGTTTGTGTTTCACTCGATTCTTTGGCGTGGTTTAAGGTAAATATTTTTCTCTCATGTTGCTACTCTCTTTGATAGCTTTGGTTTATGTTTCGTCATTCACCTGTTACTTTTAAACTAGTTACATTATACATGTATTTTAATCGGACCCTTTTTGAAATATGTACATAATTATGAGTTCTATTAGTGAGACCATAATACATGATGATACAAAGTTTTGTCAAAATATCATAAAATACGATACATAAGCATAAAAAATTGATATTTGAAACTTAATATGTAACATACATATTACATAATATACATTAATAACGTTTGGAAACAAAAAATATTTTTACTTTGTAGTGGCTTTAGAATCGAAATCTAAAGAATTTTTCTGAATACGAACAGTTGAACTAGGGTACCCAGGTGCCCGGGTCCCGTTTAATCTGCAAAGATTAAACGACACATGGAAACCTATGAGGTTGCCTTATGTGTATTAGGCATAATCAGTCGCCGATTGTCATCGGCGACTGATTATGCCTAATCTGTCGATAGATGTAAAAGATGTGAACATACTAGGAACAAGGAAGAAACCAAAATCTTCTAAATAAGCAGCAGAGGCATAATACAATCTCAATTCATATTAAGTATTATTTGTAGGGTTCCGTACCTCAAAAGGAAAAAAGGAACCCTTATAGGATCACTTCGTTGTCTGTCTGTCTGTCGCGTCTGTAAGAAACCTATAGGGTATTAACTCTCGAGTCTGACTCGCACTAAGTCGGTTTTTTATTATATTTAATGACTTATTTCCTTACGTAAATGGAGTCAGCGCAGCCTCATGTATGTGTATTTATTCACAACTGCTCAAAAGTAGTAAATCGGTCAAGTGCGTTTTGAATCTAGCGTGAATAACTTTGGCTTGACCTATGACTTTTACCGGTCTAATATCGTGACTTGCATGTACTTGTTGACTGTTCGACAAAGATTTTTTAGGACATAAGTATAATTGTTAAAAATCATAGATACTACTTTATATCTATGCTTATACTTTTAGGTAACTACATAGATGGTTAAATAAACCTAAATAAACATTAATGCAAGCTTTTATTTAACTATTTATCAGACTCCAAAGTTCCTAAAATTAAAAGTTGGAAGGATGATTAGCTTTTGACTAAAATAGCCGGGTACAGTAGTTTCCAAAGAAAGCTGCTGGCTTTTTCTTTGCATTAACAATTAAAAGCCTAAGCCAGGCGCCCGAGCCAACAACTGCAGCTTTTTGCCTATATATACTGCCGACCGTCCTATTTAAAAGTAGTTTCCAAGTTATAGACAAAAAACGTAGAAATTTTCAAAAACTGATGTTTTTAAAATAATGCTACGTAGGATCAAAGTGTTTAGTTAGTTTTTAGTTTGTAGTCCAGTCAGTGCACATCGAAATCTATAAAACCACCAATTTGCATAACATTCTGAAAACTTTCCAGATAAGCCCCTTTTTGACGCCCAAATTACTGGGCTATTGATCCTACAAAGAATTCTTTTTTAGAAACATCCGTTTTTAGAAATTCGCATATTTTTAGCAACAATTCAAAAACTATTTTTTGCATTCACTTAACCTTTTTCAAAAATAGAACGGCACCATACGACTATTGCCTAAGACTAGATAAATAAAAACTACCAAGAAAACTGACTGGTTAATTTCAAATACCTATTGCTCCATCGCTCACATATTTATTGGCTCATAAAGTTTCTAATGTTTAAAATTCATTTAATAGTATTAATCCACACTAATATTATAAATGTGAAAGTGTGTCTGTCTGTCTGTCTGCTATTTTTTCAAGGCCCAAAAGTTTAACCGATTCTGACGATATTTGGTACAGGATTAGCTTAATCCCGAGGACGGACATAGGCTACTTTTTATCCCGGAAAATCAAAGAGTTCCCACGAGATTCCTAAAAATCCATCCGCTTAACCGATTTGTATGAAATTTGGTACCAAGGTAGCTTGCGTCCCTGTAATTGACATAGGCAACTTTTTATCCCGGAAAATCAAACAGTTCCCACGGGATCTTTAAACCTAAACCACGCGGACGAAGTCGCGGGCATCCTCTAGTTAAATATAATTTTTATGAGTTCTCTATGTGCCAGTAAGGCATTTGCATCATCTTTATAGCAATTACTATAACCTACTTTTCATACGGTCTCTACTCTCTACACAACAATATTTAAAAGTCTTCAAATACAAAATTTCTTTATCATGAAAATTCGGTATCTCTAAAAACGCACCACTGCACCGTCGTCTCATACGTTCCCCAAAACCCGCTACCCGCTATCCTGTGGGTGTAAACTCACCCCATAGCTGTAATGGGGATGATGCCTATTGCCTAGGTCAAAAATTAATTACTTCTTGGTAATTATTAAATAGATGGTCTTCCAAAATTCGTAAAATCCACGTCCACTGTTAGTTTTAAGGTTGCTAACCATTTTAAGTGTGGGCTAAGTTAAAAACAAGATGCCAACAAAGATTGCGTTCGGTAATTGAGTTGCAACACCTAAATTTTATAAAATAGTGCTTATAAATTAAAAATATACTTAATTACGTATAAAAAATTTGATTTATAATAATAAATAGATTAAAAAATAATAAAATCATGAAACGCTTCGTTACACATTGCCAGTGTAAGGTGTTACAAAAAAAAAGTATAATGTACGGTTAAATTCTGGACATTATGATCATGCAATAATTTAGGATGTACTTGTTATTTAAGTTTTCTTTTTTCTATTACTATAATATGTAGTTATACAATAAGAAACTGTGACGATTATTTTAAACACACATGTATCGTGCACGCACGCACGCAAGTTTTCACGCTCGCAGATTCGCACGCATTTTTATTTGATTGTTTGTACAGATTTTTTGAGTCATTCGCGAAAAAATGCAGCAGCTCTATGTCACACTAATTATTATTTATTATTTCTTTTATATAAATAATCACACGTTTTTCCATGGCTTAAAATTATAATTTTTGTTTGTATATCATTATTAGTACCTAGTCGTAGTATAAATATACTAGATAGAAGCTGGACAACCCGCACAAGACTGTGGGAATCCTTACAAAGATAAGTCCAGCGGTGGACAATGTACGTCCACCGCTGGTAGGTACATCTTTGTAAGGATTACTGCTATCTTTGTTTAGATGAGCGTCGACGACAATCCAATAAGTTACTATTAAGACCCAGATTTTGTATCATAATATCTTGCCTCTTCGTCATATGCGGAAGGATCTGGGAACCCCATTATTATACCCAGAAAATCCCTACCGTTTTGTGATTAATGGGAGAGGTCACAACCCTTAACAATGAGGATTAAGACGCAGAGAGAGAAAACGTATCATATAAACTGAAACTCACCATTTCCTTCTTCAAGTAGACCAGTTGCGAGTCAAGGTCAGTGGGAGGGTGTTCCTCTGCAGGGGTCAGGGGTGGCTCTCGGAGATCAGGCTCGCCGTCAGCGAAACCGCTGAGGCTCTTTGGCAATGGAGGCATCCCTTGAAGGGACATGGTGCTGATGGCTCGGAACTGCTTGCGTAGTCTGGTGACAACGTTTATAGAATTAGTATAATGGTTTTTTTAATTTAGTATTTTGTTTTTTTATTCAGATACAAGTAAGCTCTTGACTGCAATCTCACCTGGTGGTAAGTGATGGTGCAATCTAAGATGAAGCTGGCTAACCTGGTAGTGGTATGGCAGTTTTTATTAAACCATTACCTCTTTGGTTTCTACAGCGCATCGTATCAAAGCGAAATCGGTTTGCGGACTGGCTTTGCCGATGGGGCGTTAACTACTAACTAACCACGACCAACCCACAATCAACTTATTGTTTTTTAACTGCCGATAATCCAAGTTAATCGTAGCAAGTACCCGTTACCTACAATATAAAAAGGAATGAGGCCATCAAAATCCCACGGGAGGATTTATATTTTCATTTCGCGTAGAGCAAGTCGTGGGCGGTCGCTAGAAAATAATAAATTGTTCATGTGATATACTATATAATAATATAGGTACAATATTTAATACATTATAAATTATAATATACAGTATATACCAATATTTTAACTCGACAATCGAGGTGAGCCTAGTCGTGTTGTCGTGCACTTGTAAGGAATCCCATCAACCATGGAGTGCAAATTACATTATGCAGGCATTTCAAACGGCTTAAAGTGAAAGGAATTCGCTCGACTTGTAACGTTGCATTGTTATCTTACCAGTAAGTTTGAGGATCTTGGTTCCTTTGACGTAACACATACTTTGCGAGACTAACTTTGTTGACATTCTTCTCCTAAGTCCAAGGATGTTCCCAATATTTTACCCGGTTCCGTTTTACGTACGTAACAGATCTAAATGGAACTAGCTAGACAGATTATATTCAAATTCAAAAATAATAGAACAGAATATATTTTTATTCAAGTAAACTTGTACAAGTGCATTTGAATCGTCAAAATAATTTACCACTGGTACCGAATGCTGTTCCTACCGAGAAGAACCAGCAAGAAATTCGACGGTTGCTCTTTTTAAGTGTTCTATTTACAATAACATTATGCCATACTATACAAGCAATTGCAGCCCTGCGCATTGCTGTAGCGAGTCAAATTCATATAGTTTATATATTATTATGGTTTTTATCTTAACATACAAAGACTCTAACACGAGTACAACTGAGAACAGCCGGCAAGGAACCCAGCATCAGTAACTTTTTTCAAAAGGCAAATAATTTTTTTCCCTGGCTCCTAAATTGCGTCATTGAGGAATTTATAAATTGTATAATAATCTCGATTCCACAACATACCTAATATTTTATTGTGTATGTTGAACAAGTTTAACCTTGATGACATTGACACACCTAAAAACATGATTCAGTCGCGAATTGCGAGTTAAAAAACTGAGCGTGTAGTGTAAATAAAAAAAGATTCCGACGAATTGAGAACCTCGTCCTTTTTTTAAAGTCGTTAAAACTATAGTATATATAAATATAACTTCGAAACATTCATTAATCATTAAACTTTGTACACCTACAGGCTTTTAGCTTTCGCGTACTAAATAAACGATAAGATAAACAAAATCATTTTCTTTAAACGTAACGGAGTTTACATAGAAGAAAAACCTGCAGTGTTTAACCAGCCCTTACTAGGGTTCCGTACCCAAGAGGTAAACACGTGCCCTATTAATGTCTGCTGTCTGTCTGTCTGTCCGCGTGTCACAGCTCTCTAGCTCGTAGACGAAATGAGTCACAGACCTGAAATTTTGGTATTTGGTGTAGAAAATTGATAGCTCGGAAATGAAATATTTCATACACCCAACTTAATTATTATTTATTTATAATTATATACGGAACCGTACAAAGGCGAGGCTCGATTCGCACTTGGCCTGTTTTATGCTATTGAGGCTTTAAGTTAAAAACGATTAACAGACAGGTATTTGTTTTAACAAATATCTGGGCCGTCGTCGTTAAACCAGTTTTATATGTATACTTGTAGAGCACAATAACTCTAAAATTAAATCTGCACTAACGTGTACCCGCTGCTTGGTCCGCGACAACTCGTCATTCCTATGAGCGGATCGAAATGCGAATCTGAAAATACCTACCGTTTATAAATCACTATTACGTAAGTTAAGAGTAATGCCCTGAGATACATTTCGATGGGCAATTTTTACATAACTGGTTTACCACGACTTCATCCGTGTGGACTACACCAAACCCCTATTTTACCCCCTTAGGGGTTGAATTAAAAAAAAATCATTTCTTAGCGGATGTCTATGTCATAGTAGTTAACTGCATGCCAAACAACTCAATCCGTTGAGTAGTTTGAGCTGTGCCCGTTAATAGATAATAGATCAGTCAGTCAGTCATCTTTTCCTTTTATATATATCTAATAAAAGACTTTTTACCTAGATTTGAGATCATCGTCCCGTATGTATGCGTACGCTTGATCATCTTCAAAATTGTCACTAGTTACAGATGCTGTCGCGTAATTTTCTTCCTCCGAATCGCACTGCATATCATCGTTTTCCTTGGCATCTAAAGCTTCGGGGACATTCGACTGTGACCTCATCGTCTGCAGTTCGTATATCAACATCTCGTGGTTATTCATGTCCTTCATCTTCTCAGCCTCCGGCGAGTCGTTCCCGTTAGTCAAGTTCGTGGAATCTTTCCCTTTATCTATAACAGCGTTGGCTTCCCCTTTATTATTGTTTCTACTCGCGAGAATTTCCGAAATAAGCATTTCGGTCACTCGAGAAGTCTTTCTCTCTAAGGAGTTGTTATTGTTGTTTATATTTATGTTCACGTCGTTTGGGTGATGCTCAGTGTTTTGTGTATCCGAATGATTGACTTTAGGTGAACTGTTTTGTAGCCTATCCTCAACAATTTTGACTTCCTCTACGGTTGCGTAGCAATCGTCTGGAATAGGATTTTGTGGTGGCTGTGCATCGACCGGCAACGCGTAAATACCAGTGTCTGGTTGTTTTAATTGCTTCTTTTGCTCTACACTTTTCTGTACAGGTAACGGTTTCATTGGCTTTAACTTAGGTTTCGGTGATAACGGTGGCGGGGGAGCCTTGCGCAAAGGAAGGGTTTTCTCGGCAAAACTAGACGATTTAGAAACTTTACATTTAGGATCCTGGTCTAACTTATTGGAAGTGGACAGAGATCGAACCAATATTTGTTTACAGGTTTTAACAGCTTTGGAATTTAGCGATTCACTCGACTTATTATTAGACGCCGGTGAATGAATCGAGCTGCTGTCGCTTGAACTCCTTCTGGAGTTGTGACCGCTAGATTTTTTCTCGTCCGACGAGGAACTGCGATCACTAATAACGTCTTTGATAAAAGATTTGACACGCGCGAGCCCGTTTTGTCGCGGCGACACGGAAGGCTTCGTAGGTGTCGCATTCCGGTCCAAAGTTTTAGCTTTTGATGAAACATGATGAACTTCGTTCTTGGTGAACGTTCTAGTCTTCAAAGTGGCTTTGGAGTCAGCTACGGCTTTCCTCGTCTTCGCCAGAGCTTCGGCCACCATGCTCTGGCTCGGCCGCGGCGGTACAGGTGGGGGTCCTTTGATTTTGGTGGACTTCATGGGGTGAGCGTTACTCTGTACCATCAGCATGCTTAAACGAGGCGTCACTCGTTCAATACTATAACACAAACCTATAGTATAATGAGCACGGTTAAATTAACATCACGTAAGTCACAATACACGCGCGTACAACTCGGGGCGCTCGGTCGACACGTCTGTCCCCGTCCGTGCGCCACTCATACTGCGGCGGACTAGTCA
The DNA here is from genome assembly GCF_905333055.1 of Maniola jurtina. Taxonomy (NCBI): domain Eukaryota; kingdom Metazoa; phylum Arthropoda; class Insecta; order Lepidoptera; family Nymphalidae; genus Maniola; species Maniola jurtina. The sequence goes on from NC_060039.1 coordinate 11,537,651, forward strand.
GTAGTCACTATTCACTAGTGACTCGAGTACCGAGTGTCCGATCACCGCATAAACTATCCTAGTGGCATTAATACACTTTTGTTATTATATAGTTCTAACTTCTAAAGTCTAAACTAGTCTTAGGTATTCCTAAAAACGGATTCTATATTAAACCCACACGGCTATTGCGTATTCAACTTTTTTCATAGCAGACAGAACAATGAGTTGACCCACACATTATCAGCAAAGGCGATTGTTTACCATGAGAATGAACGCAACACTGTCGGCCTGTGGCGGCGCACGCCACATCGCATGGGGTCCATTGTGGGCTACTTTTGAAAGCACTTAGACTGGAGTTCGCCGAAAGCTACATAAACAACGGTTGCTAAATCAGCTGGTTATTTCGAAACCGTCGTTTAAACAACCGTTTTAATATTTACTGTTCATCACGAAAAAGTGTAGCATGGTTACTAAATCGGCGGAACACCATCTGTTCTCAGCTACGCTGCTGCTACGAACGAACGCTAAAACGCAATGCGTTAGCGAAGATACATTGTCATTACTATTCAACACAACAAACTGTGACGCCTATATTTAGGAGCATAAAATAAAATACTTTCAACTGGAAAAGTACAAAGACGCTATGGGTAAGATGAACTACACTATTGTTCTAAATTTTGCCAGGTAGTAACCGTCCCAAATTTACAACTTCGGGGCCCCGACGTCACAGTCGTGATCATGTGTCCTGCACGTGTGGGACTGTTGATTTTTTGCTGTCGTGTTGCCGTAATTATTTGTGCGTGCATTTAAAGATGATTTTAAGAGATTCTAGTGTTTAAAATAATTTCAATATTAAAATGGAGGGCCAAAAATGTGTACAAGTGATTTTTCAAGTGACGACAAGCGCATCAGTTCAGAGTTGGTTTTAAAATATCAAAATATAGTGGAAAGTAAGATAAGTAATTATTTCCAACCATTACATTAATCACTTGTTGCACGCTACTGAAATGAACGACGCAAAGACAAATCGAAATAATCTAAATTGATCTGTACACAAAGGCACAACAGATGTAAAAATGTGGAAACCCCGGTTAAACGACCCTTCCGAGCTCGGTTAAGTAAAACGGCCGTTTTAGGGCTGCAAACCTCGGTTAGGTGCTGGTGAACAGTAAAAATCACTTAATCAGCCGGTTTTCTAAAAATCAGCCGTTTTAAAAGTCGGTGAACTCCACCCTTAGTGGCCTATTGTTTCATGCTCATCAAATAACAGCTGCAATTTGTATTTATTAGATGCTGTTTATAGATAATCTTATTGGTTGTAATATAATTTTCTCAATATTATCCTGGCTGAACAAAATTTATTGTGATTTTTATTGTACCTATTATATACAGGAGTTTAACATCTTTTAATTTTGTAACTAAGTATCACTACCCATATTATAAATGCGAAAGTGTTTGTTGGTTTGTCCTTCAATCACGCTGCAACGTAGCAACCGATCGGCGTAATTTTTTCCACGATTTTAGGGTTTTAGTTAAAGACCTGGAGAGTGACTTAGGCTACTCTTTATATTAAATTAAAAAAAATACAAATAAAATCACTACTAATAGGTGTAATAAGTTATTTATGTTTACCCAGTTCTGTATTTCCAGTTTTGCATCAGTTTGAAACAATGTTGAATTACTATAGAATATGTAATTTAGACAGTTTTCAGGTCATTCATAAGCATTATATTTATTGTAATAATAAAGTATTTAAAAAATTTATTGAATCTATTACTTATTATATTTTCAAAATGTCTGCATAATGATGCTAATTTAGTTTAACATACCTGCCATAATTTATTTGTATACATCTGGAAATAGAGTGTTGTGCTGTAAGCGAAAGTGAGTTGCAACCCATAAAATTTTTCTGTAGTATGACCCATGATGGGTCATACTAAAGAAAAATTTTCTTAGCTAGCATAGCTATAATAATATTAGCTAGATCATAGATGGGTCACCCATCTATGATCTAACTAGTCACTAGTGTTTAGCAAATAGTTATGAGGTTGCAGTATTCAATTTTCAGGTTTCTGTGCCTGAAGAGTGCCAACTGGGCCTTAATAATAAGCTTTCGCTGTATGTCAATCTGTTTGTTTGTCAGCAGGTTGAATCTCATAAACCATAATAAGTAGAGAGTTGAACTTTTTACAGAGTGTGTATTTCCATTACCACTATAACACCCAAATTGTAAAAGCACTAGCTAAATATTAATAACAGTAACTCATCATCATCATCTCAACTGATCACTTTCCCATTACTGAACATGGATCTTCTTTCAGAATGAGAATAGTCAAGCTATAATACACCAAGTGCAGATTAGCGGAATTCAGACACTTTTTGAGAATATTATGAAGAACTATCAGATATTCAGGTTTCCTCATTTTTTTTCACTGTCAAAACAAGTGATAACTGCTTTAATGCACATAATTCTGAAACGTTAAATATGCATGCTCAGGGTTAAATCAACCCCTGTGGCCCCCAAATAGATGGCTAATGTTTTAATCACTAGGCTATCACGAGGCTATGACCACAGTCACTAGGCTATCACCATAGTCACTACACACTAGGCTATTAGGTATTACCACAGTCATCATAAGAACAGTAATTAATGACTTACCAAGGTTCACTTGTTATTAAACTTCCAGTCCTGCCTGCACATGGGACACTGTTGCTGTGGTTGCGAGTGTAGCCACTTCACTATGCAGTGGATGTGGAAGCAGTGCGAGCAGGCGCCCCACACTAGGGGGCAGTCGTCACCAGGTAGCTTGCAGTCAGGACAACAGCTGTCAAAGGGCATACGACAGATACCACAGTTGTCGTCGTTTGCTATCCACCTCCAAGTTGCTACGCCTGTCCAACCTTAAAAAAATAGTCACAGTAAAATCTGATGGATGTGATATCTTGTAAAACTGATTCATATTATGTATTAGGTTAGAATTCAGGTTACAACTTGATTACCCGATAGTAGATTGTATAGAACAAATAACCTATTTAAGGAGCAAGCCAGAGCAGTTCATTTCACATAAATACAAGGAAATAGTGTAGGTAAAGTTTGATATGGATTTTCTACACAATCGATACTTACTTTTAACGGTAACTTTCATAGCGCTTAAACATGACTCAGTTTAAATAGTTTAGTACACAATGGAGCAACAAATGATTTAATAAGCAGCACAAATTGAATGATTCGATTGATTTTTAATAAAAATTAAAAACACAAGACTGTTATTTTATTTTATTTTTAGTGTTTTTTTTTCAACTGGCTTTACGGCTATAGGTTCTAGCATAACATAGTGTCAGTGATTACATACTCTTTGGTTTGGGTTCTAGGCCAAGTAAACTACATAGTTAAATCTCTATTAATCTGTGGTAAATATAATGATTCCTTTCCTTGTTCTAGGCCATCTAGGCTCTATAATTATTAGCTAGCGATGCGTGAATATCGTGATGCGATGGTGAGATGACGGTGAGATGTTATTAATTTTATCGATTGTGGTTGTATCAGCTAGTTATAGGTTGTGTGGTTTTTTTCTTTTGTATTGTATGTACAAGAATTAACCTTCGGAGTCTGAAAGTCTGGCTCTGAATCAGAAATCCAGATCTGGATCTTTGATCCAGAGCCAGAACCATCGATATAAAAGCTAGTTGGGAACACCCTCATGAAATAAGCCATATTTTTCAAAACTTAAAGACTCTTGCTGTTTTAACAATGTTACCCGTTTCTACTTTAGCGAAATAATTTAGTTGGTGTTTACCGGCAGCGCGGCGTGGCGCGGCGCGCGGTTCTATTGTGAGAAATAGTAAAGTACCGCTAGCGGCATACTAATGCAGGTGCTGCATGGTGCCTGACCAATGACACCCAGAACCAAAAAACCAGTTGAAAAAAAAGTGACTGACAATGACAATCTGTGATGACAATAATTGTCAAATGTTCTATTTGGACTTCGTCTGTGTTGGTGTTAGCTGGCGGGCGTGCTCTGCTTTTTTGGAGTGTTTTTTTTTGTTAAAACTGACTGGAAAGCGCTCTAAGGGGGTGCCGTGCGTATGTCGGCGAGCGCCGGCACAGACGGGGTCCATACTTGTATGGTTTAACTAACTTGTTACAAATAACTACAAACTTGACATTGACTAATCTTTGTAAAGCCAGACGAGAGAGAAAAAAAAAAATATTCAATTGTCAATGTCATTTTTTTGGAAAATATAATTTTTGTGGTTGTGGTTTTCACTTTTCAGGGTGTTGGAATTTTGTTATTTGTACAATAATTTCTGTTTTTTATGAATGACCACTAATCAAAGCTTTTCTCGACTATAAATAAATTGTATTATAAAATGACAAGCTTTGATTCCAAGTACGATGTAAGTTTCTTTATTGCTTTGTTTAGAAAAATATTAAACATTTTTAATATTTAATGGTTGTAGACTAGTTTATAACTCCCTATACCTATGTTTTATAATTTTCTAAGTAAAGTCCCTTTTAAGCGTATATTCGGCTAAATGAATACTTATTCCTACATACAATCAATGAAGAATTAGATGAAATCTTTGTTGATGAGTAACCTATTTGAAATGACGTGCACGTATTTTATGTTATTCTAACATACAAATCGTATTTTTTGATAACACGTAGCTAGGTACCAATATTGTGTCGGCATGTAATTGTTTGATATACAATAAGTAATCCTTTCTGATAAGAGTTTTAAATTGTATTCATTCACCATTTATTCATAACGATCTCTTATAAAATGAATAGAAGGTTTTTTTCACATCTGTTTGTTTGCAGAATAATATTAGGTATGTAGTTCTAACTTTTATTCACTTATAAACTAAATAGTATGGCACCTTCCAGGCTTGCGTATTCCAACCTAAATCTCATCAGCAAGCCTATTCTGCAATAAAAAAATGTAAATATTAAAATATCATCATATCTGTTGAATTTGCATTGCACTAAATACCTATTCTTATCCTTTGTTTATACATAACAAAAAGCCCTAACACTGGGCTCTAGCTACAAGTAATTATACTAAAGAAGTATTGTTAATAATTATTAGTTTCACTACATTTCTACATTGCAGATGTTCCCAGCAGGGGACGTAGGTGTGGTAGAGGGGGAAATGAATATTCCATCCAGAGGGATGCCCTCAGGTGACAGCATGGAATTCAACACACTTGATGAACCTATTAAGGAGACTTTTGTAAGTAATTTATGTGCCAAAATAGTTATTAGTTTATACCCATGTAGGTACGAATGTTTTAGTTAGGCAAAACTCTCTAAAAGTCTAAACCAAATTAGGTAATTAATGAAATGAAATGTATTTATTTCATGTAAGACAATTTTTGCCATTTATGATATGTAAAGATTCTATAACTGAAAGGCAGATTCTACTGAGAAGAGCCAGCATAATATATGATTTCAAAAGTAATACTATTTTTTGTAAAATTCTCTATCTAAAAGTCTTTGATTTGACAATTTTGTATACTTATTCAATTGTTTTATTTTACAGATGAGAGATTTAAGGGCTGTTGGTAACAAATTTTACCATGTACTTGTTCCAAGGGAAAAATCCAGCCTATTAAAAGAATGTAAGCATAATATTACATCAACATGTTTATTTGTATAGTATACTTTTAAATACAATTAATATTCTAAAATAATGTCCTGTCTGTATCACTGTTCAGAATGATTCTACATTACACTGTTATTCCACTACCCATAATATTATAAATATAAAAGTTAGTTTCGTTAGTTTGTCCTTCAATCATACCACAAGAGCAATGGATTGATTTGATTTTTTGCATGAATATAGTTAAAAATCTGGACAGTGATATAGGCAACTTATTGTCCTTAAAAAATTAGAGTTTGTGCAGGATTTTAAAAATGTAAATCCACACAAACAATGTTGCCAGCATTATTATATTATATGTTATGTCTATACTTACAACATGCAAACTCACGTACAATGGACAGGTATGTATGGACTACGTTCGGAAAAGTAAACCAGGAAGAAAGAAATGTATGTCTAGGTAAAAAAATCTAAATCAACAGAGACATTGAGGTATAAAGAAGTAACCAATTGACGCA